>NC_051189.1:68394832-69045546 GCF_015220075.1 Falco rusticolus | reverse complement strand
CTGAGAAGTCTTTTCCATGTAGCTGAGGGAGGTCCTGAAAATGGTACATCTCAGGATGACAACAAGACCTAGTGTCTGCTGTGCTGAGGCAACTGAGAAGAAACTGTCAGGTCAGCTTGGAAGGCTTATTTCTGCCGGTGTCAAAAGAACAGCACTAGTGTTACAGACACCTTTGGCAGCCAGCAAGTTTTTAATCGACTGGCCCCTTGGAAACAAGGTTGTTAGTCATTTCAGGAGGGATTTTACTGGGTCTTTTACCTAGTAAAACAGCTACTTGTGAATTGATGCTGAAGTATGTCAAGTGTTTGAGGTTTTTTTTCAGCAGATCTGGAATATATTTTAGGTTAGTATCAGAAATTAAGTGAGAAGAATTGTGTTTGTTTTTTCATACGTAGTAAGTAGTATCTGAAGGAACTGTCGTTCTCCTATGCAATTGTAATTTTTTTCCTACAGCATAGTTTTAGGCTAAAAAGTACAAATTCCTTTTCTACCTGAGTGGATGCAGTATTTATTTCCTTCAAAATATGAGCATAAAAAATACAGACGTAGCGTCACTCCTTTCTTCTGCTAAACCTGCAAAGACAGGCATTTCCATAATAGGATGTGAACTGGCACTTCCCTTCTCTCTACAAAACATTTCTGTGTTTTCGAGCGAGCTCTGCTGCAAGGCCAGGCTCTGCTCCTCAGTGGCTGCTCTTCAGCGGGAGGCTGCCGAGGAGGGCTTGGAGAGATGAGATCTTTCATGGGTCTGAAAGCAACTGTGCCAAGGCTTTGGCATTAGGGAGGGTCTTGCAGTTATAGATCCTGTTTGACCTGTTGTTTTTCAGTCTGGCAGTAGCTCTCAAGGGGCATAACGCTGCCTGCAGAGAACAGCTGAGAACTGATATTCCAACAAGGTATCAGGGATTCAGGGAAAGCAGTAATCGTTAGGCTCCTCTTGTACAATTTTAAGTGGAAGTTTCATTCATCTGGCCACAGCAATGCGGTCTCTAAATGTCAGCTCTAACGATGTGTGGTGCCTTTACCAAGAGCAGCGTGATCCTTTCCAGCAGGATTAGCCAGTGATCTTTACTGAGCCAAGATGTAGTACAGAACTAAACTTGGTCTTTTATTCAGCTTAGTTCAACAGAAGTAAATACAACTCTGTAGTAACAGGTATTCAGGAGTCTATAGTGGGTCGAGTGGGGTTTTCCACTTTTTACTGTATTTTTAGTACTATGGATGATTGTAAGGAAAATTGTGCCATGACAGACCCCTTGTTAACTGCTTCATCAGATCAGTGTAGAAGTGTACTCAGCTCAGTGGAATGGAAACACCCTTACAACCTTTATTCTTGTCTGTAACAGCCTTATATGCTCTGTAAGGTCTAATGTATGCAGTGAGGGAAGAAAGTCAAAGGAGTGCATGTTATGCTTAGCAGATGGCTGCTCATTTTTGTGGCGGCGGTTTGGTCTACAGCTTCGTTAGCCCATAGGAAAAGCTGAGTGTCTTGTGCAGAAAAATACTCTTCCTTCGGTTACTCTGGAGCTATAGAGAAAATTTGCCTTTGGGTGGAATTTTTTCCCTGAAAGTTATAAGCTTTGGCAAGGAGGAAGGAGGGCAGTGGGCTGTAGTGGAAGCAAACTCTTGGCTAACTGCAGTAGAAGTGTTAAACGCATGTGAATCTGTATTATGAGACACACTGGCATTTCTCTCTGCATTCGTTCTGTTAGCAAATGGGAAAAATCTTTGTGTAAAGGCTAAATGCACCGGCAGATTGGTTCTAGTTGTGTTCAGAGCTATGACCAACTGTTTGTTTCACAATTATGCTGCATGCCATCGATTCCAAACAGAAATATTTGTTCAAAATTCATTTCCAACAGTTTGACAAGCATCAGACAAACCCAGTAATTAGATCTGTGAAGTGAAATGTCTGATGGCATATTGCCTTCTAACCATATTAGTGAAGTTAGGCTGAGCACCACTTTTTGTCTGCAATCTCTTAGCATAATGAGGATAAATAAAGATTTGCAGTTCAGATTTAACAATGCAGACATAATTCTTTCCTCCCTCTCTCCAAATACTTCTGTAGTGAAGCCTAATGGCTGTAGACAGTCCATTCTACTGTGAGCTGCGCTGCAGTGCAAGTCCAAGCCAGGAACTGGGTCGTACCTCTCGCTGGTGCTCAAGGGAGGCAGTGGAACCTCCTCAAGCATGTTGATTGGAAACTCCTGTAGTTTTTAAAGCCACTTGGCAAATGACCAGGAGATCCGCAGCCTTGTTTGCTGAACCTTTCTGCGCACCAGTTTACTGGTTTGCACCCATTCTCTCATCCCCTTTTCTCCTTTCCGTCTGATCAGTGGGTGCTCCCGCTGCATGCTGAGCCGTGCAGCACTCCTGGGTGCAGCGGCAGGGCTCTGGCTGGAAGTCAGGGCTGGCCTTGCTGTTTCTGGTTGGATGACCAGCACCAGCCTGCAGGATGAACAGTTTTTGCAGCACTTTGCCTTTGATACTTGACACAGTTGAGCACCAAATAGTTGGATCCTTTTTCCAAGGAAATTCAGTGTTAAATTGGCCTGATTTTTATTTGATCCTGGCTCTTGTAGTAGGTTAGCGTGTAATTACTGCTGCATGTTCTGTCTCCTCATTTACATGTGCATCCAAAGCTCCATTGTCCCATCTACTCCAGAATGTTAGTTTGGGGTGAGGTGTGTGATAGTGCAGCAGAAGTGGAAGTGTGGCTTTGTGACAGTATCCAAAGACAGAGCTGAATTAGGGCTCCCAGCGGTGCCTTATGCTGTACTTCCTGCAAAACAATTCCTTAAAGGTCCTGTTTATGGAGAACTTCACCTCATGAAAAGGAAAGGCAAAATGTTGGGCAACAGTAGAGTTGGAACCCAGATATCCTCAACTGCAGCTTATATGTAAGTAATGATGGATGTGCTTTTTCTGACCTTTTCATTCTTTCAAATGTCCCGATATTGCCACAAATGTTACTAAAAGCCACATGTTGCAGAATAGTGGTTTTCAGCCTCTTAGATAATGCAGGGCAAACTGTTCCTGATACACTGCACATACACCTTGCTACTACAGCTTACTGAAGATCTTGAAATCTTAGGTGTTACAAAGCTGCGTAATTTTTAGGCGTGTCCTTTTGTTGTTCAAGTGACTAAACCCAGGTAAATCAGTACAAAATTCCAGATGTTTTACTTAATATTACCAGCATTTCCAGTAAACATACTGAAATACAGTTGACTCAGAATTGAGAACTTTACTGTATGATATCTAACTATCCAGTTGTCATCTTATAGAAGAGAAAGGACAAAAAAAATAGAAAAGGACAAATACAAGTTGTATTTCAAATACTGAAGAGCACTGCTTTATGAAGATGCATGACTTAATCTAAAATGAAAAGTTGACTCAAAAGGTCCCTAAAGTTAAGCGAAATAATTTTCATCTTTATACCCTAAGGCAGCCAAGAAAAAGGAAATCAGTGATTCGTCACAGCTGTCTTAGTTATGATAAAACATATTAAATATTTGGTGTTATAAATTTGATTAGTGTACTTTATGGTGTTTGTAACAAGTAAGTAACATTTAATTCTTAAGATTTTGTACAAATATTTAAGCTGCTCTTATGTACTATTACAATCATATTTTGCAGTACGCTGTGACTCTGTTGAACTGAGCCTCTCTTGAGAAGCCACGGAAGGGAAACATGCTTCAGCTTTTATCAGCTTCATTTTCCTCATTTATTTTACAGCATTTGTAGAGGGAGCAGCAGTAAGAATGTGAGAGGAATTACAAGTATCTGCAAGAAAGCAAGACTGGGAAGGAGTGGGAGGAGATGAAAAACTTGTAGTCCTTTTTTTAATTTTATTTTAACACATTAAAACTCTTGAACAACCTCTTTCCAGGTTGTCCTTTGCATGGAAGATGACTACAGGCTTTATATACAAGGAGGGGCTACCACAGTGACCAGTGAGAAATGGGCGGGTTGGGTTTAATATTGTTTCATTAACGACTGTTAAGAATTTTTAGTCCACCTATATTCCTTCATTTTGGGAGCCACTGTGTATAGAGGGAACAAATGGCTTGTTCACTCTGACCAACATGCACAGGGAAAATCGTGCCAGCAGCAGGCTCCGGAGCTGCACAGGGCGAGGGGAAGTGGAAAGGTGGCGTTGCCTTTGGCAGTGGCCCTCAGCCACGCCTGCAGTGCCAAATCCCTGCATGGCATCTGGCTCCCTCCTGCTGCTTTTGGGTTAATGTGAGGATGTGCTTTTCTCATGGTCTCACTTGCACAGCTTTCAGTGACTTTACTCACTTAAATATGAATAGACAATGCTTTAATAGCCTTCTGCTAATGCCTATGGCAATGCGTTCTGCTGTACTGACTCTTCAACACATTTTAGAAGGGTTTAAAAAAAATAATGCCTGAAGACCTCTTCCTCCCTGGGCAGCTTTTTTTTAAATTAATTAACGACAGCGCTTCATCTTGCAGGGAGAAACAACAACAAAAAAAAGCATATTGGTATCATATGGACAGCATTTATAATGGTTTTTAATAGAAGTTGTCTAAATACTTCTTTTTTAAATGAACAAATAAGCATATGTTTACACGCGCCATTAATTCTGGATATCCTTAAGACATTATTTAAAGTGATCTGTCTCGCTAGATGCACTTGAAGACTTTGAGTAGTTAGCTCAAATATTAACATCTCTCTGTTACATATTTTTAAGTATTAGAGAAGACTAGAGCATGCAGAAAATCCAGAGGAAAACTGAGATGTGTGCTTTCATTACTGAAATAAATCATACAGAAAGATTTCTACTTTATAGCTCACTGCGTGTGCATTGGGAGAAGCTACTTTTGTGGCACAAATACCCTTCTTTGCTGCTCACCAATACCCGTATTCACTGACACAAAGAACAACTGTTGTAAAAAATATTAGTATGCAGATGCTCTGGTGTTTTGTTAATGCATTTAATTATATACAATAGCTCTTTTGTTTGTTTTTCTTTTTCTGTCCTTGAATGGATTTGTATTATGGTATAGAATCTAGGTTTAGAGTTGCTGTTTAAAATCTTTTGCAGTATTAGAATGCTCATATATATCCATCTTAGTTTCTCTTTTGTTTGATTAAGAAAATAATTTTGGGACTTGAATAGTTTTTGATAAGTTTGAAACTATCTTTTCAGGAAAACCCCAATCCTGAAGCTGCCAAGAAGTATTTTCCTTTTCCATGCTGATGAGGTCTTCAGTGACCATTACCATAGGTTAAATCATTGCATTCCCAAGAAATACTTTCAGATGTCTTAACTGAAGAAAATTTTCTTGAAGTTCCTCAACATTTTCTAGGTAGTTTATACAGAAGAAAGAAAAAAAGTTACACAGCAAAACTGCACATTACATTATTCTATGAAAAACTGTAGCAGACTGACTGATTACAACAAATTGTAACCTAATTACCAGTATATATTTGCTGAGGCCATCATTGCTGTCTTGTGTCATTATCCATAAAATTATTTCAGATTTATTCTCAGCCTGAAAAAAGGTTTCTTTAGTGCCCTGTGGGTGGGCGAAATCATAAAATGACTACGTCAAGTCGAAAATTGCTCTGGTGAATCAGCAAAATACTTGAACCCAGAGTACTTTGAAAACGTAGGTCTTTGCCAGATCCTATCCCTCCCACGGCAACAAGGACCAAATCGAATGGGGATGTAATGAGGTAACTAGAGGACCCTAAAGGTAACATCTGACTAAGTGCTACTTGTGAAATTTTTGAGCCCAGTTAACTGCAAAAGACATTTCTGACAGAGAGTGAGTGTGTGGGAGGTGTCTGCTCTGAAGGTTGCTTCTCAGGCAATGACCTAGTAATATTCTTTTGGTATTTTGTGGAGATAAGACATATTCCTCAGTGGGCGCAGTTTCCATTAGAACAGTACGAGTAATAGTATAGACTAATAAAACCCTCCATAAATCTTTTTGTCACTGATAGAAGGAGCTACTACAGGTTCGGTGTTAAAGTGTGCTGCAGCTGATTCTTTTCAGGTATTTTACTGTGGGCTTCAGAACACAACTGTGGAGAAAGCAGCAGACATCTCACACCATAGAGGTCTGTCTCTGCACCTTTCTTGCCTAAAAGCTCATCGGTTTCTGATAATTGTTTTTGTCAAGATCTCACAAGCACTAAATGCAAATCAGACAGTTTTGCTATAGGCCTTCAGCATCAGTGCTAGGACGTCGTGTGCCGAGTTTCAGGACCGTATATGGAGAAAAACTGTCATGGGAGGCCAAGCAGAAATTGCAGTTTAGTGTTCTTTGCCTTTTTTAAAGTGAATACAATTTAAACAGTGAAAAAAGCCTCCCCTCGTTTAACTTCAATATCAATCAATCAAGTGTGAGTAAGGGATTCCAGATGGGGACTAAACCTTCAGGTACAAAAGCTCTGACATTATGGAGAGGGAGCCTGCACTTCAGAAGGCACAGTCCTGCAGTGTCGCTGTAGTTATTTATTGGGTGGTTTTTCCTGTTTTGGAGAAAAATGGCACCATTTTAGAGTTGTAGTCCTCAAGGGAAAGTACGGGAATTCTGACTGTTCACTGAAAGCCTCCTCATCAGTGAGACTCCCATGCAAATAAAGTTAGATCAATAGGTTGTTCGAAGCACAACTGAAACTATTTAGAAATGTGCTCAATGAAAAAACCACCTAGAACTACTGCAAATTTTGTGTGAGAACATCATCCTGGTTTCAGTTCCAAGATAGCTTAATGTTCTTAAAGGCTGGTAGAGAACATAGTTTCATTACAACTGCACATATTACGGGTTTTGTATGAAATGAGCATCTCAAGGCAAGGGAATGAAAGCAGCATTGTTCCAGGGCTGTTTTTCACAGGCCTGTATTCATATCTCATCCTTGTTGTTTGCAGGAGAGGCAGATGTGAACCAGAACAATGGGACCTCCACGAAGAGCCCAGCGGTGACAGACTCCAAAGGCACAGCAGACCCGAAGAATGCCTGGCCTGAGGCCAACCCAGCTGACACAACTGGCCGCCCCCACTTGATCCGCCTCTTTTCCCGAGATGCCCCAGGAAGAGAGGACAACACCTTCAAAGATCGGCCCTCAGAGTCAGACGAGCTACAGACCATCCAAGAGGACAGTGCAGCAGCTTCAGAGAATTCGGATTTGATGGCTTCACAAAAACGCTCCTCTTTCCGGCACGGATCAAAAATGGCATCTGCAAGCACTACAGACCATGCTAGACACGGATCGCCAAGGCACAGAGACTCGGGTCTACTTGACTCGCTGGGCAGATTCTTTGGAGGTGAAAGACATGTTCCCCGGCGGGGCTCGGGCAAGGTGAGCTCTGAGGAGTAGAGAACTGCACAGCTACAGCAAAATAAAGTACAATTAAAAAGGAAGGGGGGGGGGGACACGACTAAAACTGCTACAATGCAAGAGTTGACTTAGCCAGCAAGATAGTACTTGCAGATGTGTAACTTAATGTTTGGCTTTAAACTGAAAACAACAACAAAAAAACCAAGTGGAGCTATTCTGGGTAGTAACAAGGAGTATTAGAAATCCAGGTGGCTTTAGAAATGTTACTGAGAGAAATTTTTATGAACATTTAATATGGTACATTGTATGCATTTGTATGCTGTGCCATTTAGAGAAACTTCAGTCTGCTTTTGTGTGTTCTTAAATATCTGCAAAATGGAGCTGGATGACAGCACTAAATGCAAGACAATCTCCATGTAGTTTGGGGGATGGACAGACTTGGAAATAGATGTTAGGGGTGAAAAAAACCCCACAACTGTGGCCAGATTCTCAGCCTGCTGGCGCAAGAGCATGTTTTAAGGTGGGCAATAGCATTGCTGAGGAGATGGCTTGACAGATAGCTTCTGAACTCCAGGTGTACAAAACAGTCCAGCTGCTTTTACTCTGGCAAGAAGCGAGGATTTATATTCCGAGCATTTCATGTTAGAAATTGTGTAACAAGCCATTTATTCATTATGAATTGAAAACAAGGTATTGACGAAAGACTATTACTTGAATTCTTTCCTTTTCCAGGATTAACCTGCCGCCTCTGACGGCATGTTAGTTCAGTGCTGTGAGTGGCAAAGTTTGAGATATTTTTACTGTCCCCTTTGCCATGTAACGATAAGTGGAATCTTGTGTTTGTGTGTTCGCACACTACATAAGCATTTGAACGGAACTACCCTAGGGGCTGTAAAACCTTTGTTTTTGCTGAATATGTTGTCTGATCCAGTTGCTCAAGTTGTGCGTTGCAAAAAAAAAAAAAAAAAAAAATGGTCATAGTTGCTGACTAGGCCCAAATTTTTCACTAACCTTTGACAACCTTTGCCGTCTGTTCAGTAGCTCTAGCTTTGACAACCTTTGCTGTCTGTGCAGTAGCTCTAGCTTGTGATACCTGCCAGGATGGGTCATCAGGTACAGCTTTCCCAAATCGGCTGTCTCATAGTGTTGCACTCTGTGTGGTTTAACAATGATTTATCATCTATATGACAGCTGCAGAGCTGTGAAGTACACTGACAGCCTGTACCTGGAAGCACAGTGTATAATAGGCCTTCCCTAAAGAGTTGTAATATATAGACCAGTGGGTGAAAAATACTCTAGAAACTAAAAGCAGAAGCCAGTACTATGCAAGCTGTGTATTTTGGTCTTTTTGTTTCTCACATTTACAAACTGGGGCCTGTAATGCTTATGACAAAGATTTAGCAATTATGCAGTTGTTTTTGTAAGTAATGTTCATACGTGCAACAAACAGTTGCTGTGAGAATGAAGAAAACCACTTTTCTGCAAATACCACAGACTGTTCCCAGCACTGCTATTTTCTGGAATCTGGTTGGCCAGCTCAACTCTTGCTGTTTTATTCATATACTATGTTACTCAATGAAAAATGGTATATGAAATGCTCTTTATACACCAAGGAAACAATACCAAAAACTTAAGATTCTGCATACAGAATATAGAGAGGTATGTAAATTCTTGCTTAGCAATAAAATAAACCAACCAACTCATTTTTTAGTAGAGATGACTTAAAAAATGACTGCAAGTTGTACAGATTCTGTATTTCATCCTTTGGCATGAACACAATCGCTATGATTCGAAGATCTCTATGTAATTATGTATGCGAAGACAGGATATCATCTGTCTTACCTCTGCTGTTCAGTAAACTTATTTCGAAGCACTTAAATGTCTGCAAAACAGTACAGAATTATGGACAATACTAACTTTTTTTTTTAACCTAGCACAAGTAGTATTTTTAAGAACAGCTAGATACAATGCTACAGAGTCTTGACTTGCAGATCTCAGCTGGAAGCACAGAGAAGTTTCTATTACCTTGGCAAAACTCAGTCATATCGGCCCTAGAAGTCCTAAAGCATCTCTAGCACTATTTCACACAATGATAATACTGATGCATGAAAAATGTCCTAGGAAGCTCTCTTGTAGGAGGGCTTCAGTGCAGAAAATATTGAACAAGTGGCACAGACAGTTATTTCAACTATTATTTATTTAACCTTTGAATCAATGCCTTCAGGTTTCCTGTATCAAGGAAGGCTTGTGGTGTCATTTATTTATACATGTGTATACAGAGGAAGTGTAGATGGCTAATAGTCTTATTTGTGCTTAAACCCTAAACACCTGTCACTTGCTGAATTTTGTAGAGCGTCAAGAGTACTGATAATGAAGGTGTTAATGGGTGAGCTGAAATAAAGTCCCTTTGCAGTTTTCCAGACTCCACTAAGTAAACAAGTCTTAGCTAAATGAGATACCATGAAAAGCACCTTAAACGATGAAATTCATAAGGCTTGAAATTGAAAAGTTCCTAGAGCTGCAGTTTTCATTAGCTTGCACTTGTTTCTGATCATTTTTTGAAGCATTTCAAAGCAATTCTGCAGCTGCCTCTCTTGCAATCTTCCTTTTTCAGCCAGCCTGTGCCCCAGTGGGAGCGTCCATCTCATCTACCCACACCAGCAAGCACTGGAATGCAAGGACAACACTTGCTCTTTGTACAGATTTAGGGCTGACATTCAAGCAAAACACATTATAAATTCTTTGTGGAGGCATTTTCATCTTGCATCCATAGCTGAAAAGTACATTAATGAATAATACTCACTGTTGTGCAGGGAAAGGTAGGGTAGGAACAAAGCAGGGACTGTTTCATCGCCTCCTTTTCTCCTGTGGAGCAGGTTCTTCCTTACCCTGGAATTCTAAAGTTACATTAAAAGTGTATGGGAGTCCCACGGGAGTAAATAAAAATAGAAATACTGGCATATACAGAAATACTCCTCCTCCTCTAAGAGGGCAGCAAATGCATTTGCCATTGTTCCCCCAACCCCTGCCCCATCAAGATTTGAGATAACTGAAACTCAAATGAAAGACAGCTTGAATTTTGTACCTTTAAGGATTTTTTTAAGGTAGAATATTCCAAACAAAGCTAGTGTTGTGCACAGCATAAACTTTACGGTATTAAGAATTTAAAAGGGTGACAGAAACTGCACTGCAGACATTTTAAAAAGCATGCAAGAGTGTAGTGTAACTATAAATTATTCCCTTTCTAATCTTACATTTATCTAAACATTTGTAAAGCATGTAAGAAAGTTTGTTAAAACGATCGAGTCTTTCTTATGCCTCCTAGATATTAATCTGTATTCAATTTCAAAATGTACCGAGTGCTGTTTTGTTTCTTTTATGCAGTTGTTTATGCTTTTGTAATTCTTTTGGTTATATTTTTTTTTTCTACTAAAGTTTGCACTGTGAAACAAAAACTTTCCAGTCCTGGTTTAACATCATGCATTAACGTACTAAACTTTAAACTACATTTGTGACACACATGCAACAAATCAAAACATTGTGAGTGACAGTAAATAGGCTGAGGCCAGACTTGGTGAAAGAAAGTTTTTCTTTTACATTTTGCTTCAGTTTTGTATGCAGTCTTCTCATGTTCTCCTGTTGCCTGTATGAAGCCTTGCTCCTGTATTTCTTTCCCAATATATAAGTGTTTGGGTACAAGAAATATGGAAGGTGGACACAGGGCTTCTCCTTCCTACAGACAGGTACAAGGTGTGAGCAGTACTGGGCTGAAGTTCTTCTCAAGTTGAGCAGAACCATGGTTTAGGATCAGCATTTCTGAAAAAAAGCAGTTCTAAACTCACCCCAGAGTTAAGCAGTTCTGTAACGGGGACCAACAAAAAGGGTTGTGATAAACATGCACAGGCAATGCATTTAGGGACCACGGTTTTAAATAACAACATAGTCAGATAACATTAATCAGAATATCCAGGCATCTTTTTTCTTTTTGCACTTGAACTCTATTCACGTTTCTTGTGCAAGCTTTAATGTATACTACAGCACCGTGGAGACTTTGAAAAGTAGTTAAATCAATGGTAGTCTTGACTAGTATACGATGTGATTTAAGTAAATACTTACTGTGATTTTTATTTCCAAGTCTTAGTTTTCAGGGAGTGGTATTGCTCGTGATAAATTGTTTTATAAAACCTGCTGTCCAAGCAATATGCTTGTAAAATTTTTTTTATATGGTTTATGGTGATTGTAACAATAATTTTGTTTTAATCTTTTGCTTTATATGTGCTTTATGTATTCATTAAACTGTTTACATCACAAAACCGGTGTACTAATGCTTTAATTTGTTTTCAGTACTTTAATCCATTAACAGAAGTTGCAACAAACTACTTGGTAGTACATGATGGGGTTTCAGATCATTAAAGGAGGCTGTATGTCCTTCTGCAAAGTTCAGTTAGAACAGTTTACTGGACAGAAATCAATAAAGCTTGCCTTCTGTAAGGGAATGACTAGGTTTTCAATAATGAAGCCACTGCATCTGGTGTTCTTGCTTTATGATAATGGAAACTGGACCTAGCCCCAATCGTTCATAGCAGGTAGTAATGAACGACCTAAAAATTAATTTGTGTATCAACTGCCAGTTTGATTAAAGCTCATTTCATTTGTATGGTAGGCCTCTGAGCGCTTTAGATTTGACTGTATTAAAAAACAGTAAATTGTGCAAAACAAGCAAGTATCAACAGGTGAGTACCACATAGCACATCCCAAGTAGAGGGCTTAGGAGCCAACATTATACAGGACTGATTTTAATATGTTCATTTCACACACGTATGACCATATACGTGTTATACATCCTTAATAATTGACATAGTATTAGTTCCATTGCATTATCTCTTGCATTTTCAAGGAAATTACTCCTTGAAGCAATTATTACAAACTATAAGAGGAAGGAATTCGGAACTCAGACTGGGGTAAACGCTCTGTAAGTGACGCTTAGAAGAGCAAGTTAACATCACTGTGTTAGTGATGCTTTGTGCTCAGCCCAGCAGCAGCGGCACGGCAGGAGGGCTTGTTCAGAAATGGGATGAAATAGTTGGGGGTCACGGATTTGTATTGGAAGTTGAAGAATCATGACCGGGTAGACAGGAAAAACCTATGTGCCCCACTGCTTTTGCTGTCTTATATGGTGTCTTTTTGCCGCTGAAGTTGAGAAATTTATTTAGTAACATGTTTAGGCTAAAATACTAATTAATCAACTGAAGCATTTTAAAGATCACTTTTTCTAATCGGTCTATAGCAAAGAAGATTTCCCCTTTTCATTAAACTTCTAGAAGTATCTTCCTGTTCAGTCTTTGCTACACTATTTCTAGATTCTTCTATCCACCAGTATACTGGTGGATATATATATATATAATATGGATATATAATAATAATCTGTTTAAGAAAGACCTAAGAGCGCGCTCTGAGGAGGAGCTCCAAGGATTCTCCGGAGCGCTTGGTGAAGTTGCAGGCTCGCCCATAGGCTTTGCCTGTGCCTCGGCACAGGGGCAGCACAGAGCCACGGCCACGGGAGAGGCAGCGGCAGCAGCTCTGGGGTCTTTTGGAGGGAGCCGACCTTGGCTGTTCGGCAGCAATTCCTCCGTTTTTCAACTGCCCAGTACCACAGCCCAGCTGAGAATAAGGTCTGGATTTAATTTTACTATGCTGCACCCCAGGGGGGTGTTTGTTTAAACAAGTGGGAGGGGCAGGCAGGAACCCCCAAACTCACGTAACGGTCAAATGGATGTATTAAAAATTTAGCATGAGGATTTTCTCTACCTAACATCAGATTTTTCTCATTGTATTTATACAAACCAAACTTAACAATAAGGAATAGCTTTCTATTAAAATCTGTTAAGGGGGGGTGGTGGTGTTTCCCATCACATAAATTAGCTCCTTGCAAATGAACTGCATTATCCTTAGCACTTTCCATCCTAAAATGCCACAATTAATGACTTTCATCTTCAGCCGTTCTGAGACTGCCCAATGGTAAATGCTGCCCAATGGAAAATTGAGGCAAAAGTTAATAGATTTTTTCCTGACCTTGTCTTGTACCCTCCATCACATACCATTAGCGACAACTGCTGGATTGCATCTTATGTACTGACGCAAAATACCTCACACCTTGCTGAAATGGCCTCCAGTTAGACTAGGCAGGTTCCGTTACTCATTTCACTCTGAATAGTTACTTGGGTTTATTTCTGAGCTACACAAGAAATCCCCCGCTGCCATTTTCAGGTGCTTTTACTGAATTTCTTACAAAGCAATTTCAAAAAATGTTTAAAAAATGTTTATAAAATGTACTGAGTTACTGCTGCAGACCCACTATGAGCCTTAGCTATGGTTCACCTTTTGCTTATCACGGATCTACTTTTTCACATCTGATGTACCATACAATTCACATGCCTTGGCAACTGTACAAGCCCAGGCTTTGGGTGGTCCATCTGCTCCCATGTTATACTGACTACGTTACTAGAAATTTTACCTCCGAGGGATAGTATTTGGTTCAAAGAAATAAGCTATTAACCATGCCATGTCTAATTACTTTCTAATGGTAAACTCTCCTTACTATTCTGCTCTCCCCAAGTTATGCTGATGTAGGCAATAGTACTTTCAGCAATTTGTACGAGTTCAGCTGGGCATCTGCTTACCTATTAAAGGCAGAAAAGCAAGAAAATTGTGCCAATCCCTTCAAAGATGAGAACTGATAAAATGGTTTGCAGGTGGGTGAGTGTGTGCAACCTGGGAGAAGAAATGTGTGTTTCGCAGAAATTAAAGAGGAGAAAAGCATTGCTACAACCTTATTTCTGGCCAGCAGCTGTAAAGCAATAGTGTACATCTGGAATTTATAGTTTTGTGTTCCAAATAATTTAAATTATTATTACAAATTATATATTAATATAATTAATATTATAATTATTGTATGAGCTTCTTGACTATGTGAAAACGGTAGGAAACAGGCCTTTTTATAATTTTTAAAAATTTTTGCTTTCTTACTAGTAGCCATACACACAATGTTACGTTCTGTTGCTGTAGCAGCACCCACAGCTGCATCTCCACCAAACACACAGACTATCAGAAATTCATAATTTTGAATATTAGTCTATCACGGCTTTCATTCTTGGGCATGTGCAATTAAATCATAAAGGCTATGAATCTGTTGGTAGCAGAAGCTACCCCGGAAACTACCCTGAGAATACCTACTAGCCAAAAATCTGTTTTTGGCTGGGGTGATCACTGTCAAAACAAAACCAACCCAAAATGCCAAAGGCTTGCACTGGGTTTCTGTGGTGGATGTCTATGGTGATACCAACTTCATAAAATGGCACAGAGGACAACACCGAATATGCACCAGAGACTGTGTCCAAGCATGTGAAGAACCTCTGACATGAAGAATATTCTAATAAAGTGATGAATGCTAGGCAGAAAAATGCTTCAGAAAA
Organism: Falco rusticolus; assembly: GCF_015220075.1. Taxonomy (NCBI): domain Eukaryota; kingdom Metazoa; phylum Chordata; class Aves; order Falconiformes; family Falconidae; genus Falco; species Falco rusticolus. The sequence continues at coordinate 69,030,753 of NC_051189.1, read as the reverse complement.
GCAAAGCTAAATTAAAGCATCAGGTTTTGCCCCTGAAACCATTTATCAAGCACCACAACAACAGAATAAATTGGACACAGAGAAAAACCCACAGTGTGATGGCACCAGTGTCTCAGTGGGACCCATCATAAAACAGAACTACCCTGAACAACTGCCCTGATTCTTCTTCCCCTCAGTAATTTTTTCCTCTCACCTTTTAGTTTGTGAACCCTAATTATCAAGGCACAACTAAGGAGTAAGGGGATTATGGACAAATGTGGTTCTGGATTATCATTACCACTTGCCTCTCGTGATAGTCAGTGTTCTCCATTGTTTCCTTCTTCATCTTCTCATCTTTCTTGGGTTTCTTACGTTTCAGTCATCTCTAGTCTTTCTTCCCATGTTTTTTATTCCCATCTTTCTGCTAAGATGTTCATCTGTTTTCCTGCTTTTTGTTCACCACCTGTTTCTAGACAAAGATTGTATTAATGATCTCAACACAACAGCAGAAGGCAAAATCTCTTGCAGAATCGCCTGGACTCCACAGCTCTCTTCCTGCCAATTCTCCTCTGCAACTCTGAGCAAGTATTTTCATTTCTGTTTTAATTTACACATTAGTAAAAATGAGCAGTACCGTTACAAGGATGTGTGGTTCATCCTTTTTGAAGTGATTAGAAAGGCCTGCTGAATTACCTAATGAATTATAATGTCACCATCAGCCCACCATAAGGGGAAGAGGTCAGCATTCCCATCGCTTTCCGAAACAGATTTGGAAGTTGTGAACAGCTTGGAACAAACACCATCGCGGAGAGCAAATCAGTGCTTGGGCTGTACATGAATGAAAATGGAAGCAGTGACACCAGTATAACACAGCTCTGGCTTAGCAGTGCGTGTTTACAGGAGGTATATTACTACTAGAACAAGCATGGAGAAACACATCCGCACATGACACGTGCTATATATATCCTGCCACTGCCTGGTGAGACAGACGTTGGGTAACAGCGCTGAAAGGCTCTGATGCAGCGGCAGCTACACCCAGGAGCACAAAGCCCCACGCACAAAGCATCTCCAAATCCCCAGATGAAGCAATTACTGTATCCAAACGCCCATCAGATTTCCCATAATCACTCCAGTCAAACTGTATATAAAGAATTTCCTCTTGTTTTAAAAAAAACCCAGTGTATATATTCACTGAAAGGATGCATCTCAATTTCTGTTTGGCATACTGCTCTGAAAACGAACTACAGAAAATTTCAACCCGCGTAGGAATTTCCATAAAGTTTGGATTCAGAGTCCATTTCAAGGACTAACACAAAATCAGCTGAGTGGCTTACAAACTGCCTGCTGCTCTTTCATCTTGCTCTTCCCACAAACAGTATGCATCGCTCAAAGGCTAATTTTAGCCTACCAGTACGGCTGCAAATTTCTCAGTGGGGGTTAAGCGTAACATCCTGTAGGGTGGGGAACAGTTTGGTTTTCTAAGGCAATCTGAATGTACTTCTCATATCAATATGAATTTCAAATTTGTAGTTTTTGTGTAATTTGTTTTGAATGCACGCACAGGGACTCACTAGGTACCTTGTGAAGACAACCCACTGGAAACCACGAAACCCACTGAACCCATGAAAAAGTCCACTGTTTTTCATTCTTGCTAAGGTAAACATACTTACTTAGTTCAACTGCATTTTAAATCAGCTGCTTCCATATTTCATATCAATTTGCATTTTGCCATTACAGACATGACACTTTTCAGATTTTCATTTCACATCCTAAAGTAGACAACAAAACTACATATTACTGATACTGAAAGGAATTGGCAAAAGCCATAAATTCAGTACTCCAAACCAAAAATAAGTTATTACTATTATTGTCACTAATGCATAGCACCTACTAATTGGTGATTAGAGCTTTGAGTTTATATTTGTGTGCATATGTGATCAGTTGTAAGCAATCCTCTTGTGGAAGATGACAGCTCTCAGCGAGAGCTTATAATAAGGCATTTTAAAGTCCCTTTAACCCAGCGCAGCCGGTGACTGCCCTCAACGCTTACGAAGCGCCGCAGAAAACACCAGGAGACGGGGTTCTGCCTGCTGTCACAGAACACCGAAAAGCAAATGCTCAGGTATCTCCACCTCAAATGGAAATGTAATTATCGTGCACAAAACCCCAGACGGAGCACATACTGAATTACATATGGATTCTTCTTCCTGCATTAAGAGAAGCAGCAATTTCCTGCCCCCCCTCCCCAAACAGCTCTTTCACAACATTAAATTTACTGACACAACCTGTATTAATTAGTTTGTTGTGGAAGTACACGGCTAACACAGAATGCAATGCCAGTGCATAGCTACTGTTAAGACAAAATACCTGTATGTTGTCTTTGCACTATATTAAACGTTAGTCTCTTTTTCTTTTGCCATAGTGGCCAACAGATGTAAGGTAGGTGGCACAGTAAAACAATGCAACTGTCCTGTGTGCGTCACCAGAAAGAGCTGCAAAGCATTCCAATACTGAACCACTCCCCACTACAGGATAACTGTGGGTATTTTGAATACATTTTTAAGTGTTCTTATTTACATTATTGATCCTTAGAACTATTCATTTCACAGTGAAGCTGAAAATTGCATCTGTGTCATCAGATCTCCCAGGCACTGCTTAGATTTCCAGTACTGGCAAACATTTTCTAATAATTAAGATTATTCAGCTTAAGGGATCTTTCCTTTTTGGCTTTTTTGAATGTAGAGCAGGGCTGACTTGGTAGGGATCCTTAATTAAGGTCAAACGTAAACTTAACCAGGAACGGAAAAAGCGGAGTGTCCTCTGCCCTTTCTGGTTTGGCGGTTTTGGTTGGTTGTTTTTTGTTTGTTTGTTTGTTTTGTTTTTTTTTAAAGAAAGACTGTGTATGACTACAAACTACTCAGTTACTCTAGAACTATTTTTTAAAATTTGTTTTTAAGGGCACAAACAGAGGCACCTCTGTTTTAAATGACACACTACCCAAGGGCTCTGAATTCAGGATTATACTTTGCAAGTACATTTCCTAATATACATATGGAAGACGAGGTTGCCTTTTGCTGGCAATGGTCTTAAGACAGAAATTTATGACAATGTTGCAAGAGGTGTGGGAGAGCTCACCGCAGCTGATGGGCAGTAGAAACAAGTAAATTCCCCCCTTCCTAAAACATGGTTGCTCTACTTTATTCCTATCAGGTTTTAATAAGAATATTATTTAAGGCCAAGTGCTTAAAGCGTATTTAAAGATAAACAGTGGTCTTCTGAATGTATTGGTGAAACATGCAATGACTACTAGACGAGCTCATTCAAAAAAATCCAATTATAAAACACCACCTCAGTAGCCCATCCTAGCAGGATAAACCAGATTTGTTTTTCATTCAGCAAAGAATTGTCTGAATCCATTCAAATTTAACTTTTAACACCTAACCATATCAGTTATTACTCTTTGGGAAATGATTTTCAGAAATCACGAAGGTGAGCAATCTCGGGGGGGAGGGGGGGAAGAAAAAAAAAAAAAAAAAGTGGATTTTGTTCCCTGCCCCTAGGAGTCCAAAAATGGAAAGAACAAACTACAAGACTACGCTGACATGCGGCACCACAGACAGAATAAACTTTGTATTTACTACATGATAACCTTTTCAATAAGCCTAATTATTTGCACCTAATGATTTTTTAGAATGCTAAAATTCAGGAAACTCAACCTCATCTACGTTGTAAAAACCTATTACCCCAGCTTTTCCCTGTGCCTGGTGGCAATCCATACCCCACTGCAGAGTTGCAGGCTACATGCAATCAAATCTGATTTAAAAGTTTTCTGCTTCACGTACTGTAACGGTTTTCAGTTAGATGATGACCAGTTTACGCTGCTAATGATGGACATTTAGATCTACAATGCCCTGATATTTATTATGTTATTTATCCTAAAGACAAGGCAGACAGCTGGTTCAGATGCAACGCAAGGCTTCATTTGATCCAACATAGATTAAAAAGACAAACACATGGCTGAAGCAACTTGTTCTAAACGCACGTTGATACCTTACTGGCTCCCTCTTCCTAATCATGGCAACAGAGGATATTTTGGCGAGATATTTGGGACTAGTGATAAAGTAGGAACTGCTGCTGAAGCATAAACAGGACTGACTGCTTGACACTGCCAATTTCACAGACCCACTAAAATTAAAAAATTCCTGCTTTTTAAAAAGTTCATCTCTATATATCACCAGCATGCAAAGAAATTATGCTGATAAATACCAGCTGAACTTCTCTGTATTGGCTTATTTTTTTCCTAAGGAAATTAGTCTCATAAACAATGTATCTGAATTTCATTTCTCCTCAGAATTATGTAACTTAAAAGGCCAGTCATGAAGATGGATACTTTTACTTTCATTTTGAATGATCCAACACAATATAAATCCATTTCGTTCATGTAAGATCACAAGATCTGACTCCACTCAAAAATAAAACTTCCACGTAGCAGCTTTGAGCAGTAGCACGAGATGGTTTCATGGGAAAGTCTTAGAACTTCAAAAGTCTTGGAAGATGTAAATCTCTGCGCAGCCATGTTCAGCAGTATCAGCTGGAGGCAGTCGGGGTCATTCTGAAGGCTATTGGTGGCATGAGATTTCAGTTGAAGTGCAAAGAGACTCTTCAAATCTTTGAAAGCCTATAGATATTAGCTTACTTGAAGTCAGGAGTCCCGCTCCAACAGTGACACTAAGCTTTTCCCCAGGCAAGCTGACCAACTATTTTCTGTATGTGATGAAAACAAAGTCTGTTTATTTTAAATAACTGTTCATACTGTTTTACAGTCAAATGTTCACTCAGTTTGTACTGCTAAGGAACTCCTTATGTGATTTACTGTCTTGCTAGGGATTTCCATTTCATCTTTAGAGGCCAATGAAATTTTTAGTATCTGCATGGTATTGATATCACCATTGTAATCTCAGGGAATTCATTACATTAAAAGAGTCACTGTGGCACTGTTGTTACTACTTTCTTTCTCTCCTACCTTCTGTGTTCCCCACTGAACATACGTCAGATCTGTTGCACTGCACATAAAGCCTTGTGCCTCTACATTTGCAACAATGTGCAGATGCCTGTGATTGGGTCAGTCATTGGGCAACAGTTCTTTAAACGCTGTCATACTGCATCCAGACAGCGGGAAGTACACTGAATTTTTGACACTAATTTTCACTGCAACAGATGCATCACGCTCTGAGTACCGGTCAAGGTATTCACTATTCAAAATGTGTTATTTTTATTACTTATTTTACCTTTGCTTGCTGGACTTTTGTGTTGCTCAGGAAGCCCTACTGGAAATAGGAAGTATCCCCAGTCTCATTTGGTTTCCTCATTTTAGAAAAAAACATAACACTGGCGAACTGCCGAAGCAATGTAGTCTCTGGGAACTAAGAAGTGATACACGATCCATTATGGCTCTTGCATGGAGAATGACCCAACATAATTATAAGTTTTTCTCCATTTCAGGTTTCATTTCCAAAATTACATTCTATGATCTTACTTACGAAAGGAGGAAAGTTACAAAGTTTCTGTTATCAGAACCTTCAAGTAACAGATTTAATTCCACACTGGGCCACGATGTTAAAAACACACACACACACACACATATATATGCACAACATATGTCCATATACATACTCTGTGTTTGCCATCGCATGAAAAAAATGTTCCTTCACAGCACTTACGTTTTTAGGTTGCAGTCTCTGTAGGTTTCCAAGGCATTTTTCTCCTCACTCCTGGTGAAAATGACTCTTCTCTTTGTACAGTCATCGATTATTTTTCCTTCCTAGCTGACCTGGCAATATGCCTATTCTGCTTTTCAGGATATACATGCAGCCAGGGCTAGCCACCACGTAGGGTCCATCCCCCCGAGATCTCAGCATGGCCGGCCTGGTGATGACAACCCTGTAGTCCACTTCTTCAAGAACATTGTAAGTCTCCTCGCTTCTTGTTATGCACTAAAATGAAATATTTTCTTTAGGACCCACCAGTAACCAAACACTCCCCAAGCATTAGCCATTATTTTAAGCCTTGTGAATTGTACCGTGCCTTTGAGCTCGTTCAAATACAGAAATGATTTTTACCTGGAAACATGAGCAATGCTGAAATGCTACACAAAAAGTGGGCGAGCCCTCCGTCACCGTAGTCAAATTTCAACAACCATTATTACAATTATACAGCTTCAGCATTTACAGGTTTTGTCCTTGCACCTTCACCATTGCCTGTATGAAGGAATATTTTCTGTCTAAAAACGGGCAAAAATCCTGTGTGTTCTAGGCAAAGCCTGAGATGGAAGAGTAGCTTCTCAGTGCAATGGCTCAGATAGCACTTAATCCTACAAACTCACAGATAGTATGAAAAAGGCTTGATAACTCCCTACATTTATTTCTGCCTTGGTTTTACAACTTTCTTGTGTTGCTTTTTAGGTCTCACCCCGTACACCTCCCCCAATGCAAGCAAAGGTAAGCATTTTCAGAGGCTGCAACACTGTCCAAGATCTTTTGTGGGCTAATTTTATAGCAATTCAACCGCTAGCCTGATTCATTTTCTTCAATGGCACCAAGTAAAAATCTGGAGCTATCACTGGGAAAATTTGAAGTAAGGGACTAAGACAGAAAAGCCGTGGTTCTCTTCCTCAAATACTTCCTGACTTGCTGCATGACAAATTAAAGCCACTCACAGGGATTTTTAGATCCAATTTATATTGTGATTGCTTTATGTAATAAACTAATAATAGGTAATGCTTTCAATCGAGCCTCACCCACCAGGAACTGTCCTTACATTAACCAGGCTCAGCTGGCTTCTGAAGTACATTACACTGACAAGCCATGGCTAGTGAAGTCAGTTCTTGTTATTGTAATGAAGAATTTTTCCTTTTTTGTTTCATGGAATGACTGAACATTGTTGGTTTCCATTCCTGCCTCATTATCCGGCCAGTATTTAATTGGTTTTACTGCATTTTCATCTTCTTCTGTATATGGTACACCCCAGTGCTATCTTCTATAGTGATCATCATGTCATTATTTCTATTTCTTACATGTACAGGGAAGAGGATTATCCCTCACCAGATTTAGCTGGGTAGGTGATGAATGCGCTTTCAGTAACAGCCATTTTATTTACCAGGCCAAAGTGTATCTTGCTCCATTGCCTCAAGCTGCTGCAGCAACATGATAATTTTGTTTTGTCTCAGTTTTGCTATTTTGCTTTTCCTGTTGACTTTCCTCCCTCCTCCCACAGCACTTTAAGATGGTAATTTTGTTGCTTGCTCTCATCCAGCAACTTGACAGCCTTGCAGTGGTAATTTCTTTTGCTTCAGCACAAAGAGAGCAAAATCCACTGCATGGCAAAGCTCTCTTGCCTTAAAGACTCCTGGAAGACTTACCTGCTGCATTTTTCTTTTCCTGGGAAGGTCAAAAATGGGAGGGAGGGCTGGGATGAGAGGGGCACTTATTCCACAGCTCTTAAAACAGTAAAGTCTGCAAAACTAACGCTGTCACTAATTCAAGTATTTTGTCCCACCTTTCCTTGCAACCTCGTTCAGTAAGAAGCGATCTGCCTTAACGGTTATTAGACAAGTTCTTCCCACAGTTATTTCACAACTAATTAAATTCTACTTCTCTACCACAGGTTTGATTTTATATGAGATGGACATGTAAATTGCTTGCATTTTAAGGCAAAATATTAAAGCCCTGAAGCCATCAAGCATTTATTTCACGATCAGAACACAAATTAGCCAACATGTTTGACATCTTAGAACTCCTGAAATTGAAACACTTAAGTTTTGCCACACAGGTTAACCTTCTGAATATCCATTTTTGGATTATTAATTCGTCTTTTACAGACTGGTGCTTCCCTCAGATTTGAGTGCATTCAGACAATATCCTAGCATCTTCCTTCATCCTTGCTTGTTACATAAAAGATGATTTTACTCCAATACTGCATTTAAGTGTTACATTTCAATAACAGCAAAGATTACAATGTGCATATGATAATTTGAATGTGGTAATTTGCAATATATAGCTGAAAATCTATCTTTGCAGGGTGGTGAAGGACACAAGCCAGGATATGGAGGAAGCGGAAAATTCTATGAGCATAAATCTGCTCACAAGGGACACAAGGGATCCTATCATGAGGGCCAGGGCACTCTTTCCAGAATCTTTAAACTGGTAAAGTACAATTCAACTTACCGTAAGTACAAAAATTGAGTCCCAGAAAAAGAATCCAAACCTCTCCAGAACCTGCCATGTTTGAAAGAACTGCATTTCCTTAAGGCTTCTGAAGGAACTAAATTTGCACGGATAAACCAGAAGGTTATCTCATGGCCTAGTAACTACTTACTTTGATAGGAGTCAAAGGTAAAAACCACACAGTCACTTACCATCAGGAGAGGAGGTAAGTCCACAAAGCCCCATAAAGACCTGCACCAGGATCTGCCTTGTTCCTAAATTCACAAATGACCCAGAACACAGAAGATGCGTGAGGTGACACTGCTGCTGCTGCCGCTAGATTATTTAGAACAGTGATAATGAAAGCCAACTGGTAAGCTGCAGAATGGTGCCACAGGGCAGGGCTGGACATGCATCTGGTTGAGACGCAGTAACAACTTCAACAGTCCCTGCTTGGTCCCACCCCAGTGGGAGAGCTGCTATCAAGTCAAGTGCAGTGAGCTGTGACAGCACATCGTCACGCAAATTAGAAAACTGCATCGTATGAAAAAGAAACATTTGGTCAAATTATCATTACTCTGGTTCAGTCCACCATTTCGAGTCATGGCACTTCCAGCTCCCTGCCCCAGCTTACAAGTGAAAACAGAACAGGAAAAAAAGGTCAGTTGTGAGGGTTTTTCATCTTCTATGTCAGGAAAAAGACAAATGGAAAGCACATCATATCCACTAGCAGTTACTTTAAATAAGACTGTATTTTGCTCAAAGGTAGCGAAGCACTCACTCGTAGCAGATCAGTTAGTATACCATTCGCACGTGAAGAACACAATCGGCAGTAATCTTAACCTTTGGGCAGAAGGTCTGAGGTCCCATTAGCAGAGCTGATCACCTCAGACACTTACTGCTCTTCTCTGTGACAGGAGACATAACAGCACCTTCACCTGTAGCAAAAATACATTTTTGTCTCATACATGCTTTAGGGTATCTGTCTCTCATTGTAGAGCTCTTTTTAAAACATATTGCAGCACCAAGTGACGGCTTGAAAACTTGAAGAAGGTAGTAAGAATTCTTATGTTGCAATTTAAGAAAAGGAATGAGCTCTTCAGAGGCCCAGGTGGAAATCACACATTTACCTTGTAAGTCTAGTTTTCACACTGCGCACTTGCAGCTTTTTAGTGGAGTTCAGATTCATCAACAATACCATGGCTATATACTGACAATATTGGTAAAATTTCTTTTAAACATCTCAAAATATCTGACAATAATCTCCCCAAAAATTTAACAGCGTCTTCTTAACATAAGCATCACAACTATTTTAGCTTGCATTTATATATATATCTGATGGTATACATATACCAGTTCTACTTTTGAGATAGCCTTTTCTGAGCCATTGTAACTTCTGGAACTCGTATCAGATTTATTCAGGCCCGTTTCATTTAGACTCATTGTTTATAGCAAGATACATTAGTAACTATTTCTTTATACCTTTTACAGTCTTTCACAATAAAAAAAGTTATCCATTCTTTAAGATAACTTTGAAAGAAAAAAAGCCAATTACCTCATGGATTACACTAAATCTTCCTTGAAACAGCTCACTAAAACTAAGGAGGGAGATACATGACAAGAATATAAAGAAAACAAAATCCAAAAGTACACCCCCAAAGTACACCCATGCTTAATTTTTTTGAAGTGAACAGTTCAGTCATCAGCTGATTACAGTAACAATTAGCACACCATCTCACATTTGTAGTCATTAAACATGTCGTTCAAGTTCCTTAGAGAGTTGCTAAAGCTATGGGAAAAGATGCCCAGCGAGCCTCAGCTGAACTAAAAATGAAGCACCAGAATTTCAGTCTGGATCATCTTTGCTATAAAACTGCTGTAGGGCTTTCCTTAATTGCAGGTTTAGGAACAGTCACCAAGTGGGGTTTTTTCCTAGTTTGATGTTTTCTTATTATTTGTAAAAATAGGAGAGGTTTCAGCCCTTCATCTTAGGGTTTGTTTGTATTTGCGCCTGAGCTTTCCATACAAGACTCATGTTGATATAACACATTAACAATTTACCCTAATAAATATTACAGAATACAATTACTGTATTTCAGTTCTTTCAGATGTGAGGCTATTGCAACTTGTGTGCAAGGTCTGGAGGTTTTGGTTTTGGTGTTCATTTGGTTTATTTGAAGCATACACAGTTTTCAGGGGTAGCCATAAAAATGAAAATTTCCAAGCTGTCCAAGCAAATAAATTGCTTTCATTAGGAAGGCCTGAATTAGAACATGTACCTTCAAATAATTCATGACACTCTAGCCCAGTATGAGAGATTTAACGAGGGTAAATTAATCCCGTATGAAAATACATGAAAAGCGACCATCTCCTTGAAGTGAAAATTCCAGTAATATTTAGCAATACACTAGAGGCCACTGCAAGCCATCCTCACTAGGTAACGTTTACAATTTTTTCATACTACAGATTGATGTTTTTTGATTTATAGCCCCAAATTATACAGTACCTTTTCATTAACTTAACTCTCTTTTTCCCTCCACAGGGAGGCTCTGGGTCCCGACCTGGATCGCGGTCTGGTTCACCAGTCGCTAGGCGCTGAAGCTCTAAGACGTCATCGAGGATCATGTACTCTGCTTCATAATGTAACTGCCTTAAAATTAATAACAGCTGCAACAATTATCTAGATAGATGCAATCCATTACTTAATGCCAATTAGGTTCTGCATGCAGTAGATTATACAAACTTCTATTGGCAATCCCTGACCAACAGTTGAATGAAAGGAACACAAAAAGTAGCTTTACTAGATGTTTTCCTTATTTTATGTGAAGTAACAAGATCTCTGACTTAACTCATTCCTCTTCAGGATACCCTAACTTGTATGCTGGACTTCGTTATCTCTCCCAAGCACCTAATCTGAGCTCAAGTCTTCTGGTTTCGTTTTAGTGAATATCAGAACTACAAATAAAGAGCTAATGTCTTGGATACTGAGCACTGCTGTTAATGGATTTCTGAGACACTGCTGCTAAAAAAAATAATCTACCATGTGCAGAAGTTGTAAGGACTGTTTATCCAAATACTTTTTTTTTGTTTGTTTGTTTTGTTTTAATCTTCCTTCTCTCACTCACAGAATAATTTATTTTCATAACAGGATTAGGCAGTCATGGAAAGGTTTACCAAACATTGGGAGTTCAAGGTACGTGAAGTGTGGGAGGGGGCAGATGTTGTAGAATCAATACGGAGCGGAGCGATAGTAATAAGGAAATTCTTTCCATACCATGAATTGCTCATCGCATCCAAACCATTAGAATTACGAGCAGATGAGGGAGAGAAAGAGGATTTCAAATCTGATTAGACTAATGTTAAGAAACAAGGGATATTCCCAGAGAAGAAACATCTAAGATTGCACAAGTGACCACTGGACGTCACTGGTGCTTCACACAAACTCTGCTGCAACAGCATTAACTTTGCAGTACAATAAGCAAGTAAAAAAATATATAAACAAGTAAGTCTAATTTCTGAAAGAGAGCCCTTCAGTATTGATATCTCAGATAGTCCTGCACATCTCAGGTTAGCATTTCAGATCTTTCTCTTGGTATTGCAGCAGCGTTATTTTTGATCAGCTCATCTTTTGCCCAAGTAGCATCTGGATACCTATTAAGGGCAGTGCACCAAACTCATAGTAAACTACTGTGAACATTTAACTGTTGTACTGTAGTTGCCTTATAGAAATAAATTAGAGCTGAGTTAGACTTAGATATTAATTGTTCACAAATTACTAAAATGAATGTGTGGCAATGGTATTTTCAACCACACTTAGGGAAATAAAATGCTCTTCTGAATTGCACTGTTTTGTTACTTAAACTTACTGTTTCTTCAAGCTGTCATCTAAGTGTCTGATTAATTATTTTTTTTTTTTTTTTAGTTTTAGCCCATGCATTGTAGACTACAGTTAATGCTTCCCAGGTTGAAACTGCATTCCTAATAAGTACCCAGTAAAAGTTACCTATAAATATGTATGTTAATTGCATTTCACATCTAAATCTATTGTAGGTTTAAATCAGTGTCCATTAATATGAAGCAATGGAAGATGAGAGGATAGAAACTACATAGAAACTAAAGAAAACAAAACCACCAAAATTATTAGGCATACACACGTGTATTACATCTTCTATTACCTATATTGGTTGCTATGTTTATTTTTCTATTGTAGCTTCATTCAGATGTATACTCTGCAACGTAATAGTTGATTTAATTTGAATACATATTGTTCTTATAGGAACACAGCTCTTAAAAATATTCATTATTGAAATAAAGTAATCAACTTGAAATGAAACTTGGACCAGTTTTGTCTTTTACAGCAGAGATCATATTGATGAGGTTCTGTGGTGGTGGGTGCTTTCCCCCCACGATTTAAGAACTATGTTGTGATACTAGAAAATGACACTGTAGGACCCAGTTGCCTGCACACAGGCTTCTAGTGACATTGCTGGTGACTTAGTATGGCCCCCAAGGCTGAAAATATGATGCAAGATTTATGGGAAGCCAGTGTCTTTGTGGAGTGGCAGCTAAAAGCCAGGGGGATATTGAAAGGCATATGTACAGACAACAAAATCCTGCACTTCATAAACAAGTATAGCACAAAGTATCTTCTTTGAACAGATTATGTAAAAATCAAGTTTTTTAAAGCAGCCTTCAAAAATAGAAAGAATATTTAATATTAAAAAAAAATATCGAGAAATACATTTTTCAAACTACCGCACTGCAGAACTACAGAACTTATTCAAAGCTTCTTCCTCTCCTTCATCACTCAGCTTTCCCCCCAGTCATCTTTTCCACAGGCTGGAAGTGGCTTTTTTGGATTTACTTCCTATAGAAGAAAATGTATGGTACTTTAAAGCATTATTTTACCAACACAGTTCTCTCAAAAGAGATTAAAACTTAAGATTGAAATTTATTCTTTTAATTAGTTACTAGTAGCTTTGCTGGAAAACAGCAGCTTAAATGGGTATTTAATTCGTAAGCACAGGAATTTTCCTGAAACAAGAATGCATGAGTACTAGGAGCACAACCAGTACTAGGAGTGCTATTTCTTGTACTGAAGGAATGGACATAAACCGAAAGAAATACTTGAGTCCACACAAGTCAAAAAGCCCGAAGCCAGCATAAGCCTACTAGTGCATCAAACCAGAAAGAACAGAGGCGTTCCTAAGCACCATTCACTTACCCACTGTACAGTGTGATTCTTCAAACAGGCCTTAGAACAAAAGTTCTTTCTGCTTCCTAAAAAAATGCATCTAGTGGTATTTTGGGAATATCAACCCATCGGACACAGTTTCTGTATTTGTACCGAACATCAACAGATACACTGCTTTGAAAACCCCCAACTCAATCTTACCAAGGAACATAAGCTATGAAAACTTCTATGTCAGTATACTCCAGAATGAATTCTTGAAGTTTGTGGTGGAGGAGGATGCAGGGAAGCAAATCCAATACTGTGTTACAAAAGAGTTTTTTAAAAGTCTACTTACTGTAACTGACAGGACTCCAAGTGCTGGAGGAGTAGCAAACTGAATTCAGGGAAAACGGCCGTTGGCTCTGTAACTCGTACCGCTTATTTAACACTTCCAAGACTTACAACACACACTCATTGCCTCTAATCAAGACATAACACTTTGAGAAGTGACCATCTCAAAACAGCATCGTTTTACTCATGAGATCTGCTTTTAGCACGTGCTCATTAAGTTATCAACCACCAGTTTTTATTTGCTGGTAAAGCAATCACAGCTAGAGCAGACTGAACGCTTTAAAACATTCAGGAATCATGTTCCCGTCATGAAGGATGGATTTGCAACTGGATCTGACCAGCTGTAAATCATCTTCGGTCACACTTGATTTGGCAACCTCTGCGAAGTGTCATCCCCTATACAGCAAATAATTTTGCTGTGCATTTATAGGTATTCTCCTAAAGAACAGGGAAAAGGTTTCATACATGGTACATGCAACACAGCACATTTTACTATGGACTTATGCCACGGGGCCAGTATGCCTTCAGACAATTGTAAAATGTAATGACTTTCTTAAAGAGCTGAAACACTAATAGCCTGTCTGGAAGGAAAGGCACTGCTTGAAGGACTTCATATACATTCTTTAGATATAATATTGAGTCACGCACTTCTGGCAAAGTTTTTAGAATTTCCTAGAATCCACGATCAAATGCTTAAAAAATACACGAAACAGAACTTGGAAAAAAGTAATATTATTTAACATGTTTTTGAATTAAATATTCCACATAACAAAAGTGTTATTTTCATGTCACCAACTCTTTTACTTATATACATATGCCAAAGAGTTAACAAAAGAATTAAGAGATGCCCTATCAAAACCAACAGTGATTTCTTGCTTCAGCAACCTGAAAGAACTAGTTTGTATCATAGACAAAGTATAGACAAAATTTACAGAAAAGGGCTTTTTGGATCTGAGAGCAATTATCTTTCAGAAGGTAAATTAAAATCCAGCTCTGTATTATAGTAAACAAATCCACCACTGACCTAGAAGTACTTGCGGCAAACTGAAAAGATGAACTTCCTGCAACTGGGATTAGTATTTACAAAATATACTGATCAGCCACACAGAGGCTCATATAACTTTAAATATATATATACATATACAAGCACACATATATATATCTATATATATGTAACATATAAATAAAATTCAAAAGAACAAGGTAAAAATAAGAAAAAAGCTTCTGTCTTTGGAATGTCTAAAAGATGACTATGTTTTTACTCCAGTGTTTCTTTGTTATGAATAAACAAGTGGCACCTTTCAAAGCATTACTTGGTCAACTAGGTAGTTTTGCTGAAACAATGATTTATACAACAACAAATAAAAGTAACATATATCCAAAATTCACAAAGAAAATATTGAGGAATTTACTCATTTGAAATAACTGCTTACAGCACTGGGGAATATTGTATAATATAGGTGACCTAGTGTGCATCTAACTTTCTCATCGCTAACACAAAATTGTATGTTTACTTCCCAGATTTAGTATATGGCTGCGTTTTCCACAGATACCGAGATATGTACCTGCTGACCCAATACAGCAAACAAGAGGCTTTCACTGGAACCTCTTGTAGTTTGGATTCTCTTTAAATAATTCATTGCTGAGTTTAAAACTCCAGACTTTTAATGTAAAAACTAGCAAATAGCCTCTGTGGCTGGAATGGAAATGAACATGCTCCCTCTCTCAAGAGTTTAACTCAAGAAAAGCCATAAGCTCATGGCATTTTATTTTTTTCAACAAATTCTCAAGTGTACTAAAAAAAAGCTTACAACAGAAATACAACATTTTCCTGTGCCTTGTAAAAAAAAACCCCAAACCCCAAACTATTTCATACTGCATGCATCTGCTCTGTAACAATTTGTTGCCAACTTCAATTATTTTTTTAAACACATAAAAAAAAAGCTGACCAACAGTTTCATGGTTTTCCCATGAAGTTATTCCTCACCTCCTTTAAAAATGGGAATCATTGTATTCTGATATAAAGTTCCAGTTTATTTTTCAAATAGATATACTGGCTGTGAATTAGAAGATGAAACTGTACACAGTATTACCTGAGTTCACTGATTCACAGACAACTTAGCACAGATTAAATGATGTTTTCCCAATATTCTACAAGCTTAAAAAAAAGAACGATTGTTTTAGGTATTTTTCTGTAAATAATTAAAAACCCTATAATATATTATTCTATTGTTAATATTTTCAATGCTTCAAGCTTTAACTGTAAGATCCATCTTTTACTTTTCTGAAAACTTGTTTTGAGAAATTTGAGTCCCAGAAACATTTTTATCTTTCAAATTTTAAGGTGTCATCGAAAAACATTGCCTATACTTTGCCATTCATTTGAAGATTCTTGTACCACTTCTTCTAAATTCAGAGCACGACTAATATCTTCCCCTTCTTGTTCTTGATGACTAGTAGGCTCTTGTACAGGACCTATCAAAGTACAAGACAAAAAGATGAGTGAGAATGACTTGACGTATAGTGTAAGAAAAATGCAAATATAGCACTTGGGAATAAAGGAAGCATACTGAGAAAGGTATTACACAGCTACTTCAGATTCTGCAAATTCATTAGACGCTCTTTGAAAAGTTAACCCCCCCCAACATAATTGTTTGCCTGTAATAGGTTTTGAACTTTGTATTTCTATACTACAGAGCTCCACGTAAAAAACAAGGAACCATAAACAATAACCAAGCTCTGTCTCAACCTGCTTTTTGGGTTGCATGTGCTCATCGACTCTGGTCTTTGGCTATTAGTCCCTAATTGCTCAATAACTTAAAGGAGGTGTTTTGTGCTTTCTAGTAAAGCATATGGCTTCCTGCACTCACCATTACTATCATTATGCTACATACCAGTGAAACCATGAGCCCGTTTCATATGCAGCTTCATATTGCTTTTCTGTGTAAATCCCATTGCACAGTAATCACATTTATAAGGCCTCTCTCCTGTGTGCTTTTTCATGTGGACTTGAAGAGCACTCTTCTGGTTAAAAGCCTTTTCGCATAGTGTACACTGAAATGGCCGCTCCCCTTATGGAAGAGAAGAATGTATTTAATTATTTGTCACTTCAATGTGAAAACATAGTTCATAATTCAGTAAAAATCATCAAGATTACCTAGAAATTAAGTAGACATGAACTTTTTCTTTGAGACCTTCTCAAAACAGTGCTGTGGCTCCTCATCATCATCAGAACCTCCCAAATTAAATTTCAGAATACTTATGTAAGTCCTAAACCTCTGATATTGCTATCTTTCCTACCCAATTTATTACCTAAGTAAAATATATGAGGTGCAGAAAATTAGTTTACCAGTTTGACTTTTCTGCTCAAGGGAACCATGACCTTTTTACACCTTTGAGAATAACTCAGACAGGGAATGTTCTAGAATTAACAAAGCTAATGTCTGTGAGAAACTAGGAATTCAAATGTGTTAAGAGTAAAAGTTCTGGTAATTCTATATGGGACTTGTGGCCTCCTATGCCAATAGCTACTAGTGATTCCCATATCTTACCAAAGCAGGCATATCCTTCCAAATCTGCCAGAAAATTACTGATTTCTAAATATAAACTCAAAAACATATTCATTATAAAAATACTTCACAATTTTAAAATACATACTTTGCAAAACCAGACCTTTACTTCAACACTCTACACCACAACCTCGAACATAACACAAGACACATTGCTGTATGTCATTAAGGACTTCTAAAAGCACCTTCTGAACTTAAAAATACACTTTGCTATTTAGTTAGCACAGTAACACACAAGCAGCAGTACAAATACTTTTCCACTGTTTTCCTTAAAGGACCAATTTCTCTCTTCCTTCATTACGTATATATTAGTGTCCCCATATGCACCATAGCTTCCATGCTAAGTGCAACTTCTCAGGCAATTAATAAAAGGTCCTTTAAATCACAGAAGTGTTCTACTTTTGTTAACAATGAACTAGTTTAAAGTAAATTCTACATTTCCTCAGATACTTTTGACTCCAGGTTTCTATTCTGTTAAGATGAACACTTTTTTGGTGGTGTGTAATGCATTACCACATGGCGCTTTGTTAGGACTAGAAGCACTTTCTACCCTCTAATTTCGGCA
Organism: Falco rusticolus; assembly: GCF_015220075.1. NCBI lineage: Eukaryota > Metazoa > Chordata > Aves > Falconiformes > Falconidae > Falco > Falco rusticolus. The sequence continues at coordinate 69,012,915 of NC_051189.1, read as the reverse complement.
ACATTTCTTCAAACTGCTTTTCACTAATAAATCTGAATTTACTAGGTATTTAGAGCTATTCAGAGGTTTATTCAGTGTGTTTACCTTCTGGCCACTGATTCAGTAGTTATTGCCCATTAGAAATCATCAAAAATGTTTAATCAACATAGAAATCACACTTTCTCACAATGATCATACCATTAAGAAAGCAAATCAGTTTAGATTTCTTATTTTATGTAAGCCTTTCTTATCATATTTTATGTAACAGCACCCATCTAAAAACTTCTATGCAGCACATTTTCACTCCTTTGACCTTAAGGGACTTCTTTTAAAAGAATATTATCTTCTGAAAGAATGGCTATCATACAGATTGACTTGCTGTTTCAACATCAGACAACGGTAATATAAAATTAATTTAGCAAGGACTGTTACAGTTTGTGGGCATTCCTAGCACATGAGCACCCAAGTACAAGACACCCAAAAATATCTGAGGATTTACTGAGTAAATTACAAGTCATTCCAAAACAGAAAGAATTTTTCCTACGATGGTGCGGATTCATGAGAAACTTACACATAAAGGGACTCTGCTCCGTTCCCAGCCTTCCTGAAGTGCTCTGCGCCTATTATAAAGGGCAGCATGAATCAAAGCAGGAAAAAGGAAAACTGCCCTTCTTTCCTGCTTTTGGATTATTTTGTGACACTCTTAACTAGAACATTGCTTTTTTTTTTTAAAGTCTGTATTATTTAAGTCAGTTATGCAGAAAGCAAGTTATTGGGGAATTGTAAATACTTTTGATCTCCCTGGATTGCAATTCCTGCCTCTCTTTTCCTGCCCCAAGTACGACCAGAATATTCCTTTCTACCACAAAGCAGAATAACCACAAAGCAGCTCTGCTGTTTGCCTTCTTCAGTTTTACTCTCGGGAAGAGCAGTCACTATTTCTCTTGAGGCAGGGGGTGAAGGGAAGATAAACAGTCATCCTGTTAGATGAGGATACACAGGTCAGCAGAGAGCCCTAACACTCAAAACCAGCTCTAGTATATCCGATTAGGTTCCTCCCATACTCAGGTAAGAAACTACCTTCAAGAACCCCTTACAGAACACGCTTACACACACCCATAGTACAGTACTTGCAACTAGCAGCAATCGATCAACAATGAATGCTGCTAGCTGACAATCAGCTGCAAATACCCATTACCCTTATCAAGAGTTATTGCTTATTTACAAGAACTTAAGTTTTGCTGAAAGTCGATGGCCCAGCCACTAGTATTAAAGTCTATCCTATCACACTTGCACTGAAAACTTTCCCTCCTGTTGCAATACTCTCGTTGCCACAGCCAATACGTATCAACCACATTGCGGTATTTCACAACTTGATACACAAGGATCTTAACCCTTCGCAGCAATACGATCATCCACATTCACCTGCTTTTTATGCCCCGTAATGTCTCCTACCTATCCATGCCTTCCCATTGCAACTCTAAACCTGCTCTTAGGATTCCCAAATCTCCCAATTTGCTTAGCAAAAGAACTCAAACTATGAATTTACCAAGTTCATGAATCCTCTCTATCCAATCGCCTATCCTTTCCTGCTAGAGTTGTCAGCAACTAAATGAAATGTGGGGGAAAAAAAAGTCAGGGCAATGACCTGAGACCTCTCTGGCTTTCAGCTGCCTAGCAAACCCTAGTGCCTCAAAGCTCAAATGCTCATGTGTAAATCAGGTGCAACAGCTCTTGCAATTACTGCTCCTACTTGACCTCTGACAGTGAACAAACTATGTGCCAAATTAGGCAACTGAAATGAGCCAAATTCATTTTACCAGAACAAATAAAAAAATGCCACAGTAGGCTGCACCTTGTATAGGCATGATCCAATTAATCTACAAACATTTGGAATCACTGATTATTCTCCAATTCTTCTTTTTTTCCATGATAAATCAATTATCAGACTACATTAATTCCTTTGCAAAACTCATGATACACTGCAAAAGCCAGTGAGAAAGCACAGACAGAAAAAGCATGACCTTATCTTGACTAGTTATGTTCCAGAATCTGCTTATGTGCAGTGGTAAGTACCAACTACCTTAAGCCTAATGGAAGACAGCGTCATCCATCACCTAACAATGACTCTTCTATATGGCCACTGCTATACGGGAAGTTCAAGCGGTTTCCTAGCCCGTGGCAATCTTAACATGTTTTTAGTTTCATCTACTTTTTCCCCCCCATCTTCCCCAGAAACCCTTTTTATCATTTACTATTGGTAACATCACAGTACACAGCGTTAGAGATCGACTGACACTCCACCATATTAACTGCTTCATGAAAAAAAAAGCAAAGACACAGACCCTACCTTTAAGAACTCGCCATAAACGTCACGTAAGAGAAAAGAAGTTAACAGATGGACAAGTATATAGGGACACATTAAGATAATGTACATTATCAATACTGGCAGTGGTCCCAAGACATCAACAGCCTACCAGATGTCATACAGACACATAAAAAGAATTCAAAGATACCACTGAACAAACATTTACATCCCTTTCATACATATGAAACAGCATGGTAGAAAGCATGTGAGAGTGTGTGTGTGTTTATATAAGATTGCATTTGTCAAAGCCAGAGAAAAGGAAGTTCTGATGCACAAAATGCCAGCATGCACTAGATGCTCGGATATACAGGCAAGTCTGTACCTCAGAGATGCAATACTAAAAACTACAACACTGAATCCGAGGGTGTAATGTGAAGGTCCATTCAAAAATGAAATTCAAACTACCATTGCAAGACCAGCAAGTGACACTAACCAAGGAGTAATGACAGGGTTAACAAGATAACTGAAAGGAAGAGATTAGGAACTTTGCACAAAAAGCAATCAAAAGCTAACCACCAGAAGCTGACACTGGGGAAAGAGAAAGCTTTGGGAGTCTTACACTATAGCACATCCAGTCAAATTCCTTGGTCCGCTACAGCTTACCATCAACACAGATAACTTTCCCCTGTCCTTTTTAACTCTAGCGGCCATGACAGCTCTTTATTGGTAGTGGTATGGAAAAGAGAGAAGTTATTTCGGAGAACTGACTCCTATATTTAGAACTCACGTTCTTCAGAACACTGTTCTTAACTAAGATACAAAAGGGAAAGGGGGAGGCAGCTGGGTTATCCTATGTACAGTTCTTAACTTGTAGTACGGCAGAAGCTGCAACCTGAAAAGCACTTTTATCACAGAAAACGTGTGCTCCCTAGAAGTCAGTATAGTCTTTTTATAAAATGACAGTTGAAGAAAATAATCAAGCAGAAAAGGCCACAACAAATCAAAAGCTCTGGTACTAGAAACAAATGAACAAATTAGTTCAATGGCAATGAAGCACTGCATACAGCTGTCAGTATCAGCACTTGACTGTCCCTTAATTAATGTCATTGAGCACACCCACTCATTTGCACATTCTCCTATATCCACCTCCTAAAACAATCATACTCAGCCTCTTAACACCACTTTACACAATGCTTTAAAATATCCTATCGTTAATCTGTTTCAAAGACTGACAAACTTAAATTCAAGCTCATGCGATCACATTACTGTTGCAGTCAGTATTGCCAGTCCCAAAATACGGAGAAGCTTAGTGAAGCATGATGTTCTGGCTTTAAAGAGTTTCTCACAGTTTCTGACATCTCTGCTGTTCCTCATTTTAATTTCTAAACAATTTGGGTTAGAAATTTACTTGGGTTTTTTAAAGCTTAAGTTGACACTTAAATGCAGTTACCCAAACCCACAAACAAGGACTCCAAAAATAACACCTACATATTCATGATAAAATCTTGCAAGATAAAAATAGTATCTAGTGTTACCTGTGTGAATGCGACTATGTCTCTCCAGCTGACTCGGCTTAGCAAAAGCTTTTTCACAAGTATCACACTTAAACACTCTAGGCTTCTGGGAACTCAGTGAAGGTCCAGCCTGATGGGTTTGCATGTGTTCCTAAGCCAGTACAGAAAACAGGTTATCAGACCATGTAAAAAAACTTCAGTATTGAACATAGAAATGCAATCACACTTGGAGACGAAAGCAGAGAATCTCAGTAATTAGCAGATAAGCTGGAAGAAGATGGAAGCCTGCTTTTTCATTTAAATGAGAGACTATCTTTCTATATAAACTCTTTGTAAGGCTGAAGCAGTGCTATCCTTACATTTCTCAAAACCTCTGTCAGTAACTCTATGCATTACTTTTTTTTGCATTAATTAGTCCCTCCACTAATTATCTGAAGCAAAACCAAAAAAAAAACCCAAACCCCAGCTCTCTTGAAATGCTTTGTTCACTTACAAACATTCATTCTGGACAACTCTTTATTCTAAGTTAATATTTGATTTCTTCCCTCCCGTCTACAGTATCCACCTCCCCACCTCGCCTGACACAGTTAATCCTACTCAGCACCCAAGTTAAGTATCGTTGTAAAACTGTAGAGGCCTCAAAGAGGGGACTATCAAAACATACACACACAGAGCTGCACTATGTCAACGTGCAATCAGAACCACTTCACAATGAACTCTTAAATTAATAAAAAAAAATTTAAAAAGAACGACTAAGGTCCTGACAGGTAAAAAAGCAGAGTGAGGGTATCGCACGTTTTGTCTTTATGAAGAAACATTAATAACAGTTCTAACTTCAGTGTTTTTAATTCACTGATGCTGGACACATCAGTTCTGCAAATTTAAAGGAGTATCCTATGTTATCTATTAACTTCTTCATTTAAATCTCTTTATTAATACCAACATACAATTCAGATTACAAAAGAAAGCAAATACAAACATATTTAATTTAAAAATCTAATCACAAACTGTATGCGAAACAGTACTGTGAGTACTTGTTCACTTTCTGAGAGGCATGTGAACGTTCTTTTCTAGTCTATTTATTACAGACCAGACTATTAATTAGTCTTTACCACGCCTAAACAACAAGTCTTCTTGATGTCTATGAAGTCCTACTCCTCACTCCATGAACTGAAGCAAACTGTGTCTGCAGGATCTGTTTTCACTGGAAAATCAGCGACACAGTAACAGGGAAGAATATTACTATCATAGTAATTATAATAATATGGTATTGTAGCAAAAAAATAAAATGTATTCTCAGAAAAGCACAGAGAGATCCACAAACCACAGCCTAGCTGAAGACAATCTTTTGCTTTTATCTTTTTAGTTACCTCCTGAAGCACTGAAATGGAGGAAGCATGCTATGACCTACTCTAGACAAATTATGTGAAACTGACTGCTTCTTTCTGTCCACCACAAAAAAATCCAACCCAAAACAACCAACCCCAACCCCAAAATCCCAACAATCCCCATGCCCCATTTTCTACTTGAAAGGAAACAGGAGTGCATCCAGATAGCTGCTGTAAAACTTCCTGAGTCACCTCTCTCTGAAGAAACAGTCTGTGGTGCAATTCTGTTCCACTGATCTGCCAGTCCCTTATACTTTCGCTATAAAATACACGCTTTTGAAAACTGTTCATGGGAATACAATGCTCTGAAGTGCAAGCACTTCTTTATAGACACACTTAAATGTATTTCTTTGATTGTTCACATTTTAAAAGTTTGTGTAATTTTCGTATTTTTCAGATAGAAATTATCTTGAGGTCCCAAATGAGCATTATCTAATCAGAAGATAAGAATAGGAGGTCTTCTATGAAAAGGCTCTTTACCCCTGCTTCTCGTGCATTGGTATGCAAAACTCTTTCAAATCTCGAAACATTAATTGTAACCACCTCTGAAAGTACGGCAATAAAGAGTCTGTTTCATTCCGTTGTTTTAATAATATCAAAACCTTATTCTATTTTCATCTTGGAATGATGTCCATGCTTTATTTACTATCTACAGTCACCCTGCAGGTACTTCCATTATCTAACAACACAGAATCAGACAGTTTAGTTGCTCTGTATGTCTTAGGATTCTCCTCTACGAAGATGTAACACTAGGGCAGTCTCCAACACCAGAAGGGGAACCAAAGACACTGGACCGAAAATTTTTTACATTGCGGGTAATTACAAAATCGCTGGTGCTGATGCCTTTTGAAAAAACAAATACAATTAAGTACCAGCACCTAAACATTGGTATACCTTTACCTCTTACCGTTGTTTTTTTTTCTGGAAAGCCTGAAGTTTGGCAGCGTTCTTAATAGTTTTGGTGATTTCCCAAATACCATCAGTACAAAATGAAGCCATTAAGAGATCACTGAACTCTTCCCAAAATCCTAAGCCAATACCTGTGGTTTCATTTATCTTTACAAAACTTCCTGTTAAAGCTGCCCACAACTGATGTTATGGAACACCTTAATGAGGACTTTGATGAAGAGGCAGAAATTGTTTTAAGACAATTGATGGCCAAAGAGTAAATTAAACTTCCTTTTCTCTTTAAAACATCCTATCCTCCTCCTCACAAAAAGTAAACAAAAATGGCAATTTGGTAGATTCATTTTGACTTTCATCATCAGAAATCATGGATTTGGTTTGTACAGGATATAGAGAAAATCTTCAAGCCAGGATGCTATTGGCCTTCTTGGCCAGCTGGGCACACTGCACGCTCATATTCAGCCAGCTGTCAACCAGCACCCCCAGGTCATTCTCTGCTGGCTCTTCTTGTTGAACCTCATACAATTGGCCCCAGCCCATCGGTCCAGCCTGTCCAGCTGTCTCTGCAGAGCCTTCCTGTCCTCAAGGAGATCAACACTTCTGCCCAGCTTGGTGTCATCTGCAAACTTACCGAGGATGCATGCAATCCTCTCATCCAGATCACTGATAAAGACATTAAACAGAACTGGCCCCAGCACTGAGCCCCGAGGAACACCACCTGTGACTGACCACCAGCTGGATGTAACTCCATTCACCACCACTCTTCGGGCCTGGCCAGCCAGTTCACTCAGGCCAGTGAGCAGCACACCTGTACAAGCCATGAACAGCCAGCTTCCCCAGGAGAATGCTGTGGGAAATGGTGTCAAAGCTCTACTGAAGATTAGGTAGACAACCTTTCCACTGCCTTTCCCTCCTCCACTAAGCAGGTCACAGGAGATCAGGCTAGTCAAGCAGGACCTGCCTTTCATAAACCCACGCTGACTGGGCCTGGTCACTGGGTTGTCCTCTATGTGCCACATGATGGCACCCAAGATGATCTGCTCCATAACCTTCCCTGGCACTGAGGTCAGACTGACAGGGCTGTAGTTCCCCAGATCCTCCTTCCAGCCCTTCTTGTAGATGGGTGTCATGTTTTGATAATCTCCAGTCAACTGGGACTCTGTGGTTGGCCAGACTGCTGTTAAATGGTTGAAGGTGGCTCTGTGACCACTTACTTCCACCAGCTCCCTCAGTACCCTTGGGTGGCCCATCTGGCCCCATAGACTTCTGTGTGTCTAAGTAGTGCAACAAGCTGTTAACCATTTCTCCTTGGATTATGGGGGTTTTGTTCTGCTCCCCATCCCTGTTTTCCATCTCAGGGGGCTGGGTATCCCAAGAACACCTGGTCTTACTATTGAGCCCTGAGGCAAAGAAGGCATTGAAGTACCTCGGCCTTTTCTTCAAGCTTTGTCGCTACCTTTCCCCCCACATCCAATAAAGGATAGAGATTCTCCTTAGCTCTCCTTTTCTTACTAATGCGTTTATAGCAACAGTTTTTATTGTCTTTTACTGCTGTAGCCAGATTAAGTTCTAGTTGGGCTTTGGCCATTTTCTCCCTGCATAACTTCACGACATCTTTGTAGTCCTCCTGAGTTGCCAGCCCCTTCTTCCAAAGGTCATAAACTCTTTTTTTTTTTTTTTTCCCCGAGTTCCAGCCATAGCTCTCCATTCCCAAGAATCAAAAATGATTTAGAAGACTCTATTCCCAAGAATCAAAAACTCTATCATTTCATGCTTGCTATGCCCAAGACAACCTCGAACCATCACATCACCCTCCAGTCCCTCTCTGCTCACAAACAGCAGGTCCAGCAGGGTGCCTTCCCTAGCTGGCTCACTGACCAGCTGTGTCAGGAAGTTATCTTCCACACACTCCGGGAACCTCTTAGGCTGTTCCCTCTCCACTGTATTTTATTTCCAGCAGACATCTGGGAAGCTGGAGTCCCCCATGAGAACAAGGGCTAGCAATCACAAGACTTGTCCCAGCTGCTTACAGTCTATTTCATCTGTCTTTTCATCCTGGCTGGCTGGTCTATAACAGACTCCCACCACTGTATCTGCCTTGTTGGACACCCGGATTCCTACCAATAAACACTCAGAATCACAGAATGGTCACGGCTGGAAGGGACTTCTGGAGATCATCTAGTCCAGCTCCCTACTAAAGCAGATCCACCCAGAGCAGGTTGCACAGAATTGCATCCAGGCAGATTTTTAATATCTCCAGAGAAGGAGACTGCACAACCTCTCTGGGCAGCCCGTTCCAGTGCTCCATCACGCTCAAAATAATGAAGTTTTTCCTCATATTCAGATGGAACTTCCTGTGTTGTGGTTTGTGCCCGTTGTCCCTTGCCCTGTTGCTGGGCACCGCTGGAAAGAGTCTGGCCCCATCCTCTTCACAGTCACACTTATGGTATTTGTATATATTGGTAAGATCCCCTCTCAGTCTTCTCCAAGCTAAACCAGACCCAGCTTTCCCAGGCTCTCCTCATAAGGGAGATGGTCTGGTCCCCTCATCACATTCATATCCCTCCACAGGGAGATGGTCTGGTCACCTCACCTTTAGTTCCTTGCCCTTCTTGAACTGGGGAGCCCAGAATAGGATGCAGCACTCCAGATGTGGCCTCACTGAGGTGGAGTCTCAGCCCTCAGCCTGCTGGCCACTCTCCTCATATTGTACCCCAGGATCATCTTGGCCTTCTTGGCCACCAGGGCACCCTGCTGGCTCATGGGCAATGTGCTGCCCACCAGCAATCCCAGGTCCCTCTCTGCAGAGCCGCCTCCCAGCAGGTCAGCCCCAGCCTGTGCTGGTGCGTGGGGTTGTCCCTCCCCAGGTGCAGGACCCTGCACGTGCCTTTGTTGAACTTGATCAGGTTCCTCTCTACCCAAACTCCCTAGCCTGTCCAGGTCTGGCTGAGTGGCAGCATAGCCTTCTGGTGTACCAGCCAGTCCTCACAGTTTTCTATCATCAGGAAACTTGTTGTGGGCATGCTCTGTTCCTTCATCCAGGCCACTGATGAGTAAGTTGAACTCGAGCCTTTCATTCCCACCACCAAGCTCTGGACAGTCAAAACACTCCCTCACATACAGGGCTACCCCACTGCCTCTCCTTCCTTGCCTGTCCCTTCTGAAGAGTTTATAGCCATCCATTGCAGCACTCCAGTTGTGCAAGTCACCCACCATGTTTCTGTGATGGCAACTATGTCGCATCTTCCTGCTGCACAATGGGTTCCAGCTCCTGTTTGTTTCCCATGCTGTATGCATTGGTGTAGATGCACTTCAGTTCTGCTATTGATCCTGCCACCTTTCTGGGACAAGAAACCCTAATTCCTATATGATGGTACAGAGGTGCTTCCATGGTTTTGGACACATCAACAACCCTTGTGTCCTTGCTGCCACATGGATCTCCATCTTCTACCTCCCCTGAGACGGCTAGGGAGCTGCGCACATTAGTATAGGGACATTTGAAATGTGCTCCAGTGTACTCAGCACATATGGAGAACACCGAAGGACCTCACTAGCACACCAGCCCTCAAACATCGGCATGCTGCCCTCAGGCATATCTCTAGTAAGTGTGGGTTTATCCTTTTCCCCCTTCAAATCTAGTTTAAAGCTCTTTCAATGAGCTCCGCTAACTCCTTGTGCAAAGATCCTTTTCCCACTTTGAGACAGGTGTAACCCATCTGTTGCTAGCAGGCCTGGTGTCTCGTAGACTAACCTGTGATCAAAAACCCCACAATGTTGCTGGTGACACCAATCTCAGAGACAGTTATGATCTCCTGGCTCTTCCTGTTTCTTGCCTCATCATTCCCTGCAACTGGGAGGATAGAGAACACTACTTGTGCTCTTGATTCCTTAACCAGTCATCCCAAGGTCCTGAAGTCTCTTTAGGTTGCCCTTGCACTTCTTATTGCAACTTCACTGCTGCCTGTGTGAAAAAGCAACAACGGGTAATAATCTGAAAGCCATGCCAGGGTAAGAAGTTACCTCATCATATCTTTAATTTGGGCCCAGTATATAACCGAAGCCAAGATTTAATTATGAAAAAAATGTAACACCAGCCAGTTCTAGGAAAATAAACTGAAGAGAGACTGGCATTTGTGGCTTTTTTATCATTACTTAAGGAAAACAAGTCTCAATACTGTATTTTTTTTTCTTTTCTGGAAGACATCTCCTAAACCAGAGACTGAGTCTCACACCACCACATTTTATGAGAGTTTCCCCAAGGACCAATAGTCTGGCTGACACACATGATCACTCCCATGGGAGTAAACTTCACAGACAGGATATATTTCCTTAAAACATGATACTAAAGTGAAAGAAAAGTTCTCCTAGGATCTATTTAATATAAAGACATTGGTTTTGGCTCCAGAAACTTCCTGCTATAAATTCTGGGAAGCTGGCAAAATTCTGGGCAAGTTATATGTTTGCTCTTTTCATAAAGCACTTCTTCAAATCACTGCCTTTTAGTATCTCTCTGAGATAGGAATGCTGGCCTGGACATACCACTCATCTAGTATAGCCCAGTATTCCTAAGAGGAACATTCTATAATTAGAACTTAAACACACCAGAGACCTGGAAGTAACAGGTTGTTCATAATCTAGAGAAAGCTACATAGAAAATGCCACTAGACAAAAGCAGTAGTATAAGGATATTTTAAAACAAATGCTTCCTCTGCAGATGACAAGCTAACAAGACAAAGCATCCAAGAAAATCAAATGACACAGTGCAAAGCAAATAGCTTCCTATGACTCCAAAAGCTTATCTGGAAATCGAGATTAGCAGTGACACATATAAACAAATAAAGTAAGGGAAATCTTTTTCTGGCACTATTATTTGCACAACAGGAATTCACATTTTTCATTCTGTAGTCAATATATGCATTAAAATCCAATCCATGCTTTAGGAAAGAGCTCTCTATCTGTGTATACATTATCACTTAGACTCTCTCTCTCAGATGCATGTCCCACACTGAAAAAGGAAAGGAAAGGTAAAGCAATTAATAGTACCTTTCAGTAATATCGCAAAAAGTCCAAAACAAATGAAGGAGTTAACAGAGGAGTTAACAGAACAATCAACTGTTATTACCAAATACCTTGAGATGCGTTGCCCGCTTAAAAGCTTTATTGCAGACATGGCAAACATGTATTCTTTCCTTGCCATGAACCTCTTTACTATGGTGCATCAACATGGTGGCTGAAGAAAAGGTCTGACTACACTCAAAACACTGGTGGACACGACCTTCTTTTTCCGCTTGACTGCTTTTTGTCACATTAGGAGAAACCTCTGTCACCTACAACAATTTACAAAAACACTATCAAATAATTTCATAGGCACATGCACAGCAGTGGTTTATTTTTCAAAATCTACCTCAACGTGACCTATTTTTGGACAGCACTTGCAAGCAACTTAGCTATACAAAAGAAGTTGTATCTAAATACGAACTTGTATTTCATTGCTCTTCAGAATGACTCATGGATTTTAAGAACACAGAAAGACTACAATAACTATGACCAAATTAATTTACGTGTTATAAACAGAATGTGTTTGTATCAGTATTGTCCTATATTCAGTTTTATATTCCTGAGCGTCTCACATTCCTCAGCCAAACAAAATTCAAAGCCAAAAACACTTCAGACAAAAAAGAAAGTCTCTCTGATTTTACAGGGGAAGAATACCAACTATCTGTTTAATTTCTTCATTAGGTACTCTGATTTTCATAAGGAAGTAAAGCTCTGAGCTACCAAAACAAACTTACAGAAGTACTGAAACACAATGAAAAGCTGATAAATTTGGATGAGGTTGTGCTGCATTTTTGATTTGTTCTATTCAAATAAAATAACACAAAATGCTTTCAACTTTATAGATAGATAAGAAGCTTAAATACAGTAACTTACAGAAAGCAAAATGAAGATGAAGAAAAGATAAAAGCAGTAGTACTCTCAATGAATTATTCAGGATGAACTAAACTTGAAGAGATACAGAACCTAGTAGGATATTATCCATGCTAGAAAGCAAAGATGCTATATAAAACATGGAAGAAATGACAAGAAGTCCTGTGAGTGGATGTGTGTGTGTGTGTTTCCAGCTAGCTGGAAACTCTCAGGAAAAAGATGAAACATTGAAAAGTCAATCAATGTAGTCACAGTGATTAAATACAATGCACATTACAGGGAATGACAGAAAACTAGTTTAACATTAGATTACATTTTGAGTTATTATAATAGTGCTACTCAGACAGTCATACTTCACAAGTGACATTATAATAAGCCTTATGAAATGGCACCCTGATTTATGAAAGCTTATATACTGAAAGACACAAAAAGCTATTATTAACTCCAGAAGAGTAAGAAAGTATGTTCAAGTTTTAAAACATCCGTCTTCAGCGTATTTGAACACTAAAATTGTTAAGAACTCACACTCATAAGCATATACAAATGTAAAAATCGTACGCACAAGATGTTATTAGAAACACAGAATAGTTGAAGTTGGAAGGGATGGCTTGGGATTGTCTAACCCAACGTCCCTACAGCCGTGTCCAGACATGTTTTGAATGTTATCAAGGATGGAGACACTACAACCTCTCTAGACAACCTTTTCCAGGGTTCAACCACCCTCATGACAAAACAGGGTTTCTTTGTGCTCTGACGGAATTATTTTAATTTGTGCCCATTGCCTCCTGTCCTTTCACTGAGTATTGCTGAGAATAGCCTGGCTCTATCTGCTTTACTCCTTTCCATCAGGCATTTATGCACATTGTTAAGAACCCCCAACCCAGAGCCTGCTCTCTTCCACGCCAAAGAGTCCCAGCTCCCTCAGCCGCTCCTCCTGTGTTGGATACTCCAGTCCCATAATCAACTTTGTAGACCTCCACTGCACTCAGTCCTGTATACCCGTACCTCTCATACCAGGGGGCCTGGGACCAGACACAGCATTCCACATGATGTGTTCTTACTGAGAAGAGGAGAGGATCAACCCTCTTGACCAGCTGGCAACACTCTTCTTAATGCATCTCAGGATGGTGCTGGCCTCCTTTGCCGCACTGCTGGCTCATGGTCAACTACCTGTCCACCAGTACCCCCTGGTCCTTCTTTGGAAAGTTTCTTTCCTGCTGCCCTCAGTTCGTACTAGTGCATGGGGTTGTCCTCCAGGGTCAGGACTTTGCACTCCCATTTGCTGATCCTTGATGAGGTTCCTGTTGGTTCAGCTCTCCAGCCTGAAGAGGTCCCTCTGCATGGCAGCCAATCCATTCAGTCTGTTAATGACTCATTCCAGTTTTCTATTACCTGTAAACCTGCAAAACATCACTCCTCTATCATGCACCTCGCTAATGAAGAACATTAATGAGCAGTACTAGCCCCAGTATTTGAGCCTGCGGGAACACCACTAATAACTGGCCTTGAGACAGACTTGGTTCTACAGATCACAACCCTTTTGAGAGCAGCAGTTCAGCTAGTTTTCAAGCCACCACACTGTTCCATTTAGCTAGCCCGTACTTCATCAGCTTGTCTATGAGGAAGTTATGGAAGACAATGTCAAAAACCTTACTAGAGTCAAGTACACATCCAGTTACCCTCATCCACCAAGCCAGTCATCTCACTATGGAAGGCTTTCAGGTCGGTTAGGCTTGGTTTTCCCTCCAGAAATCCCTGCTGACTACTCCTAATCATCTTCTTGTGTTTTGGAAATGCTTTCCAGAATTATTTGCTCTATCGCTCTCCCAGTGACTGAGCTGAGGGTCACCGACTTGCACTTCCCCAGAGTCTCCACCCTGCCTTTGTTGAAGGGAGGAGTTTGCTTTCTCCCAGTCCTCAGGAACCTCTCCGGAATTCCATGACCTTTCAAAGATACTAGACAGTGGTCTCATGACATCAGCAGCCAGCTCCCTCAGCACTCACGAGTGTAACCCATCACCAATGGATTTGTGTATGACCCTCCTCTATTGAGGGTACGTATTCAATGCTCCACCCTTTACCACTGATCATTTCAGTCACAGGCAAAACAAACTCAGAATTGTTTCGGGATTGCAGAAGACAAATCTTATCAGTAAAAATTAAGCTAAAAGAGACTCAGAACATCAGCCTTTTCCAAATCTTCTGTCATCAGATCCCCTGAACCAATCAGTAGCAGGCCAATTCATCTTCCCTTTGCTGCTGATATACCTGTAAAAGGCTGTCTTGTTACATTTTATGTCCCTTTCAGATTCAACTCCACTTCAGCCCGGGCTTTCCCAAACTCACCCCTATCTCCTTGAATGGTGTCTCTGTACTCCTTCAAGGTCACCTGATTCTGCTTCCACTTATGTGTTCTTTTTTGTCTTAATTTTGTCAGGGGCTTCTTGTTCCTCCATGTTGGCCTCCTGTCACCTTTGACTTCCTATATGCTGGAACTGATGATTTTTGAGCTTTGAGGACAACACTTAAAATCAACCAGCTCTCCTGGTCCTCCTCCTCTCCAGGTCTGCTTGCCATATGATTATTCCAAGCTGTATTGTGTTTGCATGGCAAGATTTTGGTAGAGGGAGGGCTACAAGGGTGGCTTCTGTGAGAAGATGCTGGAAGGTTCCCCAAAGTCCAACAGAGCTATGCCAGCCAGCTCCAAGACAGACCTGCCACTGGCTAAGGCCAAGCCCATCGTCAACATGGTAGCACCTCTGGGATAGTGTATTTAAGGAGAAAAAATTACTGTGCAATAGCAACTGCAGTGCAAGACAGGAGTGAGAATATGTGACAGCAACAACTCTGCAGACGCCAACATCAGTGCAGAAGGAGGAGGAAGAGGTGCTCCCCTGCAGATTCCCAGAGATTCCCCTGCAGCCCCTGGTGAAGGCCATGGTGAGGCAGGCTGTCCCCCTGCAGCCCATGGGGGTCACAGTAGAGGAGATATCACCTGCAGTCCCTGGAGGACCCCACACAAGAGCAGGGGGATGCCTGAAAGAGGCTGTGACCCCCTGGGAAGGCCATGCTGGAGCAGGGGCCTGGAAGGAGCTATGGACCCCATGGAGCGAGGAGCCCAGGCTGCAGCAGGTTTGCTGGCAGGACCTGTGACCCCATGGGGAACCCACCCTGGAGCAGTCTGCTCCTGAAGAGCTGCACCCTGTGGGAGGGACCCACGCTGGAGCAGTTTGTGAAGAACTGCAGCCCATGGGAAGGACTCACGTTGGAGAAGTTCATGGAGGACTGTGTCCCGTGGGAGGGACCCCACGCTGGAGCAGGGGAAGAGTGTGAGGAGTCCTTCCCCTGAGGAATAAGAAGTGGCAGAGACAGACAATGTGTGATGCACTGAGCTCAACCCCCATTCCCTCCCTGCACCGCTGGCAAGGAGGAGGTAGAGAAATTGGGAGTAAAGTTAAGCCCAGAAAGAAGGGAGGGGTGGGAGGGAAGGTGTTTTTAAGATTTAGTTTTTACTTTTCATTATCCTACTCTGATTAATAAGTTAATTTTCCCAAGTAGAGTTTGTTTTGCCTGTGACTAATTGGTGAATAATCTCTCCCTGTCCTTATCTCTACCCACAAGCTTTTTGTGTTGTGTTTTCTCTCCCTGGCCCTGCTGAGGAGGGCAAGTAATAAAGCAGCTTTGGTGGACACCTGGCATCCAGCCAGGGCCAACCCACGACACAAACCGGTCCCTGCACAGGCTCAAGTCTGCTCTCCTGATGCCCAGGGTTGTGACCCTGCTATTTGCCTTACTTCCTTCCCCCTGGATCCGGAGCTCCACAATCTCATGGTCACTGCAACGAAGTACGTCCCTGACCTTCACAGTCCCAATCAGTTCTTCCTTGTCTGCAATTATCAGGCCCAAAAGAACACCTTTGCTTGCTGGCTTCTCAGTCATCTGTGTCAGGAAGGTATGATCAATTGCCCAGATTCCTTGTGCCCTGCTTGTTGCCCTTCCAGCAGATCTTCGGCAGGTTGAAGGAACCCACATGAACCTTGGACTGGAAATCACAGATTCGTTTAGGTTGGAAAGGACCTCTTGAGATCACCTAGTCCAGCTCTTCTACTCAAGAAGGGTCAGCTAGGGCAGGTTGCCCAAGACGAAGATAAAATCCTCATCACCTACTATTCCTGATTAGGCAATCTGTAGCAGATGGCTAGTATTCATGACAGCGTCACCCACACTGGTCAGCTGGCTAATCCTTACCCATAAGGTCTCAGTTGGCTCACCACCCAAGCAGAGCTCCACAATTCCCACTGCTGTCTTGCCAATTTGTCCTTCCTAAAGATCATGAATCAAGCAATGGCAGCACTTCAGTTGTGTGAGCTGTAGCACCTTCTCTCTCCGATTCCTGTGAGATCGCAGCACTGCAACTGCATGCAGACCTCTAATTCCTCTGTTTGTTCCCCATGCTGCATGCAACAGTGTACCAGCACTTCAGAGACACCCAGTTGTGAAAAGTTTTCCAAGAAGTGTTTAAGTTTCCTCTATTATGCTGTCATCTCAGCACCTTTATTAACACACATGCAGCGGAGGTGGGCCCCCTCCCTTCAGTCCTCCTTATTTTTGAAGTTTCTTGTGCCCGTATCAGCCACAACTTGTCCACACCTTGCCCTTTGCTTGCCCGTCCAGTCCATCACTTCTTCACTTTGTTGTGGGTCACCATCTGCCTCACCCATTTTTCTGATGTTAGAACTTGCATTACCAGGTTGGTTGAAAACATTCGATTTGCCTTCAACAAGAGAAGTCTGAACTACTTTTTCCAACATTAATACTGTATTACATATGTAAAAGTTTCTATTGAAATTCAAATACAAAAGAAGTTGAAAAGGCTTTACATGGCACCACCATTAAAGCAGTTTGATTATAAAAAGAGAATGGAAAAGGTGTAGCAATAGGTGCTATTTTTTTTTTACACAGGTCTCAACTTTGTCTATTTTTATTATCTAACTACAAACTTATTTGGAAATTTTTGGAGCAGTCTGTGTTGAAACAATGGTTATGTAATTTGTAGGAAGAAACACATTATTAATTGCACTTCTGTTTTGTATACAAAAAAATGGTTTTAAATCAAAACTTAAAATGGAATCTGGGTGACTAGGAAGTCACAACGAACCTCTTCCCAATACTCTTTATTTGGGAAGGACATCAGCCTTCCTGCTTCAGGATATAGAGAAATCAGTCCCATATTTTTATTAAATTACCCACAAAAGATAAAGAAATATATTGTATCTACCTGATACGTTATTTCGTCAGAGTTTGCAGATGCTGAATGGGGTGTATGGCTCACCAGTATGACTTGCTGTGAGCCTGACCCACTTTGGCTAGCAAGACTGGAATCTGTGAGTATAGCAGGGAACTGCTGACCCTGTCAAAAGAGGGGAAAGGACAAAAAAAAAAAAAAAAAAAAAAAAAAAAAACCACAGGCAGAATAACTACATTTAAACAGCTAACTGTAGTTACATATATTATTTTTACACCTCAAAACTACTTTTTTTTTTTCCTTGAAAAAGACCATTCCAGAATCCTATCTGAACAAATGTTAATTTCCTCTCCTTTTTTTCCTTCCATTTTAAGTCTAACAATTTAAGGGTAACAACACCTAGAAGTCTGTAAGAGTAGAGATTCAGTTTTGATTATTTTTCACAGCCTTGCATCAACTGCTAAATGTTTCAGATTTCCCTTGTCCTTGTCTCTTCAGCCGACACTTTCTTTAACACCTATATTCTGCTTTCCTGCATGGTCTTTCCACAGTATTTTCCTTTTTTAAAAATCTCGTTGGTTAAACCTACTTCCAAACTACATCAAATCAAGGTACAAATTCATTAAAGATAGACAATTACTAAAATCATACTGCTACTATTTCTACATTACTGTTAAAGACTTTTTGGTTTCCCCAGGAAATGCAGTGCCCTTACATACTACATGTCTGTTCATCACTATTCCTGCAACACAGACTGTGTTCACATAGCGCCCAAAACAATGTTTCATTTTTATTTATGCCTGCCTTAATATCAGACATAGCATCTTTATTAATAAACATCAACACTGCCAAATGTAATTGCTTGATTTATTACATCTGAAATGAAATCACGTTGCTTTGTTACTCTGTGATGCCAGAAATCACAACTGTGTCATAAGAACTATTTAAGACACTTCCTACCCTACCAGGAGCAAAACTGCAGAGGAAAGCGTATAAGCATCCTTACAGACTTTGCCTCACCAGGTTTAATCACACCATACGCTAGATAAATAGCACTCTTTCATTTATATGCATTTACACATTCCGTAATTCAGATCAGAAGGTAAGTAAAAAACAACTTAAACCTAGTTAAGCCAAGAAAGTAGAATAGCTCAAGTTTTCACAGGTAAAATCTACACTGAAATACCAATCACACGATGACCCTAAATTTTCACTTTCTAGTCTTTTAATATTATTTATTTTTTTTCCCCCCCCACTCTATACATTCCACTTGTAAACATGTCTTTGGCTCTTGATGACACCACAAAAATCTTATATTACAATAAAAATGAAACTAATGCTAAAGCTACTGGGAAGATGATAGTCCATACAGCGCTGCTATTATAAAATTTCTTATAACACTACCTATTGTTAAAAACTGCCAATTTAATATAGATTCTATCCTGTTATTTGCTGTGAAAGGAGTTGTTGCAACTGCTCTTCAACTCTTATGTTCACAAGGAGGAACAGAAAAATTAATCATAGTAAACAATAAAAAGTTTAGGAACACTAAGCTGTACTACTGAATAGTGATGAAGAAGTACAGTTTGTCACTAAAAACTGATCTCAATCATTTGAAACAGCAGAACAGATCTATTCATTGCAAAAAAAACCCAAAATCCTGCAAAATTTACCCATATTTCTGTTTCAATAGTTTATGTTTCTACATGCCAGTATGCACACAATGCTGGCAGAAAGAAGGAAAGTTAACTGAATTTTCAATTACTAGGTATTTACAGGACAAGAATATTTCCTAAGCAAAATCTCTAGTTCCTGCTCTGTAAGACAGTAACATTAGTTTATTCATCAGTTCAGAAAAGCATTTCTTACCTGTGAAGTGATATTAAGTGTAACTGCATCAAGACCACCAGACAACATTCCCTGAGTGTCAGCAAGAGTCAAGGTGACACTACCATCTCCTCCAACTCCTGATGAAGACATTACCAAATTCTGGGCAGAAACTGTAGACTGAGATATGGGTGTTGTTGAAGGAAGGTTTGTTCCACCTGTTGTATTAAGTTCTGGAATATATGCAAAATAGTAAAAAACCAAATAATCTGTTACATACATGAACTCTTAGCTGCAAACATTTTATTTGAACTTAATTTCTATTTCTCACTTGCTAGTCCTTTCTATTTTGGAAAGAAATAAATCAGTTAAACAGCTATCACATGTCAAAAGTTGTCAGATTGTCAGACGATAAAAGTAGGATATATTACACTTAAATGTAACTTGATGGACATCACACTGCAAAGCCGTAATTTTGTAACATGGTGCGTGGGAAATGACCCACTGCCAAAAAGACACTTGAAGAATTTTC
The DNA here is from genome assembly GCF_015220075.1 of Falco rusticolus. Classification (NCBI taxonomy): domain Eukaryota; kingdom Metazoa; phylum Chordata; class Aves; order Falconiformes; family Falconidae; genus Falco; species Falco rusticolus. The sequence goes on along the minus strand of NC_051189.1, from coordinate 68,993,288 downwards.
AGGTTACACGTTTCTGTAGTCTTAACACTTTCAGAATTCTCAATGAAATACACTTTGACTCACAGCAGTAAAACAAAAATCTGGTAACTGCAACCCAGCACTGTCACCCTATCCTTGCAATGTGGTTGATAATCCGTAATAGCAAAAAAGGCCAGTTTATTATTAATAGGTATTTCCTAACAGTTTGATGTAACAGCTGCATAATAGTATATTATAGATTCTCCAACATGAGACTAGAGGCCTCACTGATTTCAGTTTATGATAAACCTGAGAAGATGACAGAGACGGTATAATACAATTGTCTGTTTTTACTACTTCATTTACTAATTCATTATACAAAAGCACGCCTTAAACTCCAAATCCTACAGCATACTCTGGGACAGGCTTCCCCCTGTACGACATTCAAGCAGATTTGCTTTATTGATGTATATGCAAACTAAAGAAAGCTATGAAAGGCAATGGACAAAGGAAAAGGAAGGTAGAAAAAATGTAAGCATGCATATGAGTAAAGAAAATTACTTACATGTTAGTAATGTCTGTATTAACACAACCTGCTGCAACCAATAAGTGCAACCTATTAACCAGCACAGCAGGTTGCAAGTATGACCAACTATATATATGCACATATGTTTGCATGTATATATAAACAGATATAAGTAGAAACTCATATACATAAAATCTCAAAATTTGAATACTAGAGCAATTTGGTATGAAGGATATTTTATGATTTGTCTGCAGCAAATGTGTTAGGTTTCTTCATCCTCTAATTTATAGAAATTGTCCTTCAATATTGCTGTAACTGCCTCAAAGTACTAATTTTAGGTAAGTCTTTTTGTTTTCTTTTTCTTCTTGCTACGCAAAGTTCATTTAAACTGGCATAAAAATTTAAACCTAGTGAGAAAACACACAAAGCCATGTAGTTCCAGAATCACAATGTGTAAGATTATACCATTTTGTATTAAGTTAACCTGGTCTAATATTTATTTTTAAAATAAAAATTTATATTAAAATTTAAATATTTATTTTTTATTATTTTTAATTAGAAAATCACTGTATGCATACCTGCAGCATTTAGTGAAGTGCCCTGAGAAAGAAGCTGGTCATTGCTTATGGTCAACGTAGCACCTGTAGTCTGACTGTTGATGGTTGGCGCTGTCAGCCTTAAGCCACTATTCAGATCGCTGCTTCCAGAATTATGCTGAATAAGATCTTGACCTAAATAGAAATTAATCCTGTTATAACTGGAAATGTCTCAACGTTATTCTGCTACTGTACTTAGAACTATAAACAAGTGATCCTAAAATAACAGAAGTAGAAAATACAACCAAACCACAAAATAAATTTCTACAGATGCAGATTTTTATGCAGAGGTTCGACAAGTTTTTTATACAGATGTGATTATGCATGTCTAGATACTAACAAGTAGAGAATATCTGTATTAATATTAGAAAAATATGGATCTTACTTATCTAGATTCAAGGCACCAACTTCATGAAACTATAAAAAACTAGCAACCTAATGGCTAATGGTTAAATTGTAATTTTTTCAATCCACTGTATGGATAACGAAGTGCATTGAACGTGCTCTTTCGTAAAAACACAACTTCACATGGTGATAATTTTGTGGAACGGTTAATAAGCATAGAACAACCAGAAACAGAAAGCACATTCTCTCAGTTGTTGGACATCTATACTCCATTTTTCTTAGATGAGTGAACATCCATTAACAAGCAGAAAAACATAGGTGGGAGACCCTGACACCTTCACACAGACATCATTGTCATGACATTTAAAATAACTAAACAGTGTTACAGAAAATGGAAAAAGAGAACAGAAAAAGAGAAAAGGAAAAGAAAGAAAAAAGAAAGAAAAGAGGAAAGCACTAAATATTATACTGAATTTATTAAAGAAACATCACGATACAAAATACAAACGGTCTTGGGGGGAAATAGAAAGATATGTATAGTATATATAGGATCAGCCTCTTAGACATAGTAAAAAAGTCAGTCTAAATTTATTCAGGAAGACCTAAACTATTAACTACATATTACAGAGATTGAATAGTACACCTCAAAGAGTGATCAAAACATCTATTAGAACATTGGTCCACAGGCATTTAAAGAAAACTAGATGAAACAAACTCATCCCCAATACCTGTCCTGCTTCTTCCCATCCCAGTGCTACCCAGGAGTTGCACTGCTTCAAGTGAGGTGCAGCAAAGAAATAAGAACTGGTTATATGGGCTTTGTCACAGAGATAATCTGTTGACCCAAGGCTGTGAATAACATAGGAATCAATCTAACATATGTCCTCAAAGCAAATATATTTGGTTTTCAAAAGATTTGGGGGTATCCTTTAAAGCTGATGAATATAAAAAACACCTCACAGGAAAGCTGTGGACTGTGAAATTATCCTCAAATGCTACTTCATAGCTACCTTATAAAATGGAGATCTGGTACCATTAAAGATCATTAAAATTACCAACCAGATATGGTAAGAGTGATTTCTTGAGGACTTCCTGACGAGCTTGTAGTAGTAGAACCCGAAGCATGAGCTAGAACTTGACTCAAACTGGAATTATTTATGGTCAACATTATCTCATGTTGTCCATTTGAAGATGATACCATACCCTGTGAAGTCATGACTTGAGAGATGTCCTGCGCGCCTAAATGTAAGTGGGTAGAACAAAAAAATTTCCATTAAGATCCTTTCTTTATAATACAACACAACAGTAAGATGCAACTTTTTAAAGCAATTAATATATTATTTTCTGAACTACTATAAAAAATGTAGCCAAGATTAGAGTACAAGTTCTAACATCTTAAGAATAAATTGGTTTTGTATGCAATTTATTCCTCTGTAGGCTAATGACTATAAACATTCTTCAATATTTTCATTATATACTCCAACTTCTGAAAAAATTATATTCAAAACCAGTTAACACAAAGTTGGAAAACTTGCTGAAGCTGCTCATACGAAAACCAGTATGTTTATTTTATTAAATGAGGTATTTAGCAGGAGTGAGGGTAGTGGGATTTTCTCACTGTGGTAATACCATAACTAAGAAATTCAAAGCACAATAAAACTGTCGACGCTGCTTACCACTAGCGTTGGTTGTCAGCACAGACTCTTGCTCAGATAGGGATCCTATCGTCATGTTAGCAGATGATGTTACTGTGGGCTGCAACGACAGGCCTGATATAGGCTGAATAACCACATTAGCTGGCACTGCATTTTCCGTTGCCTGGAGGGAAGGATTCTGCGGAGCCATATTGGGATCTCCAGTTAGCTGCTGAGCAAGTAAATTACTCTGCTGTAGAATACTTGGATCGATCTGAAAAGCAAGTTTTCAATCTGAATTTAACAAATACAGGTTAAGTCAATATTCTTAACATAGACCTGGAATTCATATTTATTGCATACAGAGTCTATATAATATGTAAACTTTATAATCAACCATTTTAAACTTAGATTTATTTTTCAAGTGTCTGTATATAGCCAGTCTTGAAAGTCACTACGTAAACAGCTTCACCTGTGGTTTCTTCCCTCCCTCCCCTCAGCAAAATGTTTGGGGAATCGTGATCATAGTCACATATAAGCGTGCTGGGCACCGGGTACCCACACTGTCTGTACTGTCTTATTGCTGCATGTAACTCTAACCACTGCCTTCAGGTCTTTGAAAGTGAAAAGGCATGGAGCAGAGAGAAAACTGGTATCAGAAATTATCTATTTTTTCTGCTCCTAGGGCTCATTAAGGTCCCAATTCACAGTCAAACAGATGTTCTTGATAGTTTAAGATAGGCATTTTACTCTCAGGGATATTCGGAGATCGGGAGAAACAAAAATAAAATACAGTTTTCTTTGTTTTACACTGAAAACTTCTTGAGTAGAGACTCTGAGCAACCTAATATAACACTGTCTCTTCCCTGACCTTGAGGTTGCACCTGGCGACCTCCAGTGCAACCTCCAACCGCTATGATTCTGTGAAACTGATCAAACACAACCAAGTTTATGAAAATCATTCTTTCACATAATTTAAAATATAAATTTTTAAATGTAATCACCTCATCTTTTCCTGTCATTCATTTTATAAGCTCAACAGGAATTTAAATCATTATTCTAAATATTAAAAGCTTGCTAAATGATGCAAGTGCGTTATGCTAAGCAAAAGAACTTTTCGTGCAATAACTTGGGTGGGTTGGTTTGTTTCGGGGGTGGGGGGGAGCCTAAAATGCTTTTGAAGTGAAAAGACAAAATGTAATTAAAAGAAAAAAAAAAAAAAGATTTTAAAGCAATCTGCCAAAATCCCAGAGGGGTGAAAAAAACCTGAAAAAACTGAAAAACAAAGAAACCAAACCAGAAAAAAACCCACTGCAGCTATTCTAGAAGTCTTCTAACATAGCACAACTGATACATTATGGTATTGCAGCACGCCTTGTTCAACTCAAAGGAACTCTTCCAGAATTAGGTATGCTCCTTAAACTTCCTTCAGCCCTCAAAGTGACTCTATAAAATTAAAAGCAAGCAACTCCGAGCAACCTACCTGTAATGTTATGTTGTTAATACTGGTGGCATCTATTCCAGAAATTTGAACATTTTGTCCAACCAGATTAGCAGCAAGTTGTAACTGTATTCCTTCAAGAGTGGCCAAGCTACCATCTGTCAAGGACACAGTTAAGTCACCTCCAGCTACCAAAGAAAACAGTTATATTATAATGTTTTTCTTTATCATTACTGACTGCCTCTTTCAGATTATTTAATTTATAAAAATAATCAAATACAAAAGCTATACACACACACATTTATGCCAAGAAAAATAATTTGAAGTAGATGATTGCCTATCTTAAAGCTTCATAAATGCTATGTAATTTAGAGATTGTTATTATTTAAGCATCAGCTAGCATGTTACAAAAGAACCACCACTCCAGAGTAGCTTTGGAAACCTGGAGAAATTGATATAAATTTCCTTGGAGAGTGTGCCATGCCTACATAAAAGTAGCCCTCACACGTGATATGTACCTTCTGACTCTGAACATGAAAGCTCCTGCCACATTTTTGTACAGCACAAACACTGTTCGAGGTGTCAAAGGTCATCCTATGTACTCATGTGAATGGAAATAAAGGTACATTAGCGTATGCAATCTGAAACCTTCAGAACTTAGAAAACTCCTAATGTCAAAAGTTGAACAGACCAAGACACCTTGTGTTTGACACACCTTTTTCTCCAAACATTCTCAGTATGACCAACCAGTTTCCTCTGGCTGATGTTTTAAAGCTATCTATCTTTCCCTCTACAAAATCCTTTAGTATAAGTCTGCTTTACAACGCACCCAAGAAATACCTGCTCTGAGCAAAATTCGCATCACTAATTTCAATTTAAGAAGGTTCCTGCCTCTTTCTAGGACATCTAAACATGCTAAAGACTCCTTTTCATTGAGTGTACTCAAAAAACCAACCAAACATCAGATAGCTTTTAATCACGAACTTATCACTTCACTGTGCCTGTCAAAATTTACTAGTATCTTCTGAACAATGGTTTTGGGCAACAGTTTAGGTCAAATGAGATAAACTGGAAAGGCTACAGTTAATGAGACTGATACATTACTGTGAATTGGTAAGCATACTTTCAGAATCACAGATATGTACTGAAAGAAGCGCCAAAGCAGCACAGAAAATCAAAGTCTTACTTTCAGAAGTGACAGACAGACAGTCCAAGGCCCACAACTTAAGCAGTACATTTAACAGTACCAGGGAACATTTTCAGACACCTGAACACTGTTCTGCTCTTAAAACTGTCCCTGTTCCAACTTCACCAGAGGCCAGCTAGCACTTACACAAACAATTCCTGAAAGCAATTTAGAAGTTGCGAGGATCGTCCTCAAAAGGTCATTTTCTTGCAGCATGAAGCTTGTTGGGTATTCTGTGCCAGCTGGCCTTGGAGTCAAAGAATGGTCTATGGCACATTTAATGTTCTAATACAGCTGTAGCCACTGTCAATCAGTAAGACTTCATATCCTAGACATTTAATTTTTTAACATACATGCCTACAGTAGTAGGTTTTTTTGCATCCCTAAAGATTTTTCTTCTTTTGTTTTTTGGGAGTGTGTGTTTTCTTCTTTTTATTTTGGACTTTTAACTACACATGTACAGCATATCACTTAATCTTCATTATTCATGCAAATAACTAATGTAGATAAACTTTTCTTTGCTCTATAATCTAATGCTTGAATACAAAATAAATCTTAAGGATTCGAAAGCTTACAGAATAATTGTTTTGCTTCTCTCATTTTAAGGAAAGGCAACGGAGTATTACCAAAAAGAACACAAGTACTCCAGCTACTTGTTATTTTCTTCCTTTCTGCAGTGTAACACCACAGCAGAACTGAAGAGATCTTTTAAGTGAACTGCATGTATTTTCCCTTTCATTCTTAAATAAATACAGTTCTATTTATGTCACCACTGTGCATTGAATCATGAATTCAGCACAACTCTTACCTGTTTGGAAGTAGTGTTTGGCATAATTTTCTGAACTCTAATAGAAAGCAAAGTTCAGTACTTGATCTCAACACCACCACCAAAAAGTCATCCATTTTTACCTGACACTGAAGCAGGCAGGATAGCCTGGCCCACAAGTCCTTGTTGAAGTAAATTTTGATCAAACTGACTCGTCAAAACAGAGTTATTCATGATGAAAACATTCGGGTCTGTAGAGGATGAATTAAGAAGACTGACTGGTTGTAATCCCTCAGCTGAAGTACGGGAGACAGGTTTCCTAACCTTCTTTGTCTCTGGTTTATAATGACACTGTATGTGGGTTTTTCTGCGCCCTGAAGTACGAAATCGTAAATCACAGTGTGGACATTTAAAGGGTTTTGCTCCTGTATGCAGACGCATGTGGACTTTTAGACTCCCTTTTGTAGAAAAAGAATTACTGCATACATGACAACTGAAGAGCTTCTGGCCTGGAAAAGTTTCAAAAACAGAATAGTAAGTGATAGAACCTCTAAAAATCAACAGCATTGTACCAACAATTCAAAAAAATACAGATTCTAAACTAATGCGAACAGAATAAATCTGAAATAGCTAGACTTTTTCTTTATAATTTTGGCTGATTTTCTAAAGAATTAAGGATCTCAGTGAAGGGTGTCTTAATTTTCTCACATTTCTAAAACTTGATGTGCTGGTTAAAACTTTCATGCAGAATCTTAATTTGGTCACATTGATGTCTCTGTCCTCCACATCATCTCACCTTCCTGACTAATCAAGTTGTTTCAACTACACAGCCCATAAAATTGCAGAATTAGAAGTTTCATCTTGACCTCTTCAGCATTTGGCTTCTCCTTACCTAGTCACTAATTCCTTTTTTTTTTTTAATTTCCTTTTTAATTCCAGCAGCATTATTCTTCTGTTTCAGCCTTTACCTCAATACTGACTAGTATTAATGGATTACAAGTAGAAAACAAATAAAATTTATAAGTGACATAATATTGTAAAACAGAGTATCAAAAACCTCAAAGTAATCTAGAGGTCCAAAAATTTGGTCTAGACAGTCCTCTTTCTTTTCTCTCCTTTCAGATTCCGTAATATTTGAAAAAAATCCTTGGTCTCAACTAGAATTTTTAAAGTACTACAAATAACAACAGTTAACTATGGAGTTTATTTCATTTAACCATATGCACAATTGTACAATTCACAAAAAGCACAATGTAAACATCTGGCAGAAAAGATGCCACTGCATCTGAAAATCTACTAGAGCTCCTGAAATTCGCAGGTCTTCCAGCACAATATTCCTTCCTAGCTAAACAAGGGAAAGAAATCAATGTATTTTACATAGCTGCCTTACCAAAGAATAAAATCAAGGCTTCTCTATTGCTGTGACAGAAAAATAATTAAAAAAAAAAAAAGTAGTAAATATGACTATGCTATCCTTTTTACCTGGCAAACCATTAGATCAACCCCAAAACAAAGCTGACGACTTCCACATCAGAACACACTATTATATTCCAGTGATGTTAGTCATTTATAGTTGGTAAAGAAGTCATAAAACCAATGTGTGCCTATGATTCCTGCTAATGAGTTCTAGTTTCCATTTACACAGAAGTGTCTCTCATCAAATTCCTGAATTACAATTCAACCTGTTTCCGATTACAGATTTAAGATTACAGAACCCTAACATTGTTGTCACTTTTTGTTCAACAAAACTAAGTAAACCTCTTACAATGTTCTGTTTCAAATAATAGAGAGAAGCCCAAGAATAACATGAGCCAGTCCGACAATGGGGATCTGGACTGAAGCAAAGCTGTCTACCACATTCAGAGTACCACAAAGAAAACCATCGGACAGTCTTTCCCACTAAAAAAAAAACAAACCAAAAACCATCGGGAGAAAGGAGGGAGAGAGAGAGGGGGAAGTTAAAATAAAAAATAAGCAGGGAAGAAAACACTGAACATCTGAAGTCCTGTTTAAACAGAACATTAAAATATTCAATCAGACTATGATGTGACTCTTGGGCTTCTTGTATAATTTTTTGTATAGTATTTTATTTTTAAAATAATTTCTATAACAAAAATTATATGCACGTATAGTATATATTATATACATACAAATTATATTAAAATTATACAATATATAGAAATGTATAATAAGAATAAAAATAAAATAATATAAAATAATTTGTATAATAATAGTAATAATAATAAAAAAATATGTTCTGGATGAACCAGAACATAAAGCTATCCATGGACAGGGAGGTAGTGGCCACAAGAGAAACCTGGAGGGAAGATGATCACGAATCGGGATGAGGAATCATACAGGAATGGCAAATGCCAAATTGTCATCGCTTCTATGCATACTACTGGCTACCCAAGTTAAATGTTAACAAGACCTGTCATATATACAGGAAATTAGAAAAGCAACAAAATGCGTGACTTCATTTATCCCACTGTATGCTGTATCAGGATACAGAAACTAAGCGTTCAGCTCTGAAAAACTTCCAGCCCAACTGCTGGTCTGAAAAGTGGTGATACAATAGAAGCTCCAGTAAAACCCCAAACTAATTCTTTGCATCAATGTTTTTTTGCAGATAAAGTCAGGCAGATTCCTATCCAGGCAACTTTCTTTTACAGATGAAGAGCAGAGTAGCTTTTCAAACTCAATTGTTGTTAGGGAAGTTCCAGACAATCACACTAATAGTTTTTTTTATTGTTCAGTTAAATAAGCATGGCTCATCATATAACCAACGAATGACTAGCTGTAGGTGTTGCCCAGAGATTAAAAAACAGCCCTCTGAAAAGGGATCCAAGCTCAAATGCAGAAGCTACACACCACTTAAACTTCATGATCATCCAACACGAGCTGTCCCAATTACAACGCAGAATGGAAAAAACCCCATAGTTTCAAATTAATTGTAACACAGGAATGTTGATGTAGCATTTGTAGAGAAAATTACACTTCACAAATCTGTCAGAGGTCTTTGAAGGAGGCCAGATTTTCACTAACAAGACTGTGTCTGGACTTTTGGAGTTTTACAGTTTTTTTAGAAAAAGGATCTCAGAAAACACTGCTGTCACAGGATGAAAGGGCAGAGTCCTTTCATAAATTAAAGAAAAATAGTTCTGAGGCTAAAACCAAAAAGTAGGACTACATGGACAATTTTCACAAGGCTGGAAGTCGACAAGAGAGTTCTTTAAGCACTTGAGTGAGGACTCAAGCTGGTCAAACTTGCACTATAAATAACATGAAAGAGAGAATGAAAAACAGCTTGGAAGAATCTGTTACGGATATGAAAACAATAATTTACAAAGTTATGTTTTGTATTATTAAAACGTTTGTAAAAATCAGCAAAAGCTTGAAAAAAGGAAAAAGGGGAAAAATTTCTTATTATTTCTCAAACAAAAGAACTAGTGGGCTTAGGAACAAAATCATCAGATGGCATGCTGAAAACCAGATTTGAATCAATGATCTTATTACTACTGGATGTACTGGACCATTTGTTTTCAGCCAGTTTTTCTGGGTTCAGAAAGCAATTGGCTAAAACTAATGTAAAATATTCCATTAAAGGCAGTGAGCAAAAAGATACAATCTCTAGTTCAGAGTCCCAGAACTTGCAGACTGCTTGAACCTAGAGGACCATAATCAAATCCTGCTTTGCTCTTTTCATTACCCTTAGCACCTGCTACTGTCTGAGACAAGTTACTAAATTTACACAGGGATTTGGTGTAACACACAAGAGTAGTATTTCTTACTAAACAGTAGAAAGTATAAATACACTAAATATAAGCTTTTTTTTTTGCATTTTTGAAAAAAGCTTATAATGCACCTCAGCAAAACTGTAGCCAGTTTTAGAAATCAATTAGTTTAGGGCTGGGTTTATTACAGAAGGTCGATGGTAAGAAGAAAACTAGCATGAGAGAGATACATATAAAGTTTTTTAATTTACACAGAATTGGTATTTAAAAATACTGCTATTAAAATCAGACCTCTTTCAGGGATACAAAGAAAATGACTATAAAAATCTAAATATTACAGAAATTAGGTTTATATTCAACTTGCATGATTAAAATACCTGAATGCTTGAATCTTCTGTACTCTTATTTTTCAATCAACTTCGCAGCACAAACTAATGTTTATCTTTTTTTTTCTTTAACTTAATTCTATAAAATCCTCCAACTCCACCTGTCTCATTCAGGAAAATCATTCTACCCTTGAAATGCTACAGCAGGTTTGAAATTAAAATATTATAGATATAGACATAGTTTTTCCCATGAGCTACGACTATGACTTTAGGCTTTATAAGCCTAAATACAGAAGGCTGTAATGATATGGTTTATTCAAAATATGGTAATGTGATTCATCTGATGATGCTGTAAGTACCAAATTTCACCTAGCACTTTCATTCATAACGCCATTCTTCAGATCATAATGAAACATACCATTCCTTGCAAAACCTTTAGTTAAAACAGTCAGTTTGAACTTAGTTTGAACTAAGACATTCAAAATCTTACTGACCTGTGTGCGTTTTAACATGGCAATCCAGAGTGGATTTTACAGTGAAACTCTTTCCACATTCTTCACACTTATACGGCTTCTCTCCAGTATGGATACGAACATGCCTAAGAATTCCAGAATACATGTATATGTGAAGTTCTACTTTTATGTCAGTATGTAGAAATATTTATTTTGTATCTTACTGATTTTAGAATAATTGAGTACTTGTATTAAATTAAGCAGAACTAGTAAAGAAGACAATTTAAGCATTTGCCTTTTTTTCAAACTGGTTTTTATATGCAAGTCCTACAGGAAGAAAAATATAATTTATTCTAAAACTTCATAATAATAAATATAATACCACAGGGAAAGAAATATGAAAAGGCTGGTTTAGTCACATTCAGGATATCTAATATTTTGACACATTTTTAAACTGTTCTGAAAAATAAAAAATGTATGTAAATATGAGTCAAACTTTAGCTTAGACATAAAAAAATTATACGAAACTCTTACTGCTAAGTTTCTGGTGAACAATTTAGAAAATTGCAAAATTTTCACATTCCTTACCTGACTAAATCACTGGGTTTTTTAAAGCTTTTGGGGCAATAACTACAACAGTTGGCATATTTGGGCTCCGCTTCCAGTTCTGCTTGCTTATCTTTGATCTCGCTAATTCTGTCTTTCTCCGCAGCAGACTGGACAAGAACTTTTTCTGAGACAGTGGCACTTTCTCGAGGCCTAATCTTTGCCAGTTCTGCTGTTTCTTCTTCTGTAAAAGTTATGACACCAGGACGAGATTTCCTGGAAGTTCTTTCAGAGTTTTCATCATCATCTTCAACACATGCAACTATTAAAAAAAAACACCAAAAACTATTACATATGTCTGTTTATTTTAAATAATCTGTCAGCTGAAATCACAAAAATAGAAGGGTTTATTATTAAACCCATGGCCACTACCTCACATGCTTGGATTTAAATCTCTTTCAGAGGTCTAACTACTCATGTCTGCAATCCTTTTAAATAAAGCTGTATTTATAATTATTATTTTTACAATCATTAAATACAGATAAAAGTAATTTAGGACAAAAAATGTTCTATTTTAGTGACACACTAACTATGTAACATACAATACCTTTAATATACTGGACAGGCTCCTGAAAAACTGATTTCTTTAAACAATTTAGATAACAGAGCAATTTCAGCAGCTCTGGACATCAGACATCATGCATGCTGGAAGGCTAATTTATAACATTACTCTTACAGCATTCATGTAATCCACTGAAACATCTGTACTTGCTATGTTGTAATGACTAGAAGAGTAAAAACGAAATAATTTACCTCCCCCTCCTGTTTCAGTAGCTGCTGCTACAGCTGAGACTGCCTGATGTTTTTTCATATGTTTTTTGCAGTGAACAGTTGTTCGAAAGCTTTCATCACAGAATGGGCACTTGTAAGGCTTCATGCTCATGTGAGTTGCCATGTGCCTGGTAAGGCTGCCATTAGTTGTGAAGGAGGTATTGCAAATGCTACAGCTGAATGCTTTAACTCCTTAAAGTAACAGAAACAAATAAGTAGCATGCCATTTGTTTAAATTGACTTACACAAGACATTTATGAAACCCAAGCATGAGTTAAGCTAATATTGAACTGGTATACTCTATTACCTGTATGAGTCTTCTCATGTGACTTAAGAACTCCTGAGGAAACAAAGCCACGGCCACAGAGTTGGCATTTATAAGGTTTCTCACCAGTATGTGATCGTATGTGCTGTTTCAAATGGCTGGATTTCTTAAAACCCTTGTTGCAATATTCACATCTATTAGAAGAAAATGGTTTTCATTAGTTGCATATAATTACTAGCTGTTAGCTGTAAAAGATTCAGGAAGTTCTGTGACAGAACCTAAAAGTATAACCAACCTATACGAACGTCTGCTTTGATCTTCATTATCCTCAAGAAAATGAGGCCGCTGGGTATGCAATTCAAGTTCTTCTTGTGATGACTGATCTTGTATCAAGCGAGTAGTCTAGAAATCAAAGTCTCAAGTAAATTTCAATAACACAGTACTGAAATAGTCACACAAATAGGCAAGAAAAAGATTACAGCATTTCTAGACAACACAAGTAATCAATTTTATCATTTCATATATTTTTGACCAGAAATTAAGAGTGCAATTGATACCTCACTCCTTCATAGTGAGAAAGAAAGCAGCAAAGTGTGCACCTGCTGAATCAGAATAAGCAGACAACGTGCTGCACTTCCACCTCCCTGTGAATCTAGACAAAAACATGTGAGTCTTGTATATTTTGTTGGTGTTTGAAGGGTTAAAGTTAATACTAAAGCAGCCATTTTAAACAGTATGGGCCCCACACTGAGTAGCAAGATGCAATGTTGCCAACAGACTTCACTACTTCTTGAACAGCTTTTTCCTCTAACCAAAAACAACCACAGAAAAATCCTTGAGAATGACAACATGTTTTAAGATTTGAAGAGAAGAAAACTCCAAAGCCTGTATGCTGAAATCACTCAAACTGTTCCAGATCCTAAAACCCACCTCAGTTCTCTGACCGACACTGGCCCTTTGCAAACAAGCATGAAGGGACAATAATGATGCAGGTCATCATGGTAAACACATTACTACAGATAGTCTTCATTCTAGGTACTGCTACCATCATAAGAAGTTATATTTAAACTTTATTTTTAGCAATTAAACTCTTTTACAAATTTAACCAGATGAGAACCACAAAACCACATCATACATTACAATATGCAAGCTCCATGAATCATCACTACATGTTTGTGATGTTATTTTTACTGCTTAATTATATCTATATCCATAGAAATTAAAGACTTAGGACAGAATACAGTGCAATAATGTAGAAGTGTTTTATAACATTAGGTCCTTTTCTTTGTTTTAGACTTAATCCAACTGTATAGCATTAGATCCTTTTTCAAGCATCAAAAAGTACAACTTTTTTTTAGAAACATGTGGCCAGGTCACTTATCCTCCACTCACCTTTTTATTTTCCAGTTGTTAAACACAAGCAATCTAGAAAGAAATCATGAACCTTTTCCGACTGCTCAGTTTATCTAATCATCAATGAAATAGTTCAAAGAAACTCATCACTGAACACAGAACAATGAATTTTGCCTTCTGGCAGTACTTACTACATTAATAGTGTCTGTATTTGGAACCTGAAGAATTGCAGATGGTGGATGGTAACTGGTTGAAAGAGCCTGAGATTCAAGTGTGCTTGAATCCTGCAGTTGTTGTACAGCTGGAAATTGAGACTGTTGATTGTAGCTGTCATTCACAGTAAAACCTGCCAGAAATTAAACAGTCACAAACCTAGAAAATACATGGAATTGGACTCTGAATAACACCACACCTTTTTTGAAGACTACCTTTGAAAGAGTTTAAGCGGTATTACCATACAACAATACTCATTTTATACTCTTCACTGTTGAGTGTCAAAATACACAAATGTTTCTGGCATCTATGTAATATGCATAATAGGGTTACTTACCATGAGCTGGAATTCTATTGGAAAATCTCCTCCACAGAAAAACACTGCTTGAAGTTTCTTCAAAGTGCCAAAATTACCTTAGAGCCATTGAAATTTTGAATTTCTTGTACGTAAGCATGCATGTGTCAAACAGGTTGACCCATCTCCCTTTATCCACGTTGGTACCACGCTCCCTTAACTACACTGGAAGCCGATCACAAGGATGCAAAGCTCAGTGGGGAGGATGGCGGGTGAGTGGAGGAGATGACCCAATAGGAGAACTCCAGTTTCTGATAAAGTAACCCCATTTTCTCCTACTTTGGATCTCCTCCACATATTCCCACTCTTTAGATAATAGTAAAGTAGAGCCTCTCAAAGGCAAACTGCAAAGTAAAAAATAAACATTTTTATTCACATTTCCAGTATGAAGACCTAGATTTGTTTTTCAGTTTTGTTGTTCTGAAATATCAGATCTTAATCACCTCCTTTTCTAAATGAATGAATGAAATGACAGTATCAATGATTCAGAGCCAGGGAAGTACAGCTCAGATTGCAGGGGTTTTCAATGCTATCAGAGATGCCCTTTTATCAACCCCTCTAAGCCTTCTAATATATAAAAAAAATAATCAATGTTATGTGGAAAAAAATGAAACCACAAGTACCAGTAATTAAATTAAGGGCAGCAATTTTACTATTTCTGTGCAGTTTGCCTTTAGTGGACAAAAAGGGTGAAGATTATGAAAACAGGGTAGAAACAAACCCGTGTCAGATGATCACAGCATCAAAGGCCAAAAAGCAATGCTTAAAGAACGTTCAGAATTACAGTGTATCAAAAACTGTGATATGTTAAGTTTAAGCAGAAATTTTCCCAAAAGACACTTTTCACAGCAGAATACTGTTATCAATAGAAGAAAAAAACCTATTTGTATGCTATTGCTTACACCATAGAGCAAAAACTAATACATGTAAACAAATTTTGAAAGCATTGTCAGATTGTAACTTCTCACCAAACCTAATGCTGCAATTTGTATATTATTCTCTCTCCTAGAACTACCAAGATTAAAAGAAAAAAAAATTCAATAAGCTGAACCTTGCACCTCAATAACTCTTTTATTGAAATGACAAAATAAAAAAAAAGTAGCCTGAAGAACAGCAATGCAAAGCTCTACGGTGATAAGAGGGCTGCTAATTTCTATTTTCAAATTCATTTTAAAAGCACCTTTATGGAAAAACTGGTATTCCCACTACACTTGATGAGAACACACCAAAAACAAGCCTCAAGAAACTGAAGCAAAAGCAATGCCACTTCCATGCCCTACAAAAAAACCAAAAAAAAACCCCCAAAAAAACCCAACGGAACTATGAAATGTACAAAGAAACAGCTATCTAAAAAAACCTGCAACTTTTTTTGAAACTGTAAGTATTTTTTACTAGGTAAGAAAGATAAAAGAATTTACCATACCATGACACACTTCATAGTGTTTTAATAAAAGTAATTATTGACATCCTGAAAAATTTCCCAGGACCAAGCAACAAAACACTCAGGAAGAAGAGTTCTGAATTTAGAGGTATTTGGGGACCAACTGAAGGAAGAAATACTACTCCTGAAAGTAGTTCTGGAATAGATACAAATCAATGCTGTACAAGAACATACATGATGTGTCCCCATTTTGCTCAATACCCTAGTATGAAGGACAATTTCCACTCAAAACTTTAAAAAGATTTAACAATTCTGAGCATGTTAAAGGCATTTGCTATCACCATACTATTTCTACAGAACAGCGTTACAAACAAAAACAAACCAAGCACCAAACCCCAGATGTTCAGTCTGAGAGACAAATAAATTTCAGAACCTTTTTTTCTGCTCTCGTTGTCATCATTAGAAATTGTTTCCCAGAAGCTTTTGCTTAATCTTCAAAGAACAAGAGTATCCTAAACTCTGTACAATAAGGGGAGCCTCATACTACAAAGTCCTCTAAACTTGGATTTTGTGTTATTGCAGTACAAATTTTTTCTTGGCATTATGACACCACCCAACCTATTCTCTTCTACATTAACAAAACATACTGAAAAAACAGAATATGCTAGAAGTCAGTTTACTAGTGGAAAGATATATGTCTTGCATATGAGAATGAGAAAACAACAGTAGGATAGTTCATAGCAAATACAGTATTTTAGTTGAGGCACAACTTGAATTCTTTACTGATCATCTGAATTCTAACATTACAAACATATCTACGCGCACATGTGCATCTCAGTGCAGGTCAGTGACTAACAAACGTTCTGCAGGTTTGCTTCCTAGGTAACTTTTGGACTAGCTGAACAGTATTGACTAGAATCAATGTGTAAATAGTTACTGAAAGAATCAGAATTCCAAGTCCTAAGATTGCTCATCAACTACTCAGGAAAACAAAACAGCAGTCTGGTGGCAAGTGTGTATTTGTATGGACTACAGAATAACAGTATTCGAACTTCTGTAGTTTTTCAAATCATTCTCCTATCACCACTAATTGAGTTATTAACATTCAACCATGCTTACAGGGAGACTTAAAGGAAGAAAAGGTGATAATCTATATGAAAACACATTTGGCGACAGAAGATATTCAATAATCCAAAGACATTTTCTCATAAAGATCCATCTGGCTGTTCTGACCTCACTAAGAAGTCTTCAAATGAAGATGCCTGAATATGTAAACTACAAAGAACACAAGTGCTTTTTCTCAGTCTTCAAAACTAGCTCAAATAAATAACAGATCATGATACACCCTCATAAGATCTGCACTTCTTTACAAGCCTGAACGTATTAAGAAGAAAATCTATCTGAAACCAGAAGTTCTGTAGAAGCATTACAAACAGAGAAAGAATAAACAAAGTACTGACAGGTCTGTGCAGACCTAGAGATCGGCCTCATCTGTCTGGAATGCAAAGATTTTCTTTTTTCTTTAAAAAAAGAGAAAAAAATCAAAAACCCACCAAAGATTTTTTTAAAACTCCTACATCGTTTTATTAATAAACACTGAGCCAAAATATTTTAACAAGAATACAGCCTACAGATATCAAAGATAAAAAAAGACATGTTTTAAGCTTGAATATTCTGCCTAGCTGATAGGAAAAAGAAATTAGGAGCATGAAGCACAGATGCAGACATAGGGAGAGGGTCGACCAATTTAACGCATGCATCCGCGCAAATGCTTACCTACCTGAAATTCAAAAATTTTGAAGGGCTCCAGGATCTTCAAGGAAACTTCAAAGATTTGGGAATCTGTGGATGAGATTCCAAGTAGAATAGGAGAGATCTTATACAAATGAGACTTAAAAAAAGCCCAAAAAAACCACACCACAAACGTTCCGATTCTCTGTACCAATTTTATAAATGTACCGATGATCAGCCTAGGTTTCTGATGATGGAAGAATTGCTTCGTGAGATCTAGAAGAGTCTCCCCCTTCCTCAAGAAATCACTTAGTAGTCAATATTTATTTAATGGAGAAGATACAGTTACAAAGAAACTGAAGTCTAAATGAGATAACAAAACAAGGTTTATGTATTGGATTTTCAAATTCAAACAAAAACCACCGACACTCTTGAAAGTAACACAGAGTGAAAGGCTGCACTTTTTCTCTCTAGTCTATTTTCATTCATTTGGAAACAGGTAACCAATGAAAATAATCCATAGGGTTTTAACAGAACCTGGTTCAGTCTTGTTTAATAAAGGTGGAGACTGTAAATTTCTTTTCAGTTACACACAAAGCAGCACAACCTACAGAATTAAAACCTGCAACAAATTATACTACTTCTTCATAGTGTCATGCAACTTAGCACAGTCAATCACACTTTTACTGCTGCTATATAATTAAACAGGGAATGAAATGAAGAACAGAGAAGTTTAAGCAGATGGAAATACCAATTACTGGTTACAAGTTATATAAATATGAAGTTATTTCCTGGAGTCTGAAACAAGGAGGAAGACATCAACTCGTCAGCCAGTGAGGTATCCTTCCCAACCAATGAAAACCCCTTGAACATACCCACCTTCCCTGCCCACCCCAAAAAACCCCACCAAACCAAAACCAAACTAGCTGTTTCATATCAAGCAACAACTCAAGAAATTCAGCTGTGAAAAGCAAATGAACACAGTCATTACTTCATTCTCTGCAGGCTACATAAGCCTCACACATATTTCTCAGTATTTAGAGGGAGGAAGGGTTCCAAATGTTTACAATTTCTTGATTTGTTACTTACATAGCTTTATAAAAAACAAAAGGGGGCAAACTGTGTAAACTGTCTACTGCAACAGCGATTTCAAACACAAACAAGGAAAGAATATGAAATGCCTGACCATAAACCCCATAATGACTACACATCAGCTCATAAAAGCAAAATCTATTCATATTTAAGTACTCAAAATATTCTACCAAATAAGAGTTTCAAAACAGTAATTTAAGAACAAGTTTTTGCAAGTTCTCTGCATTGCAGTTACTTTGACTGTGGATGCTCACTTCTGAAATGCTTTATGATAACTATGCTGTAAAGCCAGATTTATAAAAATCACTTTAAAAACCTTTATTACTAACCTTGTGACAAGCCCTGTTGATCAAATGACTGCTGTGTTATAGCTGCTTGTTCAAATTGAGTGATGTTCTCCTGTAAAGCATGCTGGGATGTCACAAACCTATCTGAAAAGGGGAAAGAAAGAGGAGGAAGAAAAGGAACAAACAAGAAGAGAAAAAAATATCAAGAAAAGATGATGTAATTAACTGGATAATTCAGTTGTTCCCAAAACCCCACATTTTACAGTCATCTAAATTTTTACTGCACTAAAAATAAATAAAAAACTATTAGCTGAATAGGTATTTAAATCTTTGCTATTTTTATGTAGGCTATACTCCTCTGTAATACTTGCTAACTCATTACACTACGAAAAAGAGCAAATAAGGAAAACTAAAATACTCTGTTCCACTATTACTGATAGAATAAGTACATGAAATATGTTGCATCCTCCCACCTCAAAACACAGGTATTACTTCTTAAGCAGACTACATAGCTGTGCTTTTTATTAATAATAGAGGTGCTGTGGTAAAGTTTTGTGCACATAGTATTATTTTTCTGTGTATTTGCTTAGTAGATTTTATTGATACAACTAAATGGCACAAACCTTAATCAATCATTTTATATTTTTAACAGTAAACTAAACACCAATGAATGAAAAAAAAAGTACAATACACAATTAGTTAGCTTTTACTCCATGTGTTTTTCTAGTTGTTTACTTGCATTATCTTGAAACTCAAATCATTGACATGTGTAAAGAAGTTATTTGAGAGCCTGCAAACTTAGCTCATTATAAACCTTACCATACTTCAAACACTCACCCTCATCTTGCTCTAAAGGCTGATCAGCCAATTGTTGCTCTAGTGCTGTTTCTTCTGGGCCTACTACTGGCTGCTGGTCTAACTCTAAAATAGCCTGCTGATCTGTTGCAACAGCTTCTGACTGCTGTAGCTCATCACTTTCAATCTCCACTTGCATCTGTGTAGAAACATGAATGCTCTGCTGATCTACTGTAGAATCATCTATTGAAGCAGACTGCTGATGCTGCTGAAGTTGCTGTGCAAGTTCATATCTGCAATGGAAGGTAAGGCCTTTTTATGGCTTCTGTTAGACAATTATACTAACCATTTGCATAAACAATTTTTCACTTTACTATACATCATAACTTACTGCATGCTTTCAGAGCAACCTAAGTGTTTGCTACCTATAAACATCCTTATTCAATTATGAGCATTTGCTACACAGCAAAGCTGCCTTTCCAAGTATCTTTAAGAAAGGGTTACTGAAATACATTGAAGGATTCATGTAAAAATTGTAAACATACCTATGAGTCTTCATGTGTTTTTTACAGTTTAGTGATGTTTTGAATGTTTTCTGACAATACGGACACATATATGGTCGAAGGTCATTATGGATCCCCATATGTCGCCTTAGGCTACCACCAGTAGTAAAGGCCCCGTTGCATATAAGACACTTAAAAGCTTTCAATCCAGTGTGTGTTCTAATATGTGCCTTCAGAACTCCAGCTGACACAAAACCTCTTCCACACTGTGAGCACTTAAATGGCTTTTCACCAGTATGTGACCTTTTTAAGAGAAAGCAGAAGGTAAAGTAGATTTAACAGTGTGATTTACGAAGTTATTAAATGACTATATTTTAAAATTAGCAAAATAAACCAAACTAAGGTGACTGCTATACGGAAGGAAATGGCCTCAGTTAAGAATATCCAAAATGTAAAGCTTTAAATAATCTGCATGTCATCGCTGGCAGGGCTAGAAGCAATATAGTCTTGACAGTCTTAGTTATGTTCTACAGTCCAATCTCCTTTAATGATCATATTTTGCCTCAATTAAAACATCTGGGTTGAATTTTTCCATGCCAGATAACATACCAGTTCTTCAGACTACTGTAGTATCATTCACATGTCTTTTCCTCAATTCAGCTAAAACAATGTTCAGAAAAGTTTAGAGAAAAATATATGGTCCTCCTCATAGAATATCCTACTGCTACCACATTTAATAATGAAACTTTCAGGAAGAGAACTGTGTCCATCCTGAATACCCCCTAAACGAGGCACAGTACAACTAGTCTTGCAGACTGCTATATGAAAACAATATTCAAGTGGGGAAACTCTCTCACCTATACTATCAATGTGTCCCACTCACTATATCTTTCCTTTCAGAGGTGCTGGAGGACGTCCCCTTTATGACTACATCGAGATATAAAACAGACTGAAGGTCAGGTTAGGAAATGGAGTGCAACAAAAATTTTAAAGGCTACGACTGTAGCATCCCAGGACTGAGAACCAAGAGGAAGGCCATGTAAATGCTAGGAAACAGAAGATAAAGGAAGCAGGGTTTAATATAATTGAGAAAAGTTAGGGATGTCTTAGGATTTACAGTAGCCTTGACCACCACATCAGACGCCATACTAAAGTAGTATGACATAACATGATGACTGTTTTGCTACCAATATATGTGTATGGAAGTCAGTGGTAGGGTACACCAACCCTTTCTTGGTGTGCCTGTGGGAGAATCTGACACATTATCCAGTCAGAGCTCTATTGAATATACCTGTAATACAAATTTCCCTCTGTTTCAGAGAGGGAAACAAGCTTTCTAAGCAGTGATCAGCACCATTCCGTGAAGACAGACTGACCACCTAAGTGTCAAGTTTAGTAGTTTAGGTATAGCAATGCCATTTTACGAAGAACAAACATGGAAAAAGAAGTTTCTAATTCCTCCACAAAACCCCTAATAAAGCCAAGCTAACCCTCACTCAGTACTCAACGTACACGAATACCACCTGCAAACATCAATCAGAAAGAAGCACAGTGGCAAGCAGTTGGTACTTTGCATTTTCAGTATGGCAGAAGAAAAAGAAAGATGCACATAATAAGAGGCTTTTAAAGCTAGTTTATACTGAGGCTGGAGTAAATGTATACCCAACAGCAGACTGAATTCAAGCACAGGCATTTGAAGAACAGAACTTTCAAACTCAAAACGTATTCTGACCAAAATAAAAAAAAATATTAGAAAATAATTGAGTATTCAGCGCATGTAAACCAATTGTTTAAGTCACAAGCTGTTCATGTTCTGTGTGATTAAAACACTTAATTATCAAAGAATCTTGACAGAACTTGAAAAAAGAAAAATTAACTAGGTAAATCAGTCAACTACATTTCTCTAACACAAAGAAAAAATTAAAAACTATGAATATAAATAAAACTGTAAACTACATAAATGCTTCAGTAAAATATGCATAAATTTAGCTTATCGTTAGGCCCTCTTTAGGCAGACAATGTCCTCATTAGTGGCAACTAACATTTTAATGGTAACTAGTCATTGACCGCTACTGAAACTGAGACGTGTGAAAAAATTAAAATCAAACTATTTCAATGAAGGACTTTGAAGGTGGTAACGATGCAAACCAGCAACACTTACTATTTAAAATTATTTTGATTTAAATGAGTCCAGCTTGATCATGTCTACAAAAGACATTGAGAAATCTTGACAGGATATTACAAAAGGAAAAGATAAGACATTGCAAGGCTACCCCCATCCTGTTAAGACAGCATATAGAAACCAAGAACTGTTTCAAGCCAGCCTGAGAACCTACTACTACAGAACTTGTAAGGAGAACATGAGGAACTCGTCATGATTTCAATTAGAGAAAGTGAGAAAGCAGTACAGAGCTTACATTGCAGAAACAAGCATACTGCCACCTGCTTGTACGGAATCTTTCCTTAGATCCTAGTAATCATCTTCAGGTTTTGGGTTTTTTTCGTATTTTCTCCTCCACTTATTCATACTTTATAAATCAGTGAGCAATATTTGTTAACTAAACATCAAAGCTTACTGCCTATAAAAGTACAACCCAACCTAACTTTGAAGCTACTCTTTCATTTGAAAACAATTTGGATTAGTTACCTCCGACTGGTTCCCCTCCAACCTAAATTCTTCTGTGACTCCATGACCTCGTGGTTGTAAGAAACACCCACTATATGGAACCTGAACTGAACTCCAAGCAACAAAATGATCCTCCCAAGAAGATTTACTCAACATTTACTCCCAAGAACTCCTTACTCAATCAGAGTAACTCCAAGTTCTTTTAAGTTTAGTAAACAGAAAACAGCACACAGAATAAAAAGCTAATTTCCTTCTTCAAAAATAGGAGTTACACACAAAGCAGATGACCTGGAATATGCAATTACAAAATTTAAACAAGAATGCACATGCAATGCTTGCTATTATTTATATATAGTTTAGGAAAAAAAAGAGGCTGAATGTTAATACTGCTAAACTACACACTAAATACAAGCACTTACACTACTAGGACTGCACATAGGTATGAGTTAGTCCAAAGCCTCCTCCAACTTAACCAGAAAAATCAGTTATCACCAGTTCACTACTTAAGAAATAGTAAAATATCAAGTCTTTTCAGTGAATACTATATAAATCTCATGATTTTCCATAGATTTGTTATTACATACATTTCCTTTCTTTTTATTTTACCTGATGTGTTGTTTAAGATGACAAGATTTTTTATAGGCTCGATGGCAATAAAAACATTTGTATGGTCTGTCTGCATCATTCACAAAATTATTGTTAAAATAATTTTGGAAGAACTGGCTATTCCTTGGGATTGGCTGGATAAGACCTGCACACATAAACACACACACACAAAAAGGAAAAATTAGTTCGTAAAGTTATTCCAAAGTTGCAGTAGTCTGAAGAGCTACTATTTGGAAAAAAAAGTGACCAAACTTTTAGTATATGAGAATATAAAGAAAATGTGCATGTTGACAGCACTTATTTAAAACTATGCATGCATCTGTTTAGCATTATATATATTATATTGCACATTCTATCCATTTTAGTGATAGCTCTTCTTTTATCCATAGGTCCACCCCATCACATTAAGACTCATTTATGTCCTAAATAAGCATTAACTTTAAAAAAATACTCTAATCAAATAATATTTTTCTCTCCCAATTGCTACCTTAACCAAATGACATCTAATCAATGTACCCCAGATATATAACTCAACAAATATTTAAAACTCAATTTGTGAAAAGTACAAAACATGATGATATGCACGTGCCTTTAAAGACATGCATTTGCCTTTGACTGGCTAATCAGTCTTGCTAATTCTCTGCATATCTTCAAAAATTTATAGGGAAAACCACACCAAAAGCCCAAACCAACTTATTTAAACAAATGCTCTTTATACACTGGTCCCTGAAGTCAGTCAAGTGTCATTTTGGAAAACTTGGTTAAAAGTTCCTGCTACTAAAGGTCCAACTGCTAATGCAGGAGTACGCTGTCTCAGAAGCGGCCAACAGAATGGTATCATCCCAAACACTGTGACAGAATGGGAACAGCAGCAGAGTTCTCAAGTAAACAAACTCATCCTCATTCACACATCTGTGAAGTCAAAAGCACTCATCACAATACTAGTAACATAAGGCTGAGTGATGAAAAGTTTCAACAAATATGCAAAAGATCCCTTCATGGTCCTAAATGTTCACACAGAAGCCTTGTACGCCATCTTTTCCTTCTTCAGACTGCTTCATCTAGCTGATATGTTTCATATTCAGAAAGGAAAGCCCAAAGGGTCTCTGCTGACTTCCAAATGAAATTGAAAAGAGCAGAAGACAAGGAGAGGGAATTCTCTCAATTTTGAGAGCAGATGGCAACAATGAGAAAAGAACAAGTTTCTTGTGTCAGACTTGAAAAAGTATATTGTATATACATGTATGTTATATACATATATTTATAAATCCATATATGCCAAAACTTCCTTCATCTTCCCAACTCGCTCAGTTGGTCTAGGAAAAACATTTTTTCTTCAAAAAAAACCCAAACCAAAAACCACAATGCAACCAAAAACCCCAAAATCCCAAACCAAACCAAACACCCCACCAAAATGAAACCTACAACCCTACTTTCTCAATTCCTTCTCTCATTCATCTGCTATTGTAATTAGTAGTAGTGTACAGATGACAAGTCTTCCAATTACAAGAGAAGGAATTTCGTATGACAAGTATTTGCTCCCAATTATTTTTGATCAAACAAAAACATAGTAATTCAGTTAATTAATGAATGACAGATGAGTAACTTGTGAGCATATCCCAGGTTACAATGGTTCTGGTCTGCAGAAGCACTACAGAAATTCCTAACAACATACTTAAGAGAACAGAATCAACAGAAATTCCTAATAAAACACTTCCAAACTATTTACTCAACCTGTTCAACTCTGATAAATCAAACATTTCTCCAGACTGTTAGAACAGTTAAAAGTGGCTCTACACTGGATATAGCAAGTCAGTAAATAGTTCTGAGTGGAAACATTCTAGAAAAACGGTATTTTCTCCCATTGGTTCCATCTTTGTAACGACAGCACACACACAAAAAGTTAGAACAAATTTTTTTTGCATTTCCTAGTCAATAAATACTATCAACTAATGCAATAAAATGAAACAAACTGTTACAGGTAAAGAACAGTTTGTAGACTACTTAAATAGTTTTAGAATAATTCAGACTTTTTTAAAAAAGCAAAATGTATCTCAACTTGTTTTATTTTTCCCATCAAATGTGCCACTCAAAGATTTTACCACTATTACAGAGCAACAATACTAGTTTCTTGTCAACTCTAAAAGAAGTATTTTTTTTTTCTGGGAACCATGGACATATTGTCAGTAGGTTGAAAAAACATGACACCTTCTAGACAAATGGTGGAACTTCTCATTTTTGCATTGAACATTCCAGTATCAGATGACTTCATGTGTTACCAGTACTTTTAGGAAACAACTTTTATAGTATTTCTTCTATGTTTTTCTTCCCAAAAAACCTGGAATTTCACTGCACAGATCTAAAGTGCTTTTTTCTTTAAAAATGAAGAAATAGGACTGTACCTATTCAGAGTTCACTTAAAGAAATACTGTGTGATCTGAATAGCTAAAGCTGTCAGCTAAGTTTTGTTGCTACCCTGAAAATTTGAATGTCTTATACCCAATACCAAAATAACACCTGCATACAGTAATTTTTGGAAGCAGTGAAAGCAAAAGGGTTTTTAAAGTATGATAAAGATTTTATCATTAGAAGTTAAAGATACTACCAATATAAGATTCTGCTATGTAAAGTTGACTCCGCAACAGACAAGGCAGGGGGGGTTAGCAGGCTGGTGGTGAGTCAAACAGGGAAGAGTAAATGCCTTGCCCACTACATTGACAACAATATATATTTTCTTGATTGAGCTATAACAGAAACTGACCTTCTTTGAAAAGGTGGTTTTATGTAATACTGTAACCATTATTCTACAACGAATTAAAATAACTGTATGAATTCTCTATAGCATGTTCCAGAATTATTCTGCCCTTTTTTGAAATATTACCACTAATAATTACCACTAATCCAGTTGAGGTCACAATTATAAGAAATACACTAAAACTATACAACATACCAACACATTAATGTATGTAATTTTAACAAACAGGATTATCTTAAGAAGAATCTAGGTCATAAACTGTCTGTCATTTTTTCTATACCCACAGTCTAACAATATTTAAATTATACTCCTCTCCTAATGCAATGTGAAAATGCACACACTTTTTTCTGGTAAGGATTATGCAACTTCTCTGTAAATAAAAATATTCTTCTTAACTAATTCTAGTGCAAGCAAACTATAAAGTATGGCACTTTTCTGAAGTCTGATTATTTCTGATGACTTATTTCAAAGTGCATCTTTCTGAGTAAACTCTGAACATGTTTGCCTAATTAAACTGTGACCTCTATTTTCTAGTGAAATCCAAATTTCAAGAAAGTTTGGATTTACTTGCTCTTTACCTAGATCAGTTATGAGTATGGGCTCTTGCAAAGGGATGTCTGGTACTGGAACAGTCGTCTTTCCTACTCGAACTTTTGCAGGTTTACGTTGATGTCGCAGCTTTCTTAGTTCGGTATGTTTAAAATGGGAAGCAATATGAGTTTTCCGGTGGCCTGATGTTCTAAACTTTTTGTCACAGTGAGGACAAGCAAAAGGCCTAACACCTGCGAAAGATTAAAAAAAAAAATTAGTTTGTGATTTTATTTCCACCACTCTAAAAATGTAGCTTTGAAATACAGATTCTCTTTTCTGCATTTTCTCTGTTTTCTATCAGTGTTCACTATTAAATAGGTTTTCAAGAGATCCATAAAATCACATCAAAAGTAAATACGAAATTGCTGAACTACTAACTGGCTGCAGCATTTATCACTTCAAGCAAGCTCGTTATCGGGAAACTGGATGATGCAAAATTTCAAAGGGTTCCAGAAGCTACCCTAAGAATTGCAGATAGTGGGTCAAGTGTCCTTCCAAAACAAACTGTTAAAAAATTGTGAGAAAAAAGAATGAGCAAACACACAGAAAAATTATATCTAATAGGATAAAGAAGAGGAACAGTGATGTGACAAAGTTTAAAGAAATTCCAGGTTGGTGTCTGAAAATGTCAGCGCTGTTTGATGGCAGTCAAAAAAGCACACCAACAGGAATTAATCAAGAAAGACATTTGCAATGCAAAATCTGGTAGAAAATCTCTCATTGGAATGGATACCGGAGATCTTGGTAAATTACAAAGGCAAACAGAGCTGGTGAACTTTCAGCTTTTGCTCAAGGGGAAATCTTGGATTTAGAAGGCTAGGAAACATGACTGGGTATCATCAAGAAAGCTCTATAAAAATTGTAGGTAGAAAAAACGCACAGGAAATAAGAATGAACCATGCTTCACAATACAGTAACTTAAACATCATATGAAACCACCAAGCAGAATCAACAGAAAGTACTTTACTCAACATGTAGCTCAACATTTGGATTCATTAGTTAGGTTGTTATAGTACTAAGTTCATATGGGTTCAGTATCAATTTGTTTGCTAAGTGCGGAGGTACAGCCTGCTTCATAAAGCCCTCAACCCAAAGATTACTGGAAGCTAGCTGTACACTGCTAAACAGCATTAATGCAGGCTTCCCCTTTTCCACACACGGCCATCACAGATGGCATATGGGGGCTAGATGAACCTCTAACCTGACCCAGTAAGCCTAACCTGCTAAAGAGAGGAAGAAAACACATCAGACAGGAAAAACAGGCGTGCTGAACAATGGCTAAATACATGCTGGAGTTCCACGAACACTGGACTACCTATTTTTCAAGCCACCTAGTGCTTTTGCAACTTTGAACAAGTCTGACTTCTTTATAAATAAAGGTTGACTTTAAAGTAACAGCAAAAATACTGCTTTACAAGTTTACAGAAAAGAAAGTTAAAAACTTTCTGCAGATGAATCCAACATCGATATTTCATGGATTAAAGTCATCTGACTATAAAACATATTGAACACCCAACACACATAGCAGCTAATGAATGATACTTTTGCATAATGTAAATACAGAAACAGGAGTGAAATGAAAGAACAGCACATTTTTACAAGCTTATCTTGCTGAAAATTTACTTACCTGCAAAGAACAAAGAAAGAAAAGAAAAGAAAAGTGGAAAACAACCAGGTAGTCCACCAAGAGTAGAAAATTAATTTTTCTCTATACAGAGGATAGAAGTTCAGCCACAGAAAAACAGGTATTGAAGACATCACATATGATGTGAACAAGGACCATAAGAACAGAGGAGTTTTAGGATATGCAGTGTAAGATATTGAAAGCAGGTAAGTTGGTGAAAACACGAAGTACACGTTACTGCTGAAGATAAAATGGGAAGTAACGAAATAGTCCTGAGTGATACAGTGAAATTATCAAAAACTGTGTGGAATGGGAGGGCAGCAAAGATGCAGAATAATTACAAAAGGTAACTGGGGATAAGTAAAATCAGAACTCAAATTCTAAGAGCATGAGTCTTTAGAAAGCACAATTAAATACATTCACAATAGCGGTATTAAAAAGGAGCGACAGCTGACTCATCAGCAGAAAATTAAATGTCCATATTTTTTCTAAGAGCCCCAAGTTTCAAAGCCATGAAATGCTAAAACAAAAATATAAAAGTTCATCATGTAAGACACTAAAAACAGTTCATTCTTTAATAGATGTCAATGACATGATAGACATCTCTACAATTTAAGTGCTTCACATTGTCGTTTTTCATCCAAGGTCTCATCCACATCCTAGAAAATACAACAGCAGTTTTGAGGCCTTACCTGTATGTAGACGAATGTGAACTTTTAAACTCCCTGAGGTGGAAAAGCATTTCATACAAAATTGGCACTTGAAAGCTTTAATGCCAGTATGTGTTTTTATGTGTGCTGTCAGAGTACTCTTAACAGCAAAGGCGCGGAAACACTGGGGACACTTGAATGGCTTCTCATGAGTATGAATGCGAATGTGACGCACTAGATCACTTGGTTTTTTAAATTCTTTAGAGCAATACGGACAAACATGCCACCTTATTCCATTTTCTTCACGTACAGAACCTAAAATAAAGAACATCAAAATGAATATGTCACAAAAACATTTTGCAAAATAGATGCCATTACAACGCATTTTTGTGAACAATTAACTTCTCTACCAGATACTGTCTACTTCACAAAAACAATGATGGGCTGGAATGAGAAAAACAAAACCCAAGAGAATCCTGTTGAAATTCAAACATTTTTATGCTACTGAAAATGAAGAAGATAAAAAAAAAACCCTTAAAAATGTCTGACTACAGAGAACAGAACAAATGCAATGTGCACACCACTTAGAAATACGGAATGTAGTTTTAATGCAATATAATATACCAGGTAACTTATAAATACCATTTCTAACACAAAATTACACAACAATTAATATAACTCCTCAACCATAACCACACCAAACTATTTCAAGCACTAAAGAGTTATCTAACTGGAAGAGATATTTTATATGGCACTCTCTTCTGCAAATTCAGACAAATTAGACTTTATAAATTTTTAAAGGAGTAAAAACTCCATAAGAAGTCTGAAAGATTTACAATTTAAGGCCACTTTTTCACAAAAGTTGTTTTATGATCCAAGAACCCTAAGCTCTGTCCTAAAGCAACAGCATAGCTTTTCTCAACAAAAATGGCAAAAGAATCTTCTAAATCCTACTGGGTTTTTAATTCATATAAGTTGTTCAATCAGATATTTGCTCATTTACATCTGTTCATGCAGTGGTTTTCTTCTGTAAACCACATCAACAAAACTGATTTTATCAAAAAATAAAGGCGGCTGTGTTTGACTGTACAGCAGTAAACTTTTATTTTTATTTGCAGAGTTAAAAATGTTGTTACTGTTACACACCAGGAACAAAATAGTTATTAGTACCAGAGCTAAGAATTAATGCTGATTTTTAGTAGAGTTATGCTGGACAAGATGAGTTTTCAACTTTAATCAATTTCTACACCCCTTGCAAAGGAAAAAGCAATATCAATGTATCTATGAAGATACTACAGCCAGAGCTCAATGACTGCTTATTATAGCACTGTCTCCACCAGGCCAGCCATTAAAGTATGATGGCTATACTTGGAACAAACCACTTCTAACAACCTTCAAGCTTGAGCTACCTTAACACTAAAGTTGCATTTAAGCACACAGAGACAAAATCCAGGCTTGCATACGCACAATACAGTATGGAGGTGGAACGTTAACATGTATTTATGGTGACAATATCACATCAGTAGTGTGATTCCAGAGGTGCCACGAAGTATCTTCGACAATGCCAACCTTCATCCTTCCTTACACGGCCTAGATCAGTGAAGATCTGCATGAGGCAGCAGTACTGCACTTCTGCCTCTGCGAGGCCTCACTTCCAAAGACAAAGAGCAGTGCTTGCGAGAACTCTGCTCTGGGACACACTGTGAAAACTCAGTCCTTCTCAGAGAAGGATGATTGGAAAAAAAGGAAAAAAAGATTCACATTCTTTCTGTTTAGTCCTCTTCCAAAAACTCCACTGATCTAAACTCAGAAGATTTAACAGTGTAATTTCACTTAATGCCATTCCAACATGTTTTTGTATCAGTATAAGGAAAGTTAAAAATACTACTAATCATAACTTATACACATGCTGTGTTTTAGACAAGAGTAAATTAAGTTCATAACTAGTACACAATACATTTTGGATATCCCTTTGTAAAGCCATCAACACACTCATAAATACTACAGTCCTTAAAGCACAAAATGTAGCAAGCAGTGGCCACATTACCAGGTAAAAACGATGATTTTTTCTTAATAACCTTTTTTTCTTTTTTATCCAGTTTATCTGTACTCTCTTGCTCTTTATCTTGTTCTGTATTATTAGAATCAGCTTGATTATTTGAGTGAGTCTGGATGTCTGGGTTCTGATCCTGGGCTCCAGGAGTCTTAGTCTGGCTGCAGTCAGTAGAATGTGCAGAGACGGGAATGGAAGACAACCCACTGTTCTCTAAAGCTTGCTAAAAGAGAATGAAAAACTTACAGATTACAAAAGAAACATTCCACAGTTTACCCAACTTTTCTCAAACAACTATTTAAAACATATCATGCAAATATAATTAAAGGAATTATATGTCTCACCCTCCCAGAATTCCAGCTGGATTTCAAACTTCCAAACACATTCTTACACAACACCGAGTTCTGATTGTCTGTGAGATTTTAAGTTGCATTTCTTGCACTAATACATGTGCCAACAGCTACCTTTCAGAAAAGCGTCAATTATTTCTACAGAATCATTTGCCAGGAATATATAGCCACCTCTTACGACTACTACATGAGAGAATATATCGCCACAAAGTCACATTTGAAGCCCATCAGCTTCTGGAAAAGCCATAGATGGTATAAAGAAAAATGAAGGACGTTAAACCAAAGAAAGGCTTGGAAGAGCTCAAAAGCCTCTGTAACAAATCACCAATAACCACCTGACTGAAACAAGAGCTATGCACCCTTTTTCATGTACACCCAGAAGGGACTGGAGTGCAGGCACCTTTATGGATACTATTGTGCCCAAAAAGGTTCTGGATCAAGGACTTCAAACACACATTTCAGTAGGAATGTGTAGATATTTGATTGCTCAGAAGAAAACTCCGTTCTGTTTAGTTTGTACAACAATAAGATTAGTGATTAAATGCTCATACAGTAACTTAAGAACCAACCCACTTTTTTTTAAATAGCTATCAAGATAATAGTAGTATTTCATGTTGTAATTTGCTGCAACTACACATCACCTTCCAGACGTCAGAGAACTCATCACAGATAACATGGTAAACCTGCACATAGCTACAAGTAACATCTGAAGTCCTCCAAAAGGAAATGGAAATGGTACTCAAAAAACTAGATATGAAAAAAATAGCTTAAAGGTTAGCAGGCTACCGTCAGTAGTAAAGAATAATATTCTCTGCCCTGTTCCATCCTGTTTATGCCTTTATGCAGTGGAGGCTACAGAACAAGCATAGAAAGTTGAATTACTGCCCTGCATATCTTCTGCTACATTGCATCTCCTACTGCCAGTATCAAGGACAGAATAATGGGTTAGAAAAAGCATTGGTCAACCTAGGAAGGAATTTTCTTGCACAGCTGGGAAATACTCAAATAGCCCTTTTTAATTAGAACAGGATAAAGGCCCCATATACATTCTTATTTTTTAACCAGATAGAAGCATTTTTCCCCTCTTAAATGTCATCAAGTTTTAAGCATGGCATAACTTTAGGACATGTGACAAGCTCCATCTTAGGCAACAGGAAAATAAGCCAAAGTTATCCATAAAATGTCCAGGTATACATCTGTACACTTAAAGCTTTCTTCTAGGTCATATAATCAATATTTATAATCTTGCTTTTGTAATATTATACAGAAAAGATACTTGGTCAGGTGATTAAAGAATTCTTTCTTGACTGATAAATCACTTAGAAATGCAGAAGAAATGCTATCATTGAAAATATCAAGAACAAATAAACAAGACAGAACAAAATAAAAGCAAGAAAGATACCACTGAAATGTAGTTATTCTAACATAGAGCTCTTACCTGCAAAATATCTCTATTGATTCCCACTGCAATGTTGAGTTGTTGACCAGGTTGTTGAGGCTGGTTATTTTCTACAGGACCTGGTTCTGATAATTCAAGAAGCTGCTGGATGACATCAGTTACAGCCTGCTGACCCTGATGAGCAGCAGCTGAGGACACCTGGTTTTCTGTCTGTTGAAGAAGTGGAGACCGAAAATGTGTGGCCTGAAATATATAGCAGTACATTTGTAAAGGAAGATGAAAAGTATGTATGAACTCACCTGTTCGGCTCCCTTATCTGAAAGGTGTTAACTGTCTACCACAAGGATGTCCACTTGTTTAAGACATAAAGATTATACAGAGCTGTCATTCAAGACCTGCTCATTCCACTAAGGAGTTGTTTCTGTATATCCCTTTTCTGGAGTTCTAAGCTGTGAAAACTGTTAAGCTTGCAGCTTGAATTAAGTTTATTTTAACTACTGAACCTTCAACCAGTTTACAAAACACAGGATCAATTACTGAATTCCGCATGCAGAGGCTACAAGAAAAGTAATTCCAAACCAAATAAACAGCACTAACATGGTCATCTTTTTGAAGTTCACATTTAACAAATGCAAGTCCTTTGGAAAAATAAGCTTTTATTAGCTGAGATTTTTTTGCATGAAATTGTGTTGTTACATCAAAACCTTTCAGAAACAAACTACTAACTTCTCCCCTTCAACTTCAAATATTCTGTATCTCTTAGCTTTAAAATAATTTCCTTATACTTTACAAATTTAAATACCCACGGAGCTCTGCCAACATATGAAAAAAACCTTAAAGTCTAAAAGTCAAACCTCTATCTTTGATTTGATAATTCTATCTTAGGCTACCTTAAAAACAAATATGAAGAAAAAAGTGATAAAAAGCCTTGGAATTTTTTTTAAATCAGAAATAAAGATCAAATAAGTATACCATTACTGAAATCACTGCTTGCATTCACTTACTTCACTGCAGAAGAGAAATATATATTTATATAATAGCTAGCCCCATAATTCTGTTTTGTAGAACACAATGGATACTTGCTTCTAATGTTCACTGCTGTTCTCTAAAAGTAATCACTTCCAGGTATTTATGTGCACTCACACAAACACACACACACATATATATATATAAAATGCTATCTTCTTTCAGATCATTTTTAACAAAGAATAATCTTAGGCTTCACATTTGTAATATTTCTCCCAATCTGAAAAATCCTCTGAGATTTTCTTTATACTGACACACTACACTGGACAGTTAAAATGACACTGTCACCATATTCAAGGATGGTTACAAAAAAACATATTAAGAAAAATTGTCTTGACTCAAGTTATGTCGTGCAAATGTGATGAAGTGTTCTTAATGCTGTCTCATGAGATTATATAAAACAAACCCTTACTTCATTTCTCCGACATGCCTGTGAGAACAGCACTTGCTATTTTGCCAATTTAACCATTAGTTTGTCTTTTTTCACCTCACCAGTGGGACAGATGGAAAGACTCCATCCCTTCAGATTCCAATTTAGCAAAAGTGCTATAAACATTTCAGTACGTATTTTACAAAATAAAACACACTATATGCCATCTTCATTGCAATAAACAGGAATTGAAGCAAAGCATGTAGCAGCTCTTTATAGGGTTCATTCATTTTCTTGGAATGGAATGCAGAGAACTCTTCAGTAAAGCAGGAAGCCTACACTAAAAGGCTATAAAATTCTCCCAGGCTTTACAAAGAGAAAGAAAAGAATTGTTAATGAAGGAACTGCTCAGTATCATTGACATGAAAATTACAGTAGTACATGTATTTAGCCAGTGTGTTCACATATTATACTGCAGTTTACATACAGTCTCATGGAGCTTATCTTTTTTGAAAAAGAATATAAACATACGCACATTTGTTACCATTACTATAAAGATACCCTTTTCATTATAAAAAATTTCAGATTTTAAAAATAGCATGGAGAATGAAGCATTTTACTACCTCATAATTCCACATTTGTTCAGTTAGAATAGCGGACCTTGTAATCACCCTTAGTCTGTCTGATCTGCTGTTTAACACAGGCTGCGTGACTGCTCTGAATGAATTACTCCTTCAATTAAAATAACTGTACAGAAATTAGAGCAGTTCTTTAAATCAAGTAATTTATTGTGGTAACTTTTTCTGTTGCCATCCAACTTCAACAAGCTGCCACAACAGTAAATTATCCACACTAAAATTCCATACTTTATTTCAAAGTGTGAATTCGTCTGGCTTCAACCCTCAGAACTTTTCTTTTCTATTAGAGAGATTACAGATTTTTCCCTTTTCTTCAAAACAGCAGATCAAGTCATCCTTCAGTATTTTATTTGACGGGCAAAAATAGGAAATGCACCTTGAATCTCTTCAATAATAAAACACATCATATAATACATCAGGAATTCTGATGGCTCCGATTCCTCCTATATCTTTGAACACAAGTTCATGAATAGTGAACACTATAAACAGCCAAATGACAAAAGCAAAAATTGCCAGAATGAAATACACAGGACATAAAACGTTTTTGTTTCTATGCAGTTTCTTTTCTAAATAAAAAGACCAATACTAGTCTTTCCAGGCAAGGAAAACCTAACTTTCAGCTGATGTATCTATTATTACCTCTTTCATGCCTATTTATAAGGGGAATTCAAAATCCTTGAGAACTCCTGTGCTGTGAATGTGGCCTACTTTTCCTGTTTTTCTGTATGTGATTTTATTCTTAGCTATATTAGGAAATAAATTGCTTGTTGCACCCAGCTCACCAAGAAATCCAGATCACTCTGTATCAGTGATTTGTCCTCTTTATAAAT
Source organism: Falco rusticolus (assembly GCF_015220075.1). NCBI lineage: Eukaryota > Metazoa > Chordata > Aves > Falconiformes > Falconidae > Falco > Falco rusticolus. The sequence goes on along the minus strand of NC_051189.1, from coordinate 68,957,454 downwards.
TACCTCAATCTTTGTATCACTTTGATCAGTGATGATTTTTTATTTTCTTCCAGGTCATTGATAAAGCATTAAGTCAAGATTTAATCCCCCAGGGACCCCATCAGAAACACAGTCACGACAGTGATTCCCCAAGTCCCTCTTTTACAAGTTCTCTCAGTTTTACTCATGGTGCCTCACAATTTTAGTACACCATTCTATGTGAAAATATAAAACAACCATACTTTTTATCACCTCCATTACAAGGGGGAAAACGAAGAACCATTAAAGATGCAACTAGCTCTACTAAACATTAAACATAAATATCTGAACATTTATCCTAGTTCAACAGATGACAGCAACTGCACGTCAAGAAGCAGGCTGTGCATCTGCAGGCACAGAAACAAGCAGACAGTGTATCAAGGGAAGAATATCTGAAAACATGTAAAAAAGTTGCTGATGATTCACTTTAGCATTGAGGTTTGTCTGCATTAGCTTTGAGGTGATGCCACGCACTCCTTTTCCACAGGATTCCCACACCTCTTACAGTATAGTTACTACTGTAAAAAGAGGAGGTACTCTAGCAAGCAGAAGGAGGTTTCTGCTCTAACTGCTAGACTAGAAAGCCAGGCTTCTCCTTGCTTCATTTCCTAAATCCACCACATGGAGACTGAAGTTGACATTGTAAAGGTTCACACTTAAACTGCTTGGCGGCTCAGCAGTTACTAAGTCATTCTCTGGAAAAGAAACAAGTTTGAAGATGCTAAGACTAAGGATGGAACTGGACCATTTTTATCACTTGGTAAGCAAGAGCACCAGCCAATTCCGGGAGAAGGAGGCAATGGGATCCATTGCTCTGAACTGGCACCTCCCACTAAGGAAAAAAAACCATGGCACTCTGCATCAAGTACAGGGAACCACACGATATGACATCCTGACACAGGAGCCTAATTTCAACATTCAGATTCAATGAAAAAAGACAAAAACATCCTCTTGACTCTTAAGAAGGCGGCACACCATCAGTTTCTCTCTGGAAGTTTATTTGCTGGAGAGCTTTTGAATACAAACCACCCTACATGAAACAAAGTCAATTTACAGGAGAGTAGGGGTAGAGAAATGGGGGAGACGCTATGCAAGACTTGAACTTTAATATCTTTTTTTTTTTTAAGTGACTTCTACAATACCAATATGAATAGACAGACTACATTCTAGGCAATTTTCACATTCCTTTTCTGGAAAATAAATCTGGCATAACTATATGCAGACTGTAATTTTGTAAAATTTCAGTATTTAGGAATATCACAGAGCATAATCATAGAACGATTTAGGTTGGAAAAGACCTGTGAGGTCATCAAGTCCAACTGTTAACCAGGACTGCCAAGTCCATCACTAAACCATGTCACCAAGCACCACATCTACACGACTTACTTAAATGCCTCCAGGGGTGGTGATTCCAGCACCACCTCCCCGGGCAGCCTGTTCCAATGCTTGATCACCCTTTTGGTGAAGGAATTTTTCCTAATACCCAATCTAAACCTCCCCTGGTTTCCTCTTGTCCTGTTGCTTGTTACCTGGGAGAAGAGACTGACACCCACCCCTCTACACCCTCCTTTCAGGCAGTTGTAGAGAGCAATAAGGCCTCCCCTAAGCCTCCAGGCTGAACAACCTCGGTTCCCTCAGCTGCTCCATCTAAGACGTGTGCTCCAGACCCTTCACCAGCTTCGCTGCCCTTCTCTGGACACGCTCCAGCACCCCAATGTCCCTCTTGCAGTGAGGGGCCCAGAACTAAACATGGGATTCGAGGTGGGGCCTCACCAGTGCCCAGTACAGGGGGTTGACCACTTCCCTTGTCCTGCTGGCCACACTGCTTCAGATACCGGCCAGGATGCTGTTGGCCTTCTTGGCCCCCTGGGCACACTGCTGGCTCGTGTTCAGCCAGCTGTCCACCCCCACCCCCAGGTCCTTTCCCCCCAGGCAGCTTTCCAGCCACCCTTCCCCAAGCCTGTAGCGTTGCATGGGGTTGTTGTGACGCAGGTGCAGGACCCGGCATTTCTCCTTGTTGAACCTCACACAACTGGCCTTGGCCCATCGGTCCAGCCTGTCCAGACCCCTCTGCAGTGCCTCCTACCCTCAAACAGATCAGCACTCCCTCCCCGACTTGGTGTCACCTGCAAACTTACTGAGAGTGCGCTCGATCCCCTCATCCAGATCGTTGATGAAGACATTAAACAGAGCTGGACCCAGTACTGCACCCTGGGGAACACCACTAGTGACTGGCCACCAGCCAGAGGTAACCCCATTTGCTGCCACTCTTTGGACTCAGCCAGCCAGATTTTCATCCAGCGTAGAGTACACCCATTCAAGCCATTAGCAGCCAGTTTCTCCAGGAGAATGCTGTGGGAGACTGTCAAAATCGTTACTAAGGTGCAGGCCAACAACATCCACAGCCTTTCCCTCATCCACCAGGCCGGTCACCTTGGCATAGAAGGAGATCAGGTCAGTCAAGCAGGACCTGCCTTTCGTAACTCCATGCTGGCTGAGCCTGATCCCCAGGCTGTCCTGCACATGCCACGTGATGACACTCAGGATAATCTGCTTCATAATGTTCCCTAGCATATGTAATATGGTACATTTAATCCAGTATATTTTCAATGAAGTGTATCCTAATGGATGATGATGTTCTTTTTAGGCCTGTGCTTTCACACACAGAGCCTCCCTAAAAACCAGGCATCACTTCTGATACCAGTCTTTACCAAAGAAAATAGTTTCAATTGGTTAAAAAGAAAATGAAACATTACTTTAAATAAACTACTTTTGAAGAACAGCCATTTTTAATATTCTGTAAAGTCTTGCAAGAAACACAGTATAACTATTTATCTAATACAGCAAATATTAGTAATCAATTAGTTCATATAGTTCTGCTCTAAGTTAACTGGTCTTGGAACACTGAATTCACACTACAAGATAAAAAGAAAAGTGGACAGACTGGTTATGGTGACTTCAAAGCAATACTGCCACATTTCCTAGTCCTTGGTTTTGTGGATTCTAGTACACAAAACTATGATCAGTGGCTGAAGTTGGAAAGGGGAGGACTTAAGTCAAATTATTCTGTCACTAAGACACCGTGCTGCAACCTACTGCTGACAAACAATATGCTACATGGTCGCAACAAAACATGCTACTACTCTCACTGTGACTCGCACATGAATCAACGCTGCTTGCTACTGGGTTCCAGAAAGCTAGCCCTGCATCATCCTTCTCCAGCTCCACGGGCCTTTCCTGAGTTCCATGGGTCCACTGCTGCCTCAATTCCAACCAGCTCAACCAAAATGAACACAGGTCTCTCCCTCCCCACCCAAACCACGGTATCCCTGTGAAGTCAGACAGGCAGGATAACCCAGTATTTTTAAGAGTCCTTACTGTCCCCTGGTCTTTTTATACACAAGAGTATTTGTCTCCATTTTGAGGAACTAATGAACAGAATTACATGCAAAATCATGCGCATATAACACAGGAGGGAATATATAATCCATTCAAGACCTGTTCTGTTTCTAAATAAGTTTCTTCATTCACCAAGAAGCTTGCCTTCACGTATTAGTTGAACAACTTATCACAGAGGACCATTGCATACCCTTTTTCATCAGTTCAATGAAAGTTTACAACACTGTAAAGTTTCTCCCACTTTCAGCCTTGACACAAAGATATGACAGAAACTCTAGACTTACATTCTTCCACTTGTTATCAACAGGTTGCAAAAGATTAGCAGGGGATGTTGTTAAAGGCTGCGTGACAGAGTCCTACAAAGAAATGAAAAGGAAGTACTTTAAGCCTTTGTACAAAAAGAAGAAAAACATTGCTAATATCACACAGAAAGGTAGCACTGTTCATTTTCCCACAATATGGAGACTAGGAAATGAGCCCGTGGGAGAGATACAAATGTACACTGAATCAGTAACATTGCTTCATAGCTTATCTATGTTGAAATAACACAAGTTACAGAAACCAACAACTTGGTTATAAGCACTGATTCAGCAAAAGACAAATAACAGCCTTACAGTAAGCATATTTTACGAGATGTACTCATGTATCACACTACTATTCGGCAGCACAGCACTTCAGGAAACTTCAGCTTTTGGAACATGTATTTGTTAAGGACATAATCATTGTTCATCCCCAGGTAATAACGAGGGATGACAGAGACTGATCATAAACTTCAGAACAGAATTATTATACTGGTCATTTGTTGTTAAAGCAGCTATGCAAGTTTTGAGCAGAGTGAACAAGTTGGTACTAATCTAGGAATGCTAGTGCTGATCTAAGAACGTGGCATCTTTCTATAGCAATAAAAAAAATAATCATTATGTATCTGCAGTTTCAGATATAAAAATAAAAAAGCATAACACTTAGTATGAAATTGACTTGTCAGTTTTCTTTGTTCTTCCTTGTTAAAATTCTAGGCATCTGTTTTTAGAAAAAAAAAATTCTCCCATTTTGCTTATATATTGTATGGAGGTATTTACTTTTCCCCACTTTCATGCAAGCAGAGAAGTATGCATCATGCAGCAAAGATAATACCAGCACACTGCTGTATGCAATGTAAATGCAAAATACCTAAGCAAACCAAAACAAGAAAAAACAGAGCTGGCCAGAGAAAGCAAACATGAGGTAGTACAAAGGAATTCTTTTCCATCCTGCTTTTAAGATTAGGCTTGTGAATGTAGAAATGTACAAAACCAGAGATTATATGTACTTGCAAGCAAACAGGACACAATAGTCTTTTTTTTAAAAAAAATTAATTAACCTGAAGAGACAAACAGCATCTGCCATAAAAAAAAAAAATATCAAATATAAAAAAAAATTCAAAATGGTTCTCCAAACACTACTAGACACTTGTTTTCAACAAGATATAGCTGCACAATGGAGTTAAGACTTTAAATTTTAACCCTCCTCTTCAAAGTCTGGTGTTACTTGTCATTCATTGAACATTAAAGCATGAAAGTTGGAAGTTATGCAAAACAGAGCAGAATAAAGGTAGAAAAGGTAGTTCTATCCAAAGACCCAAAAAAAGTACTACAATATATCAAATATGCACTGGTTCAAAAAAATAAAAATAAAAATCTTAGGAATCCAGAAGCACTTTCTGAACTTTAGCTCCTTCTTGTACCTTGGTAAAGAAAGAAAAATATTTAGTGCTTCCAATACAGCTAACATTTTTCCCTTATCATCTGTCATATAAGAAGCTAACAGTTAAAATCAGTTATAAGAAATACTCAGAAGAAGAATAATCCACTATGTGCTTATAGGGACTAGAATTACATGAACAATTTCTGAAAATTAGTTGAAATCAATATATATAATATGAATAGTTCTAAACTTCATTGTTCCTGTAAAACTTCTCGATTATTTTTATGTTATCTGGAGAGGAAACCTTTCCTACCCACACAATCTGTCAGCACTTTAACTATAGTTTACTTAGTTGTAGAATTCAATTGTATTTTCAACCAAACCCTCAAATTCTAAACCCTTTTTTGCATATACTTGGCCAATTTACATACTGCCAATATGTAATCATGCAAATCAATTCCAGAAATTGCACAAAATGTAAAATTACAAGAGACAGCTACAGGTCTTTTAGTTCTAACCTATCTGAAGAATTACTGGAATGAAGATCTACACCCAATTAAACTCTTAAAAGCATTTTCACAATATACTGAGCAAAGCTTACCGCTGTAACATGAGACACATCTGCTGAAGAGCTCGCAGAATTCTGTGGACCAGCCATGTGCATCTTGCTGATATGTGTATTTAAACTACCCAGGCTTTTGAAGACGCAGCTACATTCTGTACAGTTGTATGTAGGGCCATTCTTCACCTTCAGTAAAACAAAAGTAACTAAGTAAATTTTGCCTACATCTACCAAATACTATGTTTTTCTTTATTTATCCACATAACAAATACACTATGGGATTATGGGAAGTAAAATAGTGTATTTTTCCTTTTTAGGAAATATTTACTGATACCCAGTTATGGATCTATCTGGTGTCTCTTGGATATCAAGTCAACTGTCATCTACATGCGTGACTGTCATCTCCTATTACCACTCCTCAATATCAGGAAGCACCAGAATGCAAAACAAATGTCATCTGTCAAATGAGGCCTCAGACTTTTCCCTCCTTATACTTTCCTACTGTTACATGCTTAGAAAGAAAACCAAAATGCAACTTTGTCAATTAAGATGTGTCTGAAGATGTTAACATCATACATAATACAAACAGAAATGTGGAAACACAAAGAGAAAAAATGTAGATAGTTTATCTTCAAATTTTGGCTCTTCTGTTTACTTTTGCAAATTTCCAAGAAAAAAAAAATCCACTTTTCAGGTCAAAGAAGAATGAAGGCAAGACAGACTGGGCCATAGGGACTCCATGAAAAAAACCAAAACCAAACCACCAAAAAAACCCAACATGGTGAAGGGCAGGGATGTTTAATATATAGTTTGTACTTAATTTAAACATGCAGGATGAGAAAGTGATCAGCAGCAATTTGCTTGGGTGCTTCAGGCCAAGGGGTTGAGGTAATTAAAGCAGAACAACCCTCACTTCCCCGGCTTCCTCTGCCTATCCCACAGAAGTAAGATCCAGGGCAGTACTTTCAATATATAGGGAACAACAGTGTCTTCAAAAGGAAACATGCTGCATTGCTTGCAATATAGCATGGACTTTTTTATTTTCTGACATTAACTTAAACTGGTACCGAGACTTTCAGAAGAGGCACTAACTAATAAAACACTGGTACAACTAAACGGTGAATAGGAAGTGAGAATCAAGCTGGTTCATTATCACCTGTAATGTTATTTTGTGACTGTCTCAGGCTAAAATAAAGAAAACAGAGTTCTGCATGCACTCTTGGAGGAAACACAGTGACAGCAAGAAAGAAAAAAAATATCTATAAAGGATCCAAAGCAGTAACTAAAATATAGGTTCAGGATCATGAAACACTGCAAAGGATGTAATTAAGAGACAACATTTCAAGTCCCTTATCACACACCTACCTTCCCCCTGCCCGCCCCCCCCCCCCCCAGCTTCTCACGAAAAAAAGAGTAACATGAGAAAAAAGTGGAAAATATTTTTGGCTTGATCCCCAACAATCTTGTAGTATTGAAAAAAAATCAGTGTAAATTATGAAATTCATGTTGGTGCATTTTTTTACGTAGCAAAAGCTATCACATATAGGGACCTGTGAACAGTGAGGAAGACTAGTCACAAAGTTATATAAAATGTAAACATATGATATATAATTATGCATAACACAAACCACTAAAACACATTAATATGCTAAGACACATCCTAAAAGTAAAAAACTAACATGCTAAAAGGGTCCTTAGTAAAAAAAGAATCCAATAAATAAGATCTATCGTTGAACACAAAATGGAAAACAAGAAAGCAAATCTCAGAGTTAGGGGAAAGAGTGAAAGCAGAGATGATATTCTGCATGCAGGAAAAAAAAAAAAAAGAGAAAAAAGCTGCCTCTGTCACTTCATACTTTCCAAATCAAAACTAGGTCTCTTTCTACTGGCATTTCCAACCACAAATCACTAGAGTCAGCAAGGAATTGCTGAACAAAGTTGCACAGCCAATGTTGCTCAAAGGATCATATTACATTAGCATAGCAGTACCTTTCAAATCTTAAAATTGTCTGTCACAAAGAAGAAAAAATCAGCATGAAGAGGTCAGAGACAACAATGTTTTTTTATCTCATTTTGTAATTTTTTTCTACCTATAACTGAAAAACCTCTGAAAAAGGGAGCAATATATATACTTCAAAGACAATTTGCAAGTATGCTCTATGATGGAGCTTGTGGGTTGCTGTCTGGCCTTGAAATTTTTCACCATTTTCTGCTTTGCTGCTTTTGGCTTACTTTCATCTGATTCTAGCCCTCATTCTCCCAAGACTGACATAGGTACATTTTTATACACCTGAAATCACTAAACATTTATTAATCTATCAATGTTCTGAAATGACAATGGTAAATGAAGGTTTTGCTAATTATCCTAAGTACACATTTATTCAGATTAAGCTATTTTAGAAAAGCCCACAGGTAAAACCAATAAACTGAAACCTATACTACAGCAGTAAACCTACACTGGCTACAGAAAGCACCAGAGAACATAGGAATAGCAAACAGGACAATTTAAATACTGAAAATGAAATAAGCAGTATATTAGCACCAACCACTTTATGAATAATTGTATTTACCTCTGAATGAACTCTCTGTATGTGTGACTGAAGATTGCCTTTCTGAGAAAAGGCTGCAGGACAAAAGGCACAAGCATGGGGTTTTTCACCAGTGTGCTTGATCATGTGGGTCTGCAATGCCCCCTTCTGGTTAAAGGCTTTTCCACATTCACTGCATTTGAAAGGTCTTTCACCTGAAAGGAAAGAGGAGGAAGAGGTGGGATAAGGGGCTTTACATAAGCATTAACAGTTTCCTGTATTTCCATGAAAAATTGTATCAGCTAAAATAAAATATTGCATATAGAGATCTGTACATACACACACACAAACATACGTTATTCGGTGTTTTGACAATGACATTGTTTACCTTGACCATCTTGGCATCTACTCTGATGAAGCTTAGCGAAAAACTTTTACAACCTAGTTGATGATTATCAGTTAAAAGGGGTAAAATAAATGAAATCTGTATGAAACAACTATCTAGAACAGCTTCCCTCAACTCGTGGTTTGCCAGATCAAATTGTTACTCAAAACCACTGGAGGAAAAGAAAAAAGGGAAAACAAAACGAAAACTACACATGCCATTCTTTCACACCAAATCCCATAAAATGCATATATACCTGCACAGAAACAAACAGGGGACCAGAGGGTGGAATGGACAGTAATAAATAACTAACAGTTAAAAATTTAACCTTTTATTTAGTCTAAAATCAAAAAGTCTCACAGCAACACTTCAAAAATGGCCAATGGTTCCCACTCCCCAATAAATATTAAGAGCCATTCATTCTTTACAACCACCTACTGAAAATACGCAATAAAATAACGTTTCTATTATATGAGATATTGTACAGCCCTGCTCAGAAAACAATTTAAGTAGAATGTTCATATTACTACTGAATGTTAAAGAAAAACTAGGCAATAATGTTACAGGAATGCTCTGTCACTATTTCCTGATTCTGGTGTTCTCAGTACTGTGAATACTTAACAGTTATTTGTACAGTAATGAATTAAGCATGAAAAACTCCCCAGAAATTCTAAGTGACAAAACATAATAGAACTGCATACACATATTACAAAGCTATTTACTTTAAACACACAGATACTAAGAACGAAGTTCAGTTTCTTATAACCATGTGTCTTAAATGACTACTGGAAATCTCCACTGTGAACTCAGTATTAATCTTTTTTTTTTTTCTTTTCATGAAATAATTCAGCTGTGACAACTCCAGGACCTCGAAAACATTTAACACTTTGCCTCTGCACCTTTCTATAGCAAAAACACAATGAGAATGCTGTACATTGTGTGCTCCACCAGTATTAATGCGTGCTAAATACTATGCACACTAAAGCAGTTTTCATCAGTGTTTTTATATAACTTCTAATTATATAGCTGTAATTACATCTAGTTTAGAATGATTAGTTCTTAATTAAATTCACTTTAAAATGAAAGCAGCTATTTTCAGAAATAGATTACAAGCATGTAACTCACATAGTATGAACTCTGAAGGAATGTATATTTTCTATTCTGCTACTTCTGGATTTTGAAGATCCTTTAAGGTCTGCAGGTCTTAACTGTATGTTTTTTAATGAAGATTAAAATACAGAACACTGACTCAGATCATCTTGGAATAAAATGATAAAATTCCTATTGGGTTTTCATAGGTAAAAAGTTTAGCTTCCACCAATAGCTGCTGGTGGACACATACAAGTATAGCTTCAGGTTAAGTTTGCCTATTTAAGTAAAACTCATTATAAAAACTGTATCTTATAGTGTGGAAACATGGAATTTCTGTGTTTCTCAAGTATAACAATAAAATACAGATTTGGGAGGGGAAATGGGGAGTTCATTACTTAGTTATTAATATGGGAGTTGCAAACCCTGAGACTGAAAATTTTTTCCCAAAGCATGTAAGTGCTAGAAACTAATAGCTATGAACAAAAGAAGTATTGCAATTAAGACACTAATGTAATGCAGTACAAGTAGCACAGACATGCTCTTTTAACAATTAAAGACTTAAGCATTCTAAATTCTTTAAAGAAGAGTTCTTTTTTTCTACATGTTTTACAGTACCTCAAGCAATTGGATGCCAGACAGATTGTCTGCAGATTCAGAGTCATAATACACTTCACAGATCAAATGACTATTTGCTAGCTACTTGGAACTTAAGATGACCTACCATCATGTGCAGATTGGGACTACATTTTCCATCTCTGGTCTCCCCACAGCAAATGTCTTTTTATTCTTAAAAAGAACTATAAATGTTCTTGATCTTTTTAAAGCTTAAAAAAAAAGTCCTCAACCAACTATAGTCTTGTTTCATTCTGACCAGAATAAGCTAAAATAACGTATCAAGTAGAGAATAGATGCGAAGTTAATTTTCAATTACTTTCTTTGGATATTACTTTGAGGAAAAATTCAGAGCAGGTACAAGGGTGACATCTTGTGTTACTATTCTCTAACTAGATCTATAAAAGTTAAAAAGTTTCCCAAGAAAGTCATGCAATGGAATTTAGATTTCTGTCTTGGTAAACAAGGTCATTCTTGTAAACAGCAACTCATCCTATCACTGTCTGAACAGACTGCTAATACAAACAACATTACATGCTTACATAATTGACTAGTTCAATTAGCTATAAACTAGTCAATTATGTAAGCAATTTACTCACAGGATGGAAAATACATACATATTGCACATCACTGGAGCACCTTCAACGAAGGTTTCATTTAAAGCCAAACTCCTGCTATATTATGTATAGCTGGTTAAAACCTAAAAACTGTTCTTATAGTCCCCTGTGCACTTCAAAAACTTGCATATTATTTTATGCTTGGCATTTTTCAGTTATTTCAATTGCTTAAGGGTTAAACATGCACATATTTATTTACAGTAATTTAGCAAAAAACATTTACTATTCAATTCTGGCCAGTCACATGCACTTCTCCAAGTATCAAAATTGCAATCTAAGTTCATCACCTCCCAAGTTCACTTTGGATATCCCAGAAATGGCAGTTACAGTAAGTACAGAAAATATATGGCAGTAACTTTAAATAAATAAATCTAAAACCAAAAGCCACTATGTTAGTGGCATTGTTCATTCTCATATACATCTATGCTTTTGGGGATTTTAAATTTTAGAACCTATTCTCTGGAGTATGTAAGATCTTAATTTGGAGCAGCTGACTGGCCCTTTTCTAATGATTCTGATTTTAGGCCCTGCTGAAACTTTAAGTACCAAAACTGGTATTCTGTAACAAATGAAACCTATGAAGTACTCCAAAGAAAAAAAAAAAAAAAAAAAAGGTAACTGTTTCTAATGAGATACCTCTGGAAATTTAAAAAGCATACAGGTTTCCTAAGCAAAGGAATTACATACAGGTTGTTTTAAATCAGCAGGTAACAGCATCTAATAAGCCAAATGTATTAATGCTATTTCAAGTCCCAACAGGGCAAAAAATATTTAGCATTTGACAGGTTAACTGAATTTTGTAAAACAGATGCAAACTAAAATAGCTACTTCCACAGCCTTACCTGTGTGTATTCTAACATGTCGTGTTAACTGACTCGGTTTCTGGAACGTCTTTCCACAGTGAGGACAGGAATAGGTAAACCCACTTCTGTCAATGTTTCTATTATAAGATCTCGTATTCGATACCCTGTCATTTAAAAAAAATATTAGTAATTTAAATAAAATAATCTTAATATTAAACATTACTTTGAAGAAGCTTATTTTACCTCATAATTTTTAACAGTGTAAATCTGATAACAATATATAGTATCAGCTGCAACAGTAAAAAAGCAAACAATTTTAATGATACTGAAAGAACAATGAAAACAGCACCTTTCTAAGTACCTACAAGCACCAATAATTGTAGTTATTTCTGTAATAAAATCAATACATCTTAGAGGTTCTCTAAAGACATTTTCACTATGAATTCTTCCAGAACTATACAGTGACTTCACAGATATTATTTTGGTGGGGACGTTCAACTCTGTGCATCTCCATTTCTTTTGCTTGAACATAGCAAGACTTTAATTCTTAACTTGAGTATGAAGATCTCATTAACTAGAGTACCAATGCAGTTGCTGAAGTCTAACATGAATAGGTTAAGAATGTAATGCCTCAAATATTCACCACTGCCCCTCAAATACAAACCACACTCTCCACAGAGACACAGTTAACAGTTGATACAAATTCCCAAAATTCATTTCTTTACAAAGCAGATTAATTAGTTTAAATGACTGCTGAAGAACATCAATAGCAATGTGGAAAATCAACAACTGATTTTATGTTGGAAAAAAAGGAAAAACAAAACCCTAGATCTTACAGGCCATCACAACTCAGCTAAACAAGCGGAAACCAGAAGGCAGTGGACAAACCAATACAGTATATAGAGTACTCCACATTTTCCACAGTGCCCCAGTATCTACACTTATACAGTAATCCAACTTGTCAGTACTGCTTAAAGCTAACTGAAATTACACAAAGGTAAGTACCTGGTATTTTTTCTGATCTGAAAGAATTAGCTAACGTGCAGCAGATGTGCAAAACACCACCACCACCTTTGAAACACAAGTTGGTGTACCAATGTAAAAGATATGCATGAACTGTTACTTCCCTGCTAACACAGGAAATCATTAAACTTCTGCTCAAATGCTGTGCTTTCTACTCTAAGAGAACATAGATATTCAGTATATTTAAAGAAAAGCACATTTCCCTTCCAATTACTTCAAACAAGTATTACATGCATTTTTAAACTCTTTTTATGATCTTGCAGAGTGAGCACAGAATGCGGGTAATATATTTTACTTCCACATATTAATTTTATCTACAAAAACTTACTGAAGTACTCAGAGTAAAGCTGACTGAAGATTGAAGAGGAGGAGAAATAACATGTGACAGATGTTACAACCTCTTCTTTCCATCTCAGAGCAGATCTAGACCAGCCTGATTGTCAGAATACACTCTTTGATAAGCAACGTCTGTTTCAACTACAGCTGCAGCACTTTACTAAAGGAAATAATATTCAATTTGGAGGAAATTGTAGGGACAACCCTTAAAGATCTGATCACCTTTAAAGAATTTCATCATTTAGGGTCGTAATGACCATTTGCTTTTTAGCAAAAGGCAGATACTAAATTTGAATTAGAACTTCGGAATAGTTTTCCATTCAAATGATTCAGAGACCAAACAAATACCTTTTTGGGAAGGGGGAGTGCAACCACTCTATGAAAAAAACCTAAGGGAGCAAGGCTCTTTATATTTTTAAATCCTAAAAATATTGTGAAGCTGAAAAGCAGGAATGAAACTGACTTATGTCTTTGAACTTTAAATATACTGTACAGTCAAACAAATTAGATCAAACTAACTTTTAATAATCCATCAATTCATCTTTTCCTGTTTAACAGTATGAGAAGAATATGTTAAATAACAAAAAAAAACAAAATCAGAATTTCCTTGTTTTTCCTTTCAAAATCATTTCTATTGAAATACAGAAGTTCTGAGCTACATTAGCTTTGTGATGAAATGGAGGGGAAACACAATTCATTAACCTGGCTCACATACGTGGGTTATATTGGTACTGCTGGTGAAAGGACAGTAAACACCATTATGGACAGCAGTTTATCAAATTCAAATGCAACATGTTTCTACATCTGAACTGATAAATAAGGCGAATCTCACATAAGGAAGCTATGAATCCAGAAATAATCCACATTTAGGAAAATAAACAAATCATCATGGAGCACTTATATTTCATTTATGTCAAAATGTAGCATGCACAATACTCTCTCAAAATCACAGCCATCAGACTGCATTCACTCCTCTAATCTTTATTGATTCATTCTAACTTACACGAGATGTCTGTAAAAAGAATGCTTTTGTGTGTAATGTAATGCACTTATATAACCCAATACAAACATAACTTTATACTTCAAACCCTCAATTTTCAGCTTGCAAATGGAAATCACAACTACAGTTCTTTAAACCTTATGGAACACAACTAGTAAGATCTTACAACCTCTATCATCTGCTAATGAAAATAATTGGAAATCGCCAATACTTCTCATTTTTAAAAATGTATTTTCTTGTCTTTTTTGTAAAAACAGAGTGAAGATTGAAAGAGAAATAATCTATCAAAACTTCAGGCTTTCTTAAGGTATAAACTTCATCAGGAGAAGTAAGTTTTCTTTCTTATAACTTAAAGGAATTTTCACCCTCCTAAAACTGAAGCTAAACTAGAGAGCTGAAATAAAGGACAAAACAAACATTCACCGAAAATAAGAACAGCATTTATTAAGCCTCTTCTTCCCTTTATTTTGTGCTTTTTCAGATTTACAAGAAAGTCATAGCAGGTTGTGATGAGGACCACTTGCAAAAGATGATTAAACTTCAAGGAACAACTTATGTCTTTGCAGAAGGTAAGCATCAGGACTTTTGCAATTACAATAAATGCCATGTAAAATTAGTGTACGTTTGCTTCAATGTACTGCCATTAGCCTTTAAAATCGTGAATGAACACACTTCAAAAATCACTTTGTATCAAGAAAACTTAACCTGTATTTACAAATAGCTAGTAGATGGAACTATGGATTAGTATGGGTGCCTAAATACAAAAACAGAAGGAAGGGGGAAAAAAAAGCCTCCAAAAATAACCACCTAGTTTAACAAGGTTTTAAAAACCTAATGCCATTTCATAACAGCATACCAGAGAAAAGAAATTATCTGCATAGATCATGATAGTTTGCTGACTGGAAATACTACTCCTGCCTTCCCCAGCTATCACCATAAAAGTAACATCTGCTCATTTTGTCACAATCCCACAATTGTCACCTTATTTTATAGTGAGTTTTCATATGCTCCTTTAGCTGTGAGGAAGTTTCAAATTCCTTTTTGCAAGACTTGCAGCTGTGGATCCTACTGCCTGCCAGTTCTTGACGATGTTCTTCCATGTGTATGGACAGCTGACTCTGTAAAGTAAATTCATCTCCACACTCTGAACAGATAAGATTCTGAAAGAAATAATAGAGACTGATTTTTCAAAAGATTCCCAAGCAGCAATACACACGCACAAGCTTTGCTCAAGTAGATGAACGTATCCTTCTATGGACATTGGCAGCTGCAAGCAAGCAGCAGCAAAAGTACACAAGCAAAAAAGTTTATGAGCCCCATAATATAAATCATGAACAGTAATCACTGCAAGCTTATGGCAATATTTATATTTTAAGAAACTCCACTGAAAATTAGTTCTGAAATAGTTCATATGGTAGCAGAAACAAGCAGTTCAGTACCATCATCACCACTTTGTACTTTCTTGGTATGCTAGTTCAAGACACACACAGAAACCTACACCAGTGTCATTACACTATGGTCTACATAAACTTTATAAAAAATACTTTCTAACCAAAACCATCTTAACTGTAGACTCAGAGATTTTACACTTTTACTGGTTAAAGTGATTCAGACTGTCACTTTTTAACATTGATCCCCCCAGAGTTACTACTGACTTTAACATAGCTTCACAAAAAAGACAACAGAAATAAATAGGGACTCATACTGTTTTTGACAGATACCTCTTCAACCAATTAATGTTACAGCAGTGTTAAACACCACTTTCCAGTTATATGAGTATTCCACGTTATTTAGAATGGAGATTATACGTGTAATGTTTCATGCAAAAGCACTGCCATTTCTCTAAAATACAGAAGAATCAAAGTCAAATACTGTTTCAATGAAAACTAAAAGATCTGCCTTTATTTGACTTCCTTTTGCTTTTCAAAGCCATTTATTTCTCAATGTATTTTTATTTTACAAAATCTAAGCAGAGTGTTAAGATTACATGTCTAAAAATATTCACCATCTCTTTGGCAACACATCTTGTTACATATTCCTTACTGGTATGCCTAAGAAACTTCAGACAGTTTTTGTCTCAGTTCATTTTTCAGTAATAGTGATTATCACTGCAAATGGAACTGTTTTTTATCCTCCTCCCTTTTCTCTTCTTGAATTATCAACAGGAGAAAAAAAAACAACCCAGTGTGCATTTAAAAAAAGATACTGACAAGAATGTTTTAATCAAGAGAAACAAAGATATGCCGTACTATTTTTAAAATGCTATGACAATAAATTCGCGCCCTAAGCCTGAAAAAAAACCCCAAAATTCTGTGGTATCACCAGATGACGTTTCATGGAATCATAGAATGGTTTGGGTTGGAAGGGAACTTAAACATCACTGAATTCCAACCCCCTGCCATGGGCAGGGACACCTTCCACTAGATCAGGTTGCTCAAAGCGCCATCCAGCCTGGCCCGGAACACTTCCAGGGATGGGGCATCCACAGCTTCTCTGGGCAACCTGTTCCAGTGTCTCACCAACCTCACAGTAAAGAATTTCTTCCTAATACCTAACCTAAATCTACCCTCTTCCAGTTTAAAGCCATTACCCCTTGTCCTATAACTACACAAGAAGTTAACTTAAAAATCTGAAGTCCTTTAATGAAATTAAATGAAATTTAATGAAATTAATGACCTCAAAAATTACTTGTTTAATCTAACCTAGAGATCATTATTACTGGACTCAAGTTACAGTGTAGGACAATAAATAAATACTACTTTCTTCTCCAGGACCTACACTCAAATCTGAAAAAAAATCCTTCTTATTGAAAAATACTGTTCTTATGCAAGTTTGGTTTATGATGATTCTTTCATACAAATGGGGGAGAATTATCTGAAGAGAATCTTACAGTGCACATACTATACCAAGCTCATGGACCCTCTCAGAATTGAGAGGTTTTCAATTGCTTCCCAGCATCTTTCAGACACACATATCTATAACATTAAGTTACTATTGCACGTATCATATTAAGCAACTTACACACACACAAAAAAATAACAGCCTAAGAAATATTTGAGACAACACAATTCCACGTATTTTTATTCGTTACTGTGGAATTTGCTGTAGGAAAGCAAGGTAATGGTAAACCAGAACTGTACAGAGCAATCTATCACGTCAAATAGCCTCTCTGGAATAGGCAGTACCAGATTTATTTCATTTGTCCCTCAAGCAAACAAAAAAATTCACACACAGAACAAGTAATTGCACATTGCTAACCTCAGTGTGGTTAAACCCACCTTCTAACATTAAACAAAAGGGGCTGATCATACATTGTTAGATAATACTTAAAATTCCCAAACTCAGAAATAATTTTATAACACTTTATGCATATGCATTTAATTCTGCCTGTATTAACTATCTTTGTCTTATCAGATGCAATATCTGAAGGTACCCTTTAATACTCATGATATTCACCTGTTTAGTGTCACTGAATCTACCTGAAAAAAAGATTTTCATTTGCACTTTTTCAGACCATTGCTCCCCAATCATAAGTCAGGACAAATCAAATACAGCAAACACTCTTCACAAAAAAAAAAAAAAAAAAAAAAACAAAAAAAAAAAAAAAAAAACAAACAAAAAAAAAAAAACACACACACACCAAAAAAACCCCAACACCTACCGCAACCCCCGCCCCCCCCCTGGATTTTATAACAAGAGAATTTTCACTTCATATCCACCAAGCATCAGTTTTAACTTTTTCAACACACTAAAGTTTTCCTAAAGCCCAAGAAAACCTCATGGTCATGGAGAAAGACAACATATTAGCAGTTTTAATGTAATAAATCAGAATTTTTCAGGTTTTAATTTAGCATTCCGGTCTCACCAGGTCAAAAAGTAGCCATGGGTACCACTGTCCACTTCCACTGAAGAAATGGACAAAACCAAGAATCATCTATAAGGTTGGGCATATTTATACAAGGTATGCTCTTTATGGCTTCTTAGAAGAAAGCTACCTGAAAGTGAGGAATTTCAAATATTTTTTCCTGTTACCTAGTTCATCACACATAAATCACCACAGAATGTGAAGAGAAAAGTTAGGTCTCTTGCAAGTTTGATTTCAATAGCCTAGGAAATTGCTTCTATCTGGAACCTCTAACAGGAGCAACTGATTATGAAAATCTGCATTTCAACAGACAGACATGCTCTCCCAAATGTAATTGGAGAGCTCAAGAAGCTAATCACACTAGTTTCTTATTATTGCCCTTCTGCACTCAGCTGTAGATAAAGCTGGCTGATGCAGCACAAAGCAAGGCTAAAGTTACTCAAACTTCAGCTTCGTACAGCAAGCTCCTCAATCGCTATGTTCTCGTATGTGTCTTTGCCGTTTGCAAATTTTCAACCCTTTGAACAACAAAAGCAGGAATAGCAAACAGGACAGAGAATGCACTCCACTGGTAACTTCTTACCCTGCACATTACGAAAAATTCCTGAATGACAGCTACTGCCATCGTCAAGACCCTCTGCGTCACGTTCAAATTCCAGCTCTCCTACAGTCCCTCTGCATAACTACTGGGAAAGTCATTCCTGCAATTCTCTGTGAATTGTTATGTTCATCTCTGTTTTATCACTGAATTACAGGGCATTATAAGAATATATTCATTAGCAATTGAAAGGTGTTCATATTTTTATAAACAATTTTCAAGCTGCAGACTGAATTTTAAATTGGAAGGCATCACACAACCTATTCTTCTGACATCTGCACCAAGCATCAATATCAGAGCTGCTGAAGTGGATAAAAAGTCACTTTGTGATAGAAATGAATACTAAAAATCACTCTTAGGCATCTTTCTTGATGCTCAGCTTCCTTACTCCGATGTTTTTAGTAATTCATAAATCAAGTTTCCTCAATAAATAGCCATTACGCGATGTACCACTATAGATATATCAACATGCAAGAGAATTGTATTCAGGTCCTCTCATCACTTAGATGTGTATGTGGTAATATGTGAAGTGATAGCAAGATTACAGAAGAACATTCTTAGACAACATTCTCTACAGATGGCATTCTCTGCCTGGTTTAGGGGAAAATGCAGACAGGCCTATCACTCCAAAGCTACTGGTCAAAACTGCTGCAAGCTGTCTGCAGTTGGCATGGAGAAACATACAGTTGTTATGTGTATGATTAGAAGTCTGGCAATAAAAGTGCATACTTGACTCAGCTCCAGTTCTCCAACAAACTGCAATTTTAAAAAAGGCTTTACATGGGGAAGAGATAATTACATGAATGAAAACTTGGTATTTTGGGCTGTACAATCAACTCTGGCAACAGCAGTAATGCAGTTAATGACTATAAAGTGTGCAAAATACTACTATGCATTGTTTCTAAGAATTTAACCCACGCCTTATAAAAATGGAAAATTAAACTGTGAGAGGGAAAGGAATAAAGAGTCTTCTCAAGTGAACTACCACTCAAAAAAAGGGGTGGGAGCTCTAGATAAGGGAACAGCTTCATGATGCAAGAAAGAAGATGGCAAGAATGCTTCACTATGACATCTATCATCAAAAATGATCACCCAAACTATTACGTGTCGGCTTATCAATCTACCTGAAGTCACAGAAATTGCTCAAAATAAAAGTATATGTAAATAACTGATCAGTTAATGTTCGCGTATGATCTGGTTATCTATTAAACATGCACAGATTCTCTTTGTTAGTAAAGACAGGATAAGAACATTTGCTTATATTAATTTCTGCTGCTATTATTAAAACAGACTCGCCACTAGAAATTTTATATTTCTTCTGAATGAGACCATTTATTCAGTCCTCCAATTTAAAGCATATAGGGAAGGGATGGAGCATAGCCATTATGACATGTCTTCTCAAAATTTAAATTATGAGGTTCAATGAATTACCTCTTCCTTCTCATGTAGCATTATATGAGCTTTCAGACTGGCTACTCTGGAGAATTTCTTGTTGCACACAGGACACGTAGGATCTTCACCATTGTGAGTACATTTATGAAGTGTCAAGTTGAATTCAACATTAAATGACATTGGACACTGGTCACATCGGTGAGGCTGTTAAAACCACAAAAATAAAGACAAAACTCAATCTCCCCTTAAATACATATACCCTAGGTGACACATATGACCATACAAATAAAAATGTTTGAAATAAAAATGAGCAACTCAACTACCTACATATGATAATGATCCTTAGTAATACTAGTCTTGGTTATTTTCTCTTCTATGCATCTCACTACTGAAAATGCCTACGTAGCATTTCAAAACCATTGGTGAAAGAAGGCAGGGGAACTAAAGCAAGCAGACCCAAAACAGACTGTCTGAGGAGATGGAAGTTAGCAGAAGAGAAGAATGAGCAAGAGACTGGAATAAATTTTCTTACTTCAACAGAGACTGTGATTGAGATTCCCTTAAGCAAAATTAATAATTGAACCAGCAAAGCAAACAGCTTAGTTTATGCTAGGATTGGCTGCTCTTCAAGTGGTAACCGCACCATCAGTTTTCATTCTTTAAGAGCACCTTCACTTTTAGATATAATGGTTCCTCCACAAGTGTGCAATAGAATGGTTTTAACAGTATCAACCTCCATTTTTTATATCTCAACTTTACTTAAGTAGTTAATAGTATACATGAATTACCATCCCAAAGTCCTACATTTTGTACCTACAATCTGTACCTACAGCTACCTCAAACAGTAATAAAATTATTTTTCACACACGTGTAAAGGAGTTTTAGCTTTGTGAAACAAAAAGCAATGAACAGAAATAAAATACTTCAGAATACAGATGAAACCTGTGGCAAAAACTGCGTTTAAAGTCAGCCTAGTCTCAATCACATATCTCTGTTTTTCTCATTCTTTCCCAAATTTTATTTGTAAGCGGCTAGAGTAGTGATATTAATCTACTGGCTAATACATATCTACTAGATTAGGTTGCTCAACATTATAGAAAACAGCTATAAGAGTCCAGCAGGGTCTAGTTATTCAATACAACCATTATTTTCTTTTTATTGTTAATGTGTAGTATCAGTTTGAACATTAAAGAAATCTCATCTACCTGAATATTTTAAAAATGAAAGAAAATGGCTAAAATTAGAAACTACTGAACTGGAAACAACAATCTAAATAAATGGCATCAAAGTAAGGTCCTGTCTCAAAGGAAACATAAGGAAGCATGAAAGAGAAACTTCATAGAACTCTGATGTCCCCAAATAGTAATTACTAGTGATGTGAGTAAAAAAAAAAAAAAAAAAAAAAAATTTCTGTCTTGTGTTACTTTTACTTGTCAGTATAGAAAAGATCAATATGCACTAGTATTTTCTAAGTTTACACCTACTACAATTCATACCTTGTCATTTTGCTCATGATCCCTCATATGGCGCTGGAACTGGGTCTCTTTTGGAAAGGACAGCAAACAGATCTCACACTTATGGAAGTTAGGTACCTGGTAGGGAAAATTACTGTTCTCTGTATTTGGTGTCAGAACATCATCTACAAAACAAGCATCAAAACATTTGTAAGAAGTCACATTGTAATTTATTATAAAACCCAGAAACTATTCAAACTCGTGTAAGATTTTGTCTTATACAGGATTCATGGGATCTTGAAGATATGGGGCATAAACATTACTGCTTCCATTGGCACAAGATCAACAGCATACTTCCATCTCTCCAACTGCCAGTCACTAAGGAGATAAATATCACCTTTTCCTAGTAATATGAAATACATTATTTCTGTGCTTCATAAACACCCATCAAGTTTGCAACAAAATAAAATATTGCAAAATACACTAGGTATAAGACAGACACTGCTGGGGTTACTTTTAATATTACATTACACATTTCTAAAAAGACCTTTATCACACAACACAGTCAACAGTTCTGTCTACATTGGTTTTCTGTCCCCTCTGTCCTGTTTTGTCCCCCTGTCCATCCCCCCCACACCTCTTTTTAAGAAAAATTTAGGCATCTTTTCTTTTTTCTGCTTCTGGCAATGTAACCCCCTTACTGGTTACCTTTGCAGTTGTAAAACCAACACTAATGTTGCAAATAGCTGACAGAGATGCAATAAACTGCAAGCCAAAGTGTGTACACATGAATTCAACAGAGGAAAAATTTTTTTTAAATAGACCCACTCTATGCCCATACAGTTTTCTTCTTTTGAACTCCTACAGTCACACAACTTCTGATACACAATTTGCAAGCTTCTATATCCTCTGTCTCAAATCGCTGAAGTCAGTCCTATAAATATTCAGGATATATGGAAAATATTAATTCAAGTAAGTTAAACACATCTTACACTTGAAAAGATACTGTATTACTAAGGAAATTATCCTTTTGTAAGAAAACCTTTAAGAACAGCAATTGGCAGCAGGGGTTAAAATATGTAAGATCATTCAAAGCAGTATTAATAAAACGAAAATAAAAATCTATTTACTCATGCTGCAGATAAAAGACAATAAAGAGAAAAAAATCCACAGAATTCAGTTTCAAACACTGTCACAACTCAAAGTGCGTCAAAACAACAGAATGCAACAGGATGCAAAAAAGGGAATGTTGATTTTATTATCTAGACACACAAGGGCTGATGTTTCCCTTTAAGAAAGTCTATACTTCTTACCACGTATGTAAGAATTCAGCATAGGAAGTAACAACACAACTAGAAGTTTACAGCATCCTGTTTACATTTCCTGTGAGGAAACCGAAGATTACAATGCATATAGTACTTCTGCTCAGTACTTTACCCATCTCAACATACTGTCTCACTCAACACACCACTTACAGAGGAAACAAAACAAACAACAAAGAAAACCAGACACACAAAAGAAACAACCAACACCTTTCGTCCTGACCACCTTTTTTTCCTGCTAAAACTCTCATAAACAAATTCTAAAAGCTTGTACTTGAGAAAGCTCTAGAAAACATTTCAGTACATGATAATCTGAGTGAGAAATCACAACCAAAACAACGTCCTGGGAACTTACGCTTCCCACCTCTGGACTAAGTCACACAATTAACTTCTGCTTTGCAAAGTTTAGCTACATATCTTTCTGTTAGAGAGAAATACTTTACGTAAGTATCACAAATCTTTTAACATGTATAAAACCTACTGCATCCTTTAAAGGGCTCTCGGTTATAAGTTCACAGTATATGCAGACAGTACCAATAACATCCCTGAAATGGTCACATTTCTTCAAAAGCCGAAAAGCACAGCTTTAATTACAAAGTCACTGTCCTTTAAGCAACCTTGTGATAAATATACCCGAGTAGAATAAAGGGCACAAAATCAATTTCTGTAAATACTGGCATGACAAGAAACGGTGAACAAAAACCTACTCCAATACTTGGACCATATGAAAATGTAATGCAAGCAGCTTTCCTTTCCCCTAGAAAAAGTGGTAATTGTTCAACCCCAGGAAGGCCTGACCTCTCGCTTTAAAATGGCAACTGAAAATTTATACAATCCATGACTTCAGAAAGGCCTTTAAGCCCTCTCCATGAACCGAAGAGATTACTATCTTTAAACACTCACTCTTGAGATCAAAGGCACTGGACAACATACAAAAACAATGCTTAAGTGGTTGAAGTAGCAAAAGTGTAAGGTGCTAACTTCTCTACAATGTGAAACACAGAAAAAGCAACATGCTCACTGGCATCTGAATAATACTACCAAAGGACTTACTCGTAGGTCAATAACGTTTCTATATATAATGTTTATTAAATGTGTATCATGCCAGTATCAACCACAATACTGATTAATTGACAAGCTATGAATTTTCCTCTGGAATTCAAAAAGGAGTTTAACTGTATTTTAATGAACAATTAAAAATCTTGGTAATGTTCCAATAGAATTTGATGACTGCAAGTGTATGAAATCATACCACCTGATGCAAAAACATACCAGAAGAAGATACTTCAGTTTTTGCTTTACAAATAAGGAAATGATCACCAGTAAAACAAACAGAAAGGGGTAACAACAGCATAACCTTAAAATACTTCATAGGTAAACACAGAAAATCAGCCACAGCTTTGGGAAATGAATGGTTGAGCACATCACACCCTGTGTTGAAGTATCACGAACTTCTCCAAACTAGTTCATGGGTGACCATAAACCCTGCACTGCCTGCAAGCATTTTCACCTTCCTCAAGGCCCTCAGACCCCAAGGAAGAAGAAATAGAAAGCACACATTTAGAAAATTCATTGCTTATGTCTGTAACATTGTAAGACTTACTCATTCAAAGAAAATCTAACTCTTTCCAAAGCCAAATCTTACGCTTTTTTGGTACTATATTTCATATTGCTAAAGAGCAAAGGAAAGACATTTCAGAACCAAAACTGGACTCTACAATAAGCAACTGGACTGTAAACTCCAGCTTGACTTGGCAGAGGATGCTTACTGCAGAAATCCTTAAAGGATAAGGCATAGCAAATAAATTTTTATCAGATTCCAGAATTCTTCAAAGGCTCAACTACTGGAAGATCAGGCTGAAGACTTGAAGACTGCTCTAAGTAGTTACAGCCAGCATGAATAGAAAGACAGTCTAGTTTGGATTTAAAAGAACTCTGAAAGTTCAGTTATTTCACTCAAAGTGCAGGACTGAGATCTAACGGAGATTAAAATAAAAATATTCATTAACGCTATGTCTGAAGTAGCTTAAGGGAAACATGAGGCTATAACAACCTTTTTTCACTTGTACTCTCACTTTGGTCCTCACAAAATACTTTGGTCCTCAATTACCAGCCAAATACTGGGTATTGCTGAGAGTTGCACAGCTTCCTTTCATAGAAGATGCAGGAAGTGACTTTTTATTTTATTCTTCCAGTAACAGGGAGAGTATTCAGATTAATATCCCTACTGAAACCAAGCAATTGGATAACAGCAAGGACTAAACTGTTATGTTGTGTTTAGAACTGGAAAAGACAGAAAAACAGGAAAGACACTGTCAATTAAAAAAGTAACAAGCAAGTGAGCTGTATTTTGACTTTTCAGGCAGGCATCACAGGCTTATAAAGTATGACTTGGGTCTGTCTTAGTTTCAATGTAAAAATGAAGTAACAGTTTGACAAGAGTTTTTTTTAGAAGAATTAATAACCAGATGAAGACATTATTTACACTGATACCTCTACATCATAGTAAGTCAAAGTAATAACCTACATTACCATATTTCAGGGAAATCAGCACTAAAACTCAGTTATGCAATCTTCTTTCCTCATATCAGAGAAAAAATGCTTTTAGATGCATCAGCTTGGATCACGGAACAAGCCAAACACTACAAAATACTGAACCTATCTGAAAGGCTAATATTGTTGAACACCCAAAAGCATGCAGATGATGCTAATTCAAGGAATTGGCAGTTGGGTGTGAATCCTGTACTTTTAAATGCTCTGAGGAATTTGTTGATTTTAAAACAACAACAACAAAAACAAAAAAAAAAACCAAACAAAAAAACCCCCCACCACAACCCTAAACACTCCCTGTGTAAAAAGGCAAATAAAATAAAATTATTGATATGTGACATAGCATTTGATGGTCACAATTCATCATGTATCAGATTAGCAACCCTATCATAAATATCTAGTCGTGTCTATGCTCTCAGAAAAATATAAATATTAGGTACACAGATTAAACAGTCTACTTATTGTCAGATACACTGTCCAGATGGAAACACAAGTCTGCTGTTAACGAACTAAAGAATGCTATTCAAGTCAACAACAGAGAAATAAAAGTGTGATTTTTTTGTTAGAGAAGACATTAATTGGTTAAGCATATAATGTCAACACAATCACATGAAAAAACGGTGCTCTTACTAGAAAGAAGCTACTTCTTGATGACCATAAACATAGATTAAACACAAAATTAGTCTTAAAGTAAAAAATCCCCTGAAAAATAAGGGATTTGTTCAGGTCTGCATACTACAACAAATGATAAACCTCACTAACAGCTGCAAAGTTTAAAACACTGCCATTAATTAATATTAACTGCATGGAAACAATGCAACAGCTACTGTCATTTTTTTTCAACTTGCATGTTTGTCTAATTGCAACATAAATCAACCCTATTCCATCACAGCTTGAGACAGTCAAGTATCAATACAATTAAACTAAACAGGGAACACTTAGCTCATTATGCAATGTCAAACATGCATTTGTCTGTATTCTTAGTTTGTCCAAAGTGCCCCAAAACACCAGAATCAGATTTGCAAAGTACCCACAATAATAAACTTTCAGTTTAACAATGGACTTATTTAAATACTCTTAATGTTACAAAGTTATTTTCAAATTAATTGTCCCTCACAGAGCAGCAGCAATCCAGCTTCGGGTCAACTCAGATTTCTGAAAACTTGACCTCGGGAGTTGAGTCAGCGAGCAGGTGCTCTCTGCTGTAAGCCACTGCTGACAACTCAATGTAGAAGGAGGAAGACTGAATTAGAGCGCTCCCAACCATTCCTTCCTTATGTAAGCAGCACGGTGCCTCATGGCAGCCTGTAGTCCTCTCTGCAAGGCGCAGATGGGCTCATTCAGCTGTAAATGCAGCACAGCCTTATTAGATCTCTAATAGCCTGCTCACATCCAACCGAGAGGACACTGCGAATACAACACTCAAGCTTGCGGAATTCATGGATGAAAACTTGTCACTGAAGTTAAATGGCAGCTGGCAAGTCTAGGGACAGAAGGGTCTGACCCTATCAAAACCTATTTACTAATTTATGAGTGGAAAGTGGTAGGACAAGAGAAAAAAAAAAAAAAGATGGCAATACTGATGTTTTCTCATACTACAGTTGGAGTCATGGAACACAAATTACAATGAATCATTAAAACATTTTGCTTAGTTCTGCAACCATAGAAGAATCAGGTTAGTTTAACTCAGCACTCTCACCAAACAAAAACAGCAGTCACTCCTCATGACTTCTCATGAGAGCAGCAGGGCAAAGACTCAGCTCTCAGTCCACATTATCAGACCAAAATCCAAAAATCAGTCGAGACTTGCTCATATAAGACAAGTACTTTTATTACATTTCGGTCAATATCCAATCTGCAATTTAAAGTGGCACCAGTCCAGACACTTAGCTTCCAGGAGCACACTGCTGGAATGGATGTCCAGGTGCCAGTTGCTCAGCATCTGCCAACACAAAGCAGGCGTACTACTTTCACTACCACAGATGACTCCAGAAGTGGCACAGCCACACTGATACACTGCAGGCAGCAGAGAAGCCTGACAGGACAGAGAACTGATAGCTCCACTGTAGCTGGTTAGATGCTAAATAGACTGTACTGGGTCTGGCTGGGATGGAGTTAACTTCGCAGCAGCCCCTATGGCGCTCTGTTTTAAATTTGTGACTAAAACAATGCCAATAACACACCAATGTTTAGCTATCGTGGTGTTTGTACAGTGTGAAGGCCACCTCTGTTTCTCACTCTGACACCACAATGAGTAGCCTGAGGGTGGGAGAGAGGCTGGAGGGGACAGCTGACAGGAATTAACCACAGGGATATTCTATGCCATACATCATGCTCAGCAATACAAACTTGGAGGTGGTCTTTCTGAGGTAGTCTTTGCTCAGAGACTGACTGGGTATCAGCCTGCTTATGAGAGGTGGTGCATGTTTCCCTTTGTACCAGCTGACTGGGAGTTTTTGCTGGTTTTGTTTGGGTTTGTTGTTCTTTTTTACTTTCTCCCTTCGTTGATTAAACTGTCTTCATCTCAACCCGCAAGGTTTTTCTTGCTTTTGCTACTCCAGTTCCTCCTCCCACCCTACTGCAGAAGGAAGTGAGCAAGGGGCTGGAGAGTGCTTAACTGCTGGCCAGTGTCAACGCACCACATAGATATACCATCCACATCACCCCCATCTACACAGGTAACTTCAAATTTGTATTTCCTTAACCAACTCTGATAGCTTCATCTGACATTCGGGTAAATAATGCTGTATCTATTGCTAAATATTCCCAAACAGGAGTTACACTTCTTTGACAGCTGCATATGAATATACTAAACTAGCTTTTTTCAGCTGTTTGTTTTTACACGACTTGGATGTCCCATGCTTGCGACCTCAACCTTTACTTACCCAAGCCCAGCCACTACAAAATCAACAGAAACTTCAGAATGAACTAAATGATTTCCTACATGATCTTCCCGCTCCCCAAGAGGGAACACAATCTCACTACAGCAGAAAAACTCAAAGGAAAAAGACATGAGAGGTCTCCAATAGAAATTTAATTATAACTGGAAGAACTTAATATATAGGAATTAATGAGGTATGAAGGTATGAGCACAACTGTAATAGGGAATAAAATAATGAGGACCTGCAAGTGGCAGAAAGCTAAGGAGAAGGGACAAAACAAGGGCTGAAGTTATCACACAGCCAGAACTTAAACCAAGTTATTTAACTCCACAATTTACTGGGGAAAAGTCATAAACAAATTCCAAGTATAGTGACTGTAATATGGAATTAAAAGTATGCCAGTGCAATCAAAGTCTATCTTCTACTCACTGAGACCCAACATAATCCTCATACATGAAATTACATTTTGTTACTGCAAAACAGTGAGATGACCAAACAGAACTGTCACTTTTAAAACCTAAAGATTATCTTTTCTAAGGCAAAAGTTTGAGCAGTTTGTCCCTCCTATATGTTTTTAAAAGGAATTGCCTATACCTATTGTATTCAAATGGTTTAGCCCACACCACAGAAGCAGTACACCACCTCTTCATTCTTGCCTGCATGACATCACTCACCTATTCCTCTCGTCAGAGGTCACTATAGAAAATCATAGTGCACAGCTACTAAAATTATCTACATAATATAAATTCAGGAAATACTTAACCAGGGAGTTCAAGTTGCATTCTTCTTCAATAGAATATTGGAATGTAAAGCCTCAGAACTGACTTTCCCCTAATTCAATATACCCACACCTTAACTGATGCTAGAGGACTGACATGACAGGCAGCAAACAAAACACAGCCAGCTCCGCAGAGGCAGACTTAAAGCTACATCACTTTCTCTGCATTTCTTATATTTATTTAATATTTACCACTCTTCATATGGGACTTCTGTTAAAATTCAGACCCTCTGAAAGTAAAAATACTCAAGTTTTAACTGCACTCACAAAGGAATTCAGTTTATACGTGTAAAAGTAGCCTTTCCGTTTAAATACAGGACATATACTCTAGGCTTAAAAACTGCTTCAGGACACCCCGCAAGTATTTCACTTTGCTGTTCAAAGAATTCCTCTTTTGCTATTTGAAAATGATCAGACAGTTGTAGAAGTCAAATTTGCTCATTTTATGTTGCTGCTACTCAGTGACAAGCAGCACTGGTACAAATGGAAAGGACTTTTACGATCAGGAAGGAAAATTTAGGGGAAGAAAAGAAGAATGATTGTGCAAGACAGTAACAGAGTCCTCAAAATCCTTCTCCTACACCTGAAATAACAGACATAGCAAAGCAGTGACTACCCATGCATGCATGGTAACAACTAGACCTTTATTGGGACAAAATGGAAACTCACAAATTAGCAGAAAGAACCAGTGACAAAGTCTCAAGTTTTCACCTAAGTTTTCACAGGACCTAGCCATAAGCACTCAAAATATTACTCTGTATCTATAACAAATATGTCTTCAAACATAGTCTTTTCATTAGCTAAGTGAACAGTAAAAGCCTGGTATTTATTTCAATTCCAACTTAATAGCAACTCTTCATTGCTAAATTCTAATTGAAACAAGGAGTT
This sequence comes from Falco rusticolus, assembly GCF_015220075.1. Taxonomy (NCBI): domain Eukaryota; kingdom Metazoa; phylum Chordata; class Aves; order Falconiformes; family Falconidae; genus Falco; species Falco rusticolus. The sequence goes on along the minus strand of NC_051189.1, from coordinate 68,927,667 downwards.
GAGTAAGATATTTCAAAATCACACCCTTACAATATAGGCCTACCATATTTTTAAAAAAATTTCTCACTGCAAAATCATATAGCACCTTCCAAAATACTTGTGTGTTTCACGGCTTTTTCTTTTCAATTTTCAGGCACTTCTGTCAAGCTCCTAAAATATTTAAAACAAGAATCTTCTATTACACTAATATCTTAAAAAAAACACACAAAGAATGTTTTATGCAAAGTCAGTAAAACTAAAAGTAAAGGTAACAGTTTGAGGGATTGTCTTGCTAACATATCCAAGCTTAAATGAGAGAATAACTATGTTCAGAAAGGGACATGACAAAACACATACCAGTATAAATAGAACACAATAAATGTCCCTCTGCATGTTTTCTTTGTGCTGCCTTAGCTGCACAATAGCAGTGGAAATCACTTTCTAGTGTTTTAGAGACTCCTAAGGAACAGAGTAAACAGAACTGCCCCTCAGCCAGTGATTCTCAAATGAATGCTGGCAACAATGCACAGCAGACTACAGAAGATTCATATGGCCTAAAACTCTGGCAGTTCAAATACTGTAACGCAAGTTACTTAGAATCACAGCAGCCAGACTGGAAACGCTGAAGCCACACACGAATAATTCTTTTTTAACTTCCTTTCAGGTTAGAGGCTATGTCATGAAAACCTGTGTAACTGTGTTATTAGTGTGTTAACACCAATTATGTGTTAAGAGCTGCTTTTCCTTTTCTTTCTTTAAAAACATCTGGAGTAGCATTTTTTTTAATGCATTCTTCTTGCTTCATATATATTCAAGGTCTCACCCTGAAATTTTCCAAAAGACAAGAGCTAAAGACCTACCACACCTCTGTAAAATGATCTGATATACAACCACTGCTAAGCAGCCAGAACAAGAATCAAGGAGCAGCAAAACCCCAAATCACAGAAGATTAGCTTTTTCAAGCTTTTTGAGACTCATACCCCATACTTCATCCACCTCAAAGGAGAATCACAGAATGATGGGAAGGTTGGAAGGGACTTCTGAAGGTCACTTTGTCCAACCCCTCTGCTCAAGCAGAGCCACCTAGAGCCAGCTGCCCAGGATTGCATACAGATGGGTTTTTATTACCTCTACAGAAGGAAACTCCAGAAGTTCCCTGTGTAACCAATGCCAGTGCTCAGTCACCCCCACAGTAAAAAAAAGTGTTTCCTTATGCCCACGCAGAGTCTCCTGTGTTTCAGTTTGTGCCCACCAGAGAGGTCAATTTGAACAGTTCAAATTTTAAAAAGAGAGATAATTGCAAGATGGTTTTGGGAAAACACTACCAATGCAAAAAAAATTCTCTTAGAATAGCAGCCATTGAGGCCAAGACATTGTTTTGACTATTGCCATCTAGAGTTCAGTTTTTTAACATGCAAGGTGGTGAAAGTCATCTAAGGAACCTGCACAACAAAACATTGCCAATTCACCTGTATTTTCTTCCAAATAAAGCTGTATTACCATAAACATACAGACTGTACAATTACAGAGAGCAACACTTCTCTTTCATGAAAGCCATTAGCGTGCAGGGTTGTAGGAATCCTGGAGACCTGAAAAGGCACAAAACCTAAAACCATACCATTTCCTAAGCAAAGGATATGAAATTTATTTTTGTGTGAACAGCTATTTTCTAAATAAAATTCCTCCTGCTAAAAGTGAACCCTGTGGAATTCAAGTTTTCAAAGTCTGTCAGCCTGTATATGAATGGGACAAACAGCCAACTGTCCTGAGACCATAAATTTCCCAGAGTCAAGTTGTCCTGCTCAGCCAGAACTTCTTGATTCATGACCTTCTTTTAGCCACATGTAAGTGTAGAAGAAAGAGTGACACTCGCCAACACTGACTTTGCTGCTTTTCTGAACTGCTGAAATCTCAAGGACTAGACTCTAGAACCCACAGTATTTGCTTACACAGGGCAGAATCCTTGCAGCTGCAGACTGCAGAAATCTCTGAATCCCTGCAGTAGCCCTACACCCTGTAATTGTAAACTGCTGTCTGTTTCATGGAGGTAGCTTGACTGCAATTTCATAAGTTAACAAATTTATTTTTAAAAAACTTTAAAATTTTAAATACATGAAAAATACGAACAAACTTACAGTAAATTCTGTCAGCCACACCTCACCATAGGAAGGGTCTAAGATCACTGTCCAACTATAAGCACTAGGGATATGGCTACTAGACATGTTTTCTGGACAGCTTATCTCTTGATCTTTTTCTCATTCATACATCGTGCCATTATTACAGGTGCTTACACACATATGATACATGTGTACCCTTGCAAGAACTACTAGAGAATTAAGTAAAGATTTAAAAAAAAAAAAACCCTCAGCTACCAAAACTGGTAATAGCCAAAGCTCTTTGGGTTATATACTTAATACCTGGTGGTCAAAAGCTGAGATCAATGGCTCCAAAAGCAAAACAAACCAACCAAACAAAAAAACCCAATAAAAACTTCTGGTAGGAAACTATGGCCCATTTGGCTTTCCCTACCGGAGAAAACATTTTACCCGACTTCCCAACACTCATTTAACAGTACAGGTTTGGGGGGTTTCGTGGGGTTTTTTTTTGGCCTGCCAAGACATTTCAATTCTACAAAAAGTATTAGACAGAAGACTCATCAACACATTCCTCTTCAAGAGCCAGAAAACCAGATATTCTAAATATATACTGAAAATATTAATTAGTTGTGTTTTCATGACTGAAATAACCGTGGTATTTTTAGGAATAGTGTTTTAGGAAATCTCTCCCCATTCTATCTGTTACAAAGAATCCACTGCTACATGCTTGCACTGAAAGTCATTGATGAGGCTTTCAGGTCTACCCAAAACACGCGATTTTTGCAGTTTGTGGGCTTTATTCAGATACTACTCACGGATTGCCAGTAACATCAGCAGGAATGTACACAAAAGAGCCACAAAACTCACTCACTTCAAACTGCTGTCAAATAAACCAAAGCCCAGCAAAGCAACGCTGCCCTATAGTATTTTCTAGTCATGAAACGACGCTAAAATGCAAGCAAAAATTTGAAGTGTGAGACAGACTCATACATGCTTGGGAAAGAAACCCAGCTCTTTCATATATATATATATATATACACTCACAAAGAAAACGACTACAAGGGTGCCTTTTAAAGCCTCAAACAAAGCAAGCCCTTCGTCTTGTAATCTGAGAGATGGAAGAGTTGGGTCTTAATTTCACTCGTTTAGCACCCTTTATTGGAAGCTCTCATTAATTTGGCCAGGGGGGAGGGAGGCAGTGCGAGGGGAAGGGGAAAAGCGGCGGAAGGACTCGGCAGCCTTCCTGTCCTGCCCGCCGCCAGCCTGCCCGGGCTCTTCCTCCAGCCCGCACCAGCTCCAGCCGGCCCGGCGCCAGAACCGCGCTGGCGGCGCCCGCACCGCGGCCGGAGGCGGCAGGCAAGGCCGCTGGCCCGGGCCGAGAGACCCCTCTCCGCCGGCCCGCGACGGGGCCGCAAGCGAAGGCAAGCGGCCGCGCCGCGACCAGTTCCGCCCGCACGCTCTGCGGGCGAGGGGCCATGAGAGCCGCCGCCGCCGCTCGCCCAGGGGGAGGCGAGGGGCTGCAGGCAGAGGCTGCGGGGCTCGGCGGCCAGCCTGCCTCCCGCGCCGTGTGGGGCGGCGGAGCGGCCCGCTCGGTATCATTCCGCAGGGCCGGGCCAGGCTCCCTCCCCTCCCCTCCGCCCTCTCGCCTATACACTCACACAATAGACCCGGCCTTCCTCCCCCATATCCGGGGACTATATGCGGAGACCGCGGAGGCTTTTCGCCTTCTCGCGGCTCCCGCGCTTCCACCCCCGGGCGCGTATCGCGCTCGCCCGGCCGCGCAGTTTACCTGACTCGGTGCCGGCCTTGCTACTCTCCCTGCTGGGTTTGGGAGGCCGCCCCCTCGGCATGGCTGCCCCCTCCCTCCCCCCCCCCCCCCCCCCCCAGCGCGCACACACACACACACTTGGCAACGGCGGAGGAAGCGGCGGTTGGTGAAGGGGTGACGAGGGGGCGGGGACGAGAGAGCGAACCCGGCCCTATACACGGGCCGCCACGGGCTCGGCGCTGCGGGAGCGCAGCAGGCGGGGGCTGGCGCAGGCGCACACGGGCCCACCGGGGCAGGGAAGGGGGCGGGGGGAGAAGAGCGAGCGGGGAAGAGGCAAACTCACGGCAGGGCCAGGCGGCGCAGGCGCACTGAGCGCACACCGCCGCCGCGGGCGGGGGGCGCACGGCGGCCCGGTGGGGGGGGCGGAGGGGCGGTGGCAGGGCCGCTCGGCTGCGCATGCGCCGGGAGCCGCGCCGGGGGGCCCTGCGCGTGCCTGCGTGCCCCGGGCGGCGGCTGGCACGTACGGGCAGGGCGGCGCATGCGCCGCGCAGCGGGCAGCGGGCGGGGCCGGGCGCGGGGGGTCATGGCGGGGGTGGGGTAACGCCTGGCCCGGCCGAGCTTGTTGGCTGCGGGGGCCGGTATGGCGGGGCTGGTACGGTGGGGCTGCGCCGTGTCGCTGCGGCAGGGGGGCTGGCGTAGAAACAGGCGGGGCGGCCTCGGGCCGGGCAGGGCCTCAGCCGCGCCCCGGTCCCTGGGGGCGATCGTTCCCTGCCTTCCCTTCCGGCGCCCCCCGTGCGTGCAGCCTCTCGCCTGAGCCGTGCAGGACGTGGGCGCGGGGCTCGCCAGCCCCCGGGCGGCCTTTGCCCGCCGCGCCGGGCCCCCTGAGCCCTGCCGCCCGCGCCGCCTGCTGCCGGGGGGGGGGATCCCGAGGAGGTGCTAAAAGACCACTGCGTCGTTTGACAGCAATTTCGGGGTATTATAAGCCGTAATGTTTAGTTCTGCCACCTGTGATTTGTGTGCAGGGGAAGCGTGCCCTCTGGGAAAGGATCGGTAAAGATGGAGATGTGTTTATTGATAGCTTGTTCCAGCGCTTCATGGCTTTCATCGCCTCCCGAGACGCTGCTGTATGTCATCTTGGAATTCATAGGCTTCAGCCTCTGAGATGAGATTTTTATTACACCTCTTTCTTGCTAAATAAAACCTCTAATACAAAACACTCGTTTTTGATGGGTGACTTGATGATTCTTTTTTCATAACCTCAGTAGTTTGGCCTGTTTAAGATCCTAAAGTGTTTTCAGAGTTACATTTTCTTTCTGCGTCTTTTAATTTTTTAATTTTAAAATTTAATTTTTTTAATTTTAAAAAAGGGTCTATTTCTATACAAAGGGAACTGCTATGAGAATACTGCCTACGGTGATGAAACTACCTACCTACTTCCCATTGAACCTGGTTGCTGAACTGTTAACAATGTTCAAGTTATTGCTTTCCTGGATATCCCTTTTCTTCTCCCCTTATCCAATATGGCCAGCATCTGGCTGTATTCTTTATTTCTGGCCAGTTCTGTTTTGTTTATTATATACTGTTTCAGTAGCCTGTATTAAAATGGTATTATTAAAATTGCGATGTAGCCATAGTTAAGCAAGCTGCATGACCCTGTCCTTCGTTACGTTTATTACTTAAAAGTCCCTTTCTGCAGTCTCTGCAAATATTATTAAGCAGGTACTTCAGAACACTGATAAAAAAAAAAATACGGCAGGCTGGGTACAGATACTTGTAAACTATAGTAGCAAAACATTACTTAATAGTTTTCTCATCATTGAATGTTAATTGTCACTTAGTTAATTCATTTATCTTGTTCTGTTACACGTGTGGAGCTACTTTTTTTATCAGTTCCAAGTTAAATGCCTTTCAGATACCTAATTAAATTACATCTGAAAACTTGCCTTTAGCTACTGAATTTAATCATATCCAAGAATGAAATCAGGCTTTTGGAATGCAAGGTTTCATTTCTTCCTGAAGGCTACGGTTGGGTAAGCAATGTGTAGATGATTTCTTATTCTATCTCCTAGTAAAAAGTGTAGTGTATTTAATTTTCTCTGCAGAAGTGCAGCACCGGAGCATAAATACAGAAAGGCGGACTGAGGCTGCTGTGATCCTCGCCTGGAGCTCCTGCGAGCTCACTAGAGCCCAGCTACAGGCAGGGAAAAGGCAAAGAACAGCAGTGGCCTCTGGTGGTTATACGCTAGTTCTGTGCTGAAAATTAAAGTTGCCAGTTCTCTCAGCAGTGAACGACAACCTACAAGTACATGAGAGAAGGTGGCAGCTGTTCAGATGGTTTCAGTTTAGACCCTAGGGAGAGGACTCAAAACCAAAGAACCCCAACCAAATCAGTATCTAGAAAAACTTTGCAGAACCATGTTATTTTAACTACTTCTGATTTTGTCCTAACTTTGTTAGCAGTATTATCTGTATTATCATTTTTTTGAGGTGCTGCTTCTGCTTTATGATTAAGGACTTTGAATGTTGAGGTTTGCTTCAGTTTTGAAAAAAACTGATGTACATTTTACAGGACTGTAAGTGGGATTGTATGTGCAGGCAACTTTGATGGTAATGAAAATTGCACCTCATTTTTCAAGTCTAATGCAAAAGCCAACTTTTATTTGTGTTTTAGCTTTTCAATATTATTGTTCCCTGCATGCCTTTCAGTGTTCGGCAGCAATACATGGCAGTCTTAGTTCATTTTATACTGCAAAAGTCTGTGCATCATCTGTTTCAAATTTATGTGACATGTTTGTCGCCTATCAGTCTTCTAACACTTCTGCATCACTCTCTCATTCTGTACAAAACTGGTTCTGCATAAAAGTAGAAAAGACATCATATTTTGCTTCAGATCCTCAAGGAGCCTGTGGTACTGGGAGACGAATAACAGTTTATCAAGAGTATGTGGAATAAATGTTGAAGAGCATATAAAAATAACTTTTTCTTAATAAGGAAGCCCAGTGGTAAATCATATGCTCAAAATACTGTCTTACTTTACAGCCATTTTCAGTCTAGTGAAGCTGTTTAATATCTGTGTAATTCCCCTTCTTTGTCTATGTGATTGACATATTTTTCACCTGCATGTTGCAGCTCCTGGAAGAAAGGCACTGCAAGCATACCTAAACCCGTTGCTCTACTTGTTAGTGAACCCATTGTCTGCATTTGCAGAGATACTGATATTTCAAAATGATTTGTTGTATTTTTTAAATAATAAAATAACCTATTACAGTCTTTCTCTAAAGTCTCCGGCATTACTCTAGAGGTGCTACACAGGAAAATTCTCCGTTTTGGGGTGTGCCCTAGCATTGCAACCCAGTGCCTCCTCAGGTGAGACCCTAGCAGACCATTACTCATGCTCTGCTGTTCATGCAAAGGAAACGTGGGTCTGTTTCCCAGATGGAATCAGTAATGTAATACAGAGTGCTAGATGGTTGGCCTTTAACTCCTTCTATCATTAATTTTATTTAGTATCAGTAACTTCTAGGAAGAAAAGTAGCTATAGCGTCAGCCCTTAAAATATGCAGTGTTAAAAGTTATGCTTGTTTTTTATCTACAGATGAATAATATAGCAACAGGGAGGGTAAGGTTCACATAATGCCACAGAACAAATTGAAATCTAGGCTTTACTACCAGCTAGCGGTACTAGATGTGCTACTGAATTTCAAGGCAAATTAGTGAAATCTGGTGAACCATTTCAGTAAAGCTACTTACTAAGTAGGGTACTATTTACTGTTACAGTTGTCAGACCCTTACTGTTGTAAGATACTATTTTTAGTTGCATATGTCTTTGCCACACTTGAACTGTTTGGACTAAAATTCCCATGCCAGCTGTCTAACTAGTTTGGATTTGGTTGATATGAACAGACTGCTTCTATTTGTCAGATTATGTCTCAACCTTTTTTCAACCTTTTTTTTTTTTTTTTTTAAGAGGGCACATAAAATTATTTGCTGCATTCAACCAGCAAAACCAGTGATTGAAAATTTTGATGATAGCATGAATTTTTAGTCGGGATGAATCCATTACTCTCTCCAATAAAACTTCAAATTTATCCTTTTTATGTGTTTTAAAGAATTCATGAGAATGTGCTCAATAATTTTTTTCCTCACCCCCCCTTTTCATTTTAAGGAACTGGGTCATGTAACAGCTCTCTGTCCATGTTTTCCAAGCTGGGTCAGTTAAACCCATAGGTGTGTAGTACTCCAGGTTGGCAAATCCCTCCACGATTTCCTTAAAATAATGACATTTAAATAAGTATAATGACATTTGAATTCTCGTATTTTAGCTCTTGCATGTCTGAATGCTTGTGAACTGGAAACAAACATACTTCTAATGAATGTATTTTTGTACCATGGTTTGACTTTAGGCAACGGCATTTTAAGAAAAAAAACATCACAATTTTCCAGCATGATGGAAATACTGATATAACAAAGTAGATCTGTGTTCAGCCAGAGGTGAAAGAAATAAAGGACATCACTATACCATACATACACAGTACAGCTGGGCCTCTATAGAAGGGTGTTTTGATAGCTATACCAGCACATTGGCCTACTGTAGGCACAAAACCACAAATACACTTAGAACTTGACTTATACCTGTTGCCAAAATGAAATAAGTTGTACCAGAAAGAGCAACTGTATGCTTATAGGACATAACCTGAACTAGACCCTGCAGTAATGTGGAATTGTCAATAAAAGCAGCAGTTCTCTCTCACATTACTATAATAGCAAAAGCTAGAATAGACCTGTTGCCTATTTAGCATGTATGCAATTGTTAAAATTATATGCTGTGGGAACTGCAGTATACATTTTGTATGAAGGATTTCACTAAAGTAGTAGTTTTCCAATGTTAATATATTAATTTCCAGGGAAAGATACATGTTTTCTGCTTTGTTGGATTGGTTTGTTCATTTATTAAAGAAAGGGTGCCTCCTGTTCTTTCTTGATTTGCTTTTGTGCAGCTAAAGGACTTAGGTTTCCAGCCCTGACAGATAGCTTGCTTCTAAAGATGCTATTCCAGTGGAAAACAGTACTTTAGTGAAAAACTAATACTCTGTAAAAATCTAATATTTACACTTGTTACAAAAAGCATTTAATGAAAATTGAAAAGGTAAATTAAAATACTTGGTAGCCACTTGAATAATACCCATCAAATTCTCATTGGCAGCCATAAGGCTGCATGTATAGTTCAGTATTTTAGGAGAAAATTCAGCATAGTAAGGTAGTAAACTGGTGTACTATAGTATATTGAGATAGTACGACTGTATTAAAGGTGAAATCTTTGTGTATTTTGAGACCAAGATGGCTACTCCAAGAACAACACTGAGTCTAGCAGCTTCTTTTAATATATGCTACTGAACTTGGTATGTCACGTCTGTGTGATTTTCCCCTGCTACCAGCTAGGCCCTAACTCAAACGGATCATCTTACGGATAGAAATCACATTTGTTGTCAGTGTTGGAGTTCTAATTGGATTGCTATGAATTCCTACAAAACTGTTACTGAGGTTGGCTCCTACACTGGGATTTAAAGGCTCATTCCACTTTTGAAACTGAACACAGATATCCCAATTTTCTTGTGCAGCTTTCCTAAATATACAGTAATTTCTATCACATTGATCAGTCTGAGGCTCTATGATTAGAGCTGTGTCTTTTCTATTGCATTTGATTCTCCCATTTTTCTTCTGTGTCTGTAATGTATACCCTGTGGTGCAGGTACTCCACAGCTGAACTGTATTTTGTTTGCGGATGTAACATGCCTGGCAGACGTTCCAGTTGTTCACATACAACCTGCTAATCTTCCAGCAGCTTTGCTGCAGGGATGCTGTAGTGTATTATCTGCAAAACAGTATGGGGTGTTGGGTTTGCTTTGCGTTTGAATCTGTTTAAATCACTTGTCAGAAATTTACTCTAATAAAGTTTCATGATTTCTTCTAGTGAGGTTAGTTTCTGTGTTGTCTGTACTACTTGAAATTGCAGTTTCTGAGCTTTCTCTGTACGTTTTCTTTGTGCATCCTTTTTTGGGGGTTATTACATGATCCTTCTGTTTTTATGATCATACATTGTATAATTTTAATCTGTCTTTCTATGGTTGCAATTTTGCTCTCTATTGTCAAGTAATAATACAGGAGTCTTCATAATCTACTAGGTTCACTGATGCCTTACTGTTGTATTTGGCATTTAATTTCCTGATTGTATGCTGCCTTGTCTTGGTGTCTTACAATAGGCTGAGATTTTTTTTCTGGTTTATGTTGCCTTTTTTTTCCCCCCTCCTCCTTCCTCCTCTTTCCTCTCCTCTTCCCTCTCCTTTCTCCTTTTCCCTTGTCTACAAGTTTTGGCATGATTTCTTCCGCTACAAGTGTGTGACCTCAAACAGAAGGTCCATCCATCATCTTATGTTTTCTTCATAGTACACCATGAGTGATTTTACCTGATCTTGTAGTTTGCTTGTCTTCTCTTCTGTGTATTGCTTTTTGATGGTTTCTAGTTTTGGGGGTGGGTTCTCAGGCAGGCTTTTTGCTGTGTTTCTGTTCTTTTCCTATGTTACGTGCCAAATTATTTCTGAGACTGCTCTGTTGGAGAGTTGCTGTCCATATTGCACATGTCTGTATCTCTTTGTAATCTTAACACGGAGCTTTTACATATTTTCATTCAGTCTCCTGAAGCTTCATTCCTATTTCTAATTTATGAGGATTTTAATCTGAGAATTACAGAATGCAGCTTTCTTACATAATTCAGAAATGTACTGGTCTGTTGCTTCCCCAGATTCTTGACTGCAGTTGTGTTTTTTTTAAAAAAACACAACCCTTTCATTAGTTCTTGAGAGAATGTAAAATCCTAGAAGTCCTCTAAAAGCATGAACTTCCCTGCTCTTCCCTTGGTATATCCAGATGCTGTTGGAATATGTAGTAGTCTTTACAAGTAATGACCAAGATCTGTCTTTTCAAATGCATTCCTATGTCCATTTTGTTGTAAAGAATGCCCGGCTACTAAATATATTATCTTTGTGCCTACAAGTTTCTGATTTCATGTACGTGCAAGAGTAAGCTTGTTTCTGACACATGCATGTTTCATATGTTGAAAGAAAAGAGTACAGGCTCAGGACTTCATTCTGCCCACCACATATAAAGACCTCTCCTGCAAAGCAGTTTCTGAAATAAGGCTTTCAGTTCATAGAAATTACACTTTACGTACTTTTTTTCACCATGAAGACTATGTTTGGTAAATTGGTCTTTTCATGTGAAAGATTTTTTTTAATAGGGGAAAAAAAAATCCTTGTATTTGGACACCTTGTATTTGTCCAAATATATTGGATTTGCTTGTATTTGGACACACTACTGAGCCCTGGTATCTGGATGCTGCATAGGCTGTAGTTTGACAAGAAGTTTGACAAGACAACTCAAGTGCACAGGAACAGTTTTCCTCAAAAAGTTTTCCATGGAAACAAACTTACAGACTTTAGAACTAGACTTTAGGCTAAATACTTTGATCCTGAGGAAGAAAAAATAAAGTTTTCCAACTTCATTCAGGAGGGGGGAGATCTTAGCTGCTATAACCCGTGCTAATCCGTGCTTTATTTAGATAGGTAGCTAAGGGATTTTTATAACTTCACAAGCATATATTTTTCCTACTGGTTGATGGGAGCCTTTCACACTGTATCACACACACAATTATTTATTAATATAAATGAGCCCACAGTGAGAAAGCATAAAAAGAAGTGAGTATATGCTTGCAGGGAATATAAGGGTAAGAAAATAAGCCATTATTTTCCTTGAAGTCAGAGAAAAATCAAATAGGCTGCCTGTTAAAGAAAAAACCATGGCAGAAACAAGTGCTTGAAATCTAAGATCCAGGGTGAGGGAAGCAAGTCTAGCCCTGACTGAAAGAAGCGGCATAGTACACATATCAAAAGCTTGACAAAAGGGAGATAAACCACAGCAGATTGTAACATCAAAACAAAAAATTTGGTGATGAAGGTGAAAGATGAAGTAGGTCTTCTTGGTGGTGAGGTAGTGTTATGTATTTTTAAAAAATTACAATCTAATGAAGAAACTCCCCACTTCATCAAGGAATTATGAGTCCACATGGACTGAGATTTGAAGCCTAAATCAAAAAAAAAAAAATTATCATTGGCTTTGTATAACCGCCCAGCAAAGCTGATGGTGTTGGTGGCAGTATCCTAAGGCCATCAAAGGAGCAGCCAAAGCAGGAAATGGAATAATCATGGGCCGCCTCAGTTACGCACAGCAATCGGGCAAATACTACATCAGACCATAACACAGAGGTCACCATCAGCAGCCGTGTCATGGGCAGCTGGTTAGGGAGAGCCCAGGAGGGGCTGCAGCCCGTGAGCTGGTCCACAGCAGCACCCAAGGGCTGCCTGAGGGCAACACAGCTCCAGGGATGCTCTACTGCTTGGCTGCATAATTTTCTGGGAACAACTCTCAAAAAGGGTGTAAAAGAAGCACCTTTTCAAAAAAGGTTGGCTAAGCTAATTAAATCCTCTTAGTTCAGCTGGAATTTATTTAGGTCATCTCCATGTTGGAAGCACAAGGCCAGCACACCCCGCTTATGAAGAAAAGTGTGGGAAAAGGCAAAGGAAAACCCACATAGCTAAGGAGCAAGTGACAAGCATCATGAAAGCAAGGATGACTCTTCAAAAAGCTGACGTCCATATTAAAAACATAGAAAGGGTCATAAATTCTGGCAGGTAACATGTAAAAGCACAGTAACATGAGACAAGAAGAATTCTGAGGAATCTAGCAGAAGGATCCACAGGTAACAATAAATCTTTGTTCAAATACATCAAAAGAGGGAAGTAAGTCAGAGTTTGAAGGGCCAGGATGGCAACTGTGATATAAAGAGAGCACTCAAGGGAGGGTTAGGCCATTGCAAAGGGGCTATATTAATTACTTGCGTCAGCATTTACTGCACAAGAAATTGGGCAGGTTCTGATCTAAAGTCTTCTTTGTGAGATACTCCTCAGAGGACCTGCGTGGAGAGATGGTTATAGAAGACAACATATGGAGCAAATGGAGGACCAAAAGAACAGCACATCACTAGGGCAAGGTGGTGTTCACAAGAGTTTTAAAGGAATTCAGTTTAAAATAGTTGAATAGCTCCTCAAACATGACAGTGGTGAGTTCTTGCACAAACCTGCCTTGGCACCCACAGACCAAGGACAGTAAAAAAAGTTTTAAGAAGAGGCCTGGGAAACTACAAAGCTTTTAAGCATGGCATCTGTACTGTGCAGTTGAGCCAGCAGGAACAGAGTTACTGAATATCTTGACAAAGCCTTATCAACAGTTAGGTGGGTAACAGTGATGTAGTTCACATAGCTTGCTTGGTTTTTCCATAAGGCTTTTGACAAGTGTCTTATTAGAGGCTTTTAGGGAAACTTAGCACCACGTCATGAAAGGGGAGATCCTTATATGGTTCAATGGTTGGAAGTCAGGAATAAATGGTCAGGTTTTGCAGTGGAAGGTTGTGGCAGATGAGGTTCCATAAGATCTATGCTAGGGCCTTTGCTGTTCAACATGCTCATAAATTACTTTTAAAAGCACATTAGTGGTGAGGTAATCAAGTTTGATTATATTAATTTATTCAGGGTAGTAAAACTTAGTGACTGAGCAATAAAATGACAGCTGAAATTCAGTGTAGATAAATGTATAATGATGTACATGAGGGGAAGAAATCCTAATTTCACTTACAAGAGCTCTGAGCTGACTGGAGTGAGAGCTGGGAGTTATGGTAGATAGTCACACAGAAACATCACTCAGTGCTTGGTAGTGATCAGAAGAGTAAAATATTAGGAGCCATTAGGAGAAGAATGAAGAACAAAGAGATAATGTCACTCTGCCGTGACGTAAATCTGTGGTTTCACTGTATCACTGACATGTTGTGCTGGCTTTGTCCTTCCCTGATACCTCAAAAACATACAAGGAACTGGAGAAGATTTAGTCAAGGTCAAGAAGGATGATCAGTGATACAGAATAACTTCCATAGGAGAAATTACTTAATTACAACTGTTTAGGCTGAAAGCACATGTTTTCAATGACAAGGGACAAGCTACAGAAAAAGGAACCAGGAAGAAACTAAATTATCATTAGGGGCAACAGATAATCATTAGAATAATTAAACACACCCCCCCCCAAAAAAAAAAAAAAAAAAAAAAGTTGAAGGAAAAGTCAAAAGGCAAAAATCATAAAAATAGGGAAATGGGGAAACTAAGATACTAAGCAGAATACCTTTTAATAGCACCCGTTAGTCCCTGAGGGCATCCAGAGATTTCAGGAATGCTGCCCAGCAGTTCTGTGCACAAAGACTTTGCAAGATGCGTGACCACAACTGAATGCAAGATACTAGACTGAATATTTTTTTTAACCAAATACAATTATTTCAATACTCATTTACATTTAGTTTTCAACTGTTGTATGGTTTTTTTTCTCTCTTTTAACTATTTTGTTGAAATGTAGATTATAAACACATATCTTTTGATATACTTTAGAGTCCAACTCCACATGAAGCTTTTGGATGACCTTCTGGGACTCAAAACTAAACAAAACCCATGATAAATTCCAATTGACATCAGAAGGGCAGCTATTTGAATGAATTTTTCTTTATAATATTTATCAGTATTTGAAAAATACACCAGCTCAAAAATACATGTCAGCATCATAACAAATCTTTATTTTAATATTCTTCCTTATTTAAATAAGGAAAAGAAACAAATTGTTCATCTATTTTCTACCTTAAAACACCATAGGACTGAGACAACCAGATAGTTTCCAACCAGTTAATGACTGCTGGCCTGATGTGGACCATTAGTGGCTAAATTACTATGGACTGTGGTTAAAATCACTGCAGGTGTTCTACTTAATGAAGTTTTAGTTAGGTGGCAGATGACTGTAAAATGTTGGGGTTGTGAGTCATCAGTACAGGAGAAAGAAAAGGTAAATGCCAAGCTGTGTTACATCAAAGACAGACATGGAGGATTGCCCTTTACTGATGTAAGTTGTAGTCTTTGTTACATTCAGTGTTTGCTGACCTGGGCCAAAATGTAGTTGCCGATGTATATGTGGAAAGCTCTGTAAATTGGTGGTAGATTACATACGTTCCTATCTATTTTATAGACACTGTAGACAGCAAAGGCAGATGAGTTTACTGAATTTTCAAAAGCCATACAGAAAACTAGGGGTAAAGTAAGGGTTAAACCCCCCATCTTCCTGATTCCAAATTCTCCAAGAGGTGATGAGGAGAAGAATAAAGTGTGAAAACATCCTAATAAAACAGCAAACAATAATTTTGTATGTAGGTCTTAGGAGATGAGCACTCAACACTAACAATTTTAGGGATGCCAGTAATTTAAAACATCATTACTTTTATGAAGGGTGTTTCAGAACTGTCGCCTTAGTTGGTCCCTACATAACATGAATCGGGTAATATCACTTTTATGAGAAGAACAAATGATTTCGTAATAGCATATGCCTGGACTCAGTTTCCAGGTATGCAGTCAACTGCACAGAAACCTGATGCGACTTTCCTGGGGGGAGGTTAAAACAATGGCGTGCTCATCTTCCATGTGAGTTACCTGCCTGGGCTGACTAGGTCATTGGCACAGAACTTCGTCATTATTTTATTACCAAAGAAGTAAAAGAAATGGGTTATCATTATTGTGGACACATGAATAAAAAGAGATGGAAAATTACAACAGCTTGTCTCTGAATTATTTACTGAAGAGCAGAGGAACATCAAGACTTTGGAGCTGTGATTTAAATATTACATCATTTAAACACCCGTTGCCTCCTCCCCTCCTCCCCAGTATTTCCTTCTTTTTTAAACTGTTAACATTTGTTGGTTTTTTCAGTGTTCACTGGCATTCCATGTCTTACTGAACTTGTTTATTATTCTTCTGTTTCATACAACCCACTGCTACACCTCTGTCCACATCATTCTACCTACTTTGTTGGTGTTTGCCTTCCCCAGCTGTCTTTTTTCACTCCTGGCAATTTGTCAGAGGTAAAAGCAAGTGAAATCTTTAAAGACGTTGGATACAAAATTGTAATACCCTTCCCCTTACCTCAGTGTGTATTGCCTGATTTTTCTGGGGCTTGTAGCTTGGCCAAGTATGGATACCTTTCTAGGGAACTTCAGCAAGTGAGCCTGCTGATTTTCAAGTTCTTGTTTCAAAGATGTACATAACTCATTTTTTAAAATGAAGTAGCTGAGCCATATGAAGTGAGCTGTTATCCCCCATGTAATTCTTGAAAATCACAAAAACATTTCATCTGAAACATTGACTGTCTCTTTTTTCCTTTTATTTAAATCTGAAGATGACACATTCCAGAAAAGATCAGCCCACACAGTTAAATTGGCAATGAAATTGAAAATGGTCTTATAATGGGAAAAATGAGGCAGTCTTAACAGCAGGTGTCAGTGTGAACTCTGCCTGCGTAATTAGAGGTGAAAACAATCTGATTAAGAAGTTTCAGTGCCATCACTTGAGATCGTCAGTTGTGGATCTTAAAAGCTCCTTTATTACTCAGAAGTAGTTTCCAATATTGTTGTTTCACATGTCTGATATATATCAAATAGTTACAATATCATAATCAGGCTATATTTCTGTCTTGCCAGCAATTTTCACTAGCAGCAGCACCATAATGAAAACTTTGAAATCACACCTCTGAAAGCAGCAACCGTATATGTAAATATTTGATGTTATATAATATTATATTTGCTTTATAGAAGAATGTGCTAAACAAGTGATAAGGTTGGTTGAAAAGACAGACTTAACTCTGAAAAGACAGAAACAAATAAAATATAATTTTGAAGAGATTTGAAGAGTTGTATAGTCAGTGAGAAAAAAGAATCTAGTGTAGAAAGTCACTGAGGCATGTAGTAATAAAAATCAATTGTCTGCAGAGCTGGCTGAGCAAGTTGTAAGAAGTTAATGAAATGAATTAAATTAGAAACACCTGGTAACTAGTAAAGTAGGGGGGGTCAGGGCAGAAGAAATGAACACTTACTTTTATCTTGAAATCCGTTTAGGTATTCCCTCTTTTCTTCTGCTTTTAGCCAATACATTCATCCACGTTTCTGTGCTAGGTGGAAAAAGAGTTTTTCTGTTACCGCAGATCTTTGGAGTGCCTACCTATATGTCTTCTCCAGTACAGGTATTCCAGCCATTACACTGTTGGGATATTTAGTTTCCTTTTTTTCTGAGAAGAGGCATAGAAATTTTTGTTAACATGATTGCTTAACCATCTGGTTTACGGGAAAGCTGAGGGTAATCACAGATCAGGCAGCTGCAGGTTTATTCTATACTAGACTAGATATGAGATAAGAATCTTAGTCAAACTAGAAGACATATGGAAGATAATTATTCTTTTAAAATTTCTGCTGTACATATATACATACATATATATATATCTGTACATGCAGTGGAGCAAGGCTGGAAGGCAGCCAGGTTCTCCCAGCTGAGAATTCCCCTGGCACTGGGGGACTCAGCTGGCATCCAGCCTGCTTTGCTGGCTCCTGCCCTGCTCCACTTCTGTGCCACAGAGCTGCAAGTACCTCGTCCTTCAGCTATATTCAGCTGGTGCACATAAAGAAGCTTTCACCAGGATTTTGGGGCAGTGTGAGTTGGCCCTGAGAATCAGTGATCCATAACTGCTCCACTGTTCAGCCCCCTCAGCACCACCAAAGATGTTTCACCTTTTTGGCTGCACGTTTTGTATGACTCCCATGGTCTATTGCCTGAGCGACTCCAAAATGGGAATGTGTTATCCTCCTGATCCCTGCAAGGTAGAAAAGTTCTGATCCTCCCCATATTACACTTGGGAAATTAAGGCAGTGCTTTGTTTCTGCCGACTTTGAAATCTGTGTTTGAATTCAAAGAGCTAAATGGCTTGAGCTATGTCTGTATGGCCTGGAGGAGCAGGAGATCAGGTACGAGCCAGTCCTGCTGTCTGCGCAGATTTCTTGTTTGGAGAGGCACCTTGATTTTCCAGATGAGAATCAAAGTGATAGTCAACATGCAGGCAGCCCCAGGGTGCTTTGGCTTTGGCCCCAAGTAACAAGACAGCGTAAATACAGCAGAGATCTGAAAGCGGGAGCTATTACAGCAATTAGATGGCCATAACTTCAGCATGGCACAGCTACATTTTATGAGATTGGGACTCAAGAGTGGAATCCAAAGCCTGAAATTTGGGAGCTAGACAAAGTGAGGATAACCCAAACGTGTCATGTTCTGAGGAGCCACTTGAAATTATCCCAGAGGTACTGGTAATATGTAGGGCTGTCTGAAAACTCATTCTGTATGGGACTTGCATATCTGTATCAAGACTGCAAGGTAAGAATCTAGATTTCCTGAGAGTAAGTAGTTACAAGTAGGAAGGGAGCAAGTAAACTTTGGTTGTACTGTACCTTCTATCCTAATGGCTAGAGCGTTCAGCCTGCAAACGGGAGACACTGGCCCTTCCATTTTGTCTCTCTTCAGATGGAATAATTTAAAATCAGCAGCTCTTTAGGACTACCTTAACCATTGGGGTACTTGATCTGCTTTGGGGCGTCATCATCTTCTTGCAGGTTTAAATGGGTTGTATTGGAGGCAGAGAGGAAGCAGAATCCTGTATCCTAACAGTTTAGATGTTATGGACTGGGCTGAAAACAGTTTGCCCAACACAAGATAGGAACTCTGTGAAGGAGCGAGAATTAATGCTCTGCTGTCTTGGCTCCCAGGACAGTACTTGAAGTGGGGAGGCACTCATTTCTGATTACTTAGAATACGGAATATTGACATATTCTGCCTTTAAGTGTAGCTCCAGCCAAACATACTGCCTGGGTTTAATCAACATACAGAAGAAACAACCTGCAGCTCAAACTGTTTCAGACTTCAGCTGAACGCTGTGTCGCCTTTGTTGCAGTAGGATTAAAATAACAGGGGAAGGTGGCTTGTTAAAAAAAAAAAAAAGGAAACAAAACCCCATCCTTACGGATCTGGCTAACAAAAGTGATTCCAACTGAATGAAACTTTGCTGATTTTGTCTTTACTTTCCTGAAGCCTCCTACTTGTCCTCAGCACTGGTGGGAAAGGGATAGGTGTATGTCTATACTAGCAAATAACCTGTTCCCAAGGATATTCCCAGGCACAGAAGCCAACTGGCATGGGCTGACTCACAAGTACACCAGTAAACAAACACAGCCAGCCTCCAGAACATGGTGGCTGGATGCAAATCCTTGGGTGGTAATGATCCCTGGGATGTTCTAACTCCCAGACCATGCCTGGGAATTGCTTGGGAGACTGCTAGTTGGTACAGGCCAAAAGCATGCCAGAGACTGCTCTAATAATTTCACAGCAGTCATATTCCAGTGTCTGGGAATGCTCACAAGCACTGTTTAATTCACTACCATAGACATAGCCTTAGGTTCACCAGCGTATTCCACAAACTCTTTTCAACAGTGCAAAAATTATAAAGGCTGGTGATTATTGGTGAAGAAACATTTAAAATTAAATCCTGTCTCAAATACCTTTTTTGTTGAGAACCTTTTCACTCTTGAGAGATACAAATTTATAGTTTGGTTCTGGGTTTCTGGTCTTGTGGTATTTATCATGTTAGTGCAGCCAACCTTTTAATGACTCAGTAACATAAACAATCTTGAAGATGTCTACAGGTTTTGGAATTAATTCTGTGACCTTTAGCGCAAATTTAGGAGTAGATGACTAAATTTAAAGTGTTTTGTGTTGTTCTTAATATTCAGAAGTCGTCTTCTGTGCAATCTTCTCTCTCCAACACCTATTGTTGTCTTTGAATCCAGTTACTTATTTAGAAGACGTTACAATTTTTAAACTGTCATTACAGGGGCTTAATTTTGGGCACTGGATAGCATATTATCTATAGCTGTCATTAATACCTGTAGCTAAAATGCATAATTTGTTATTAAATGGTACTAGGCTGGCAGAGACTCCCAGAAAATAGTTTTTAAAGACTTTCGGGTTTTGCAAAATATTGCTTAGTTTTCTTGTGCAATTAGCTGTGCTTATTATATAGGAATTGAGTGAAATTATAATCATGTTCCACATTAACATGATACAGAAAAACTGAGGCAATAAGGTGTGAACAGAGATTGCCTATTAGTATTATCTTAATTTGTTAATTATCACAGTTTAAAGTCTTATAATTCCTACTTCCTACTGCTCACTAAATTTGTTTGTTGTGCCCTATGTTAGATTAGCTAAAAAGGAGCAGATAATCCCCCATAAATTTTAAAATCTATTTGTAAGCACCTAACATATGAAAAATAACTGATTAGCCTTTACATTGAATTTAACTTCTTTTCATGATTCTTCCTTCTTCTTACAGTCCTTTGGTTGCAAATTTTGTATGAGAGAAAAAAGGTGGGGGTTTTATGCCATCAAATATTCTTTTCACTTGGAAAAGAAGATCAACTCAGCATAAAGAAAGCATAAAGAATTCAGCTTTAACCTGAATAAAATGGTTCCTTTTTTCTCCAAGTTATTTATTCATTCAAGTATCTTTATCTGAATTGCTCTTTACTTACAGAACTAATTTAAATCCTCTGAGCCCACAAAAGGTCAGACAAAAGCTTCTGTCACAGCCTTAACGCCCTTCATGAGTCATTTTGTATTTTTATGTAAGTTTTTTCAAATCATGATGATAAAGGAGCAAGGCCCTAAGAGGATCACACTGAGGATCCCGTTGTTGGCACAATTATCCATTATATTAAGGATATTGTTTTACTTTTTATGATGAAATTATTTTTCAGTGTTTCA
Organism: Falco rusticolus; assembly: GCF_015220075.1. NCBI lineage: Eukaryota > Metazoa > Chordata > Aves > Falconiformes > Falconidae > Falco > Falco rusticolus. Next base: position 68,906,998 of record NC_051189.1, on the reverse strand, counting down.
AAGACAAGATGTACAGAAAACTAGCTCATAAAATTGAGGTAAGGCAACATAAAGAAGTCAGAACAGAAAGAAAATGGCAGCTTTTATTACAGCATATTTTTAAAAGGCCTGTTGGTATCCAACTGTTGGAACAAGTCTGCAGCATTGAATCGGATGGTGTCATTGTTTGTGCAGGTTTGCATTTATTAACGCACAAAAAGGTTGGAGTAAATATGAATTCATACAAGCATTTTCATTATAAAAGTGAAGCTAAATAAGCAAGCAATAAAATATTATTCTTCAGTTATGCCATATCCTACCATCAGCTGAAAAAATGTGTTTTTAGAACTTTTCCTTCCTCTCTGTTTCAGTATTACTAATTCATTTAAATCCTTCCTGCTTCTACAGATAGCATAGTCTCCATGTTGTGACATGATATTCTAGTGCTATTCCAAAATATTCCAAGGGTATTAATATAAAGGTAGTGAAAAGAAATGTAAAATTATGTAGCAAACAAAACTAGGAATAATGGTTAGAAGACTCCATTTTTAGCTATTTTATCTAGCTATTAATTATCATTGAACCACCTATTAAAAAAAAAAGTCATAAATATGGGTTGGGACAATGCGATGCATGAATTTTTTGTATTTTATTTTATTGTGTTAAGCATATTATGCATAAATCAAGTATTACCATTACCAGTTTTCATGAGCAAAGCAGTTCAATAAATAGATCCTTAGGACTGGGAGTGACTGAAGGTAAATAGATTTGTTTAAAGTACACTATGAACAGAAGACTGCAGTCAGTGTCCTCAGCGTGTAAAATCTGTGAAGTTTGGTGTTTTCTTGTAGTCTCATGACTCTAGAAGCTGGTATATTAAAGAAAATCACCAAATACCATGAGAAGCATGACATAGCAATGAGTTCTCAGCACTAGAAATTTGTGTCACTTACTCAACCTTCAGTAAAGCTCAAATTTGCGATGTTGTTGCATCTCAAACCAGCTGTATTGGTTCTAGCTACCTGGTCGCATTAAATCTCCTCAGTTTAGGGAACTTCAACTAACACCAAAAGTTGTGACATCTTCTCTCAGTTTCCCACTTTTATTGTTTTCCCAATTCCCAGTTTCATTGATTTCAAATCAAGGATGAGGTTGCAGTGCGTGGTGGTGGTTTGCTTGGTTAGCCTGTGGGATCTGTGGTTTGCTGCGGTTTGTAGTTTACCGTCTTTTCCAGGGGAGCTGAGTAACACAGAGTGCAGCTGAGCCAGCTGAAGCTTTCTGCTTTTAATCACAGCTGATGGACAGTTAACTGCTGAGATTTAACAATGGAAGTAGCCAATGTTAAGGAAAGTCCAGGGACTATAAAAGTGAAGAAAAAAAGAGCATTAAAAAAATTATTTTTACAGGGTGAGATGAAGGAAGTACAATTTTCTCTTCAAATTTAGGGAAATTTGCTCTGAATTGATCTATCTCTTACTCACAGAACTAATTTAAACACCACATGTCTTTAAAAGGTAAGGCAAAATCATCTTTCACAAACTTCATGGTCTTTGTAAGTTACTGTATGTTTTCATGTCCATGCAGATTGTTGTTGACTCAATATGAGACATCCAAAAAAACCCCCACAGTCTATTAAAAACAGGCAAGGCAGAGAAATACAGTTTCTTTAATGCATAAAATCTGACTAAAAATGGAAAAGGCATGAAAAGGACTTGATGCAGAAGCTGTAGGATGTTTTCTAATCTTGAATAGGTACCTGATGGAAATTACCTACTGATGAAGTGCTGCCAGACAGAAGAAAAGATCTGAGGATTAGCGCTGCAGCTGGAGGATTCATGAAAGAGCGATATGAAAATAGAGGGTAAAGGAGGGGAGAGAGGAGGCTCTGCAGGCATTTGAAATTCATAGACACCTATTAAATGAGATGACATAGAGAAGAGATACTTGAATGAGTTAGATGACCCTCAAAACCTATGTCAACAGGTCCAAATGGAGGAAGAGATCACTAATGGAGGAGAAATAGAGCTGAAAAACAGGTTTAATCACTGAAAAGAATGGGCAAAGAACAGACAGAAGTATAAAACTTGTTTTCTGGAAAGAACAGGACTTACCTCTCTAGAAAAGGGGGAAAATGGAGATAGCCAAGGAACACAACAGGAGAGATAATGAGGTAATATAGGAGACTGTGAATTACAGAAATATAAACTTGTTTGTTGGAGAGACCACTCAAAATCACCCAGTCCACCTCCCTCACTGAAGGAGGACTTTTCAACAGCTGATCATGTAAGCAATGGCTTTGTCTAGCTGAGTCTTGAAAACCTCGGAGGATGGAGCCTGTCCCAGTGCTGCACCACACTCTTAATGAAGACGGTGTTTTTAATGTCCAGTTTAATTTCTTACATTGCACATCACCACTATTGCCCCTTGCAAAACTACCTGCAACTACCACAAAAAATTTCTGTGATATCCGTATTTCCCCTTCAAATAGTTGCATGTCACTGTTTGCTCACACCATATTTTCTTCTTCACCAAACCAGATTTCTGCCCACATATGTGAGGAGCTATGCCCATGGCTCCTTTCCATCTTCATAACACTTTGCTGGACTCAGGTTTCTCAAGATCCCTCTGAGCCAGCAAGTGGTTGAAGCAGGACATTACGTTCCAGGTACGGCCTCACTAACACCAATCAAAGGGGAATAACAACTTGCCTTTATCTTCTGGCCACTCACCCACTAATACAGCCCAGTATGCTGTTTGTTTTATTTCTGATGAGAGCATACTGTTGTCTCTTCTGTGGAGGCAGCTTGGCGTCCTATGTCACCCTCAGATGACATCTTACAGAGTAACCTAGAATCTGGAAGGAAAGGGCTGCAGATTAATACTAACACCAGGGCGAGGAAGGTTGACAAAAGTGAAGTTTCCTATTTAACACACAAGAGCCGCAAGAGAGGGCCTGGGAAAAACAAACACCATTCCCCAAGAGGAAAGATATAAGATGCTAGGAGGGATGAATCTCTTCATCTTTTAGAACAAATAACACTAGTAGACTCTTAGATTTCCAAAGGCTTACAAAGGCAAGGTAAAGTTGGAAACTCAGATTATGTTAGAATCACAGACTAATTTAGATTGGAAGTGACCTCTGGAGGCCATCTGGTCCATCCTCTGCTCAAAGCAGGGCCAGCTTTGAAGTTAGATCTGGCTTGGAAGTTAGATCAGGCTTCTCAGGACCTTGTCCAGTCAAGTTCTGAATAGCTTCAAAGATGGAGATTCCACAAGTTGCATGTGCAACCTTGTTTCAGTGTTTGACCATTCTCCCAATGAAAGCATTTTTTCTAAGATTCGATCAAAATTTCTGTTGTTGTCACTTAGGACCATTGCCTCTTGTGTTTTCATTCTGTACCAAGAAGAAACTGCCCCTGTCATCTTATAACAGCCAAAGAGCTCCCATTAGACTTCCTTCATATAGGCTGAACAAACAGGGCTCCTCCTCGTGTGTGATGTGCTCCAGCCTCCTAGTCATCTTGGTGGCCCTCCAGTGGGTTCATTCTGGTATGTCCATGTCCTTATTTTACTGGGAAGCCTTCAACTGAACATAGTACATCAGATGTGGTCTCATGATAACAAAACAAATGAGAAAACCCACTTCATTTGACTTGCTGGCTATTTTCCCAATACAGCACAAGATGTGGTTAGCCTGCACCACCACAAGAACATGGGGAAATCTCTGGTTTTTTGAGAGAAAAGGCAATGACATGTGTGAAAGTGACAAATCTCAAACAGATTCTAAAGGCTGGTTTTGGAGGACAATTTTGGTTACGAGGGCTCGGAAACAGTTACCGAGAGTTTTTTTATGAGAAGAGGAATCTCTGAACAGGGACTCCACTTAACTGTTGGAGTGTTGTTGTCCCGCTCAGCTAGGAGGACTTTTAAAAGAAAAGCTTTAAACTGTTCTTATATTTACAATGCTGTTTAAAATGTGGTGTAGCTGTACATAAATTACTTCACATCTTGAAAGCAGCCTGGCTGCAGCAGTATGAAGCACAAGGTAGGTTTGCTTATGCAGTTCAACCTGGTGTTTAGAAATTGCTTGCACAGCAGGAGAAGACTGACATGGAGATTCATGTTAATTTCCACACTTGGCAAAAGTACAGAGGAAGAAAATTAGTAAAATAAAAGCCCTGTAGTAGTTAGAAGAACTAAAATTAAATCACAACATCTTCATCCAATATCCTTCCATCCCATTTTCAGCAGATTTAAAGTATTTAATTTTACTGTAATACTGGAACTGCATGGGGAATTAAAAAATAAAACACAGATTGAGGTTAAACAAATAAATGTCTCAGAAAAATGGGTTCTTCATTACCTTATCATCCAGTCCTCCTCTGCACTCCCTTTAGATTTGAAGCGTTTGAGTGCCGCTATGGGATGGCAGAGATACTCCGTTATCTCTGCAGTGCCTTTCACAATGTGTTCTGGGTTCCCTTTGCTTATTGGTTCATGTGTGATCAATATGTGCAAAACCTGGTTTCCAAACACAAGTACAAAGAGCAAAAGTTCTCAGAGCAAAAGTTTCTGCTGTTAGTCTTTAAGCACAGCATCTTGCATTTTAAGCCATTACATTTCATTGGATGGGTATTTTTCCACTACTTAAAATTATACATCTGTGTGATATTCCAGTCCTGCTTTGCATTGCTGACGCTTCCCAAATATGGCATCAATGCATTTCATACTGCCTGTGTCATGACCATTAAATAAAAACAAAAACTAATATTGTACAGAAGTACAGACACTGATGGATGCTACCCTCGTACTGGTGTTTTACCTGCCTTACTAGCCACTGTGACATACATGTATAGGAGGGGGAGAAAAACATGAAGGGGAGGAAAGAGCTGCTCAGCCAAGGGGCAATGCTGGCATAATAACAAATACCTGTGAAGTGACCATAATTAAATTTAAGCTGTGAATTTAGAATGAGCATTCTGACTGTTGGAGGAGTGGTATTTTGGAACTGCATCTCAGCAGAAGTAACGGCAGGGGGAAAAAAGACAACTTCTTTTCAAATTATAGTTCTGTTCAGGTAATAGAACTCTGGACTGAGTATAACACAAAAGGCACTTGAAACTAAAGCTTTTTGGCATGTCCACGTCCTTTTTTATTGATATAAATCTAAATATTATGACATAAATATTAATATGACACCACCTCCTTGAAATTGACTATTTTTCACCTTACAGTAAGAAGAAAAGAGCAAACCAAGACTTTCTGTTTAGTTTTAGTCCTGAAAGGAGGTAGGCAAGGTGGGCTTACAGCCGTCTTTGTTTTCTCTGGAAACAGGGTGAGTTCTCACTTTACAGGTGTAATTGTGTCATTGATTTTTAAACAGTGCCCTGGAAAAACCAAATCATAGTTCATTTTTTAATAAAACTCAAACAGTGAACCTTCAGGGTTTAACATCTCCGTATAAATCTCATATGTCATATCACACTTTGGAACATCATGACAAAACATCTGTTTTATTGTGCTGTAAAATATGCAAATACTATTGTGATTGTAGTAGTTCTAGAAAAGCTTGGAAGGTAAAGAATATTCTTTTGCACATAAAGAATAAATTCATTGCTTTTGGTAGGAGTGGTTAGCCAATATTTAGAGCCTCCCTGCATTAGGAAGAGAAACGGAGAACAGCCCAATATTGACAATCCTGGTAATATGAAAGACTGTATGCAGCATCCTGTTTTCTAGGAAATAGTCAAAATAATCACTATGAGGCAGCTTCTTTGTTTAAAAATCAAAACCTGCCTGGCTTCCCAGAAATTTTGCTCCAAATAATGCTGCATGTCTTGCTCACATAGGTACGCCCTTGACATCTCTTGCTTTCTTCTGGGTTTCTACTTCTCTCAATATGTATGCATCAGTAATCAGTCTCCCAGCACCCCAGGGACCTTCTTCATCGCTCTCATCTTCTTGAATTGCAACCTATCTAGTTAGTTACTTAGTTACCACTCCCCAAAGGGGCCCTTACTTGCTCCTTTCAGTTAGTCTGTTAAAAAGCTAGTTTCTATTGCCCTTTTGATTTTGCTTGTCTATAAATTAGAGAAAGCATCTATTCTCAGCATCCAAAGTATTACAATTCTGCATTTTAAAAAACTAATCTGTGACCTATCGTTTATTGTTCTCATATTTGTACTGGAGTAACTGTTAGCCCAATCCGAAGTGCTGGAGCAGAATGAGGATAGAGAGCCCATTCATTCCCCATTTATATGAGTACTATCCAACTAACTCACTGGGTTGCATGGTAGACATGCCAGCTCTACAGCTGCTGAGCTTTCTTCATCAGCTGTAACAATAATTCTGTATTTGGTGGGAAGAATGAAGTAGTTAAAGGGATTGGACAAACTTACAAAGGATAGGTGCATTGCATTTTTAAATACGATAGCCCCAACGAAGACTCTGATGCAGGATCTACCTGGAAATATGGAGAATTCCTGCAGAAGATTGCTCTACACTTGATTAGTTTCTCATGCTGTCTCCCTAAGCAACCATCCTGACCTTCTGTCACGGCATTAGAGGGATTTTTGATCTGTCTGATTATGGCAATTTGAGTACTTATTATAGGAGCAGGAAAAGAGGATGGATTGTACCTGGAAAATAATACCAGGAACACTCAAAGTAGAAATCAAGTGAAATAACCTTTAAAATAGCTTATGAGGAAATGTTATTATTCTTCAGAGGATGGATTGTACCAGAAAAATAATACCAGGAACACTCAAAGCAGAAATCATGTGAAATAACCTTTGAAATAGCTTATGAGGAAATGTTGTTATTCTTCATCCCCTGCAGTACTGAGGTCCAATTCAGCAAAATATGTTAAGTTTTTAATGGATAATCAATGACCTGTTAGGAGGTGTTTCAAATTAATTGTCTCTACGTGGTGTGCTTTATGGTGGTATGTCTTTCTAGATGGGTAATCTAGATCAAAACATTGTTGAGACCACTCTAGAAATTCCTGAGTGAAAATTGCTGGCTACTGCTCTGCAGCATGTTAGATTAGGTAATCCTAATAGCACCTTTGTCTTTGAACTCTTAGAGATACATAGGAATTATGAACAAATTATTGGGAGATAGTAAATTGCCATGTTGAATTCTCTGAGTGGATTCTCATACCTCAAGTAAAAGTGAAATAGCTTGTCCTTCTTTAAGTGAGAGAAAAAAATACCTGTGATTATACTGCATTTGCAGGAGAGGAAGAACGTCTACATGGATGGTTACCTCACAGGAGCTGACACATGACAATTCATTACCCCATGGTGCCTTCTTGGTATGTCAAAGCCTTATGACTTCGAAGTGGTATTTTGTTACATTTTACTCATTAATTCTCTGCATCAAACAGACCATATATTCATTTCTTGAAGTCACTGAAAGAACCAAACATAAAATTATGACCTCTTGAGATTTTGACTGCTGGAAGAATTATGATTGTATGTAATTATTTAGTTTGTGCTGAAAGTTGCAGCAATACTGACCTATATATACTCTGACAGGGTATAATTTCTGTAAAGCTTGTGTCCACCAATGCTAGAATGTGTTTAGCTCTGTATTTAGCTGCATCTCATTTTTATGCAGCATTTCTTTTTGCCTAAAACCTATATTAATTTTTATCAGCACCCTGCAAATATGGTGCACAAAATTAGTCATGGTCACAGAGTCCAGGCTTAGAAACATTTTGAAATAAAATCCATGCTGCTAAGTGTAAATACTAGTAATAAAAGCTTCCGGGCAGAAGATACCATAGTGCTGCTATCATGACAAAGCAATGATTAAATGATTATTTTATAGCTGATCGAAGTACCGGTCATGCTGAAGTTCCTGATTAAACAGAAAGTTGGCACACCCTCACCCCCATATCCTACTGTGTTGTCAAGTTTGTATCGCCATAAATAACACTCTTGGCAAACCATTTCATATTAATATTACTTTGTGCTTACACCAAGTATGGGAATGAAAGCAATGAATTAGGGGTACCTTTATTAATCAGTGCCAGAGGAATGCCTGACCACTTAGTGGTGAAGTACAGAATAATCAAGAAAAGAATCAAGAGAGAAGGAAAAAAAAAATCTACAAACAAAGCTGAGAGGATACCTCAGCAGGAGAAAACATGCAGCAAACACAAAATTATTTATATGGATGAATCAGCAAGTTGTAAGCCAGAAAAAAACCTGCCCAACAGGCTTGACAAAAGAACTCATTGACCCAATGTCATTGCAAGGCCACTCTCAATAATCCTGAAAAGGTCATGAGAACTGGGAGAGGTTTCTGAGGACTGGAAGAAAGCAAGTCTTCATTTTTGAATGAAGTTGGGCAAGTTGGAGGATCCATGGAACTACAGGTAAGTCAGCCTCCCTTTGATCCCTAGGAAGGTGATAGAGCAAATAATCCTGGAAAGCATTTCCAAACACATGAAGGATAAGAAGGTTATTGAGAGTAGTCATCAGAGTTTTATGGAGAGGAATTTATGCTTAACTGACCTGAGAGCCTTCCATGATGAGATGACTGGCTTGGTGGATGAGGGGAGCAGTGGATGTGGTTTGTCTTGGCTTTAGTAAGGCTTTTGACGTTGTCTCCCATAACCTGTAGGTAAGCTGATCAAGTGTGGGCTAGCTAAATAGAACAGGGAGGTGGATTGAAAACTAGCTGAATTGCTGCTCTGAATTGCTGTGGTCTGTTGAATGAAGTCCATCTCGAGGCCAATCATAAGTGTGTGTTGTACCCCAGGGTTCATCACTGGGGCCACTGCTGTTCATTAATGACCTGTATGACTGAACAGCAAGTTGGCAGATGATACAAAACTGAGGGGAGTGGCTGATACACCAGGGGCAACTTGACAAGCTGGAGAACTGGGACAAAACCTCATGAAGTTCAGCAAAGCAAAATGCAAAGTACTGTCCCTGGGAAAGAACAATCCATGCACTAGGACCTGCTGGGGGCGGACTGCCTGAAAAGCAACTTATCAGAGAAGGGCCTGGGCATGCTGGTGGACAAATTGACCATGAGCCAGCAAAGCAATCCTGCAGCAAAGGTGGTCAGCAGCATCCTGGGATGCATGAAGAGAAGCAATGTCAGCAGGTTAAGAGGGCTGATCATTCTCTACTGAACACTGATGAGAACACATCTGGAGTGCTGTGTGCTGTCCCAGGCACCCCAGTACAGAGAGACATGGACATACAGGAGTGAGCGCAGTGAAGGGCTACAAAGATGATTAAGGGACTGGAGCATCCAACATTGGAGGGGCTGAGACAGCTGGGACTGTTTAGCCTGGACAGAAGAAGGTTCAGGGGGATCATATCAATGTCTATAAATACCTGATGAGTGGGAGTAAAGAATATGGAGCCAGAGTCTTCTCAGTGGTGCCTAGTGAAAGGACAAGAGGCGATGGGACAAGAGGAAATACAGGAAACTCCACTTGAACATAAGAAAATCTTTACTGTGAGGGTAGTTGAACCATGGAAGAGGTTTTCCAGGGTGGTTGTTGAGTGTTGTATTTCAGGATACTCAGAAGCCAACTGGACACAGTTCTGAATAACCTGGTTTAGTTGCCCCTGCTTGCGGGGGGGCGGCAGGGGCACTGGATGAGGTGAGGTCCTTTCCCACCTCAGCTGTTCTGAGGTTCTGTGACTCAGCAACACCATGCAGTTTCTGAAGATCTCCAACGGTGAATTAATGCAATGGGCAGAGTATTCCCAACACTAAAACCGATATTCGAACTGGAGAAATAAACCAAAATAATTCAAGCAAAGAACTCATGAGTAATAGTGTAGATGAAGGCATAAAAGGTGCTTGAAAGAAATAGTCTGGAAGACACTATAAGCTTTAAAAGGACTCTGAGGCCATGCCAAAGTTACCAAATAACTTGTAGCCCGAATGACAGAGTCTGAAAAGGGTTTTGATGGACATAAATTATCCTAAAAGACAGATTTAAGGAACACAGGGTTAACTGTATTCTCCTCCTAAAAGATTCTCACACGTTAATAATAAGAACCACCATGCATCCTGTCTGTGAAATGCAACTCACTTTATGTGTGTGGGGTTTGTATGCCTGTTTGGAAGGTCAATGTAAGAGAAGAAACTGTAGGGAATAAAGAACTGTAAATCAAAGAAAAAGTCCTAGGGAAATAAATAACTGTGACATGAAGCCCACAATAAACACAAATGGAGAACATACAAAATGGGTGCTTGCTGAAAATTTGATGCAATTGTAAATATTAAGTCAGAATATGTTAAAACATGACATAATATCTTCACACTGAGTTAATGTTCGGCCTGTTGAGTAGGCAATTCGTAGATACTCTTCATACTAAGGTTCTTAACAGAAACAGTTGAGGACTCCTATTTTGTACAAGTATAAGCTGGAAATGAATAAAATGTAATTGCTATTGGCATGTTTGATGCAATTACAGGGGAAAACATGATTAATAGCGATGAAGCATATATGGTTTGATTAAAAATAAAATATAAAGCATAGAGAGGGACCACAGATGATACCAAATGCATTAATATGAAAACAGATATATGAAAGTAATCTGTAGCAGTGGAGAGCCCAAATATAGTTCCTTTTAATTGTGGAGTGATAAATATTATCTCTAAAGTTGTGGGGAAAGAAAATCTTGTTTAAAAGGGAAAGAACATTTGTTGAATGCACAAAAGGAAAAATTGCTGTTAGAAATCTGTTTGTTTTACTACTGACTTAAAGAGTCATGTTCCTAGTGTACACACAAGAAGCATTTCAAGCAAATTGAGAGCCAGACATTGAATGTGGACTCAAGGAGAACTTCATGTAACTTTGCACTGTGTTCCTTGTATTGCCACCCAGCAGCTGGCCACCGCAACGGACTTTCTGAACACTTTGATTTGATGGAGCCAGAAGAGTGGGCTGCTACAGACTGCCCTGTGTCTTAAAGAATGGAGCTGTCATTTTCTTTTTGTACGTGCAAAGGAGCTTAGGGAGTCAAAACCATCACTGTCTTTAGACACCAGTGGAGGGAGAACGTGAAATTTGCAAATTAGTTGTATTTACTTACAGAAATTCTGGGAATTCCTTATATCATTCAAGAGAGAAAAGGTATGAAGTATATATTTAAGCTGCATAATGAAACACATAAGGGTCTTCTTCAAGCAACCTGTGAACCTGAAGTGCATGAAACAGACTTGATGATGGAGATAGTGAGTAAATGTAGATTGAGTATAGGCAATGGACTAAAATAATGCCCATAAATGCTGTGTGCAATCTAGTATGCCATAAATGCACATACACAACATCTGAACCTGGCTAAACAGAGTAAAGTAAAGGCAAGTCTGAAGTGTGGCCTGAGGCAAGCTGCTTGCTTTCATCTGCATTAGGAACGTCCCACCAAAGGAGACTATAGAAAGAGAGCTATAGCAACCAGGCACGCTAAAACTTTGCCTTGTTTACGTCAGTTTATGTATCATTGCTACAGTTTTAAAAAAATAATAATTCCTGATTTTGTTACCACTCCTGTGAACTTTTTTTTCCCTAAACAGATGAGGAACACTGTATCAAGGGTAAAACTAAACACTACATACACATTGCTGTAATGAAGCAATACAGGGCAAAGAGGAAAATGGAAGGAAGTTCAGCGTATCTTACATTCAGACCTCGTATAACAAGTGTAACTTCTTTGAAAAGACTGGAATTCTGTCAGAGCTAAGTTCAGTCCTCCAAGGTTACATGAAGACAAACATCTTGGTAGATTGTTTCTAGGATGAACCAAATATTATTTCCCCTGTTCAGGAAACATACACACACACAGATGGGAATTCACAAATACTTAATTCATAACCACCATTCCAGCTTATACAAATGAATACTTAATTACTTGTTTATGTATTTTGCATATCGCCACTCAATAATGTTTTATGCTCTTCTTTCAAACCAAATACCCAAGCAGAATGTAAATAAGTGGGGGGTGGGGGAGTGCTGTGGTTCAGATAGATAATATATACGCCATACACACCTCTAAATCCCATCGCGTTGTAATGAAGGAAATCAAAAGATGCTCTTTTCTTCTTGTTTGTTCTTTTCATTTTCTTTCATTGCACCTTTGTTAATGCTTAGTCAAAACCTTCTCGTATGGCATCTTTGGTACTTCCCTACAGATACATTTCAGTAAGTGTTATGGGCTTTAGGCTGAAGTTTGATTCCTTTCCCTTTTGTTGTTCATAACAGTTGATATCAAACTGAAAGATGGAAGAAGTTGTAGAAAAGGTTGTTTTCCCAATGTAAAACACATCAGTGTTTTACATTTTATATATGAATACAATTATTGTTCATCTCTTACTTGCACGTTACATCCTACATCTGGATTTTGGCAGGTAAAGTTATGTGACGGGCTGGCTAATGCTTTCTCCCACACCAAGCAGCACTGTAATCTCTGTTATTGTCCACTAGACACTTCCCCTCCCCCATATGCTACTTAAATCCTTTTTAAGATCAGTTTTCTGGAGTCCATCTGGCATTTTCAGACCACTATTACAACCATGTTTTGCCGCTGCTCTGCTGGGATGTGCTGTAGCCTGTGCGAGGCCATAGCGCTTTGTTACATACATACAGCAACAGAAGTGCTTTGTGTTTATACTACTCCGCATGTTATCGATAATCTACTTTCAAGCATGTTAATGCTAAAATAAGACTTCCAACTACTGCTTCTATTTATATACTTAAAGCTTCCTCAATCCTAGCTTTATTGGCTAAAGAAGTTTATAAATGACATACCCTAGGCTAAGTTCTCTAATGCTTCATTTAAGAAACATTAGTAACTGTGATCCATGGAAATTAACTGACATAAATTGTTGCTTTTTTAATATAGCTTCTTTGTATCCAATTTAGGTATCAAAGATTGAAACACTAGTAATATGTCTGAAGCACTTGAAGATGAAATATGAAACAACTGTTAAAAATGAGATTGAGTTTACATCATTTTAAGCCTGATCTATCCAGACTAATACATTAAACCCTAAGTTTTTAATACAAATACACAAGGATGGGGAAGCCAGTGCCATTGGTCACTTCATCTAACTCAGTTCCCCTCAGTTTCCCTTTGTATAAACAGCCAAACATTCCCTGGCCTGGATTCCAACGCTTGCATGGTCCTCCCAGGCATCACTCCTGAGGCTGCTCGAGCATGAGTCTTCCTCCATGACCCTGTAACCTACTTGCATGCCCACTCACACCGGAGCAGCTCTCATGTGCTGTTTTAAGCATATGACATACAACCCAGTCTCACATTCTGGATGAAGGCCCTGAGCTGCTGGTCAGAAGTGGACAGTTTCTGCTCTGACAGTTTAATGAACCTGGTAATTTATTTTGTTGGTGAACTGAAAAATAGTTCCCAGCAAATCCTACTAGCAGTCAAAATGTACAACAGAATCACAGTCATTAGCACTGTCTTTAATGAAGGACAGGAGTTCAACCATAGCATCTGTGGCATCCAAAGAAAGGTAAAGTGTTAGATTTACTGAATCCTATCTCGGAAACCACTTTTGTAAATCTGGTCGTATATTTCATATACAGTTTGGAATTAGTAATTGTCATCTTCTCTGGCCCAGGGAATATAGCATTCTGGACAGTTTGCTCATCATCAGTTTAACAAGCTTTCCATGAGACCTAGGACAAACTAAATAGTTCGGCCTAATCCTCAGTTCTCTATTAATAAAAAATAATAGTGTTTATGGCAGGTGGATTTAGTGATGATGAAGTATTCTGATTCTGTGTATCTAGTTTGAGTAGTGTCCTTTTGCTAAGCAGTAGCAAAATTCAGAGTTTTGAAGTTTTTTCATATGAAACAGAAATTAGTGACAAGTCAGTTATTTAACTAATGCAATGTGTGCTTTGAACAATAATGCAGAAGTTCTTTTTCTTTAAATAGAAGTAGGAACAAAGAGCAGAAGGGTAATTTCATTAGACACTTCTGTCCTGAAACCAACCATCACTCAAATAACGTTAAATTTTCCACAGCCTCTTTTCCTGTTCTTGAGACAAAGATGAGTGATGCCATGCCAAATTCAAAAATATCTATCGTGATTGGAAATGTTTGTGTCTCACCATCTTTCTGTTGAGGGTTACTTCCTCCTCAGCTGAGACAGATGAATCAGGTCGGGTAAATCACTACCTTGAACATTTCTGGATAAAACCAGCTGGGCTGTCCTAAATCCCAGCTGATGATAGTTCATGGCATCCAGGTGAACAGAATGGGAGGTGGCACAAATTGTTTCACTAAATCAGCTGTATGGCCAATAGTGTCCTATTGAAGAACCATTAAAATATTCAGGGATAGAGGAAGAGGAGTGGGTGCTGTAGTTATTTCTGCAATTGCTTTTTTTCACAACTGGGGAACTCCTAGCCAAAGGCTACATGCTGTTTGTCTAGAAAAAGCAGGTAAAACTGAACATCCATCTTCCTTTCTGTGTTTCCTTTCTCTTCACTGTGCTTTCTGCTGGACTTGTGTCATATAAGGGAACTTTAAGGCTTCAGATGCCACCCAGAAAGAAAAATGTAATTTTCTGGTCATAGCTAATTATTGACTGGCATAATACTCTTCAAAGGGTTATCCTGCTTGTTTACACATCTTTAACCTCCAGTGTACCTGAAACTCTTCTCTATAATAGCTTTAACTTCAGATTAGCATTCCCGCTTTTTTAGTTCAGAATAACTATTTTCATATATTTTTAATGACTATGCCAATATATCACATTGCATAATTAGTGCAAAAAAGTTAATTACACAATACACAGCATCTGTTTTGCTGTGTAAGTTCTTTTGTAGAATCAGATTACTGACCTTTTCCTCATTTCATACTGTTTTCAGTGCCTTCTTACAGTATTTGACAGTGGAACTTAGGAACTTTCTGAGAGCCTTATCGATTGTTTTCTTGTTCTTTTTCACCCGAAGTTCTTACCTTTGGGAAACAAAATCCAATGAAATCAAAATGATCTGAAACAAAAATCAAAAGTGACTGGGTTTATAGGCCCATTTTCCCACATTACTTCAGATGTTATCTGTTATGTTCATACCACAAATAATCAGGAGGAAAACACTTGGAGGGTCACGTAGGTCAATAAACATCTGGCTTATGAAGTGTTGCCCTGCTGCCTGTATTCTGTTGATAAAATTACTTTAGTCAGGAGGAAGAAATATAAAGTACAAAATGTAAGTGGTAAATTTTCCCATCTTGACATATGGAGGGTTTGGATGTGTAATTTACAGCAGCATAAATCTCAGTTTATCAAAATGAAATTTTGTCCAAAATTCAGAAAGAGAAAGAAACATGGTGTGTGTTTTTCGGTAGAGTATCTCCATCCCATTGTGGGTATAGAGTCCTCTGTGCATTGAGATGAGACCGTTCAAGAGTGCTTTATACTTCTTCAATCAAAACATATGAAGGCACTGTTTTTTTCCTGCTACAGAAACAATTTTAAGCCACTCTAAATGCAGGTCAGCAGTGGAACTCCACAGCTATATGTATTCTTATAGTCACGGTCTTCCCAAATTCTTTGTGTTTATCTCTTGAGCTTTTGCAAATATTTGAAATTCCTGGAGAAAGCAGTCTTCACCTGCACCCACTAGCATATCCACTGAAAGAATATTTAATGAGAAAGTACTGTGTTGTGTATGTTGTCAGGAACGGCATGCTTAGCTTCCTTTAATTAATGTGGCAGATAACTGCCTTTGTGATAAGTCAGTTTTCTTATTTTTACAGTTGTTTTTTTGCACAGCTTTTATGTTCTCTTGTGATGTTACTAAACATTGCGTTTGGATAAAGACTGAGCTGCTCGTTGGATTTTTGGAAACTTTCTGTATTAAAAAAAAAATTGCTTTGGGCTAGATTTTTTTTTTTCTTTGAAGGAAAATTCCTATTGACTTCAAATAAAGGTTGCAGGGGTTAGCTGTCCAAAAAAAATGAATGTATGATCACAGGAAGAGATTTCTGACACTTTTCTTGGCTACGGGCATTCATTACATATTTGAATGGTGTGCTGCCTAGAATGGATCCAGGAAAATAGGTATTAGTTTATGAACTCCAGTTATTGTGCAACCAAAGTGCAATAATGTTGTCCAGTACATTTAGGTGGCGATCTTTTGTCCATAGAAGAGAAAACAGGAATTAGTAGATGTGATGCAAACAAAAAGGATAGTTCTGCGTTTACTGGAGTGATTTGGTTGCAGTCACAAAATTAATCACAAGGCCTCTGCCACAGACATCTAATTCTAGTGGTTTGTTCCAAGAATATTTTTTTTGTACACCTCGCAGGTTGGATCATTTTTCAAACAACTTTAATGGTCAACCTGAAATGAATATTTCTAGAACCTTGGTACTCACAGTGTAGGTAATGAAATATCCCCAGCAAGGCATTCTATTCTGTGGGCATGCCATGTATCCTCCCAAACAGAAAAAAACACCCACTGATCTTTTAGTGTAGGCCTTGTGCAATTAGGCAGTGGATATTTATCATAAGAGGCAATAATATCCTGAAGAAGTAATCATATGGTGTTTGTTAGGTAGGTTAGCTTCCAGTGTAGCCAGTTGTGTCTGATCTGACCACTTCTCATCCTACATTCCAAATAAGTCACTTCATCCGTATTTATCTGGCCACTTTCTCGGTTTTCACACAGTCAGCCGCGCTCATAAAACTGTCCTAAACACCTCTTTCACATCCTCCAACTATTCCAAACAGGTGTGGTGATATATCAGAATTTCATCACTGTTGGCCATGGTGGATTTGCTCTGTGCTTCTTAAAGTACTTTTTTTTTTTTTTTTTTTCCCTCTCCCAATGATTCCCTAAAATGCTGCAGGTGTGTGCTATGTGCTAGCAGGGTCTCTCTCTATCTCTGGAGAAGAAAGGCCAAAACAGCTTTCTACTCTCATCTACTTTGAAATGTCAGAACCACCAAGGGTCAGGTCAGATGGGTCCCGGTTGCTGCTCCACATGAAACAGTGGCAGGCAAGTTTGGCATTTTTAATCTGCCCTTCAGGACGCAGGCATGGCTATGTGTGTTGTTTGAATCAGCTGATACAGTACCTCCCAACGGTTCTCAGTGCCGTTATTTGCACTCTGCAAGTGACTGGTCTTAGTGATGAGTTCCGTGTGGTATGTGTGGTAAAATTAAGTTGTCCTCTTCAGTATCCCCTCCTCTTACATTAATGTTCACAGTGACAAACACTCAGCTTTATGCTTTTTTTCTTTTACTTTGTGCGTGTTAAAAGCTGTGATCAGACTTGAAAAGATGGAAGCTTTGAGGCTTGAGTAGAGACATCCATTTTCTACATGTTTGGAGGCCTCTTTTGTTCCCATTACAGTCATTGCAGCTATGTTTGCATGTTTGCATGTCGTTACAGATTTAGCAAACCCTGTGAGTCCCAAAGGTGATTCTACAAACTGTGCCAACTGTCCACGATGCATACATCAACCACCCCAGCATCACTGGCCCACTGATAAGCCAGCATTCCTGGAACCAGCTGGAACTAATTTAAGTCTTATTTCTGACCCCTATGTTTCTGAAGAGCTGTGCCTGCCTTAATGCTTTCGAAAAGGTATTTTATGAAGAATGGATGGCATGGACAGAATTACTGTGGGACACTGTCATCCTGGCTGATGTTATTATACATGATCTGCTTCAGAGTAATTTTTTACAATGGCTATGAAGATCAGAAGGCCTTAGGTTTATTTCCAAGCTTAGATCTTGTACAATGTGTGAATTTTGTACTGTATAAATTGAAAATTAAAACATAAACATATGTATCACTATTCCAAGTTAAGACTCTTTAATCTACCTTTAGGCACTGAAATAAATGGTCAGGTTTTTAGGTAATTACGCACTTGCAGCTCTCATCAAGTTCAATAGAAAAGATGTAGCAAGGAACAGGCAACAGCTGCAAGATAGAAAATACAAAGAAAAACTTTTAACCAGTTGTATCAACCCTAAGGCATATCCAGAATGAAGATGTAGAAAATACACTCTTAACGTGGATTCTGCTAATTGAGGGGCTGGCTGTTCATCTGTCCACTAGTTGGCAGGCATAGCAATGCAAGCAGATATCCTGTGAATGCATCCCTGGCTGCTACAGAATCTCCACTACAACTAAGATGTCCTAGCAACTGTGTGCCAGCACTGCACTGTGCAAAAGCATAAGCATGAATAGGATCAATCAAACCTGCAGGGGAGTGTTCCAGTGGCTGGTGCATAAAGCATTTCACTGGAAGACAGTGAAACACCTGGTAAACTGGGAAACCAAGGTTAAGTATGAAGGTATTTGCAGGATGGTGGTTCTTTAAAAAAAAAAAAAAAAGGAACTAGAAATCACATTCTTGAATGCATAGCATAGAGATTTTCCCCTTTCCTTAACGACCCTGTTCCTGAAGATTATGCAACTGTACAATTGCCTGCAGCAGATGCTCAGAATATTCTTACTCCTCTGATGGATTAAATGGGTCACTTCAAATTTAGGGACAGTAAGGCCTTACAGATCAGGTTCACAGTATATTTAGTATTCCTGTTTTGATGGTGGCCAGTCCAAAATGTCAGCAAGAGTTGAACTAGCTGTAATGTAGAAGTGCACATTTCTTCCCCTCCCCCCACTCCCCCCAGCCCCCTGCCCTGATACTGTGTTTTCAAAAAAATACCATTGTATATCAGCAATTTCAGTTGACTTAAAAGATAAGATTTATTTCTTCAATTTTTCATTTTGCTTTCTGCCTTTGCATCACCCATGTAACAAGCCCATAACATTTATTTTGGAGCAAACTTGTTGTTCAGTCTGCAAACCAAGAAATGAGTCACTCAGCTCCCATTTCACATAAACCTTTAACTCCATGTATATAGATTCATAATTTCATTTTCTGTCCTGTGTGCATTACTTGATACATTAACATGCTTTCCTAGTCTTCTCCTGCTCTTTCACTTTTCTGTAGCTGCTGGAGAGACTTTTGTTGGAGCTTTTTTTGTACTGAAGCAAAACCCTGTCAACAGAGCGCAAAAGCATGTTTAATGGTCTCTAGCTGGCTTCAGATACCCACATTTCTGAATAGTACTCAACATCAGAAAACTGAACGTACTATTAATTAAAGCTTTCTTTTCAAATGATGCCAAAATAGAATATTTTCTAGAAAGACTGTGCTTTTCCTCCAACATGAAGTAAGATGAAAGACATTTACTCTGTGATTTCATTTGCATTCGCTGAAGTGACTCTGTGAAATGTCCCTTGGTAATAAAGAAAGTACTTGTTGCTGAAAACCTAAAACAAAGTATTACTTGTCAGTGTCTATACAGTGTATCTGCAAATGTGAGTCTCGCATGTGAAAAATTAGTGGCAGTATAAAATAGGACATGTAAGGTCACACACTTACTAGTTAGAAGATCGTGAAAGGGAAATTTTTTCCAACCACATTAAATCATCCACACCAAATACCTATTTTAAGGTTATTATACAGTAATAGGTTAAGATTTATATTTGGCATGTGAAAGAGGTGTAGACAGTACTGAATAGAGTTACAGTGACTGGATTTTTTTTTCAGAGTTTGAAAAAAACTTTTTTGAGTTTTACAATGTGGCACTGAGTTTTACAGTACTTCATTTTGTACCCCTGCATCCCTGTAATGCTGCATGAAGATTCCTCACACATTTTCATTTCCTTTTATACGTATGTATGTACTTCAATGAGAAGAGGAAACGAGTGTTTAAATGATGTAAATGATTAGTGAAATGTATTGGCATTGTTTATTGTCAGGGTAAGCAAATATATGCTTAGAGTTATGCAAGCGACATCTAAGCTGTGAGGAAAGCATGCTTGTCCCGGTTTGCCAAACTGGGAAGCAAGCTGGTAAGTGCCTTTTCCCTCACTTCCAGGCCACATAGCAGGCTTTCATTTCCACAAACAGCGCTGAAAGGAGAATAGGCAATGTGGTCTCAGCCTACACAGAGTTAGTATGTGACTGCAGCATAAGCTTGGACTCGCCAGCCAGGGAGACCACACAACATACATGCAGTGCTTAGGACTCCAGAAGCAGTTCAGGGCAAGAAGAAACATACTGTTGTGCTCCACTGGGAAAGCCCCTTCCAACTCCCGTGCAGTTCAGAAAAAGGGTAAACACCACTGTGCAGAAACTCAAAGATACGTTGGCTGGCATTCTGGCAAAGCTTTCTCCAGCCTTAATCTCTATCTGCCTGCTCTTGCCTGCCTGCATGAGGAGAATACATAATGAGTCAGTGGGATCCGCTTCTCCTCTCGTGCTGTGTTGAGAAGAGTACTGAGGAACATATGGGTACCTGGTACCTCTCTGTCCTCATTAAGTTACTATGTATTAGGACTTCCAGGGTACTAAGGGAATACTTTTCTGCCCGATATTCTGTCATATGTCTTATTTTAAATTATTAAGTCCTGTTGTTCTTGCTCAAGGACTTTTATAAGCTATAGGAAAATGCATAAAATCTTTCAACAAACCAAGTTTTTCTGGGACCATTCAAATTAATGAAGCTTGATTTGTGAAGAGTTGTGCAACTGCATCTTCAGGGATCTGACGGACTCTAAGCTTCTTCTATGGTAGCATTATTGATAATAGAACTCTCCCATTTCAATTTTTAATGCTTAAAAAGCTCATATCTATCCTTTGCCTTACTGGAAAAATATTTCCACAGGGACGATGGTGAAACACTGGAACAGGTTGCCCAGAGAAGCTGTGGCGTGTCAGTCCACAGAGATATTGTACTCTTGACTGGAAAAATTCCTGAGGAAACCTAGCTGGCTCATTTTGAGAAAGGAGTTTGACCAGGTGTTCTCCAGGGAGTCTAACACAAATTCCTGCATGTTTCTGTATAAACAATGGAGACTTGTTTATACATTCCCACCTATTTTTGTGGCACTACTATGCTGCACCTACGTGCCACTGAATTGGGTTGAAATTGGCAAAAGGACACCAAAAGTTATAAGAAGATGATATACATCATAATCACCTTATTTCCTTGCAAAGCTAGGCTGCACATGAAAAGAAAGAAAAGTGGTTTTGTCTGAATAACAGGTTCAAAAATCGCTGAGGTACAAAATGTTGTAACCTACAGATGCATTGCTAAAAAAAATTATTAATATCAGTCTTTGAATGAAATTTGATTTCTATACAGATTTTTAATTACTAGATTAATTAATCTAGCATCTATATTAAGATATTAGTCCATATAAATTATTAGAGTGACAAAAAAATCAAATTCTCAGGCAACTTCTGACCTCTGCAACGCTGAAGTAAATTGCTGAAAATATTAAACTAAAGAGAGTAGGATTTATCCCACTGATTCAGAGGTTATTCTGAATGTTACCATACTTGACTGTTTCTATACAGTTTTATAAGAAAATTATTATCTTAAGAAATAAACTGTATCCATGCAGTGAAGAGGGAGGGCTGTGCCTAAGAAGCCAGAAGAGAAACCAACCACAGCAGGTTTTTTTTTCATGTAGCCAAATAATGATGTGTGATATTTAGTAGATACTGCAACTGTATTCTGTTACTTTCCAGTTACTCTAATTTCATTCATGAGATACAGGATACACAAGATTAGAGAAGACTCTGGGGCACACAAAGGCTTATTCATTTGCTGAACATCACTGATGTCATGAACCACAGGAGTGAAGACTGAGGAAACTTGGGACATAAAATGTGATCATCCTGTGCAGGACAAAAAGATCTCAGGTGGAGATTTGTTTATAAAATCTAAAAAACCTACAAAATTGCATGAGGCTTTAGGTCTTCTAAATCACTGAGATCAGTAATAATGCAGAAATGAGAACACACATCCTTAATCTAACTCCAGAAATTAACTTAGTTGTAAAACAACACTTCTTTTGGAAAGATCTCAGTTCTTTCTAGAATAGCAACAACAGAACAACCCAGTCTCTGCTAGCATAGTGCGTGCTGCATTGGTGTCATCTGGTGGATGTTTGACATGGTATCCATGCTAAATAAAGCAGAAACCAGACAAAAATCATATTTTGGGGAGAGAAACGTTACACCCTTTTCTTTACCTTTTCCTCCATCCTTGCAAAGGAAACACTGGAAATAAAGTTTTTCTAAATAAATCACCAAAGATCCCTTTCCTTGCTATTCTAAAGATTCTAATCTGTGATTCTGCTGAGACTTATTGAAATGTCACTCTTTCCAGATGAACTAAGCAAAACCACTTATTGTTTTTATAACTTTATACACACATTAGAGAAAAGCAAAGATTTTGGAAAAGGTCTTCAACTAGTGTAAACTGGTTTGCATCCCTTGGTTTCTGCATTTACACCCAGTGAAATTGTACACGAATTTACTGCTATCAAGTAGCCCCACTGGAAACAGCAGGATTACTATATAATACAGCACTGTGGCACACTCTGAAGGTGTCAGTGTCTGGCCTAAGCATCTATAGTTATGACAAAATAAACATGACTTCTGGGCCTGAAACATGGACCTAGCTTGTCTGTGCTTGCTGCAGCTCCCTATCAATAGAAGTAGATTTACGTTCTTTTGTAAAAACCTAGCTTTGGGAAAAGTTGGTAGGCTTGGTTCTTGTGACTGCTCTACTTTGAGCTGTTAACAGCACCCAACAAGATACTTGTCTCCCTGCCAGCAGTTGCAAGGCAGATGGTAAGGATGCAAAGAAACTGTCATTTGGCTAGTTACGCACCTTGAATGTTGTTTTTGCTCTGCTTCTGGCACAGAGTTTCTGAACTGATGGCTAGGCTCCAAATCCTCAGACTTCAAGCCTATATGAAGTATACTGCAAGCAGAAATATTTATGTAGTGTCTTCCAGCATTGCTCAAGGTCACTCAGATTACCGTAAGGAGACTATTGTTGCTCATTTGCAGTGTTTCTATGCCTGTGCTAGATGACAGTCCTCCTGCTATTTTGGCAATCTGCACGATTTTCATGTTCAAATGCCAGCCTCATATACATAATATGTAATAACCTGTTTCCACTAAAACAAGCAGTATTTGTCCAGCATTTATGGTGGTAGGTAGGTGTTGGGTTTTATATCTGGCTTTGCCTCTGTGTTTGGGAAAACCAAGTCACTGCTATACAGCAGGATGTATTAAACTCTTAAATGTGTCTAAATTTCTGGAGTGTCTCCCGACTACCACAAACTAGGGAGGAAGGATGGGAAAGAAAAGTCCTCAGGCACAACTGACTGAGTTGTTTGGGGAAAATAGTAATTTTTTTAATAAGAGAGATTCATTGGCATGAGACTATGGCTGAAGGACATGCCCTTTAAAAGGGTTCCTTGTTAACACCAAAATTGCTGCAAAACTTGCTTGTTGGTCACGCATTCAACACAGGAACGCAGTGTCCTTCACCTCCAGGTGCAGCTGGTTAGAGGGTCGCTGGCTAACTGCTTGTGACGGATGAAATCCCAGAGTGGACGTGTGGGAGGCAAGAGGCTGGTGAGCATGTCCCATACCCAAAGCTTAAGTCTTCCTATTTCCACAGGCCAAACGGTAGTGTTGTGTAGCAATTCCCTTTAATAATTGTAGCGGTTCCACCCATATGGATGAGGAATGCAACTCTGTCTTCTGTCTCTAGCCAGAGAGGGAGTTTTATAGCTCTGTGAAAATCCCTGTTGTTGTAGCTACGCTAACTGCCTGCAGCTGCTTTGGGTGGTTGGAAAAAAACAGGTAACTCTACTTTGTACTGTACAGAGCAAGCTACCCTAAGTCTTATCTTTTGTGAAGAGTAAATAAGAACATTCCCATTCCTTTGAAGCAAGTTTAAAATCTATAGGAAAAAAATAATAGAAATTAGTACTTTGGGGTTGCATAATGCCTAGATGGTCCATGACTAAGGCACTCTATGACGAGACAAACAATTATGGTAATTCTGTTTTCTTCTTTACTTAAGGATTTACTCATAGGTATTACGAATCACCAAAATATATGATGGGTAATAAAGGAAATGTGTTGCCTGGCAGCCTTAGGATAAATTCACTGACAAATAAGCATGCTATAAGTAAACATGTAGTCTGAAAAGCAAGATTCTGCTCCACTTACCTCCCTCCGTGCTTGAAAACCTTATCCTTGATCTACTGCTCTTCCCTGGACCAAAAAACATAAAACAAAGCAAAATTCAGTGTCACAGAACAAAAAAAACGTTAGTTAAAGAAGTTGAAAATGGAAGTCAAAAGTAGGCCAACTTTAACCAACTGACTCAACTTCTAAGGTCAGGGAAAGCTTCAGTCATACTTTTTGTTCCTTTTCTAGGGAAATTATTACACAGTAATGTCTTGGGGCTGTGCGTTTGCTGGTGCTGCCAAGACAAGTCATTTCTGTGACTGCTGTGAGCAGCATTCCTTCTCTGTCATATGACTACGAGATGGACATAATGCATCGCATTTAACAGCACTGACTCACCCTGTAGTTTACGCCAACACTTAATGTCATTCATGCTTAATAAAACTGTAGGCTTCTGCTTTTCCACCCACTTTTTGAAAGCTATGACAGCACAAGAAGTTATGGCAGCTTGATATAAAATGCCTATTTTAAATTCTCCATTCATTTTTTTTTTTGATACATTGACAGTATACCTGAGGAAAGTTCCCTGAACAGCCACATGTAGGTGGCCAGCATATAGCTGAATGACTGCGTCATGCTTTTCAGAGAAATAAGTATCATCCGGTATTCTGACTGCCTTGTCTTTTTGTCTGATGCAAAGTTCATTTGTAAATCACGGATTCCTGCAAGCCAAAACCCCCCACAAAAATCCTCCTGTTCAGGTCAGCAAACTGACCCACTTCTGATCTCCTCAGCTTAGACCCACCTTTAATTTTTATACACTAGATGCACTGCTCCCTCTGAATGCTGGTATGAAGAGAATCTGTTAAATATTGCAGGTACCAACCTTATTAAAAAAATATTAAACCAAGCATGTTTTCCTGCAGCACTGTAAGCTCAAACACAACAGCAGCAGAATGGTAGCTAATGAGAAACTCAGAGTTGATGCCTCTCAATTCCAGCTCTGAGATGTGTGGGAAGAAGGAAATGCCACCTCTTAACGCCACATTAAACCTTGCCCTACAGACGTTTCCAGAAGGATTTCACTCAGTTGCCATTTTAAGCAATGAGCAGCTATAATTCCAGCTCTCTCCCTTCTAAGTAAAAACAAGGAGGAAAAGCGCTGGGCCTGAGGATGGCACAGCTCACGGGATGGTGAGGCTGGGAGGGGCTGTGGTGGCTTTCTGCATGCTGTGCTGCCAACACACCTGAACATCCATGGGAAGCCCAATGGTAAAACCCTGAAAATTGGAGCAGAGTGTGCAGTTCTCATGAACTACATTAATCATGTGAGAATACAATATCTAGTGAAATTAGAGGTGGTGTTCTGTGTTTGGGCTTTGTTGCAGGAGTGGAGTCAAAAAAATGGATTTTGCTCCTGTGTTCGGTTCCTGCCGTCTCCTGTCCCAGCAAGGATATTGGAAATACCTGAAATTTGGTGCTCTCTGCTTTCTCCCAAATGGAACAAAATTATCATTCAGAAATATCTGTAGCAATTCCAGGAATAAATCGTCTCTCTTATTGATTTAGCAATACCAAGGCAGTAGAAAGTTCTCAGTTTATATATAGAAGGAATTGTCCCAGTTTTCATTGTAGCAATGGAACAACTGAAACACGCAGTTCCAGTAAAGTGTTACACTACTAAAAATGCTTCAATTGTACTTTAACTGTATCTGTGTTCTGTTCCTTCTCTTTTTCCCAGCCAAAAAAGTCCCATTTTTCAGTAATACTGTTATTCCAGTAAAATTAATAAACTGAGTTCTCTGTGTAGTATCAGTCTGATTAGCAGCTACCGTACTCAAATGCATGACCTTCTCCTTGCTCAAGGAGCCGTTTAGGGACAGTATGAAGTGTGAATACAGATGTGACAGCAAGCGGGTGAGTCACACACATTTGTGGCTGGTGTAACCTCAATAATATTCTTTTTCTTTTTTCATTTTTCCAATAAAAACCCTGAAAAACTTTAAACGACTAAGGATTTTTCATTGCTGGCTTTTAAGATATATAGAGGGTTCTGCCAGTATATATGATTGTTACAGAATATTCCCACAAGAAACAGGACAATGTTGCTCTAAAGCCTTCTATGTTTAATGTGTTTGGTTTGGGCTCTCCTGTGAAATCTATCAGAAGAAAAAGAAGAGACGGCATGTGTGTAATATATAGTTTGATCAGTCAAACACAGTGAGAAATATCTCTCTATGGATAGAAGTGCGTTTTCAGCTAAAACAAACCTGTCTTCTGTTTTTTGTTTGATACAGAGAGGAGGAGTGCTGTTCTGATTAGGATAGAGTGCTAGAAATCAGGAAAGAGACTCTTCATGTCTCTGACAAGCATTTCTCTGCCTGAACAGGTCACTCAACCTTTATGTGCTTCAGTTTTATTACCTGTAAAACAATTCTTATTTATTTTAGAAGGATACACTGAGACTAAATAAACTAGTTTTTTAAAAAGAACATTTAGATTCCCAGTAAAAATATTGTAAATATAGGAACACATTGTCTGTTTAGAAAAATAAGTTCAAATAAAAAGAAAGGAGGAAAAGTTTTTAATGGTATCTGTTAAATGTTTGCAAGATCTTTCGACTTATTCCTGGCTTAATTTTAACAGTAAATTCTGGTAATAAAAACCAAGGCAAAGTGATGCAGTAGGAAGGAATGACATGGGTTGTTTCCTCCCGCTCCTCACCCCCACCCCCACATCCCTCGTTACAGCTGGCATTGCTGACAGGTACCTTGGGGTTTGGGGGCAGAAATTACCCAGAAATTCCAATATTGCACTAGGATTGCACTTGGCATTTGCTGTTCAGCTGTTCCCATGCAACAAGATGCTCTTCCAATGCCGTTTGAAGACCCACTGTCAACAACAGGGTCTGCAGTCCCTGTTTGGATTAAGTCCTGTCATTGGTCTTTGCTAACAAGGACAGAGGGGACAGCAGGAGCGAGAAGTCCTTGAGCTGCTCCACAAGGAATCAGGTGCCTTGGGTGGTGAGTGCTGTTGTATGTCTGAGACACAAACTGTCCTGGAGAGATTTAAAGCCCACGGTTTTGATTCAGATGGCCTACAGTGTAGGCTGTTTGGCTTCCCCTGACTAAATGGTATCTGAGCTAAATCATTTAGTTCTTTGCCTTAGGCTTCATGTCCTGACTATTACCACGAGCATATTTAAAGGATCCTCATCCCCATTCCAGCTATCACATAAGGCAGCAGACATACACATCTGCTGTATATACACATCCTGATTTATTTTGAGGTTTCCCATTTCAGGGTTTTCTTTTTATTCAGACTTCTTCAACTTGATTGGTGCTCCGTGTGAGTCATCCATTTCGCATTCAGCTCGTTACTCGTGGGGCCAAATAAGGGATGGCACCACACATACAAGTAGAAGGAAAACTGTGTGCAAAGAAGTCACCATACTGGAAAGAAGCACTTGAAATCAACTGGTTAAATTATATCCCTGTGGGCTATGCTCTAGATACATTAGTAGAAGATAAAAAATAAAACCTTCTCCTGCCTCAGCCTTGTTGGGACCAGACTAGGATTACCCAGGCGAGTATCTACTTGCCCATGTGAGCTAAAGTATCATGTCTCCCTAAAATACTACTAATTTTTCTAGACTTGTTTTTGGCTCATAAAAACAAATAAACTGTTACCTTAAAGCAGGGAAAAAAAGAAAAAAGAAAAAAAAACAAACCAAAAAACAAACCAGCACCACAATACCACACATTTTTGTATTAGTCTTAGATATTGTTTGTTCTATTTATTATTAGGAGTCCATATTAGTATTTTAGGGAAAAGCTACATTGCGGCTACTGACTTCATACCTGAACTAGCTATATTGTGAATGGTGAGAAATTCCTGAGTGACCTGACCCAGCTTTTGTAACTGTGGCTGAGATCATCGATAGGACTGACAGCTAGATGAACCCACCAACAGCTGAAGCTCTCCTCACCTAGCCAGTAATTGCAACTGCTGTCTGAATAACCTCTTTTATTCTTTACTTGTATGTTAATCCCAGTCTGTATTCTTAATGAGTCATCTTGACTCCTCACAACATTGGGGTCTTACACAGATGACCTAGTAAAGAAAGGGGCAAAGAAATAGGCAGAGCTGAAAACCATGCCAAGCTCTTTGCTGTCATGTCAGACCAACTGATGTTATCGCAGACTTAACATACATCTAGCTGATTCCTATTTGCCACTGTAGGATTAGCAGAATATAGAGTTGCAACATGAGCAACATCAGTGTATTTGCGGATAATCTGAGACACTTGATGATACTGAATATCTCCTACATATTTATACACTGTCTAAAATAATAGATATCGCTACTTATATTGTTCAGTATATCTGCATACCTAAAATTATATAGGTGTACACACAGTGTTGTTCCACTGTGAAGTGAGAAGGAGCAGTTCATCATTCCTCCTGGGATCTGCTGAGCAGTTAATATGTTGTGGTAACATTCTGCATAGCAGAGGCCAAAGTACTTCATACAATACGCACCAAATACGTAATGTCTGTCTGAGTTGTCATGGGTTTTCGAGGAAGACCCAGTTCTGACTTTAGCCCTCTGTATACCAGTCATTTTAGCAATTAATTAACTTCAGCAGTCATAATTTTTGTTGTGTTTCTGGTGAGCATATATTTAGTGTCTGTTTACACGAACTGGAACTGATTTGCTGTTTCCTTGGTGGTTTTTTTTTTCCTAAATTAGAAATTACCTTCAATCAAAAGATCCTTTACAGCACAGGAGCTGTTAAAAGTGTGTGCAATTCACCCCACAACCTTCTTCATGGCATTTGCTACAAAAGCAGGAAGAATTGTGGGTTGCTTTCTCTGTGCGGACCTAAGGGAAAGCTGACAGAGCTGGGGTGTGCAGGGCTGCCCTTAACTGAAGCAGTGGGGACCGGCTGCCCGGAAAGACCCTAGTGATGCCACTTACCAAACACCTGGGGCTCCCTCCAACCCAGAAACATGAGTTTTGCACCAAAAAACAAGACAGGAGTGTCTGAGGCATGCATAGGTCTCACCACAGTATGGGGTCCATACTGTGTCAGGAGGCATACCTGGACCTAGAAGCTCAGAAACAGTACAGCAGTTTAGACATACTCTTGGCTACTCATACACATATTTCTAGGGAAGAGATATTGCCCTGCGTTTTACTGGTTTCACTCAGCTAGTCCTCAGGGGAGCACAAACAGCCATACTACACCTTCCTCCACAAGTCATGCAGTAGGACAAGGAGTTATCTTTTTCCTTTGACAAAAGATGAACAAAAGTGTGGAAACAAACACTTTTTATATATTCTTAATGTTGCTAAATACCTTCTCACCTACTGTGTATGTGTTCTGTTTACATATAAATAGATTAATTGTGATAGCAGGGTACAATCCCAGGTTTATTTGAGGGCAAGATTTAGGAAAGCATGCCTCTTTTTCCTCTGGGTAAGGAGGAGCACTGTAACAGTCAAAAATTACCAGAGATAAAGCATCTTATCTCGTTTATCTAGAGCCTAATTCACCTGTACTTTTAAAGTCTAGGACACAAAGCACATACATTGTGGGCAAATTCCATAGCTTGGCTATCATATGTGTTTCCTACATTTTGTGTAGCTCAAATGTATTTTTCAAAGAAAAAATGCCTTACGAAAAATGCCTTTCTGTATCTCTAGGTGAATTGTGTGGAATTCTTTAAGCTAAATTGCCCTCTAGATAGTTTTGACAATGGGAAAGAGTATACCTGCACTATTTACAGAAGTTGGGTCTGTGATTAAAGAACAAAAAGTGCACTACAATTAGACAGGTATTAAGCCACACTGCAATAGATGAAGAGTTCTGACAATAAGGTAGAGGTATCCCTATCCCTATTTTTATTCACTGACAGGTATTACATAGGTGTGGAAACCAGGTATACATATCAGAAAACTGTTAGCCAAATCTTGTTATCAGTTGTACCATTGCAATTTCATGCTTCAAAGACTTCGGTTGGGCTGCTTGTAAATGTTTCTCCTGAACTTATTCTGCACTACACTCCTCTGAACAGTATTAATGATCCATTTTCAAGTCAAGTGAAACATCCCTCAGCTTACAAGACCTTTTCCTTCTTGAGAAAAGAATTTAGTCATGAAGAAAAAAGATAACTTTCTGAGGCTTGGTTTGTTTGTTATCTTTCTCAGTCTGGAAAAGCCAATTAAATAGGAAAAGAACTGTGGGAACTTAAGGATGTTATACAAAAAAGAATTTAGTACTTTATTACATATTTAGAGTCATCCATGTGTTGGTATTATGGCAAATTTGATTTAATCTTTCTGAAGCTATCCCTGATAAGAAGACATCTGCTTCTTTTCACCACTCTGACATTTTGTCTTGAATATATCCATTCATGGTAGACATTTATGGTTTCACATCCCAGTAACGGTCACTAGAAATTCAAAGGAATGTCCTTGCTTGCCCAGAAGGCAGGATTTTGTAAAGAGCTACGAGGTGGATTAGAATTAACCACTCATTTTAGCCCTTTGACCTCAGTGGGCTGAGTCTGAAGCAAAGGCTATGCAGATTGATCTTCTTAACTCCTTTCTATTCACAGTTTTGTCAAAACTCAATTTTTTTTAAACCATGTAGAAACAAAAACAGAGGACTTAGTATAGAGATGCAGATGTAGAGGTTAGAAGTGAGCTCAAGTGTGGCAGAAGAGTAACAACCCTCAGAAAGGTGTACCTCAAGGAAGGTATCTCTCCCCTGACCAGGGAGGTGACATCTCAGAAAACATGTCTAGGGGATGAGGACCCTTAAGAAAGAGAGGTAGCTTAGCATTAGCCGCAAAATGTAAGTTGTCAAAAAATTTACTGGAGCTTACAGGAATCAGCATTTACCTCAAATAATTAAAACAGAAGAGGTAAATCTTTAAAAAATAGACTCGGAGAAGAGGCCTTGGAAGGTAAGAAGAAGACGATCCCAGCATTATATGAAAGGTTCAGGACATTGAGTTACTGGCCTTTTTACCACATTGAGATAGAAAAAGCATTCTTCCCATACCCTGATTTTATCATCTTACTCATAAAATAATTTGAAAAATAACTCAGTAACTTAAATGGCCTGCCATTGAATACATTGGTATACAGTGAACTTAAAAGATAACTTTTCTTCAATTAAAAAATGAATATGTGATCATTGATGGTCCTCCACCCCACACCTTGTTGTACATAATAACCAGTAGCCACGATTCCCAATTGCTGTTCTTCCAATAGGAAAACCCTGATATTGGAAATCACTACCAACATGAAAAAATAGATTGCACTGGGCTACCTTCAGTTCTGAGAAGTAACAACATCTGTCACTGCTTTTTACTTTTACAGCATCCAAATCTCCACTTGAAACTCACTGAAAGGACTTTAAGAAAGGAGGTATGAAATAAAAAAATCTCATCCTGACCAAAAATTCTATTAAACAGCATTTTGGGCTCAGGGCTCAAGCTGCAGGTGGGGGACACATCATTTCCTTTGCTATAAATGAAAGCAGCTAGAGTCCAATCTTGCTTCCACTGAAGTCACAGACTTCATCATACAAAACAAGGAGAGAGAAATTCACTTTGTTTAATAGTTGTCATTTCAGTTCTTTATGTTTCTGTTTCCTTAGAGACTTGTGAGCTTGTAGATAGGCATACGTTTTCTGATAAACACTCCTCATTGTACTTTATTTGCTTCTACAGGTTGAAGTTTAAAAAGTGTTTATGCCTTCTTTCATCTTCTGTTTTCTCATATGTGCTAATAGAAACAGCAGGGTTGCTGCAATATCATATACAGGATAAAAATAATCAAACTCTGACTTGGGCCGTTCCTCACTAGTTATCTTGCCTAAGTAAATTGATTGACTATGATTATAACAGATCAAAACAATTGTATCAGGAAACAAAATGAATTGTGTATGCTCAGCCTCTCCCAAAGACTGATCTTGTTGTCACAAGTATTACGGCACCGTGTTCTTTTCCTCTAGTCCCATATCCATGACAATTCATATCCAACAGACATTGCTAAACAAACATGGTATCTCTTCTATTTATGTGCTATGGTAAGATAACAAAGCTGATATCCTTGATCTGGTAGGTTGTGTTGAAAACCTGCAAGATCTATGTTTCTAGCATGTCTATATGAACCTATTATTGGATCATATAAAAATCTTCAATGAATTTAACTTCAAACAACCTCTGTGAAATAGGAAACTCTTATAATGACTATGTTCTGTATTTGGGAAGCGAGCATCACAAAGAATAAGACCGAGATTATTAAAGCTATGTCCCTGCACTCATGAGCAAATAAGATGTCACTAGTTCAGCTGCTTAAGACTTCCTGGAGTTGCAGACCCCAATAACTACAGCACTGGTCTGATTCAACACAAAGGCTGGGCCACCAGCAAACCTAGGAATGATTCATAGTCACCAAACTATTGAATCCCAAGTCCGTCCTTCTGTGTCTGGTTACAATTGGAAAATATAAGAGTCTTTTCAAGGAAGGAAATGTTGCCATCCTTCTGGGAAATGCTGTTGATCTGATGAATCTGTTTTCTTTTTAATTGTTGAAACCAGTTTTGTCTAATAATTCCCAATGAGCTCTTGCTCTACAGCACATCAGCTACATTACTACAGGATAACAGGAACTGGCACCTGCTCAGAAAGCTGAATTGTTCTGAAGCAGATCTTTCTTTAGGTCTCTCTTTCATTAATGAACCTCAGAAGATCACATTATGGAAGTTCACTCTGACATCCTTTTTACATTTGGTAGCAACCTCAGACTAAAGTGATTTGTTAAAAAGTGTGCAGAATAGGAAAATAAATCAGCATTGGTGTCAGTTTGTTTTATTTCAATAATGGTCTCCATGGAAACAAAGTCACTGACCTATTTCATTTCATACATATAAGTAAACACCAGGGTTTCCAGTTTTCATATCTACCATTTTTTGTACCAACCATTTACTTTACAGAATATCCATAATGTACTACTTACACTTTTTCCTTAAAGGACTATTTTTTAATTCTTTTTTTTGCCAATTTGCTTCACCATGGAGACAGTGACAACTCAGTACTGTCTTTATAATACCAGACCACTTCTATCTTCACTACACCTACCCTTGCACATAGATGCGGTGACTGTAAACGACAATCTAATAGCAGTATGATTAGATGTGCTTCAACTGCTGCTTCTAACTCGTCAGATTAATTTCAGATTACTTCATTCTGCATATTTTTAAAATATTGGTCAGTGTTACTATACCAAAAGAACATTTTCCTAATGACAAGCTAGCTGCTGTTGAGTGGACACCTCCTGCTTCCAGTGGAGGTGGCCTTTCTCCTCCCCAACATGGCACTCTAAACAATTTATGACTGACCTCACTTGTGTCATGCTGTTTAGAACCTATGGATACATTCTTTGCTTGTTATATTTGCATTATTCACATTGATTCATATGCAGTTGGATAAGCTGTAAGTGTCTTGAACCCATAGATAGTTTTAACCCGCTGACACCCAAAGTGAGTGTGAACATAAGCACAACATGTGCATACTCGCACAAAGAAGATAACAGACTTTGCAAGGAATACAGCAAAAGCAAGTTGGAGTGCCATTTCTCCTTTTAATATTGAGCACACAATACACCCTCTCCTTAACACTTTTAATGGATTGACTATGTATGTCATGTACGTACAATATACCGTGGCCTCAAGGATAACCACCCACATGTGTGGGAAGAGAGACAAATCATATATGGAAATGTTTAAAAGTAAATGAATATAGTATTTGCTATATTATGGCTTCTGAGATTATGCCCTGTGCTTGTCTCATCTCAGTAACAGTTAAATAATCTAGCATATTAGCTGCACATTCTAGGCCAAATGCACTGCTAGAGTAACTCTAGTGATGTAATACACATATTTTCCTCTCCTTTAAGCAATGTAAATCCATATAATACCATTGAATTTGATGGCATTACTCCAAAACTAAAAAGATACTATGAACAGAATTATCTGACTGAACCAAGCTGTTCAGAAAGAAATCAAAGACTTGCCAGAAAATGCCTTTTATTTTACTGCTCTGTGGCAAGCCTGACTGCTCTGTCTTTCACAGGCATTTTAGGTTTAAGCTAAAGGCATATGAAAATAGTTGTTTTGAGTCAAGTTCATTTACATCACTGTTCATAGCAGTCAATATATGCATTTTAACTGATTTGGGAATGGAGTGTTGTCTAGGTAATTTCATACGAAGATTTGTTGGATATTTTTTTTTTCCCAGAAAGGATTATGCCTAAACTTTTGCTGCTATTATTTCTGCAATCTACTAGACAAATGTGGTTACAATTTCCTAACTCCCATTGCCCAAATTTACTTAAACTGCTTCATAAACAGAATTTAAACATGCTTTAGCTAGTGCTCGTGATAGATTAAACTTTTCCTCTAATACGCTTCCAAAACCTCTGTTCCAACTGAGGGCAGTGACCTTCCAAATAAATAAAACATGTTTTGTTTCCATGCTCTGTATCTGTCTCAATGGCCTGCAACCTTTCAAACTTTCCTTCCCCCTCCTTCTCTTGGGTTCTGCTGCCGTTTCCCACTGACGATATGGATATGCAACCTTCCTTATTGGGTAACGCTGGGCAAGTTTAACTGCTGCTGTCTGCCGAAGGAAGGTTTCTGTAACGACATCTGCCAGTTTTTACAACAGCAGCCTGGGGAGCCTGAGCTCAGCAGTCAACAGCTTGTGGGATTAAACAGGAAGAGGAAAAATAATAAAAAAAAAAACCACCACCACCAACTGCTTCAGTCTTAATACACTCTGATGATTTTTCTTGCTTCCAGTCACTGGGATATAAAGTCAGAGGGCTCTCTCCTCATTTTCTACCTTCTAATATTCCAGTGTTCAGTTCAGAGCTGCTGTCACTGTGATTTTATTTTTCAACATTAGAATATTTTTTAAGGTTATTTGATATTTGTACCTTTCAATTAGTCAGGGATACAGTGTGGGAGAATTGGTGTGGGGACATAAATGGTGGTGACTCTTCAGTGCCAAGCAAAGCTCACCTGTAGGGTGTTGGCTGCGTAATGTCCCTGCATAGAGTAAAAATCCATCAAGAATACTGACTGTAAAAACAGTACTGTTTTACTTCATGTCATCAATTCTTAATGTATTTAGGGTTATCTTTGTTTATTTCAATAACAAAAATTAATATATACTACATCAGGATTGCATACTCCACTAATAGTCCTAGATCGATGGGACTATTAGTGGTAGTTGCATAATAAGTGTTCTAAAGTAGAACCACCCTAAAAAGTGCATTGTGTTCCAGGCAACTGCGTGGAGGACCCAGAGTATTCTACACCCTCCCTCAGAACAAAGAGCTTAGCCAAATTTTAACTGTAGGAATTAGCTTCAGAAAGCATTTTTATTTCTTTGTCAAGCGGAGCATGCAAATGGATGTTAAACTAAATTAAAACAGGATAAAATAAAATACCCTTTCTTTAATCGCTATGCTAAATTTGATACATCAACCACCCACATAAACACAGAATCTTAGTTTTAAAGAGTTAGAATTCTAAATATAGGCACTGTTGAGAGAAGCCATTTCAAGAAAGAATGAAAGAAAAGTCCAGGTCAGAGACAGAGTATGCGTAGCAGTAATGTCTCTTTAGAAATATACTCTCCCTGTGGTTTTGGCCACCCTCCAAAGTTCTACTTCTGAGACATCCCAGGCAATGGAGATGTTATAACAAGAGCCCATGGAACAGTGTCCTGCATCATGCTGATGGTTTGGAAAAGAGTGGTTTGTCTCAGCTAACCGTTCCACATACATAAAATCAATGGTCTCGAAAGACAAGTAAATGCTTACTGCACATAACAAACACATTACACCTTGCCAGAATAAGCAGGCAGCCAGCAGGGTACTCCTGTGTGTAAGCTCAGACCTTGAAAGTCTTGATTCCTACAGGCAGATTCCTCACATCATACTTAAGGTGCTTAAATGAAAATGATCAGATTTTCAGAACTGTGAGAAATGCACAGTTGCCATGCACATTGAGGAGATCTGCAGCTTCTAGGCAAGCCAGGTACCTCCTCTTTGGGCACCTAACTATGATGGTGTAGCTCTGGCTGCTCAAACTTAAAAATCTTGGTGTAAGTCTGGATCTACAGGATTTTGTACTGCTTAGTTTTTTGATGTGATTAGTGATTTTTCTGTTAGAATTATTGAGATGATGTATTCCCAAACTTAGAAAATTGCCTGTTCATGCAAAAACTTCTTACCCTCTTGCTCTCTGAAAACTTAAGCCATGCCAGTGTGAGTACTTTATACTTCCGCACTGGTAAATGGGCCAAAGGGTTTGCACTGAGCTGGGGGTTAAGTGGTAGAAGCTTGTGTTGGTGGCTGGGGGGTGACGTGGGGAGTTGAGCAGCCCCAGCTCAGCTGCAAGGGGCACAGGTTGCTGTCACTAGATGGTGATCTGAAGTTCTGCCTCCACTTCCCGGGGCGGCAACTTTTGTGAAGGCTGTGAAATAACTGTATTTTATTTGTGGTTTGGAGCTTTAGAACTTACTTTATTGATCAATCAGATGGACATAAATTAAAGAGCATGGTCTATTAAAACCTCTGTGTAGGTGAATGTTGAGGCACCCCTCGACCCCCCTCCCCCGCAGGTGAGGACAGCCCAAATGGCAGCTGGAGGCACCTGGCAGATCTCAGGAAGAGGGAGAAGAAGACAAAGTACGAAGCAAAATTCCTATGAAGCTGGGAATTTGGCAGTGAGAACTGGAGTATCCTGTCTTGACTTCAGGGCATTAAGAGATGACCTCTGCTGAAGCTCAGCCACTAGTCGTTGTGCATGTCTGACACGGTCATCTCTTGTTCCTGAGTCATTGCTGGTTTCTGTTTTCTAGTCTGTCAGTTCAAATTGAAGACCATGTTTCATGAGCGTTTGCTTTCCTTAGCAGAGGATATGTATAGAAAGGTGCATGTGCATTACTAAATCAACCAAAACACATTGCACGCCTGTGACGGTGCGTCACAGAATGAGAGTGACCTCTCGTACCAGTGATTCATTCACACATAAGTTTTGTCAAACCTAATCTCCCACTGAAACTTGGTGTATCTCAGGAAACTGAAAGGATGAACAATGGCTTTAGTTTATAAATCACGTCATGCTATATCTTGTTTGAAGACTGTTTACTTACTTTCTGATCCCATTATATAAAGTTGCTGGTATTTTCAGATGACATTTTTTGCAGGAAGAGATCCCACTTTGGTTCTTGTCCAAAGTTCCTCAGGTCTCTGGAAGAAATAGAAAGTGATAAAAAAAATTAAGATGATTAAGTGAGAAAAAATTAAGATGATTAAATCTAGTGTTTACCAGATGAAAGCAAATTGAATGTGCATAGAGTGTGTCATCCCTAATTATTTAAAACTAGATATTGTTCTACCTTTATGAAACAAAAGTTTTATGATTTTTGCAGGTATATTTGCTAGACATTTTATGACTGAACCCATGTTTACTCATGTTAGCTCACATGAAATAACTAGCTTGTTTTAAGGGCCAGTTCAAAGGCAAAGGATTCATGCACCTATACAACTATTAATTCAAAATGCAAAAATATATTTATTTGTATCCATGGATTTTATTCCCTGTAACGCCTTTTGACAGGGGAAAGCTTAATGGTATGTTAGTAACAAGTAAAAAGCCTAAAGGTGATAAGAAGATGAGTCTGTTGTTTGACACATGCAAGCTGCAGTTTATAAGTTAAGGGAAAACATATCTTCCCTAGTACGCTAAAGAATTATATGGTGCTTTATGAAGGAAATGTCTGATGTTTTTCTTCTGCCTCTTGCACTTGTCCTGTAGGACAAAATAGATACATGAGAGCAATGCCCTGGGCTGCGCTTAAGCACTCGTACCTTTGCATTAAAATGTCACATCAGTGTATGCTAAGGTCCACCACTGCTTTGTAACTGAGTAATATCATGTATTGATGGATCTAATGTTGTCATATTATTTGGCATGCATCCAAATCTTCCGATAGACGAAGTGAACGATGATATTTTCAATGTAATTCGAGTTTTTCTGGCGTAAATTGTGGACAGTTCAACAAATGTAGAAGCGGAGGGTAGTCCAAGCTATGCAGACCTTATCGTGGTGGTTATATAATGCCCTCCAAGAAGAGGCAAACAGAACGTTCAGGGGGTTTCAATACGAGGGGCTTGCAGTTTCTACTGCTCCCAGGAGATGGCACACATCTTTTGGAAAAAATGTCTGCTCACTTCCTAAAGGGGCAGTGAGGTGTAGGAGGAAAAACTTCAATGCACCATTCAGTCCCGCGATTTCCACTTGAAAAATTGAAAGTCAGTTGGCAAACCCCTTGGGATTTAGGAGAGATGGAATGGGAATTGCCATCCACCGAGGAGAGTTTGTATGAATAGCTCAGCAGGAGGAGGGTGAAGAATCCCCACCCAGCAACCGCATTTTCTTTGTGGCATAATATATGTAAGACTATAATACAATGCCCTCCTACTTTCATCTTTCTATATTGCCACTCATCAGCATTACAAAGAATGTAGCTATTAAAAGAACTGCCTCTTGGCACCCAAAAGCCATAGCACTGTATTTTCTACAACAAAAAACTCGAGCCTCTATTATTTGTTTTGCTACATTTGCAGCAGTCTCCCCATTAAGCTTGCTTCTCACAACTCCCTGATCTCATTCCCTGTTGGATCTAGATCAGATACACAAGAGGTCAGGCTGACTTTCAAACCTTCTTGCGGGCTGGCAGGCATAGAAAAGTGTAACAGTAATAAGGATTAAAAAGTTCTCAGATGGGCCTACCAATGTGGAAAGCCCCTCCCTTCCCCAGACCTGCCACCCTCTGAAACCCTTGGCATAAACACCGGAGCCAGATTTATCTGGAGAGTGGCTATTAACCCCTGGTTATTCCAGCCAGGCCTTGCATGCATGGGGACCTGTCCTGAAGCTCCTACAAAGACGCTGTTAAGCACTTCAGTGAGGTTTTCAAAGGTCCTGTAACTCCTGCTAATGGAGGAGAACTGCGACCAATTTCTTGCAGCAATCCCAAATCTTGGAAGTGCAATCTGAGGCAGCGAAGGGCCACTGGCCACTACGCTTGTTTCTGGCACACCAGTGTGTAGATGTTTGTGGTAAATGGGAACTGGAATGTCGTGATTTGTGACACACTGCCTGCATGTTCAGATTTATATTGGGGGGGAGGGGGGGCAGGGCGGAAGATTAAAAAACTCTTGCTGAAAGTGAAGCTATGTGACCAGCAGCAATGGCTACAAGAACCAAAATCTAATCTATCAGCAGTCACCTTCCCACCTGCTAACAGCCAAGACTGAGGAGGCTGCAGTGGAGAAAGCAGTGCATTGTGTCAGTCACCGAAGGAAAACCAGAAATATTTAAGTATTGATTGCCCAGCTACTACAGCAACCAGCATCCTCACCACACATCGCTGTCAAGGGATTAGCTTGACTGCAAGCAGGTCAGGTCTAAATTTCATCAGGGGATGTGTGGGGTTCCATGCCTGCGTGTTTCAGAGCAACATGCTGGGTACAAGACTCCTGATTCATCAGGTCCAGACCGTTACATTGCAGGCAAGTTAGGCTCTAATTTGTGGGAGTATAGGGAGAGAGATGCATATTAAACAGGGCTATAAGCCTCAACAGTTGCTGCCAAGGATTGCATGTGCTCTTCATTATGTGATGGGTTGCATGGTTGTACCTCCCCATTGCTCCCATGAACACCAGAGCTGGAGCCATTCCCACAGCCACTATATAAAAGCCCCTAAAAAGGATGCTTAGCTCCAGATCTCGCTAGTTTGTTATTGCTGCCATTTACAGGGACCAACTTTTAGCTAAGGCCTTCCTGTTCAGAACAAGTCTCACTTGTGTCACTGCTTGGATTGCCCGCCTCTTCCAGGTCTTCCTTCAGCTGTGAGCAGTGACTTTGGAGCCTGAACTTAAATGCACGAAGACTGCTACAGGCAACCTGTCTCAATTCCCCAAGGCAGTGAAACCCATAACTGGAGCTGCCAGTGCCTGTGACAGTGTGCTATTTGATCACCGATTTTGTATACGTAACTTGCCTGGAGAATGGCCCTTAGTGTGCATCATGGTCTCCCACCAGGTGTGTTTGGTGTACTCGGGTGCCCGGCCACCAGTTGTCAGAGATAACGTGGCTCCTCAAAGATACACAGGGAAATCTTAAAGCAACTTGACAGCAGGCTCCTTGCAGCCTGCCTTTTTCCACCGTGTTCACCACAACAGAGGTGGAGCTGGGTTCAGACTTGGGCGGGTCACAAAGGATTGAGACAAGCCTATGCCAGCTCCACTAAAATAAAAGTAAGCAAAACAGCTGGTAGCAGGTAAATGGGGTATGTTTGAAGTTCCTGGGGGATGTTTGAAATGCACTTATCTTAATGTTAGGAGATAGTTTTAAAAGAGCTCCCTGGATATGCTGTAGTCAGCTGTTTGCTTATTCTACCAAACAAATACAAGACAGTGCTCTTCAAGAAATGAGAGGTTAAATTTGGATGCTATCCACAGGAAATGGGAGTGTAAGGGTGAGTGTGAGTTTTGAAATACGGATGTTACAATTCCCATTCTAGCTTGCAAAACGGACCCCAAGCCTGTACCGTGTCACTTTAATGATTTATAAGTACATCTTTAAGAAAATCACTTGTTCAGTTCCTCTTGGTGGCTCTCTGGTACATGTGAGGCTCAGCAGCCTGCTTTGTTTCTTATGCTGCAGAGATTATTGCTTTTACTGATGGCCAGGCTGTGGCTGCCCAGGAGCAGGTGTGTGTGTGTGAGGGGAGGTGAGGAAGCTCAAAGCCTTTGTCTCCTTGGGCAGGTGTTCAACAAGCAGCAATCACAGTCTTGCCAGTCACAAGTTCAAAAAACACAAATGAGCCACATCGCCAGTTGTACCTGCATGGTTCAAATGGATTAAATGCATTTCCCTCTGACGTTGCCCACTGGGCTGGTTTGGAGATGTTTGTGCTGCATCTTGAGATGTGTTGGTGACCTGCCCCAAGTGCTGGAGTAGTGTTCAGCAAAGAAAATCAGATGGCTCCTTGGACTTTCTGACCATCCTCCTTTATTCACAGGAAAGGGAATTCTGCATTTCGGCTAATCTGAAAGGGCTGGGTCTTTCAAGAGTTTGCAGTCTGTCCCATTGCTGAGGCCCTCTGGATCTTGATTTCAGAAGGGCTGGACACTGAGGACTGCACAGGGGCTACCAGGTCTTTGCTGCTCAGAAAACCAGGAAAGTGCACCTACAGGAATTTTGCCATCTAGTTAGGGAGAACAGGAACAGATCTACATACAGACAGACAAGCACATGCAGAAGCACGAGTGGAAGAAAAAGTGAAAATGAGATCAAGGACATACAGACATGGA
Source organism: Falco rusticolus (assembly GCF_015220075.1). Lineage (NCBI taxonomy): Eukaryota > Metazoa > Chordata > Aves > Falconiformes > Falconidae > Falco > Falco rusticolus. The sequence continues at coordinate 68,865,504 of NC_051189.1, read as the reverse complement.
ATTATTAAAGCATTGATAAAACATTTAGGATTTACTCTGAACCTTACCAAAATGGAACAATCCAAAAGGAAGGTGTTTCTCAGTTTTGTTTGACTAACATAAAATCTAAACCATACTTAATATATCATTAGGTTTCTAAATATATACTTAACTGACAGCATGCTGTCTATTTTTCCTGTGAGATTTATGGCTTTTCAGAGCTGAAAAGTGCAAAAGGGGACCTTTAGCTATTTATGATAAATGGTTTATTTCTGTTGACTTCACTGAAGCTATAGTATATTGGTCTGGTTTTCGACTATCAGACCTAAAAGACTAGAAAACCTTTGAGGAGACCGGCACTAAAACCTGCTTCTAAATGCAGGTACTGCAACAGTTTTTCTAAGACCTAAGAAATATTCAAGGCTGTAACTATGAAGTTTGCAAAATTATGAGGATATTTCCAAAGACAGAATACACCATGGTTTTGCCTCTCAGACTGAAACTCTTCTCATTGAAATGCATGTATAGTTTTCATTACTTATGCCAATTCTTTTTTTTAAGGGAAAAGTTGCTCAGCTTATATGTTAAATGCTGATCTTTCCCTTTAACATTCTGTGTGGAATCATGTTACAGAGAATTAGAAACTTCCAGGCATGGAAAGGGCCTCAGCCCTCTCAGGACTGAATTGACAATGATTAACATCATCATTTCAATGATTGCCGCTTTACCCATCTCACAGATACCCTAAAGGTTTTCTTCCATCTCATAACCACAGCTGAACACTAAAAATGTTTTCCACTGTAGGAACAGCTATCTGAAGATCATTTTCATTTCTCCTTTTCACGTGCAACTGTTTACTCCATTCTCAGAGTAATGCTAAAAAAAAAAGGGTGGTAAAAGCAGAAATGAAAGCTGTTGCAAAAAAAAAAAAAAAAGCCATCTCAATTTGGTTAAAATTGAGCCTTTCAGGGTTAACTGGCTATGGAAAGCAGCAACAGTCAGTCTCAGGGGTAAAAAAGTGAACAAGAAGATGCACTGTGCTTGTCACCAGGAGAGTTACTGGCACTCAGAGGGAACATCTGCCAATACTTGAGCTGATCAGGGTAGAGTTAGCCTGATAAAAAAACAATTCAATTCATCAGTTGTTAGGACCAGGCAGGGAAAAGTTACAATTTGGTCTCGGAACAGTCACTGCACCATAAAACTTCCTTGAGAATTGTTTTCTATTTCTTTCACAGTCTAAATGTTTTGATTACCAAGGCAGTGTTTTCCCATGAGGCATATCTTAAAGAGATGTGGTGCCAGGACCAAGTGGGATGAGATTATAAAATATAAGAAGCTGGAACATGAGAAGTTTGAAACTCAGCTGTGAAAATGTTTATTGGATAAATGTTTACTCTACTGTGTGCTTGTATTTATTTTTCTTTCGAACCTTTGAGTCTCCTTACTGCTTCACTGAGACAATTAATTCTCTTTGGAAAACATGACATGGTTAATTAAACAGGTGAGAGAAACTAGTTTCTCAACTGTCTGGAGATTCAAAGATCCAATTGCAATTTACAAAGAATATATTACAGTTGTCAACATTATGTGAATCCTGGATTGTCTGAGAGTGATAAATACATGAATGCTTAGAAAATACCCTTTAGAAACCCGAGCTCTTACTCATCAGGGCCAGTCCTCTGCTGTTCCAGGTGGTCGCAGCAGCACACTGTGCTTTTCATGAATGGATTGTGCTTTGTCTTACAAATACCTAAGGTTTGTGCCCCATTTTTGCTTTCTAAAGGCTGGATGCTTCAAAACCTCACTATGCTGATGGTTGAGAAACTTATTCTAAATCCCCTGGCTATTTCATAGCCATTTCTTCTTGTGCCAAAATTGTTCTTAGCTTTAGCATCCTGTCTTTGTCCCTGATGTTAGTCTTCATGATGTATTTATGAAGATATATTTATGTTCTCTTAAGTCTGCCTTGCTAGCCTGAGCAATGCAAATTTGGGGGGCACATCTTTGTGTAGAGGGCTGTGTGGTGGCTTTGCACGTGTGAGCCAGCCCTGCTTGGCCCACGTGGCACTGCCACTGCATCTTCTCACTGGAGCCCACCCCAGCTCTGGTCCCACTCACTCACAGTTCCTACCCACCAGCAGGTACCAACAGGGGCTTGAAGATGTGCTGAAGGTGGTAGCTAAACCCAAGCCCTCATAAAAATATTGCAAAAATAGCACTTTGACAATGAAATTGGGCCTGCATTATATAGAAGATAAATCTAGGAAATGGTACAGAAATTGCCCGAGGGGGCCATATAAATGAGTCTAAACTCTTTTGAGGCAGAGACTGTTACTTCCCCTATTTTTGCCTTAAACCTAGAATGATGTGGCCTGGGTCAGAGGCTTCTCAGTGCTACTGTGATCTAAGCATTAATAGCTTCAAACAGTGGGGAGTTTTTACGCACACTATACTGTCTGTTGTACTAAGGAAGTCCTATGCAGTTAGCTCTATTTACACCAGGAGGGACTTGATAAAAAAGGCACTGGTCTGGGTGGGGAATGAGATGAGGATGCTCTGGCAGTGAACTTTCTCTTTACTACACCAAGTGGTAAGATGTTCTCTTCCCCTCTCATTAGTTACTGCAGACTTTTTTGATGATTTTCCACACAGAGAGATCAGGCAACTATGTGTAAATTCTTTACATTTGACTATTGTTTAATGCATGTTTTATTTTACTGGTTTTAATGTATTAGCTGTAAACAAGCACTAGTGTTTGGCCAACTGTTACATTTTGTTTAAGGTTACTTAAGTCTCAGTTATTTGTGGAATGCTCCTATATCCATTTGGGCAGTTAGTGCATAACTCACAATTATCTGATTTATTGGAGGAAAAAATGTCTCAGATCACTTTTATGCGTCTTTTACATAGCTCTTAAATATTATCAGACTTACATATTCGCTTCAGCCCCATCACATCTGCGATTGTGGTTGAAAGTAAAAGGTTCTCTTTAAAGCAACCAGCGCACATTGAGTTTTTTTGTTTTAAAATACCAAGAGCCAGATTTTGCTCTCAGATCCTCAATAGTTTTGTTTCTTCTGGTTTGTTTTGGTTTTTTTCTCTTGAGAGTGAATAAAGTCCCAATATTTTTCCACTACATGTGTCTCAAGATCAATCTTATTTCTGCAACTTTCTGAACAAGTTTGCTGATTTTCCCCTCAATCCAAAATGTATTAATGGATCTTTAGAAAGAGATATGCTTTGAATGGATCTGGACAGAATTAATGACGATGAAATGTTTACTGCAGTAGATTCTTTCTGCAGAGCCTTTAGAACTAATTCCAAATGCATACACGACTGCAGACTTTTAATTGGATAATTCTTGCCTGTTGACTTTCATCCAGCTTTATCCTGTAAGGCAATGTGTGTCAAGATTTCGGAGTCACTTGCATATCTGTATATCCCTATTTTTCATCCGTATGTGTAAACAACTATTTGCCCATGCAAAATGGGTCCTTAGATGTGCAAATGCTTGATCTCCTTGCATAAATATTTTTTGCAAGCAGATCTGTTTACAAGAATGACTACATGAAATACAGATATGTTTGAAATGAAATTAAATACAATGAAATACAGATCTGTTTACATGAATGACTACATACACAAAAAGAGGGCCTTCAGCTCTGAGATTGGGGACTTCTGTCTCCTATCACCTCTCAAGTTTATTGTATTTCTTTATGTCTGTGAAACTACCCCACAAATGAAGTAGTTTTAGCAGTGAACCTAGAAGATACACCAACAAAACATCTAAGCACATGGTTAATTTTAGTGGAGATCAAAACCCTAGCGAAAGTAAGCACATGCTTCAGTGCTTTTCTGAATTGGACCCATATTTAAATCCAGCGCTCTATGTTTTTCCAGGCTTCCCAATTTCCTACACTGCAAGAGAACCAAATTTCAATGGAAAGAGTTTATAGAGGATACAGCATTAGGTGTTGTCAGATATATTTTATAGCCAGATTCCTTTTGTAGTCAAAGTTGATCTGAGTAAGGGCTGAGAAATTCAAACACATGCTGTGCACTGTATCTAGCGTTTCCATAGTTGTTAAGGAAATGGTGGTCTGATTGATCTTCACATTACCTTGCAGTTCTCTAAAATGAAGACTGTGACATTTACTTCTCCAGAAAAATTTATGCATTGGCCTTTGAATGTTACTTGACAGCACAAATATTTATGTTTAATTAAAGGGACCAATCTATTAAGTGGAAATCACATTATTCACAAATAATCAATGTTTGACTGGTGGTCCAGGGTGCCAAGAGCTATTTCTGAAGAACATTACATTAGTCCTCATTTCAAAGTGGGACAGATAGTTATTGTAGAACAATATGACGGACAATCAGTTATGCAGTGTTGTTCTGTTAAAGGCCTAGCCCTGAGCAGGAGGCTGCAAGAAACCACATTTCCCTGGTGTTGACATGTTGGAAGGGAACTTGCACTCCTTGACAAATGGTCTTTCCTGTAGGTTATTAGTACACAAGACAGTCGCTCTCTTCCAGAAATCTTTTGGGAAACAGAATGCCTGTGGTATGAGGGTGGGAGCATCCTTGAGTCCCTGTGACTGCTTCAGATGGCTCTCAGGTGTGGTATACAGAGGGGTAGGGCAAATCTCTGTCTTCTGTCACCCTCACTATGGTTTTCGAGAAAGCTTTTTGCTGCTATATCTATGCTTCCCATTCCCCACTCTCACTCATATTATCATTGCAAGATGAATGTGGAAATCCAAGACCTTGGTCCTGGGACCTGGAATTTGTTGGCTCTACAGAAGGGCTGAAGATATTTTGTAAACTTAGAAAGAACAACCAACATGTGATCAGCTTTATATTTTGTGATGGAGACTTTAATGACACTTAAAATAACAAATCAAGTCTCTTAACACTGTTATGTAAGAAACCCAAAATGCTTCTGGTTAGAAATATTTTGATTTTCCATTTACATGACAAGTTTGTAGCTATTTTTTTTACCAAGTTGTTCTCCACCTTTGCTCCCCCCATCTTTTTGCTGAGTCATATGTGATTACTGCTAACTTAATACTAGAAAGATTACTTAATATGTACTGCTGATATAGTTTTCATCTACATGTTATAAATATGTACAGTAGGCTCAGCTTTTAAAAGTATAAACTTCCTTTTATAAGACTTCAATTAGATTTGGTCTTTTTTGCAAATATTTCTATTTTGTTTGAGTTTAGCTCTTACTTGGCAAAACATTTGTGCATTTGGCCCACTTTTTAAAAAATGTGCAAAATTTTTTTGTGCTAAATAGTTTAATTCCCTGTACACTTCCAAAATGCCACTGAGTGAAAACTGACCACAAAGACAAACCCTGTTATTTAGCAGTCGCATTTAAGACAGCAAAGATCAGCTTCCATGCAGACGGGGCCTTCAGATCAAACAGGAGGAACGGGCTAGGAGATTGTATGACTGCGAACAGATGAAATCATGTGACGGGCTTTATTGCTGGTGAAATCTGTTTCCACTTGCTGCCACCCACTAATTTGACAATAGATTGCATCATGTGGTTGCAGCAACTGAGATGACTAGCAACCATTTTAAACTGCTTTCCTTAAAGGGGAAAACACCCTATAAAAGCACTGGAAAGAGAGACAGTGTTGTGAACATATTTTAAGTTTTAGATAAACACAGTAAGATATGCTGCAGTGTATTAACATAATCCAAGTATTCACTGAGGAGCTAAGGTATTAGCCCAAATTTGTTTGTTGAGAGATTATTCTTAGTGGACAAAGACAGCTAAGAGGTTTGTTAAGAGTAATTTACCTCATGTTAGAATTACAGTTACCACCTAAGTGCTGTATGGGAAATGCACAACATTTTTCAAAGCAGAAAAATAAATAATAATGAACCCTTAGCTTAAAAATGCAATTCTCTCCGTGTTCTTTTCTTGTAAAGAAAAATCTACATTTCAAAGGAATATTTTCTTACATATGGAAATGCTTATTTTCTAGCTACTGAAGATCTGCCAGGAAATATTAGAGAATATCATGTTCGGAGTTTTAGAAGGCAAATTGCTTCTGCATACGCTGTATCTAGCAGACAGCTTTATGGTGCTCTTTACCTGTCTGTCATAACATCATCAGTTTTTTCCAAAGTACCTGAAGCCTTTGAAAGTTAAGAATTGTAGCAGTATACCTTCACATGACACATATATTTAGCAATGCTAAGCTGATTAGCAGGTAAATATAAACAACAGATTTATGTGCTTTAAACCCAATTATTTAATGTTCCTTGATGGAGAAAAAAACAACTTTGAAATTAAATCCTTGCATCAGCATAAGAAGATGGATTTTGAGGAGCACTTATCAAAGCACATATAACATGGCTGTGCACCTTTGAAAATGAGTTTCAGGTGGACTTTATTGTCTTAATTTATATCCCAGGGAAGCAGGGAGGGCCACCTTAGCCATGGAAGATTTGGCTTTTTAGATATAAACACTGACTTTAAAACATCTCAGCAGCATTTTCAGATTGTCAAGTGAGCAGAAACATCCATGTTGTTAGCCAGATGGGAAATTTCATATGCATTTCTTAAACCAGTTAATTTTCTTCTTCAGTGCAGAGAAGCCAAGAGCTAATGCTGAGGTCTGGGACATACTTTCAAATGCTTTTTGTGTCAAATTCCATGCACCCAGAAAGCCTTACTCATTTATTTGGTTGGTTTTATTTTAGAGAGAAAACAGTGCATTTCTGGCTGTTTATTCTTAATCTGGTTTAAACCATTCTGGTATTCTGACAGAGAAAAAAACACCATTTTTCTTTAAAACTGCCGGGATAAGTTGAAAAACTATTTCAGAAACAAAAACTAAGCTCTCCTTAGATTTGCTATTGAGACAAGCTTTAACTGGTTAGAAATGCCCCATGGCCATACCTTTGAGGAAGTTTTAAGCACCTCTGCATTTACCGCTGCTTTGGTCTCCCCCCCATCTTCACATCACAAAAGAAAACGGTAGTGCACCTGATGGCCAGCAGGGGGCGCGCCGCATCGCCGCCGGCCCGGGCGCAGCTCCCGGAGCCTGGTCTCAGATCCTGGGGTCTGAAAATGACGCGCAGGGAGCTGCGTTCCGCGCAACCACGGCCATGCACTCGGTGCTCATGCCTGCATCTGTAAAGCAAGTTTTGGCAAAGTTCAGAACACCGACATTTCCTCATACTTAATAGCTGTGAAAGCACATTTTTGGAAAATGACGACTGAGTTAGATTGTCGCTCGTTTGAAAATCAGAATTTTGAGAAATCCTTAAAAAACGTTTAAGCTTTAGCTCTAAATCAATAAAACCAGAAATCCTGCCTGGATAAAGCCCACATATTTTGTATCTTAACAGACCACCCCCCACCCCCCCCAAAATGCTTAAAAACCCTTTCCCAATTGCTGTTTCTACATGATCTCGTAAGGGGCTGTGAGCAGGTGAAACACAATTGGAAGTGGGTGGAAAACCAGGGTTTCCTACTCCACATGAAATTTCTTGTGTTCAAAAAGAGGAATCGTGGCCATCTTACAGAAATGTCACCACACCAAATGCATTTAAGCACCGATTGACAGCTTGGTAGTATCTTTACCTGCAGCGTACTACATTGTGTGCTTCCACAATGCTACTAGTTTTGATGGTAATTATTAGTACTCATATAATTCAAAGCAACCCCAGTATTAACCATGCTCAGTTTGGCAATCAGACAATGCAGGAAAATAAGGTGTTATTTTCAGTTATGTGAAAAACTGGACGATAAAATGACATGCTAACTTCCCTTTAACGACTATAGTGTCCAAGTGACTAAGAAAGAAAGATTTTGCATACCCTATCATGAGATTGCTATGCACCAGGTTAAATGGCATAGCTGATCAAGAGATGACTATGACCCAGTTTTATTATGGGTAGGCTAACCTCAGAAGATTCAGCAGATCTTTTCAGTTCACAGAAGGATACAGTTACCTACATGTTTATGCAACCCTCAGTCAAGCTTCCTGCAAGCCAACAGAACTACTACTCATGCTTATAAAGCTAGCCATGTGCAGAAGGATTTTTAGGACCAGGACCAATTGCCCCAGTTCCTAAGCTGGAAATAATATGAATGCCATCCCAAGTAACTCCAGAATATAAGTGCTTTTGGGTCAAAAAAAAGAAAAAAACAAACAAAACATGAAAGAAAGGTGATTATGTCTTCAAATCACTACAAAAATTCTTGCAAGAGACATTTTGAAGATTCTTTTGCAGCATAAAAATTTATTTCATTTATTCACTATCACTTGTCTTTTGTGATGAACACAGCCATGTGCACCTCATGCCTGGTTTTTTGCTTATTTTTTCATCCTTTGCAAGTCTTTGTATTCCACAGTCCTAGGAAATTCAGCACTGTTGCTACAGTAGTTAAAGGATGTGTCTAGAGCCTGGAAATGTCCGCTTGGATCTCTGCTGAAATTTTTATTAGCCCTGCTGACTGTGTCTCTCTTGCAAGTTTCTTGATTTGCTAACTCTGCAGTTGTTTTGCTTGAGTTTTGCCTTTTTGGAGTGCATGTGTTCCTTCTGACATGTCAGATAGGTACTCCAGCCTGCCCTCTCCCACTGTCTCTGCAGGGAGCCGTCATGGGGCTATCTCTGGGAAGTGTTGCTTTGCACTGTGAGGAAGCTTTGCTCCTCCCAAGAACTGCAGGGCCTTTCAGTCAGGTCCTACAATTCCTTTCATTCAGATTCCTAATTCAATCAGATCTTAAACACTGCCTACCATGAACTATACCACTGCTCAGCAGCTTGGATGGGAAAGGATTGGTGGAACCTTTCCTGTTTTGGAGACAAGACCCAGGTCCTGTTGCTCACGTGGCTCTGACAAAAAAGAAGGTGATACAGGCAGGAACCGGCAGGCAGCAGCTACTGCAGGTATCCAGTGACCAGCATCTGTGGGAATGAGTGGCCCTTCTGGGCTGCTGAAAAGAGCCCCAAGTGGTCTGCGGTGCAGGTTAGGAGCCATCATCCAAGGGTGGGATTTTGAGCTGCGGAAAACAGCATTCCCAGGGCTGGGTACTGGACCCAGCCCGATGTCCTTGCCTAAAGGCAGCAGGACAAGACCCAGGTGGCATTGCAGAGGCAGTGGGGTGAGGAACGGAGGAAGGTTGCAACTCCTCTCAATTACTCTCTGCCAATCTGTTTGGTCTGAAGAAAAACTACAGAGAAAGTTGACATCACTGAGGTACCAAGACCTTTAAGACAGCTTTGCTTCAGGGAACTGAACAAACTGAAAGTCACTGACCAATTCAGTGAGCTGTCCTAAGATAAGAGTTTAGGAGATACTTTGATATTTATTCATTTATTTCACCTCCTGAGCACCTACACAGAAATGGCACTGGTGAATCATTAGGGTATGTCACTCATTAATCTGGGAAACAAAGCTGCAGGACTGAAAAGCCACAAAGAGACATTTTACCCCAGTCAGTGTATACAGATGTTTAGATGCTGTTGCAATGCTAACTGTGGTTCTTGAAAACTCAGCCTAACTTTTCAGTCCTCTGACTGATAAGGAACTGGACAGTAACAAAGAATGATTTAGCTATTCCCGGTGCCCGTGAGAGGTAGTAGAATAAAGTATGGTGGTCAGACAAAAAAGGTGGTGGAAATTACTTATGATTAGGTTAGATGTTAGTGGGATCAAAACCTTAATCTTATGACTGCTGATTGTTGTTTAATAAAATGGTTATGAATGTTTATAAAGCAGAGAAATTCCATCAGGTAGAAGAAGATTGAGGAAATCTAAGTGCAAAGGTACTTGCCAAAACCTCTCCAGGTCCTGTGTGGCTGATGGCAGTGAGAAGAGCTGGACAGCAAGAAATGCTTTCCTAATGTGCAGTATGTGGCCCATAATAAGTGTTAAGAACTTTTATTAGTCATACTGAGGAGCTACATATTCATGGAACTGCTGCTTCTTGTTCATTTTATCTCTTACTTACTCACTATATCTCAATTTTAAGGGATAAAATTTTTGTCTACATACCACAATGAGACTCCATTCTTCAACAAACAAATGAAAAAACAAATGGCAAAATCCTGGTCGTTCTGATCATCAGCAATCATTGCAAGTACTGATAGTAATCCATATCATTCGCTAGTGATGCATGAAATGGACAGTTTCACTGTTCATGCCATCATTATCAGTAGAAAGTACAAGATACTGAAACCTGGAAGATACTAGGGACATTCTTTGCACACTTTTATTCATATTATTTTGAAGAAGTTCAGCTTCCTATTGGAGCACATCTTATTTCACTTACTTCAAATTCATTTTATTTGCTTTTCTTCCCTTAAAATGTCATAAATTCTCTTGAAAACCCTGAGTACCTTGTGGCTTGAAAAGCACCATAATATACATTTGCAGTGGTATTTCCACTGTCTGTTCCTCTTTTCCTTCCATATTTGCTTTGATATTTTCCAATGTATTTTTTTAAGCATCTAGATATTGGTTTGTGTGGGTTTTATTTTACTGCTTCAGGAAAATACTCAAATTGAAGTTTCTTTGTGTGGATGACTACTCTGAACTCACAAAAAAAAGCATTTCTGAACCACACTAGGGCTTTCAAAAGCCCAACTGATCATGACTGTAGTCCCAAACCTCCAAGCTGAAAAGTACAGCTAGTGAAATCCTGCAAGAGCAGTAGTGTAATTGTGGGATTGTGAATGAAAAACTGCTTGTAGAGAGACTGGTAACGTCTACACAGGAATGTCTACACAAGCGTGATAGCAGTGGACCCGTACTTTGCAGGCCTTGTGTTGCTGGAAGAACTGGTCTAACCTGACTAACAGAAGTTCAGGATTTTATCTGGCTTCTAGATTAAATGTGGATGCAGGCATGACCTATAAAATTTTGTAGTATAAACAAAAAAAATCTCAATTCTGTGTCTGCAAGATTGTGTGTTTCTAAAATAACGATGTTTACCTGTCTTGAAGATCACCACATTAGAAACAATGACTTGTTCAGAGAGCACCGTAATGCGGCGGGATAAGTACCATCCATAAACAGAGACTTACTTCTAGAAACATTTTTCTGCTGAGAAATAATGGCTGCTCAGTTTAGAGTTTCCAGCAGCTCCAAACAGCTGGCATTGCTTCAATTATAGTGAGCAGCACTTCTTTCTCTTGTGAGGCAAAGGAGCCACCATATTGTTCTGTAAAGAAAAAAAAAGGATGGACAGGCTATGATTATTATTATTTGCAAGATTGTGAGAGGGGCAAGTTACAAACCCTGAGATGCTACAGACCTTACTCTTACCATTTACAAGGCTGCCTGCACAAAGCCTTGCTCAAATCAATGAGATTGAAAAAGGAGTAAAATCACTGTGTGTCTGGTCACATTTTGGGCTCTGCTAATCAAACACTACATTACAGCCTCAAAGCTCAGGAGAACCACTAAGTCATCTTCCTACCTGTAGTTCCTAGGCTGCTTTGAACCCATGCATGCCCTGCTTACATGAATTAGAGTTGATAGGAATGACTGACCCAATTTATGAGGGATATGCAACCCACAATACAGAGGGTATCAAGTACTGCAACCATTCCTTCTTCTGTCCCAGTATGTCCCTTTTCCTTTCTGATGCCCTGGTCTGTTGAAACAGGAGATTCTACATCAGGTGTAAAGCCGGCTGAAAATGTGAGGTTTTGTGCAAAAGATGTTCACATGAAGCATTTCTTTTTTCTTCCTCTGACAGAGAATTGTCCCAGCTGCGATCTTCGCCTGCGAGCAACTCCTGTACCCCATTCAGGCAGCATACAGAAGCCTTGTCTGGTCATACTATTTTGCCTATAAAATTGCATGCTTAACTATAAATAATGACAATAGGATGTCTGCATGTCATGATAACTATTGACCTACCAAAAGGAGGATTTCTTAATGTTATTTTGAAACCAAAACCATCATCAGGAATCAAGCTACAGTTTCATTGTGTTTACTTGAACTTTCCTTAATGTTTCATCTCAGCAGTGAGTTCTTCTGGTGAACAATAAATTAATCACCATGTTACAAAAATAATACCATGAGAATTCCCACAGCAAGCGGAAAGCTTTCCTTGGGGAATGTTTTCCCTCTGACTCATAATAGCATTTTTTCTAATACATACCTGAAATTCAACACCTCTCGTTAAATACCTGAGAAGTGTATACCTTTTAAAGAAGATTGTCCCATTATTTACAAATTAAATGTGTATTAATTGAAAGCAGTGTCTGAGACCTAGAAATAACTTATGCACTGCAAATTTACAAGAGGTTATCTCAACACCTATTTTTCTGTTAGTAATAAAAAAAGTCTTGTTGTTACCATAGAAACTGTCATATCTCTACCTACACTTCTCAAAGACACACACCAATATACTCATTTGAGTGTGCGTGTATATCCCCTACCCAGTGCTTGAAGGTAATCCTGGATCCTGTTAACAAGTGCTGAAAAGAAATAAAGCAGCATTAAGCGACAGTTTATTGTCATTAAGCCTGAAAATCTGTAGTCAAACTAAGAGACAAACCTCACCAGTCAAAGTTGTTCTGAAGTTCAAACAGAGCTCTCTATCCTGCAAGTTACTTTGTGGTTCTCAAATCCCCCTGCACCCATGAAGCTACTTTTGGTTGGGATCAATTTATCCTTGCAATGAACATTTCAACAAGATAACTGGAAAGAAATGAAGACTTTTTTTTTTTTCCAGAAATGTTGTTTTGGAAGAAATTTATTGTTGCTATTAACAGGTGAGATCAATAATTCACATCACTGCTTTTAAATATTATGCTCAAATGTCACAGTAGTCAATTTTTCTTTATTTCCTTTCTTATATTGTTTCCACCTTCATTAGAGCAAAGCTGTCCCATCACAACCACTCTGTGCAGTGGAAGGAAATTATTTTAGCTGACACAAGTGAGACACTTAAATCAGATCCCTGTTATATTTTTATTAATTGTCTCGTTTCTTTTGTCACTTGGATACCATCTTGAAAGAAGGGGGAACGCTCAGGTAGTTGCTATGTAGAGTGTAAAGGAAGACATTTATACAGCAGAAACATCTAGTAAATAGATACAGTTACAGCTTTAAACATAAGGTTTTTTTCTTTTTGTGGCTCACATATAAAACACATATAGCCTCTATCTTTTCTGGCTATCCATGAATTATTTTTTATGATCCCTGGATTCTGTCCTATAAACTGCTGGATTGCTTATGTCAATTTAAACATTTTTTGAAGTGAGAAAAGGTAGAGAATTTTTATTGTGAGGACTTGCTTCTGAATATATTGAATCAGTGAGACACGATAATGGCTAGAGTTTGATTGTAGTCTAGACTCAGTAAACTTTAAGGGTTCTAAAAAGCTCTAACTTTCAAGGCTAACTAAAAATCACATACAGCATAAAAACCACTCAGCAACAAATCTAGCTGGGCATTACAAATGGATTTTTATGTATTAATGTACTTAAGCATATGAAATTCATAAATTTATCTTCCTCATCATTGTACAGAAGGATGGCACATTTTCATTTGCTAAGAAATGCAATATTGACTGTATGTAAACTAAACTGCCAGAGGAGGAAAAATTATGATGTTTAAGTTATAAAGTTTGCAATTGGCATTTTGTTGGGGTGGACACCTGAAAGGAACCTTTTTCATCTCTACTCACAATAACAGAGGGAAAAAGATTTCTCTCAAACCCTGCCTGCACGACCTTGATCTGTCTATACTGAAAGCTTTCAAGGATATACAAGTAGGTGAATTTCATAGAACTTTGCAACTAGGAAAATGGATTTATATGAAGTTACCAAGAAAATTCAGTGGAGTTCTGTAGCCCAAATATTTTTGTTTGGTTTTCTTGCTAAGTCTTGCACTCCTTGAGAATCACGAGAAGGAGGAAAGGCTGCAATGTGGGTGAGACTACAGCTGCATGAGACTTACTAGTCTCCAAATGAGGGCTCTAGAAGACTTTTTGCTTAGAAGACAGAACAACCTGAGAGGCAAGGCCCAAACTATCAAAAGGTCCCAGTTACTTTACTACTACAGTAAGTGTTGCAGCACTTCATAGTGAGTGCTTCCCTAGGGTTCACAGCTGTGAATGAACTCCAGCTAGGGAGTGGAAAGGTTTTGAAAGGTTTTTATATTCCAGAGCTCTCTGAAATCTCAAATGCTGCCTCTTTCTTGGATTTAGGATGCAGCCTGCAGTGTGCAGCTTCACACTTCTGTACGAGTAGCAGTCAAAACTTGAACCTCTCCAAGGTTGATGGACCTGAAATCCAGAAGGAGACCATGGCACTCTTCACTGTAAGGGACTACAGGACTTATTCAGGGAACAGGAAATTGGGTTTTAGGTTAGAAAGTGCTTGAACTCACAACTCTCCCCATAAGGAATGCCCCTTAACCATCAAACTGTAGACAACAAGGTTGCTCTAGAGGGTTGGAGCACCTCTCCTATGAAGACAGGCTGAAAGAGTTGGGGTTCTTCAGCCAGCAGAAGAGAAGGCTCTGGGGAGACCTTATAGCTGCCTTCCAGTACCTAAAGGGGGCCTGAAAGAAAGCTGGAGAGTGAGTCTTTGCAAGGGCATGTAGTGATAGGACAAGGGAGAATGGCTTTAAACTGACAGAGGGTAGATTTAAATTAAATATTAGGAAGAAATTACTTTCTGTGAAGGTGGTGAGGCACTGGAGCAAGTTTCCAGAGGATGGATGCCCCATCCCTGGAAATGTTCAAGGCCAGACTGGATGGAGCTTTGAGCAAGCTGGTCTAGTGGAAGGTGTCCCTGCCTATGGAAGGCGGTTGGGACTAAGTGGTGTTTAAATTCCCTTTCAAAACAAACCATTCTATGATTCTATGATTGAGCTAGTTTCCATGTCACTATAATGCAAGGAATGCTAGACTCCACCCATCCAGAAAGAGTAAGCTTGACTTTTGTGCCGAGGACTCCTGGAGTTTCTTTAGGAGAGAGGATCCTGACTCCTGCCTGGACTTTGGTCAAGATAGCTAGTAAGCAAACAAAGTTTAGGCCTTGTGAACTGTTTTGCTCAGTTCAAAATGTAAAAAGGCATTTGAATTCCATCCTCTCAGAAATTAATGACATTTGAGCAAGAAAATGCAAAACATTCCATTAAGAAACTGGTGAGACACTGCCTTTTACTTTTTTGATTTCTTTTAAATTAGTCAATTAAATAAAAGTGGTATGAGTATGTAAGTATTTTGATGTTACTGAGTTTGTAGCATTTTCAGAAAAGTGTTAACTACAATTTTTTTTTTTTTCAAAGCCCTCATGCAAGTAAATGCTTTACAATTAAGCAATTTGGCTGAAATTCTGAACTCCAAAACTCTCCCAAGCTCAAACCTACACCCAGTGGAAACACTCAGGCTCCACCCTATTTCATGCTTCAACCATGCAAAACCATTAAATTTGCTATAGCATTTCAACACAAACCCATGAATCACCCTGAGAGTAGCTGAAAGGCCACAGAATTAGTGACCCTACTCTAAGTTTTGAATTCGAGGCAAAACAGCAAACCAAGTAGCTTTCATCTTAGACATATTGTGCAGGTTTCCTTAGACGCTGCCCATGGTCTTTTACTGACTCCTGGCATCTTCCAGCATTTAAGAGAAAAAGCTTTGAAAAAAAAAATGCCACAAATAGAAATTAGGCATACACTGTATGAAAAGGGCTGTTTGTAATCTGTCAGAAGGTGATTAATTTAAAAATACTTCCACATAGTACTCCCAAGCTTGAACTACAATTTATGACATCTCAGTATGAGAAACAAATGAACAACTTTGTAAAAAATGGTATTTTCTCTTTCAGAGAGCATCTGGAAAAACTGAATACAGGAGAAATAGAAACTTTCTGGAAACACCTTGGTCTGTTCCACCAGCAATGCCACAAAGCAGGC
This sequence comes from Falco rusticolus, assembly GCF_015220075.1. Lineage (NCBI taxonomy): Eukaryota > Metazoa > Chordata > Aves > Falconiformes > Falconidae > Falco > Falco rusticolus. The sequence goes on along the minus strand of NC_051189.1, from coordinate 68,849,600 downwards.
AGGACAGAGAACAGCTCACTTGGATGCAGAAGAACACACCTGTAGTCTGAGCAGCTGAAGATCTATTTCAGCATATTTGTCTCTGGGGATTGCATTTTTAGTACATTAAAATACGTTATTCTGTGTGTACGTGCAGTTCAAATATGAGTCATGTTTGTTTCAATACATGTATGCCATCTTCATGTAATGTGAGCATCAGCAAACAGGCAAAAAATGCATTTTTGAACATGCATGTGTTTGAACATTGTTTAGACACCTTCAGAAACGGAGTATAAAAGTCTCCAAAATATTCTGTTCTACCCCATGAGGAACAGATTAGAGTTGTTAACTGAATCTGCTCACAGTGAAAACACACAGCGTGGATGCCCACTTGTAAAGACAGAAAGCCTGGTTCATTCCTGTTAAAGACAGGAAGAAATCCATGTTGTTGTCCATGTGTAGACAGCAACCATTCACATGTCCTAGCCATCTTGTACTTTGACTGACAGAGATAATATATTTTAAGCACATTGTAATGGCAAGTTGTTGTGGTATAGTCAAGTCTCTAAACTTATATGCAAATTTACTGAGCTGAAGTCAGAAGACCCTGGTTTTGTAGTATCCAAGTCAAACCAGGTAGGGAGAGATTCTTCCAGTCAAGTAGTATTTGACTTAATTAGGAAAAATTACTGTTTGTTTTATTTTGCTGTATTTAACCAAAGGCAAATTGTTGTTAACAGGTGCTGGCTGGCTGTAGGATGGCGGCTTGAGAATGTGTTAGCAAATATTCTTGACAACAAACTTTTAACATAGTCAAGAGAAGCCTTTAGTGCAGTCAAATATCTACCAAATTCACTTGATGTGCTCTGATGTAAGTCATCATCTGTTTCTTTAAAAGCAAAGAAACCGCACAGTAAAAGAGCTAATCAAACAAAACTGCAAGAATCTTTCACAGTGTGCATTTGACTAAATAATGTGCTTTTCTTGATAAGGTTTAAGAGTGGAAAACTCTTGCATAAGGTTTCATCATTGCCATGTATTTCATACATTCAATATAGTTGCATAAGATGAAACAAACATTATCAGCGATTCCTGTTAAAATATAGTTACCAAAAATAAATGAACCTGGTATACTTTGGATGGAATACACTTGTCTTTTATATTGTACTGGTACCAGTGGCTTATCTGTGGAAATAAATTATTTGCAATTGGACACATAGTAAAAGTATCTGAATCATGTTCTACAGCCAGTATAAAACACTATGACATTGATTTTGGGTCTGCACATCTGCTTAATCTTGGAAATAGTCCCACAGAAGCTGAAGAAAACATGAGAAAAGATAGGCAAGTCTGTACAGTGCCAATGTAAATGAAATGAATTTTTGCAGACTTGTGAGAAACTGATTTTCATAGCAATTAATTTAAGCATTACCAACACTGTGCCTATGCGTTTAGATATGCATTTAAAAGACTTTCTGGTAGCAGAATATTATATGTTTGCAATGTCTGTTCACTGATGTCTTAGCTGGAGGTTTAAAACAATGCCACTGACTCTCCTTGAGACTTGCATTCCTAAATCCTTTCTGGTTTCAGGTTATAGACACTTGAAAATCGACACTGTACCTTTTAACTGAAGACAGAATTTAAAATATTCAGCTTACATACTTGATCCTAAACATGTGTCATGGAAGGTGCCTGTAACTTTTCCAAATTCAGTTGTGTAATCTAAAGTTTGTAGTCAAGTACCTTAAAAAAAAATATCTGTATCACTAACACTTTTAGGACATGAAAACAGTGTCTGTAGTATTGTACAGAAGGCTACCTGATCAGCAGAGAGTTGAAAATATGTGCATTATGCTAAATTTCTCAGGAAGCCAATCCAAGGTAAAGGGAACAAATAGTGCAGTGTGATGACTCATTAACAAATGTTTTAGCAGAGGTGAAACTGCATTATGCTAGCACTTTGTTAGCAAGAGTGGTGCATCTTCATTTTGTGCTTATTCTGCAATGTTAGCGGAAAAATATTTCCACTACAGGGGCAGTGAGCATATGTAATGCAAACATTTTGACAGTGAATGTAAACAGCTTTCCTGCATTTTAAACCATTAAATCAAGGACACAAATTTCCATGGTTTTGCAGATTGCAATCTTCGCTGACTATAGAGAAGATGGTGTTGCATCTGTTTTGTGTTTATAATTGCATGCTATGTTGTGCCACTGCGACTGAATTTTAATAAACATGGGCTTTTTTAATTGTCATGGACGCTAGGGTCTCCCATATAACTACGGTGCAGAGATCCAATAATACATTCCAGAAAAATGTTTTTAAAGAAATAAGCAGTAATTGGGATGAGTCAAATATTGCTCTTGGTTGCTCATCTGATAGAAAAGTACAGCAGCCTGCCTCCCATTTGATTTGGGATTTCTAGCATTTCAGTTTTAGTCTGTTGGCTTAAGCTGTATATTTTTGGCTTGGTTTGTGAATGGGAGCCTCAGGGGAGTTGTCTCCATCAGACTGCTCTATCTGGTTGTCTGTCATTATTTCTGTCATTGTAGGGCATGTAGGGTCTGTCCGAGAATGCTTCCCCAGCTCTCTTCTCCATCCCTCCGTCCTGTTCCAAAATAGTTTTGCAGGGAAAATGAAAGTCTTCTTGAGCAGGAACAGAAAGTGCATGTCAGGATGGGCCCCCATATGCCAGGGAATGGTGCCCCAGGGAAAGAAATAGCTGCAGCTTTGTGGGGCAGGCAGCTTTTTCATGGAGCAGGAAAAGCTAAAAAGTGAGTTACCAACAACAGAGCAAATGATTTGTGAAAGAAGTAATATGAGTTTCTCAGCTTAAAGGAAAAGTTTTCTTTTCTAATAAATTATTTCTCCCCCTGGTTAGTAAATCATTTCCCCTTCCTAATACACTTAATTTGCTATTCCCTTTAATTATTGCTTTTCCAGGTGGATCTTAAAGGCTGCAACTTGAAAGGAATCTAACCTAAACCTGGCAAAAAGCCACGCCCTGCCACATCATTAACTGAAAGACAATCATACTCTGACTTGCCTTATAATAACACAGACAGTGTTCAAAATGCTGCAGTAACTTTTTCTAAAGCAAGATCTTTCATTAATAGGCAGGACTATGGTATGGGTTGTATCAGGCCCATCAGACCCTTGAACAAAATGTCAATACATTAATAGGAGAGTTTGTGTCCCTTGGACAACGTAGTTTCACAGAGATGCAGGGGATTGTATTTTCTTAAGGGAAAATTGCTGTTGCATTGTCATTACCTGCCTGCAACTCTAACCTATTACAATATAGCACAGTTTATTCCCCACTTCCCATGGGAAGGAGCAACCTGGAAACAGTTTTTATGGGCAGAAAGAAGGGTGTTTTCCATCCTGTGCCTCAAAGTGCTGAGCTGTGTTTACCTTACAGCCCTGTTTCTATCTCACTACGGGGCTGGTTGACTTGTACATCGGGTTTTATTTCTAAATCAGCTACGTAGCCTGTCTACTGCATACATACACTCACAGCTGGCTTGTCCTGATATTTTAAACTCATTCCAGTAGCATACAATGTGTTCCTTGGATGTTTGCATCTTGGGGGAAGGAGATGAGATGGGAGAGAAGGGGTGAAGGTGAAAAGAACAACCAGAGGGAAACAACTCTTACCTCTTTGTGAGATGTGGTTTGGAAATTGAGACACCCTACAGTCCCAGGGTTGCCTGATCCCTCTGCACTATGCCTTCCGCAAAAAAATCAGCTGGCTGTGTCTGCTGTTAAACACCTAATATGTCTACAGGTTTTGTAACATGCTCCTCCTCAAAGCATTTAGTTTTCACAGGCAGACAGCTGTCCTGTTTCCCTTCTGTCCTGAAAATATGTTTGGAGACTCCACTTTGAAAGAGCCTGGCAAGCTGATTCCAGAGACACGTAAAAGGATCAGCAGTGGACCAATGGAAGCTCCCAGCCAGGAGACTGCTCAGTACTCTAGTGCACAGACCACAACATGACTTTGCATTTTAAAAGGCCAATTATCAGTTGTCAGTAGAGGAAAAGGCATCTTGCAAGCTGCAGTCGGAGCCATTCTGCTTAGTCCAGTGCCTCAGGAGCCTGCACTGCAAACTAAAAACTTTTTAGACAGAGCAAGTAGCTGGTTAGTGTTTTGGAACATTGATCCACCACTGAAGAAGTGTGTGAGCAACTCAATGCCAGACTACCTCTGTGCCATGCTGGCCTTGTTGTGGCAGAGTAAGGGTGCTGCTGGATGACATTGGTAAGGGTGAAACTCCTATTTATGCTGGATTTGTTTAGGATCAGTCTTAAGAAGTGCAAGGCTGCACTGTATCTACTGGTCTATGTCCAAGCAGTCCTTACATTTTTTGATTCTTCCAGAACTGGAAGAATATCACTAATTATTCACGATGCAAAGAATAGCTGTTTGAGCACATGCTCGAGTCAGAAAAAGAAACATGGGAAGCCTTCCTTTTATTCATGTTTATTAGGACCCTCTACTTTTCTTGCATTTAGGTACACAGTTTTGGAAGACCAGCCTTTTGGTCGATTGTTATTTTAAGGACATAATTTTGTCTGCCTATCCTTACTCATTAGGACTTCTTTGAAAAAGCCAGTTAACCAACTTGATGTTAGTCTCCTTAGTCACTACATTTAGTAATATTAAGCCTACCTTCTACCCCTTTTGTTTATTCCAGCTTTCAAATCTCTCATATGAATGAAATTTAAATTTGACTTAATGAAAAATTAATCTCTTGTGTTAACCAAATCTGTCTGAAAAATTTATAAAACAAAGTGCAATGATGCAAAGATTTCATGAAAATGGAAGTGAAAATCAATTCCTAAACATGACTAGGTTCAGTGGCAATAGTACCACTATAGATACATGTATATATAGGTACACCTATCATTACATCCACTTAATGGTCTAAGCTGAGGTGGTAAGACTATTTCCAGGTGGCTTTCATGTTCCAGCTATTAACAGCTGCAGAAATTGCTTTGGAAGGACCACTGCAGCCCGTGCAAGCAGCATTAATTGCTGACCAGTCCGGTGCCACATCAGACCCAGAGCCCAGAGCCCAGTACAGATGGCAGACACCTACCAGCCCTCACAGAAGTACAGAACTTGGGCCAAACTACTGTATTTCCACAGTTGCACTTCCAGGAAACAGGAGGGAAGACAAAAAGATAATAATGAATAATACATAATTATTTAAATAAAAATGTCCTTTACAGATTACTTACATTGGATTTAGCTAGGCTTGTTGGTCTACAGTTGGATCAGTGCATGGTTCTGCCTGTCACTGTTCACTGACTCGCTGACTCCCAAAACTAAATAGACCTCCTCACTGGGACAGTGTTCACTGATTAAGAACTCATTATCAGATGCCATAAATGTGGCAGAATGCTGTCTGTCTGCAGAATATGCTTTTCCCTTCTGCTGCATAGGAGGTCCCTATTACCAAAAAATATGAGCATGTCACAATATTTAATGAATTTATCCTTAAAATGCCATGTATGAAATTAAGTCTTTCATTTTCATGTGGGAACCTGGTTCGTACCGTAAGGGGAATGTCCTGCTTGTGAGTCTTGAGATGGAAATGCCTGGTCGATCCAGCACATTGCAGCCTCTTAAGGCATCTGCATAGCGTCCTAGTTGCATCCATTCTCCTTCTTCAGATCTGCCATAAACACCACAGGCTCCTCCTGTCAAACTCCTGTCAGGACCCTTCAAGCATCTGCTCACCACAGTGCCTCTGTTTCACATGCATCCCACTTTCCTCTGGAAGGAAGTGTTACACCATTATCCACAAGGCCACAGAATAAAAGGAGAAAGAGAAAGCGATTACACGGGTCAGGGTTGGGAGTATAATCTGTTTGCCTTCTCCATTGCTCCCTCATCGGCTGATTGTGCTTCTATCTGGCAGCAGTGATAGAGCAAGACAGCAAGCATCTGGTATTGCAGGCTTGGCTATCTTGAAAGCAGAAAACCTGGCAGTCCCTGTGGGTTCTTTTTATTTCCCTGGGAAATAAACTGGAGGCCTGGACACCCTCTGGACAAAGCCTACAAGACTGGTATGGCTCACAACATCCAGGTATGGCACTACCTGTCAGGGAGAGCCTTTCTGGTTTTCTCTGGTGCATGAGCAGGTGGCAGAGGTGCATCGAAGGCAGAACTTTGAGGCAGGGTCCTGCTCTCAGGGCACTTAGGCTCCTTCAGTCACCTTGAGGTGCACAGCATCAAAGGACACAGCATTAATCCCTGAGAGAACCAAACTGTCTTTGATCTCTTCACGTGGGCTGGGAAAATGGATGGGGACCACATAGACCAATGGCCCTTAGTGCGTCCATGATCACCTGGAAGCCCCGGGAGCCCTGCTGGGCAGAGAGGACTCCGCCTCCGGATCCATCTTGCTGCCTGACACCAAATACCAGGTGGGGGCCACATCGAAGGTGCCTCAAGAAAAGGCAAAGAAGCCCCTACAGTCCTGACCCAGAGCAGAATAAGAGCATCTGGCTTCAAACAACCACCCAGAGTCCTACAGAGAAGTTCCTCACCCTTTTTCCTCCTCCCTTCCTGCAGCCTGAGCGGAGGGGAGCCTGGGGGCTCGGAGGAGTGGTGGGGAGCGGTGGGTGACCCCCAGCAAGCCGGCGGCTGGGTTCTAAGGGCCAGGGGCCAGGGAGGCAGGCGGCTGGGGGGGGGCAGGCCTGCCAGAGGAGGGCATGCCTCTCCCGCCCTGGCTTAGAGAAATTAACATCCAGCAGTGGGACAGCCTGGGTAAAATAACACGGACAAGCCGACCACCAAAATCAGTTTGCTTAATCCACAGCACAGCTGGGCACTGCCTTGCTCATGAAGGAGCTGCCACAGCTGCCTTTCTGAGGTGAAACATCCCAGATTTCGGCCCTTACTGAGTTCTGCCAAAATCCAGCCCTGCGCTGCCAGTCCTGTCCTTGCCTCTTACCTTTAAACTGCACCCGTATAAGGAAAAAGGGAAAAGTAAAAATACAGGCCAGCCTCGGACTTTCCTGCTATTAGGCTGTTTAGGGTATTTAAAGCTCACAGTTTCCTTGAGGGGAAAAATAGTTAACATGTCAAAAAATGCCAGGCCTCCTGACTTGGAGCAGGACTTACTGAGTTCACTTGCTAGCTGTTTCATGGTTCGTCTGCCAATTAAACCTCTCCTAATGAGAAATATAACATTCATTAACAGGTAAACATCTGCCTAGAATGTGATGTCCTGCTTTATCCTAAAAAGCAGCATCACAGGAACAGCTATATCATTAATGCTGATGGTTTTTAGCTGCAATAAAAAGTCCTTCTTTTTACAGCATTTAGAAAGAATTGATGTTTGCATAACGAATTAAAGAAAGTCGGACCGGGAATGCACACATCTGCAGGATGTCCTCGAGGCACTAACCTTACCCAAGAACACAAAGTCCTTGTTATGATATGCAAACTAATGAATCAGCTGAAGGAAGCATTTTTATTTTGACAGTGTTTTAACTTTCTCTGCCTCAAATTAGCTGTGACTGTGGCTGTGACTCTGTAAGATTCTGTGAACTTTCCAGCTAAAATTAGTCTTTCCACTGCTGGATGTTATCACAGAGAAAGTAATTTGCTGGAAAACGAATAATTGATCTGAAACTACCCCTTGCACATTTTTATATTCAGAGAAAACAAGTTGCAGATCGTAACTGCCTTTTGCACTCTCGCCTGTGATACGTCTCGCCTGTACTGGTCTTAGCTGGTTTAAACATAAGCTAGGGTCAGGTAACAGCACCAACTGTGGATTTTTTTATATTATTCCGTGAACACTTAAAAGAGCTTTAAACCTAAAAAATTCCACACACATATCTTGTTTATTACCTTTTATTAAAATAATGCACTGTTGGTTGACTTTGTTTTGTCAGAGTGAGCTTATAAGAGGCCTAAACATCAATTTATTGACAATTTTGACTAACATTTATTAACCTCTGTATTAGGTATTTTGTGCAGAGCTTCCTTAGCCACTAAAGTATCTTTAAATTTCCAGACTTGAAGGTCTTTCCGTCTTCTGCCTAGATAACTGCTGCAGAATTAGTTTGAAAAGCGTTTAAGTGACTATACATTACCGTCTTGGGTTTTTGTATTTTTTACATGACTTAGTCTTTGACATTGATTTGTTAAACCCAAATCTTTACTTCTGATCAGATTGGAGGAAAGAAGTATTATGCAGTGTTCTTTGGCTTGCATCACATGGGGTTCAGACTTGAGCTCGTGCTGCAGTTGACCTGGATGTCTCCAACACGCAGAAATATTTGAGCTGCAGTATGCTGTGTGAAAACATGGCTTCAGCACGTTCCCATATATAATTTTATTCCATCTGCCTGAGATCTAAGTTTATTGCAGTATAGCATGCTTTGATATGTATACTCTCTCTTTGGTATGTATACAATGACCCAAGAGCTGAACGTTGTACTGCAGTGAGGTAGCCTGAGTCAGTAGTGCTTGTTTGAATTGTAGCATGAGCGCAAGGGGCTTTAACGCACACCATGGGATGAGGAACATGCCCTGGGCCCTTTACATGTTTTGCTATTGCAAAACTCTCATCTGGCCAACCTGGAGATATTATTTAAAAGAACAGTTTGTATTGTTATTCAAAGATTACACAAACACTGCTGACAAGCAAGGTCAGTGTCTAGAAGGATTAGCTGGCATGTAAAGGCTAACCACGTAAATAAAGATCCTCAGGAGTAGCATTAACTTGCTTAGTAGTACATATATTTATTTAGTAGCTTTCCTCACCTCTTGCTTTTAGTCTTTTCACTTTTTTCATTTTTTTATGCTGACTCCTACTCCTTGTCTTTCTTCACCTTCCCTTTCTTTCCCTCTGTAGTGTGCTGGCAGGTCATGCTAAGGGATATTTCTTCCACCTTGTTCATATGTGCTTCTGTTACTCATTGCTTGAGCATATTGTAGAAAAAAAATTGACCTTTTTTAAGTTTGCATATCCAATAACTGAGTTGTAGTACATTTGCAAAACACTGCTTAGAGATTAGATGATGAGCACCTTTACACACACGTGCACCCACATGCGCACCCACTGTCCCTCCTTTACTTTTCTCTAATATAGTATGGAATTACTGCTGGGGATTCAAACGCCTTTGATCAGGATATGACTATAATGTGAAGATATTCATCGGTCATTTCTTTGCTAAAATAGTTCAGCTCATAAAACCACAGCTCCAATCTCTGCAGTGGAATCCAATTCTCTGTGTGTGTGCATATATATCTATATATATTTATATAGATATGTATAAGTCACTTCTCATTCATGCTAAAGTTCTCTTTTCTCTGTTTTTCAACATTTTTTTTTCTAAGCTTGAGACTTTAAAAACACAGCAGCCAGACAGCTCTGTTGTTCCAGAGACAGAGATAAGAGCCTTCTCACGATTTTTCTCTGTGCACCACTTCACGCTTTCATAACTTTTCAGCTTTCTCTGTAAGTGCCAAAACATCTTTACTTAACAATTTTTTGCTTTGTCTAAGTTACCTCTGCACTTAGGGGTTTCTTCAGCTGCTGCTGCTGAGACACATCACTGTTCCCAGTTCTCCAATGCCATTGCTACTAGCACTCTTTCTGCTCACTGGGGCTGGCCCCAGCTCTGGCACTGACTCCACTCCTCCAGTACTGCATTTCCTGCTGTTGCTTTGATTTGAAGTGTCCTTTGACAGTTTTCACAACCCTGAAGTGTCTTTCCTCCTCACCTAGCTGTTTCTGGTTTTCCTTCATTTGCTTCTGGGTAGCAGCCACAACTTGCTAGGTTTGTGACAAAGGAAAAGTCCCAGCCTCAGAGAACCTGGTATGTAATGTTATTCCTGTTTTCAATTCTTCTTTTATCACTCTAAATAATTGTATTCATCTCTCTTTCCAACCTCTGTTTCAATGTGTAACATACCCTGTGTCTTCTGTGGCTGTATTTGAAAGAGGATATGTCAAAAATCAATTGAACAACCCTCAGATTAATAAAACATACATTAAAAGACTATATAAAATGTCCATTCTTTCCCACCCTACTGAGTTATCCTAACTATAGCCAATATTTTCAGTTCAGTTGCCTTACATTGGTTCTTGAAACATATATTTAAGCATCTAAGTAAATAGTGTACCATGGAGTAAGCTCAATGTCTTGGGTATCTAGAACATCCACAGATCAAACCTTAGCAGTGGTACTTTTGACAAGATTTGCATGCCAGACTAGGCATTTCCAGCTCCAGCTGTCCAAAATCCATGAGTCAGCAAAATCTAGAGATTGGCTTAAGAATTTTGAGATTAAAACCAACTAGAACAAAAGCTAGTTCTGTTTTTCCATGATCTGTTTCCATGTTTTGTTTGCTGATGCTGCAGTCTTTAAAGTTCTATTTTAAGATTTTTTTCTTCACAATCAGGAGGGATAGCAGTTGCTTTTATTGTCATCTGAGAGCTCGAGAGTGTCATGCGAATTCAAGAACTGTGGCTTTTATTATTTTATCATGCTTGTTTGCAATACTTAAGGCTCCTCCCAGAGCCTTGTTGGTAACAAGGGATTTAACTTTGAAAATTTTAGCATCTGTGTCTGATTACATCTTTGTAGGACTTCTTATGGGCTTGATCTTTGAAATAGCTCCATATTAACTAGAACTATGAGTCTGCTGAAATAAGGCTTTAGGTTTAATCCTACTTGTACAACACAGGTCTTGTGTTTCACAAAAGCAGTGTCACGGAAATATGAGCTTTAAGGAGAGACTCTTGGCCCATAAATTAGGTTCTTGGCTATAGGATTTCATCTTTATCTTACTAGGTGAGAGTTATTTGGTGTCATGAAGAGTACTTTCATTAGTGCAGAATTTGGTTCTCTTCTGTTTCCTGGTGGTATTATAATTTTTTACTTTATTCTCTGGTATGTGTGACGCACTGTAGCTGTGGTGCACAGTTTCAGCTGTTAAATCTGTGGAAATCAGCATGGACTAAAAGCTTGTCTTCCTCAGTACTTGAGACACGTTAGTGTTTAGTGTCATCTTCAGAGAAAGAAACTGCTGAAACTCTAAGCTGCTTTGCATTTATTTTGCATTAAGACATTACCTTATTCCTAGTCATGTAAATTCAGATGCTTTCTGAATAGCAGAAGTAGTTTAGATGCTTATGTTTCAGAAGGGATATTTCCTTTAAAGATAAAACCCAAAACTACCTCTTAGAAAATCTCAGGGTTCTGCTTCCCTCCCTGTCAGCTATTCTAGCTCCCCTGCGCCACAACTCTCCTGCCACTGTTCCCAGCAATATATTGCAAAGGTTGCAAAATGCAGGAATTCAGCCTGCACCCTCGAAATCAATATGAATTGTCATCAGTGGCTTTTATGAAGATTTATGTTTTACAAGTAATGCCAGCTTAGCCACTTTTCCCTTCCACATTGTTTGCTACAACCCAGAAAAGAAGTAATAATAAAGGTAGAAGTAGGTAAAATCTGTATACTTATTTATGATTGACTCACCTGTCATTTACTTGTATTTTATTCATCCATATTTATCTGTTTATTTATACATTTGTAACCTGGATCAGCTGGCTGATCTCAGTGACCACGCAGCTTGGCAAACTGAGGGGCAGCAAAGAGGCAGTAATTAACAGCTGGAAGTAGGTACTCTTTAACTTGGTACTGCTGCTGGAAGAGTAACAATGCAGCCGTGACTTCAGAGTGTGGTTCCATGTACATTTTATTTTATTGGGAAGGAGACTAAAGATGTTGCCAGTCCCAGTTTTCCCATAAGCTTCTGCTCTTGAATTGCAGTTTATCCTGTTCTGATGTGTGCCAATAAAACTGTAAGACTGCACTATAAAATGGTCAAGGAAATGAGAGAACCTGAGGGTTTTGGAGGCTAATTTTTAATGATGAGTTTACACTGCAGCCTCCCAGACAGTTGTATCAGCACAATTCAGGGTGACAGTGAACAGCTGCATGGGGGATGCAAGAGTGTATGGGAGAGGATCTCGTAGGGCAGCTTTACAGCCAAAGAAAATGTACCCAGAACCACATCCTGTCTCCTGACCCAGGTGAATTTGCAGTGGTTCTCCTGGACCTTTAAAGTATGAAATTCACAGATATTAAAAAGCATCTGTTTCTGTAAAGAAGTTAATGAAACTAGTTTTATTTAACTGGTTATGTAAAATAGCTAACCCATAATTTAAGCTTCTGGTCGCACATCTCTTTTGTAGGAGACACATAAAATACACTTCAGTGGCACCACTCAGTATCACTGATTTTTCACAAGCGACGGGGGGATTTTAGATGCAGAAGTCCCATTGATTTTCAATGGAACTTAGACCCCCGAGTCATGTAGACTCTTTCAAAAATTTTTACCCTTAATGATTTTCTTTGGGAAAGTTAAAAAGCCCACATACCACCAGCAGTTGTGTAAAGAGAACGCTTACTGTGTTGGGTGCTTAGTCATAAGGATTTAGCACCAGAAGTCTTCCTGTGTCTGTGTGTGTGTGTGTGGCTTTACCACACATAAATTATCCAGCTTTCCTTTTTCCTCCTACGTGCGGAAAAATATACGGACATTCAGAAGACGAGCGAATCATCTGAAACGCGAACCCATGCCTTTTATTCCCATTTTAGATTTAGGCTGGAAGATAGCTCCAGAACCAGTCCCAGTAAAAGAACTTCTTTATGCAAAGCAAAAGAAAAGCAGAGTAAAAACTATTGAGTTGTAAAAGCAGTGGAGCTGGAACTCTTTAGCATTCAAGCAACTATCTCTAGAAGGGAAGCAGATTATGCAGTATCATATTGCAAAAGGGCTGTTCAACCCTGTTGCTCTTACTCAGAGCTACATATTTACTTTTGTCACTGTATAGCAGCGATTGCATTATATCCTTCCTGCCAGGACACGAGGAGAAACAGAAGGTTGAGTGTAAATGGGGGAGGGGAAAAGAAGGAGGGAGAGGCAGCAGGGAAAAGGCTAAAAAGGGAGAAAAGAACAGCTGAAGGGAAAAGAAAAAGTTCCTCACTGAGGCAGGAAAAGATACTAAAGAAACATGCAGAAACAGGAGATCAGGCACTGCACATATGGGATTACTAATGCAATTGTATTTCATCCCTGATATGACTGAAACCAAGATCGTTTGGTCATAAGAAAATAGATGCATGTTATTAAGCGTACATAAAAGTGCACAGAGTCTGGCACCAGCATAGCCTGAAGGAATTTCCATGATTTGTGCCATGAATGCTGAATGGGAGACTTGTAAAAAGCACCTTTCTCTTACCGCTAGCTTGCTGGAATTTGTAAATATAGACAGAAAAAAACCCAACAACAAACCAACCCTGAAGTAGAATAGTACAAAGTGATGAAAATACCAAAGGCCCATTCTCCAGATATGACAACCTGTGACCAGAGACACTTAATTTTAGGGGGCTCAAGCAATCCAGAGGTCACATGGACTGAGATGAATTTGGAGTGATGGGTCTCAAGATGGCTGTGAATAACAGAAATGGCAAAAAGCAACAAGGTCTGGTTTCATAGCTCAGGGTTTCCTGAAATCAGGGGTTTAGGGGGGGGTGGGGGGTGGGGGATGTGTGTGTGATGGGGAACAGGCCTGACAGGAGGCATCCAAAGTGAGTCCCTTAACATCACTGACACTTTTGCCAAGGCAGGTCATGGCAACTTCCTAGTAATTTTGGTGCCCATAGGATCAGCCACTGTCATCAGGTTTGACACCCAGACCCGTCATGTTGCATTCATTTTATGGAGAACCTGCTCATTTGGCATCTATCCTAATATCCCCTGGCCATCATCCTCTTTCTGAGATGCTTTTACAGTGCTGTGGCTCAGCTTCACCACATGTTCCAGCAAAAGTGGTTGGCCTAAATGCAGGAGAGGCTGTGGCCCTGCAGCTACTGTGGCCTCACATGTGGCAGGACCTCAGCCAGAGGTACCTGGCCCTGCTTCCATCCTCCTGTGAGGCTCAGCCACTGTCAAGCGCTCAGCCATGGCCCAGTGCACGGCCCAGCAGGCCAGAGGTACAGTTCACCTCCATGCACAATCCCACGGGCCAGCCTTCTCACCTCTCCTATTGTGTGAGCCCATGCCATAGGTGTGGACAACTTAAAAACTATATTCCCTTTGCTGGAGAATGAGCTAGAAGAAATATCCAAGTCATTAACAGAGTGTCTTGGCTTTCTGTAAAGTGGTATTTTTCTCAAAAACGTGTTAGCTCACTCATTTTAACTAGTCTATTATATATTCCAGCACAGGCTGAGCAAGTAAAGTTTTAATATGTGTTAGGCAGCATACATGAGCCCTAGGAGTAAGCCAATTAAACCATATTAAAGTACAATTTCTCCTGTCAATAATGGGAGTCTAAAACCTGTTAGATATCACACGTGAGAAAGAAAAACAAAACTCATTTTATTCCTATCCACCAGCATCCCTATCACTGAAGGAAGTTTGTGGATCTAAAGATGGTCTCAACATGAGAAACAGTGAGAGGCAGCCAAATGGGTACGTTAAGTTACAACTGTCTCTAAAAATATTGGTTTATAACAGCACAGAAGCCTTTTGAGTCTGGCTCTGCCAAATTAGCTGTATGAAAGGATTAGGAATCTCTGCTAAGTAGATGGGACATACTTTTTAAAAAACCCTGGACTCTCGCTAGACTTTGTTGTGAAGTGTGAGTCCATAATAATTCAGAGGGTACTGAGCTGATGAGAAGGAGAGAGACAGCATGGTACTGCCTTGGCACTGTGAAAATAAGAGGAACTTCACTGAACACAGCCGGATTTAGTCTGATGCAGCAGAGAAGAGTAGCATCCTGGAGCTGTAGCGTTATTATCCTTTGGATAATCAGATTTTCCACTGTCTCTGCAAGATAAATACTACCTGGAGAAACTCTCCCTGACTCTGTTGTGCTCTCATTTGCTGTGGGGATAGCATATTTGAGGAACCTTGCAGAGATGTAGATAGCTCTATCAGAAGCACAGCAGTCCCTGGGAATATAGTGTTACTGGCTCCAGTCCTCTGAACTGGTGTTCTTCCAAACTGAATTACTATTTTCCATCACACTGGGACAGCACCCACTATTCACCAGGGTAAACCTGGTCTATATATTTATATACCACAATAAACATGCACATCATTTTAAGCAACTAAAGGATCTTACAGCATAACTCAAGCTTAACATAGAAAAGGATCACAATAAACAATGGGAGGAAAGAGGAAGAACGAAGGGAAGAATGAGAAACCATGATGAAATATTCTATACACATCAACCTTTACTTCCTTTTATTATAAGCGCTTTATTTAAACAATAATCAAGTACTGAAGACTTAAAGTTTTATGAATGCTAACTTTGCCTATAGAACATCAGCAGACTAAGGAATTGTCCTAGGGCTGGATATGCAAAGCAACAGCAGGGTTCACTGAGAAAGCCTACCTGTTCTCTGGCTTGTAATTGTCACCTATAATAAAGTCATGTTGCTTGCCCCTCCTAAGCAGCAAACAAGCAGGGATTAAGTTCTTTGGCCTCATTCTTCATTGTTCTGCATCTCAGGTGCTTGTTTTTAAGTGGGTAAAACCCTACTAGATGCACCACATTTGTGTTGGCATAAAATGGTAGCAAACGATAGTGAGTTCCAGTAAGCAGCTGTCTTAATGCATCTTAAAGAAAGCAAATCCCTGGTCCCTTCTTTCTGCTTATGTCTGTGGCTAAAGCACAGCAAGTGAATGGAGACCTCAGGCACAAGTGAGAGAAAGGGTACAGGTAGTGCTGCTAGCAGGAGATCCCAAAAGGGAAGTTACCTAAAAAGCCAAGGAGGCATAGAAAAGATAGACATAGCACAGGGTCCAAATCTATAGCCAAGGGCAGGCACAAAGGGAAAAGGTCATGGAAAAATCAGACTAGGGAGAAAGTGTTGGAAATTGTTTATAAGGTATAGACAAAGACCCTGTTTGGAGGTTCCCAGACCCAAATCCTTTGCTTTCATGGCCAGATGCCGTGACCAGACTGACAAAAAGTGGCCCTTTAAGAATGAATGGTGTTATCAAGACCTTACACGTAATCCCAGCATTGCTAATGGGAAAGGGCGTGCAGGTCCTTTGCTGTTACTTCCTCCTCCTCCATCCCTGATTGATCAGAATTAACATACTCTGCAGTGCAGACCAGGCTGAAAAGCTCATGCAATACTATACACTAACATTTTCCCAGGAATTTATCTGAAGTGGGGAACTGTTAAGAAACTACTGCAGTACAGAGCTACAACAAAGCAGAGGACAGAGGGGAGAGATGGATGACAGAGAGGAAAGTGGCAAGCATGCTGTATCAGGGGACTCCCCAGCAGCACAGCTGTAGGAAGGGGCAGGTACTCTGTTCTCATGACCTCAGCTGGATTTGCATCTGCTTTTCCTATTGACTCTGGTCCTGGAAAGCATAAATGTATTTGATTCGGTTTTTCTCATCACTCAGTATTAAGGATTGAAACCTAGTTTTCCCAGGCCATGGGATAGGGATATATGTTTAGTATTCCCTTAATGGGCAGAGGTTTGGCCCCTGCAATTCCTGTTGGATATATGAAACAGTTGGCCAATAAATAGAGTGAGATTCCCTGTCTAGTCATCCCTGGCACATGTTATTGTCATGTCCCATTGCCCAGTACTTGGTGCCGTTTAACCGCTTGCATAGTCAATAACTGCACTCATGGATCTTCCCATGCAAATGGATAATATTAGATTTATTAATTTATTATTTCTGTAGTGACTTGGTAAATGCACAGACTTCTACCAATCACCTTGCTCCCTCGTACTCTCCAGGAAGCAGGGCTCCCGAGGAAGATTTATTCTGAAGAAATAAAGCCAAGGGTTACTGGTATCAGTGTATTGATGACTATACACAATAATGGTCACAGCAGAAATGTCCTAGGTAGCCATTGTAGTAGTGTCACCTCAGCAGTCAGCAATGTCCACTCTGGTACGCTACAACTTCCCTGGGCGCCGATATATTTACCTCCCAGTCAGCCCTCCCACCACAAGGTCCTGAGCTCACTTACCCCAAAGGATCCCAGAGAAACAGCAGGCTCAGACTGGCCCCCATCACATCTGATGTATGCTGCATATAGTGCGTGCCCAACTATCATAACAAGTGAGGCTGTTTCCATGCCTGATCTGGCTCTGGATGAACAGAAAGGCTTGGAGTTGCTTGGGTGGATAGTACTCAAGCCACAGGCAGAGTGACTCTGCAAGGACTCCTGCAGCCTCATCACCTTCATCGCTGAAGGTTGCTATACACATTAGGTCCTTCCAGAGGTAAGCAAATACCTGTGTATTGGCTTGGTTTTTTCTCTTTATCTAATTACCACCAAGCAGCTCATTCACTACAAGGAAAAAATAGTCTTATACTAATGGAGTCTTTTCTGGACAATATAAATTATCTTGCTCAGCTAGCCTTTCTTAAAATTTTGAAATGAAACCTTTTGTATAATACATTTTAATAAGTAACCCTCATTGTATTGTGTTAACAAAGCAATGACTGCTTGATAATATTTGATAAAGATATTAAAAGAAAGGAAAAAAATATTTCTCCTGTTAAAAAATATTTTCAAATAATGTGGCCAGACTGAATGCATGTGAGGGGACAGCTGGCAATCTGTAAAAGAAGTCAGACTCAGTGATCTTCCACTACTGAAACTTCTGGCAAGTTATACAACTCTAAGTGTTTTATAAAACATTCTCTTTGTTAACTTGCTTTTGACTGTAAGCAAAATCTCTCAGTTGATTTAGCATCTAGTGTAGTAAAAATACATACTCAAACAGCGTGCCAGGTAATGCTGACTTCGGTGGACTTTAGTGCCCCTATCTAATATTGCAGAGGATACAGAACCTTAAAATCACTGTCTGTCACAAGAGAATTTGTTCTCATGACAACTCTGTTATTATCAGCCAATACTGCATGAAAATGACCTAGATAATTACCAGGAGTCACAAACTTAGCTGTCACCAAGGTACCCTTAATGCAGCCGAGAGGGGATGGAACAGATAGCTTAAGTTCTCTTCTCATACGCTTTGCATTCTCTGACTACTCAGGGGCTTTTTTTGTCCCTGCACAATTTAAAGCAGCCTCAGAGCATTCACATTCTTTTCCTTTGGGTCAGAAGTAAAGAGGAAATGGCTTGAAACTTCAGGAGCAAAATGTCTTTTGACCTCTGGTTGAACAGCCTTAAGGCACCTTAGTACACTGCGCCACACACTACAACACCTACAAAGGGAAACCTGGGCAATGTGTTTTACTACACACTGTCTTGTCAGGCTAGGAGAAACACAGTTATGTAGAAATGTTTTGCAGCTATCTCATGACTATTTTAAGTAGTCATCAGTGTATACCACCTTGGCCTGAGTCATTCAAAATGCTACAAAATCCCACCTATGCCTAGGAGGGCTTATCCACTGAGCTCATCTCCAGAGGGTGGATGGGAGGATGAGGCCAGTGGCTTTCTTGCAGGTAGTGAAGCACAGCCTGTGGCTGGGGCCCTCATTCCCAGGACAGGGAGAAAATGGAAAGACCTATATGACTATCTCAGAAGACCCAGTTGTCCATTTCTCTCTGAGAGCCAGAGGATGGGTCTGGGTTGAGAGTGTGAGTGCAATGATATATGTGCTTCACAAAATGTTTTCTGCCAGTCAGAATGTGGAAAATACGTAGGTTAGGACTTCAGACTGAGACTGAGAGGTGGGATCCTCTTTGGCTTCATTGCACTTCAGTCCTCAGAATGAGGCTCCAAGCCTGCCTAACAGGTACCAAGGAAATCACTTGAAGTTCGTGAAGTGTTTGGTCTGAATCATTCCTCTTTCACATGGCAAATGTAGACCTGGGGCCACCATCTTGCCATTGGCAATATTTCATTCTGAGTTCTGAATCAGCTGGATCCATATAGGTCAAACGTCAATGCATGAAACACATCTTCAAAAAACTTTGGTTTTGGAGACGCGGCACTGGCAGAAAAGTCCAAATCATTAACTTAGTCTGTCAGAGTCTGCAGCAGGGCTCCCAGGTCTCCTGACGTTCAGTACTGGTTGAGCCCTCCTTCTGCAGGTCTGCAGCTTCTTCCCACGCAGGAGCTGCTGTTGTTGCTGTCATACCATCTCTGTGAACATAGCACCCCAGAAGAATTACAGGCAATTAGGAAGTTTATCATCACATTTCCGTACAAGTATAACTGTTTAGCTATAAAGCTTCATTATTCGAGCTGAAAGAATCAGACATAACAAAAGCGCTTTTTTCACTTTTTTTTTTTTTTTTTTTTTTTAATCCACAAAGCTTGCCTGGAGGATTGGTGGCTGTACTGGCAATTAGCACAGTTAACAGAAGTAAGTGGGAGTGATTTTTCTTCTATAATGCAGATGTATATGAGTTTTGTAGATGCTTCTTTTGCAAGTGGCATTGTCTGTTCTTGCAATATCCTCACTTAAAGAGAAAGCAACATCCTCAAGGCCACATTCAGGAAGATGTGTAGGTTGAATGTATCTTATAATAAGAAAATGACAGAATCACTTTGCTTCTAGCAAATTCTGTAGACAAAGAGACCCAAAGTCTTGCACTTTGAGGAGGGAAAATAGGTTTACAGTATTTCTACTGTCCTTGGTTTGACTAAATGCCATATGCCTCCAGTCACCGTGGGGATCATTAGAATGAGGATAAAAATCAAACCCAGAACTTAGTTGACTAAGCCACTCTCTTACTAGGAAGTTTCACTTCCAATAAAGTCTTAGGGTTTTTTTTTGTAATTCAGCATTACAGTCACAAACATTAGAAGTGGTAAACCAAGTTAAACAATTTTAACAAGAATGTTTTTTAAAAAACCCTGTGTAACTTCATATTTTTATGTTTAATCCTATTTTCCAGACACATGGGGAAGACACCAAGTAAAATCCTGGCCTTGAGTTGATTGCAAAGTTGACCTACAACTCAGCCTGAGGTTGTAATACTGGTTTATATCCTGCTTGATCCAATTCATCACCCGTTACTGTTAGAGCCAAATGATGGCCTTCTGGTTAAGGCACAGAACAGGAGCATCGAGATTTAGTTCTCTGCTTTGCCACGGTCCAGAGAAAGCCACATGGTTTGAAATCCTTTGAGGCATTTCACTCCTCTTTTGGTACACCTAACCACCATTGATTTCTAAAATACAAGTCAGACATCTCAGAGGATTTCAATTTTGAGCTTTTAGCACCAGTTCATCCCCCCTTAGAAGCAGGATTATAACTTCTCCCTCTCTCACAACAAGAAAAAGGAACACATTAATCTGTGGAACACTTAAGATTGCAGCGATGGGCTCAGGGTGATAGTTCTTCAGTTACAAAATTAGGCAGAAACTGGTACAAGTAGATAAAGTGGTTTCTTTGTGCAAAATGTTGTGGAAATATTGATTCCAAAACGGCACAGAGTAACTGCTCAGAGACGAATTTTGTCTTTAAGCAGCAAAGGTATTTCTTTCGTGCAACGTTGGGGAGCTAGCAGATTCACACCGGACAAACTAGCTCCGAAGTTTTCAGTGAAAAGTTAGGTATTTTATACAGTTTTTCATGAGAGGTTACAACATCTTTACATACAAAATCATTTGATTTTGACACCCAATCATTCCATTCATAATAGGTGGGATCTACGTGGAATAGAGCTTTCCATTTTCTTTGTTCAACTGGCTTTGTTCCTGACTTGATGGTCTCTTTATCTCCTTCAGGTGCCCACCTTATCTTTTCTAATTATTCAGAGTACATTCCTTTCTCAACACAAACAGAGCATCACCCAGAGCATTGTACCAAACTCATCCTGACTAATCTTTTTTTTAAGACCTTGTTCTGTTTCATTCTCCCCTTTTCTTAAGACTTACGATTTCTTTCATCAAGTTTCAAAGACAAAGGGCTTTGGTAGACATGTATCATTGTCCATATTATTTGCGTTCTTTTAACTATGGCATTCAGTTTATACCACAGACAGACATTCATGAAGAATAATAGGATCATTCCTCCCAACGTGATTAGTATGGGATGTATTAAATAGTGGAATACTTGTGTTGCTTTAGGGGAATGTCCTGCGAAGATGTCCCACCAATAATGTTCTCCTACTTGCTCTGCATTGGATAAGATAGATTTTGTATTTTCAGAGTCATGTTTTACCTGCCAAAGCATGCGTTGGGCCATTCTGGTTACTTCTTGGACCAGTTTTTCTATGTCGTGGTGCCTGAGCATTGCTTTAAAGAGACTAATGTTCATGCCTATCTGTAATTTAGGTACATCGTGATACAAGGTATAATCAACTTCAATTAACTGTCTAGTAGTTAAAGGAACAACATAGTCAAAGTCACAGCCAACAATTCTAGTAAAATTACATACACACAAATTGGTACCATACACTTTTTCACGACAATTATCAATAGTAATGTTAACACAAGAAGTTCTAACACATGCACATCCATTTCCTACGTAAAACACTTGTGATTGGGCTTCAATATGTGGAAACATTTCAGAAGTACACATACCCTTTTTAATATCTAGACATAGATCTTCATTCTCTATTACTGCATTTTCACAGATCTATCCCAGTTGTTCTCTGGGGATACATGCCTCAATGCTAATACACTGACATTTGCCTGATCATAGCTTGCCCAGACATTATGGTCCATGGGTCTGACAATGACTTTCTGGTGTATGGCTCCTAATGTCAATACAGGAAAGATTGTCTGTTCTTTTGCTGCACAAATTGTGAGCACATACCCTTCAATTTGTTCATGTTGTGGGTTGTAGGTGAAGTTTACTAGTTGCCAGCAAGCCTGGTCATCTTTTTCAAACTGAGTGGTGAGGCTGGTTTTGGCTATTATTTCCCTTATTTCTTGAGATAGTATTCCTGATGTTCCTTCCCTCAGTATTCCTGCGGCTATGGATTGTACCCACTGCTGAGTCTGGATACACTGGATGGCAAGTGCAACCTTTTACTTCTTGGTCTATGGTATTTAACACACCCAGTCCTGTCCCAATCCATCCTTTAAGACTTTGTCATATATAGGGATGGCAATGCTTTTGTATGTGAGATGTATTTGTCTGGACATTTATCTGAACTCTTTTTAGTGAATAGGTAGGGTCTAATAGTAGCTTTTGCTCATTTGATTGTCTAATTACATGATAAACATTTCAGAAGCACCTCTGTCTTTGCTAGCCCATAAACACATAATTGAAACTGGTTGATCTAACAATAGTTTAAGGCAGCACTGGGCTTTGTTTCTTTTATCCTTTTTAACACTATCCTATAGGCAAGCAACTGGTCCTTTTTTTTTTTTTTTTTCCTGGCCAAACATTATTGTCTATATCTTCCATACGATTAAATGTAAGTGACCGGTTTTTCATAGGTGTTATTAGCTTGACTTGTTTTGTCTCTTGTCCTATTATATTAACAACTTTAATGAATTCTGAGTCTTATTCCAGTCTTGTTGCATATACGATTTGTTGTTAGATAAAACTTAAATGGCTAGACCTGGGTTAGGCTCTAGGTTCATCGAGAGCGGTGTGCCAACCCATGGAAGTGATTCAATAAATTGCGCATCAGACCATGGCCATTGTAAAATGGGAGCTTGAGATGAAGTTACACTTATCGAAAGTCCAAGAGTCAGCATTGAGAAGGCTTGAGAGCAGGTGCTCCTCCTCATTCGGAAGTCCATGGTTTCTCAGAGTTTTCTCAGGAGTTCTCTTGATTCGGGAGTAGTGAATCCAAGTGGGTTGCTCCTTTATCCGTACTGCTGTGAACTAGTCAGTAACACCTGGAAGGGTCCGTCTCACTTTTCTTGCAGAGGGTTTCCTGAAAAATTCTTAACATATACCAAATCACAAGAACTAAATGGATGTAGTTTATAGTCAGGTTGCTTAGGCTGGTGTTCTAATGCTACTGTAGCATTTTTATTTAATTGTTTCCCTACAGTTACAACATAAATCATACACATACTGCTTACCTATTTGATCTAGAGCTTCACTATTTTATAATTTGTATCACATAGGGTCTGCCATACAAGATTTCAAATGGGCTCAGCTTCTCTTTTGGTCATGGTTTGACCCTCAGTCTGATTAGAGCAATAGGTAAAGCTTGGTACCAATATAAATTTGTTTCTTGGCATATTTTGGCAATTTAAAGTTTAATAAGATGGTTCATTTTTTCTACTTGCCCACTTGCTTGGGGTCTGTGGGGTGTATGCAGTTGCCAATTGATTTTTAATGTTTTATTTATTGCTTGTACGACTTGTGCACAAAAGTGTGAGCCCCTGTCTGAAGAGATTACTGCTGGAACCCCAAATCTTGGTACTATTTCTTATAGTAGTACTTTGGTTACTTCGTTAGCTTTATTGGTTTGGCAAGGGAGTGCTTCAGGCCACCCTGAAAAGACATCTGTCATGACCAGCATGTATTGAAACTCCCCTTTTCTTGGGAGTTTTGAGAAATCATTTTGTCACTGTTGCCCTGGATAATTTCCTTTTCCAATTGTCCCAGTTTGATTCATGTTCTCCTTACAGTTTTGTCAGTCTAAATATTTATACTATGAGTCAGTGCCCCAATGGGTCTTATTATGTTCTTCCTTCCTGGATGACCCTCTTATAACGGAGGGGGACATTCCTCACATCAAGGTCTGGCATGGCATATGTTCTCACCACTCAACGCCTACTGGGTTGCAGCCAGCAGCGGAGCTCAAGATTCTTCTTGGTGGCAAACACAGAGGCCAACCCAGTCTTGCCCTTGTTTGTGGTAGGAGCTACTTAATCAACGTTATTCCTTGTACTTCATTGTCAATGCAGAGTTTCATCTGCACATCCCATAACAAGTCACTGTCATGGCAAAACACACAGATTTAAATTAGTAGCAGAACTACTACAGAGTGTATTTTATTTCAGGTTTTGTGCCAATATCCCCCCCAGCCCTGCTGACCAAGGGATATTGTTTTATCCAAACTAGACAGGCCTCCCCCTTTTCATTTTTACTGTAACAGGCAAAGCATTTTTTGCCTTACCTGGAATTTATTCCCAGGTATTCCTGGTTAAAGATTTCTTTCACTTCAGGGAGGTCCTCTTTTCCACTTTGATGAATTAAAGATAAGCTCAAAATTTCAATTCTTTTATCATTTTTAACTTTTAGTTTCATTTCTCCTTCTTTAAACATCTAGATGTTCTAATAAATCTCATCCCAACAAAGATTTTGGTGAATTTAGCATTCCTATTTGTTTTCTTAATTTGTACTTTAAAGGTTTCAGGATATTTTTTCCTGGTGGCCAGCAGCTCCCACAACTGTAACAAATTCTTTTCACTGGTTTAACACCAAATAAGTTGTTTTTGTATCCACTAAAAATTCCACCTTGATTTTCTCTAGTCCCTAGTTCACCAGAACCCCTTGCTGGTTCTTTAGCTTAGGGCAATCTCGCTTCCAGTGCCCACTTTCCCTACAATATGCACGCTGATCCGATCCCATAGGAGAGGGATTCACTCTTTCACTTCCGCCTGACATTCCTCCTCTGCCAGTTTAGCACAACACAGCTCTTCTCTATCAAGGTTCCCTGTTCCTTCTATCAACTTTTCTACATCAGGATTACCTAGTAACAATCAGCTCGAACCTTTATCTAGTCCTATTTGATCATCCCGATAAGTCTTTCACAACCAACTTCCAAGCATCCAAATTTCCCCATCAAAGATTCACCTTTATTCTCCTCAGACCCATCGCCTGCCCTAAAGGGGCCGTTACCGGTCCTGTTGTACTGCAAATGCTGCAGCACTTGGGGTGACATTGTCAGGTCCTTCTGCTCCATTGTCAGCAACAGCAACCCCTTCCTCCTCACCATCAGAAGGATTGGAGCAGGAGAGAAGGATTGGGACAGGAGATGCTCTTCCTGCTCTGCAGGTTACACAAGCCTGCCTCTGCAGCAGCACTTCTGCTTTAACTCTTACCCTGAATGCAAATCTGCTCCTTGCTGCTTTAAGTCTGTGTTCTTACGTATCACGCCTTCGCAGGCAAACAGCAAACACCCTGCCATGCGTCCAGCAGGACTCAGCCGCACCTTCGGGCGGGTACGGGGGGTTGTACAAACTCACCCCAATACTCTAACACTTTCATAAGATCCTTGACTCCCCCCGCCCCGTTTCAGGTCCTACATTAGCAAAAGTTTTTATCTTACAGTGTGCTTCATTCTGGTTGCTCCACAGGAGGAACCACAACCTGAGCTCTTTTTTCTTTTTTTTTTTTTTCTCAATACATAGCAATCATATATTACACAAAAATTTCAACAAGAACATCTTTCTAGTTTAGGTCTCAGTTTTTCCCTATCCTTTTCTAGAGCCATAATCAAAGGATCGGGTGGTTTTAATCCTGCACTCCTTCTGCCACATAAACATATCTGCACACATTACTTCATCCCACTTTTGTTCTCTATGGAGAAACAGCATAAGCTGTAAACTTGTGTTGTAATGAAGACTTCCTTCGGGTGGCCATCTTTTTCACCATCACCTAATGTATACAGAGGACACCAGTTCTGACAATATTTTAAAAATTTCTTTTTCTTCAAATTTACACTGGGAATTCTGCCAAATTCTTTTCAATGCTTCAAAATACATCCCAGGGGTGTTTTGGTACTTATTTCTTTGCTCGCTCCGCCCCCCATCTTCCTAATAAGTCTGATATATTTTGTCTACAATGTATTAGTTATTACTGGAGGCACCGTACTTATCTCAGAACATACACCACAGTTCAAGACCTCTATTTAGCCTTATTTCTTGGTCTTTTTTTTTTTTTTTGAGGAGATAATATATCTTAGACACTTGCCACCCTTTGTTCGAGTATACAGACAGCACCTACGACACTAAGGGCAGAGGCTAGTTCGTGCTTTTTCCAAATGATGTTAGTTCTAATGTCTGTCCACAGTCTCCTGCTCTAATTTCTAATTATGCATTCCAACATTTCATAAATTATTTTTCAATTGCTTCATTCGTCGCTGGCAGGCCCCTCGTGGGGAACACGGACACGCAGGTTGGGGCTCCCCACTCGCTTTGCAGTGACACCACGTCTCTCACACACATCACACTCTGCGGGCAGCCCTCGGTCACACAGTGTGTTACATGGTACCGTGCCCTTACGTACAGCTCTAGTAATGCTGACAGTTCTCGTTACCACACAAAAGTAAGCATTTCAATGTACAATTGCCAAAAAACAAATTCTATTTTTTTCTGGCCCTAAGCAGCATGTTAAGTTTTCAGCTATTTGTCTAGAATTACCGGTTACTTTTTTTTTTTTACATACAATTCATAACTCTAATTTTTAACATGTAACAAGACAACACATAAAACAAACAAGACACGGAGCGGAGCGCTATTTCAGTTGTTACATTCTAGGAATTCCCCAAATCTCAAGACACCCTAGAGGAAGTTTTCAGCTTCCCAAATCTTAAGACAATCAAATAGGGCTATTACCCTTTTCAGAAGGCGACCCTTCTCTCAACCCTGTGAGACCAAGACGGCATCCCGTCTCTTGTCTTATGGGGTAAAACCAAATCTTAAGACACCCTAAAGGAAGTTTTTAGCTTCCCAAATCTTAAGACAGTTGAATATTCAAAATGAAGAATAAATATAAATACTTTTTATGTGGTGCAGAAGTCCTTGTCCACCTGTGTGAGAAGCCGAGGGGTAGGGGAGTCTCGCCGACAGAAGATGCATTTGGGGGCCCCGAAGTTCCCCAGGACCCTGACCTCCAGCACCGGTGGAGAGTTCTCCTGCCTGCCTTGCCAAATTGATGCCAAAACAGCACAGAGTAACTGCTCAGAGATGAATTTTCTCTTTAAGCAGCAAAGGTATTTCTTTTGTGCAACGTTGGGGAGCTAGCCGATTCGCACCAGACAAACTAGCTCCGAAGTTTTCAGTGAAAAGTTAGGTATTTTATACAGTTTTTCATGAGAGGTTACAACATCTTTACATACAAAATCATTTGATTTTCACACCCAATCATTCCATTCATAATAGGTGGGATCTACGTGGAATAGAGCTTTCCATTTTCTTTGTTCAACTGGCTTTGTTCCTGACTTGATGGTCTCTTTATCTCCTTCAGGTGCCCACCTTATCTTTTCTAATTATTCAGAGTACATTCCTTTCTCAACACAAACAGAGCATCACCCAGAGCATTGTACCAAACTCATCCTGACTGATATTTTTTTTAAGACCTTGTTCTTTTTCAATATATATGAAATCTTAAAGACCTGTTCTGCATGCATTTGGAAAGACTCCATAGCAGCATTTAGTAGTAAGTATTGCTTTAGTGCATGTGCAAAAAAATTCCCTCATCTGCAACAGCTTGTGGACATCTTAAAGGTCATTTCCAACCTAAATGATTCTATGATTCTATGATTTTTGCTTTTGTCACATGGCTGCCCTAGAGGTAACGACATTTCAGTAATGCTGAATGAGCAGTACAGGAGAAGCCCTCTGAGCCTGTCAGCCAACCCTTACACAATCACACAGCATCATAGCACATGGGATAGGTGTTTTCTATTTAAAACCTACAGATAATTGCCTATCCACTTACCTGGAGTCTACCAGTAGTAAGTATTTTCCATTCCTCAGGGTAAAACCATGGAGCAGGAATTCAAGCCTTAACCCAGCTCTTGTGGATAGTGCTCTAAGAATAGCAAAATGCAGGCCTCACCATGTTGCTGCTGCCAAGCAGGATCAGACATCACACAGAGTTCATTAGTCAGTTTAAAGACAAGTCTTCTAACCTGAAGTGTGGTTGAAAACTATTCCCTGGTGTTCTGAGCTTTAGATTGAGATACTTAAAGAGTAGTAAAGACTGTACCATTTTCAAAAGAGCTTCACAGAAATATAGCATAATTGATCTGCAGGTATATATTTTCTGGTGTTTTAATGATGCATGCCTTTTAAATACAGACTCCCTCCACTAAGAAGCTATTGCAATCACTTAATGTATTTTTAGTGGTATTGGAAAATTATATTACTGCTGCTGTATAATATCATGATTAAAAAAAAAAATCTCATAATAATTTCCTGATAACTAATTGCATATTGCTATCTCCTAACTGTCCTTCCACCTGTACATACATATTTGATATCACAGTAGAATATAATAATCACGTCTTTTCTGTGCTACTTTGATACAGAAAGTAGTCCTGAGCCCTGTGGGTTTCATTTTGAATAGCCATTTAAAAAAGAAAACCAATTCAGACTTCCTTTGGTGACATATTGCACAAGTTAGATGTCAAGACTACAATTATTCCCTGCCAATACATTTTTAATTTATAAAATTGATGAAGATACATAAGGGAAAGAAACAGAGAAGTAATTGCATGGTGTAACTTACTGTAAACAGTAAAATGAGCTTCTTATGTACAGCTTCCCATGGGACATAAGTATAGACAGGGAACTCTTCTTGTTTCTAAGGAATTAAAAAAAGGAGGGATGGAGGGATTCTAATTACTAGTCTGCTGAGCAGCCATTAAGATAAAAGCAGATGGGGACCTGGCTCAGAGGACTGGCACTAGGATATGGTACCTCTTCCTTGCAGGTCACTGACTTGAATCAAGTTCGGGCTGTTAGCTACTGAAAATCGTGGTATTACCACCCAATGTATGTTCAGTAGCATTTATAAAAAAGGGCTTTTGGTTGCAATCCAGTTTCTTGTAGTACCAGAACCAGTTAGGTGGCACCTTGGGGCTATGCAAGCAGAGACACTAAGCTTTGGGTACAAAGAACAAAATTCCCATCCAAATTAAATCCTGATCTCCCACCCACAGAAAGCTTGAGGAGGTGGGGCAGAGCTTCTACCATAGTGCTGACTTTGCTACACCTGTTTTCTGGCCAGACAGGAATTTGTTTTCAGTTACTGCCCTTCAATATCTTTTACTGACAGGTCTTCTACTGTAGCATCCTCTGATGAAAATGCATAATTTACCCCCTTCCTAATGTAAAAACTAGTTCCAGGGCACAGACATGTCCATTCCCTTTCTTCTAATTTCTTCCCAGTCTTTTACAGCTTTTCCCCCATATTGCCCTGATTTATTGAGGCACTGTTTAATTAAAGGTATGGATAGAGGATGAATTAACACCTCTGCTTCTGCCACTAAAACGATCTAGATTTTTTCTTGTGCACTGTGCTTTTTTGCTTCACTTCATCCTGCCATCTTTTCCACTTTTGAACTTAGGGCTTTTAGGTTTCACCAGGAGGACTGTGGGCAGAGGTGGTGATGCTGAGGGTGCTGTGTTGTCTGCAGACCAGCAGGAGATGGGGCCTTCAATGGGGTAGGCAACCTACCAAACCCCAATGGGAGCCAGTACCTGTCTTGGGGACCATTACTGTCTAAAGTGGCATGCCTAAAACATGTGGAGGGAGAGAATTACTTTCCAGGGCTTTGGAATAAAGAAAGTGTACTCCTCTCAGACCAGGCTGGGGTCTTAAGCCTGGTTAGTGGCAAGTACCATAATCTCACTTCAAAGACCAGCATGCTGAGTAAGTCAAAGAAGGGGCTCAAAACACTTGAGAAATAAATTGTAATTGTTGTCTTGTTCCACAAAGATGAGTTTTTATTTCCTAAGTCACTCGGTCTTTTGAAGCGATATGTTGTAAAAGCAGAGTAAAGGTAAAACTTTTCAGTGTCTTCTCAGTGATGAATCTGCCTGCCAAAATGCAGACTAGCTGGAAAAGCTGCAAAAACTGGATTTCTCACCACCAACAATTTTTTTATTTTTTAAAATAACTTTTCATTTTTAGGGTTGAAGAAAAAATGGTTTAATAGCCTGTTATTTCTCTCTCCCATCTCTCCTATCCAAATTTTTAAACATACTATAAAGTAATCCAAGAATCCAGTGATCTAATATCTTATGATAGCCACTAATAATTAAGAATATCCATTCTGTCTCTATTCAGGAATTTCATCTATTTATTTCAATAAGGACAGAGTGGGCAGAAGCTGAATAATACATAAAGTAAACAAAGAGTCAAGTCTGTTTAGGGAAGCAGGCATCAAGTTTCATTTTCCAAGGACATTACATTTGTAAAATTATCTCACAAATATTTTGAAATGTCTTCAAACTGGGAAACTAATATAAAAAATTACCTTTTTTTCATAATTTTTGGTAGAGTTAATACTTCTAGGAATGAATTATTCAACATTTCTTTAATGCTTGAAAAGATAAAGAATATCCTTTTAGCTTTGCAGATATGGGACAGCAGAATATCTACTAGTATGGAAATAAAAAATGTACCTGCTTTCTTACTGTCTTCAAAATCTGTGCGATACCTGCACATCGGATAAAAATCCATTCAGATATCCATTTTAATATGCAAAGGTTGCTAATCCACTTTGTAGGAGATATTATATCATTATGCAGAATATAATAGAAAATAATAGACTTTCTACAGCATTTTAAAACTAAATGGGAAATGTAATAGTGAACTTAAATAGAACTGCATATCAAATTATGTTTTTTTTCCAGACATCGATTAAAATGCTAGGGAAAGGGTTTAATTTTTTATTGCTTTCTTTTGCTTTTTATAGTAATTTTCTGCTGAAGACTTGTTTACTGAGAGCTTATTTTTTAAGTTTATCTTGTGTCTTAATATTGATGCTAAATGTAAAACTAACCTAAAAACAGTTGCTTAATTTCTAATTATCATTACTTCAAACAGCATGATGGTACAGATTTAGTACTTGTCCACTCTGGATTAAGTATGAAGACTTGGATCTCCAAGAATATGTGCAGCTGGTAACATGGAATTAAGGAGGCAATATACTCTAAAGGATAATGCAAGAAACAGAAAGGGAACTGAATAATGACTGTGGTTTTACTTTGCAAAGATGTGTGCAAACAGTTGCTGTTGGCTTTTACTTTGAATACCTGTTGTGGGTGTGTTGGAAGCTCTGGATGTTTCTCTAAAAATCAAAGCAAGACAGAGTTTATATTGGTTGTAGTTGGGGTTTGGTCTCAGTTTCGTTGTGAAAAGCAAATTATCACACATTATGCATTATTTCAGTCTAGATATGTATTGGCTCAGATGAATTTGAGTGAATCTTTTTATATACCTAGTCTAAATTTCAAGGTTATAGTGAAGAAACAAACTAAGGTACTCTGGAACACTGTGACATCTCTGACCAAGGGATCTGCTTACCATTTCCTCAGATGTGCCCTTATAATATATACAAGTTACGAATCTTACAAGTATGCAAATCTTTCTGAACATGTACAGCAGAGATACAGATAAATACAATACTCTCTGCTTCTTAGAGGCATGGACTTTACATGCATGTGTATTGAGCTCTCCAGATGAAAGTCACTGAAGACACAGGGCACCAGAAGTCGTTGAACAGAGGGCAAGTAATACAGTTCTGAGCTTCTGCTGCCAGCTCAGTACCTGATCCACTTTCTGACCCCCAATTAGTCATTCTGCATCCTTAGATATTTTTATTAACTGTTAAATGAGCATTGCTCATATTTAACTACATATTTGAGGTACCTCAATGTCACAGGACAGAAGCACTGAGTTTTATTTAAATTGCAGTTTATTAAATACCATGTATTTTCTTGACCACTAAAGTGTGCTCAGTGAACTCCTGGTACAGCAGGGCTAGCGAGCGAGTCAGGACTAGGACAACATCAATACTAAGTAGATATTATGAGTTATGGGGAAATTTAGATTAAAACTGAGGTAGAGATGAAGGAAAACCATAGAAGAGACAGAGGAAAGGAACTGAAAAACAGGAGAAAGTGACAGGAGATAGGAATTAAGTCTGCAGAGATGGGAACACAAAATGAGAAAAATCTCATTCTTGCAAAGTGTAATCCTGTGCAGGGTAGTGTTACCAATACATAAGTTATTATTGTATATTCACTGTTGGAAAGAAGGTAGTTCCTTATGGTAGGCACCTACCCAGAGAAAACCATGCGCACATCATCATCTTGCTGATGCTTTGCCATTAGCTTCAGCAGGTGAGACGCAGGCAAGACACTTCAGGTCAGATGCTGATGGGCTTGAAGTCTCACTTGAAATAATGATGGGGCAACCAATATGAAAAACTTCACATTGGTATGACCTATTTCTGTGGATCACTAGAAGTTTGAATTAGGACTTTTTTAGGAATTGAATAATAAATATGGATTTCACAGTACAGTTTTGGGTAGTTTTAAACTTGCCTACTAGTTCATGCTATTGGTACAATTAGGCTCAGGTCCTTGACAATAGGTTACTATCCGTGTGAGTAAAATCAACAATAATTGATTAGAATATATATTAAAAAAATTATAAACTGAACCCAGAATTTGCTCCAGAGTGAAACAATGATGTACTTTGCTACAGTCTAAACCAGATTATTATTTCCTAATCCACAAAATTGTAAGGTTTATAGAGCTATCATTAAGATGGAGAAGTGTACATCAACATGTAAATTGCCTATCAAACACAGAATAAACCGTATTTTGCCTTCCAGTAAAAACTTAAGCCTCAAACCATCCTATTAACACCAACAGGGAAAAATGTGAAGTTCTTGACAAGGTAGTAAAAGCATCTGGCAGAGGACAGAGATTTTTAATTTTTAATTTATAGACCAACTACCATTCTTACTAAAAATATCTTGAAACAATCAGGTGATCTTCAACACTCCAGATGGGTTAGCATTTTCCACTGAAAGCTTCTACCAGTCTGCAGTAATCTGTCATGACTCTGCTTAATATGAATAGTGTAGAAGAAAAATGTGTGCTTTATTGGTTCACATATAAAATGTGTAAATAAGGGAGCAGAGAGGAAGGTGTGCATATGTGTGTTTATGAGACTTTCCTTGTTCCATACAGAAACCTTATGGTCTTGAATAGGGCACGCAACCCTAGCAAAGTACAATAATGTCTAGGTTTCATTTCCTAGGAACCCGACGATTCACTTATTTCCTACCGTTGCCTATGTAGAGGCCAGCTCTGCCTCTTTATCAATTTAAGAAACACATTAAGAATAAGTGAATATTCAGTATTTCCAAAAATCTCAGATGAGGGAGAATGTCATTGCCTATATTGCTTTAATTGTATACAAGTCAAGATACCGTTTCATATAAATAACAGATTTTGTTATTGTTATGTAAATGTGACAGAAACAAGGCCTCAGTCATATTTTTCTCTTGGTCTCCAATTCCTTTCAATCCTCTTTTTCTATCCTGAGGTCAAATCTGTATGTCCATGAATACCTGAGAAACACTCTGGGTTTATCCTATCCATCTAGTCATGGTTTGTTTTCATAGTTTCAGACAAGTTTGAAGTCAGTGCTAGTCTCTGCATTACTTTTATTGACAAATCATTAGAATGACATGTGTTAATTGAAAAGTAAGGAATATGAACTAAGTGTATTTTAAACTTACTTTATACGTCTAGAATGTGCTATACTAAGAAAGGTTTTTTTCAGATCTCAGAGAGAATTTTTAAACCTAGATTAGGTGCCAAAACCTGTATTTTGTTCCTGAAAGAATGTGTGGAGGACCTATGTCTTCTGTGACTTCAGTTCAAGACACTGAGCTCTTCTGAGACCTAGGCTGACTATATTTGGATGTCCAGCCACTGGTGTAGGAGGTGAGCATTCAGCATCCTGGGCCAGTTGTGTTAGCAAGACCTGTAAGACAATTTAAGGAGCACTGTGGTTTCTCTTACAGCTTTAGGGAAAAGGTGGTACATCACACCCTGCAGCAGCCCATGGTGACAAGTAGACATTGCAGAACTGCACGTCAGTAGTAGAGGCTGAATTTTACCATGTCAGGGATGAAGGCAGTAAGTCTAGTGCAAATGCAAATTTTTGCTGGGTAAAAGGGATGATTTCTGCCTTAATGAGAGCACATCTTCATGGTTATGAAGAGGTTATAAAGCCTTGATCCCAAGCTAACAAATCCCTTGTGAATCAGGTTTTTAGAGGAGAGAAATCTCTTCATCTGCCTAAATATTCCATTCAAAATCATGTGTTCTTAGGGGTGCTTCTTCCCTGCCCACTGCCTGCCAATTTCTTACTCTCCACAATCTATTTGAGCACAAGGTGTTTACACCACTTAGGTAGAGCAGGAGTTAAGCACTGCAGTATCTGCAAGAGCCTATCCTTCAGTCTCTTGAGTTTCACAGGCGCTTGGCGAGCACTGTGCGTGTCCTTTACTGCTGCACAGGGTGCAATGCCAGGGAAGGCAGGAGGGATGCTGTGATGGTGATCTTCTCCCATGGACTTCACTGAAAGGCATCACACATCACACCATTTCAGCAACGGGCAGGCTTTTCCTCCACGTGAACCTCTGAACATCTAGTCTCCTCTTAACATTAAAGGACTAGTGTGGTTGGTTATCAAAGCATGGGGAAAGGAGTATGGCTAAGAGAAAGGTATTATTATGGCTCACTAGGATTTGAGATTTGAACTCTCTTAGGTTTATTTGAAAACCCAAGCCAAAGAGCATGGCAGAGAATGAAAGCAGGCTTGTATCTATAGCTGCTTAAAGAATGTACTAGAAAAATATCCCCCCAAAAGTCTTCCATTTCCTATCTACGCCTTTCTGTGACCCTTACTAAGACCTGTTTGCAGTCCCCAGATCAGATCCTTTGCACCGACAGACAGACTTTGGTCGCGTACACCATGACTGACACCAGAGAGAAGAGGGAGAGAGAGACAGGAAAGCCTATAGTCACTGCCTGGATGCCCCGTCACTGCAGAAGAAATCTCCATACAAATTATGGCCATAACCTTAGGAAACTTTTGCTTTTGTTGTCCCAAAGAGTTTGGTATTCTGCTAAATCAGTACGAATTAAGCACTTGCATTTTTTAATACCCTAAGAATTCCACGCATATGCTGCAATGACATGCAAGTGGGAGTATTGAGAATTTTTATATGTTAGAATTCCACCTGTACGCAGAACAATAGCAAGTCCAGATCCTCTAACATCTGCTCAGGACTTGGTGATGATTACGAATCATGATGGGTACCCAGTCCCTGTCTGCTAACTCACATTAAAATCCACTTCGTCCACAGTCTGAAAAGGTATGTAAAATAATGGGTTGTGTAATTTTTACTATTTCTTGCTTTCGCGTGAGCTAGTATGCCTTTGGAGATCACCTTTGTTACACAATGTTCCAGTCATGATGTTGACCCTATTGTATCCTCAGCAAATATGAAATCAGAAGATATGGTTTCCTCCCTTTGAAGTTGTGTATTCAGCACTATAGCTCTTAGGGACAAGGTTTCCCTCTATATTTTGTAAAGTGTCTTCTATAAAGAGATTGTAGCTGCCAATTACAGATGCTGCCATAGTAGAAATAACTATATACAATTATTCATGAGAATTGTACTCAAAGAAGGACTGAAAATTAGTACTTTATCATCTAGACTGTGTTAATATTAAAAAGTTATGTATATTTTAGTAAACATAAATATCAGGACAATATTTTTGTCACCAGACAAAGCAAATACATGTTTCTTCCTCTTTACTTTTCAGTGAATTTTAATGGAGATTATCAAGCGTGAGATCAAGTTTTGCACTCATTAAAAAAAAAGCAAAACAAAACAAGCTGCATGGGGTCAGTGAAGATTCCTCCACTTGCTCTACCCATTCTCTTCATCTTCAGTGGTATAACAGAGGGAGTCCTTTGGAATGCACTTTGTAAGTGTGATTTTTTTTCTAATAGTTAAGTTGGTGGAACTAGCTGAAAAGCATGAAATTCTACCGCATAAATTATCATTGACAGTGTGGTTTATTTTTGTTTGGCAGTTGAAATTTTAATGTAATGTTCTGCTGAAATTCTGAGATTCAGTCAAGTTTTAACAAGCTACAGCTAGAAGGAGATTGCATTATTTTTTATGTATTTGTTATTAAAATTCTTGATAAATGCTGCAAAGATTCTACCTGTGAGCTGGTTTTTACTCTCTAGCTGATATTAAATACTTGCCACCAGAGCTGCATTTTTGATGGTGATTTTTCACATGGTATTATTTCTGCTCCTACAGTGGACGAATGCAACCTTCATCAGGTTTCTTGTCTGAAGCCTCACAAGAAATACATTTCAAAATGAAAGCCTTCAGTATATATGTGCATAAAATTTTCCATAAAGATGTACTAGTACTATTTTCTTGCATGAATGTTTATGACAAGGGGATGTGAAGACTTTCAGCATGAGTGAAATGGATACATATTTTAATACCAAGCAAAATCTAATAGAAAAAGTTCGTGTTGTTCACCCAACTGTGTTTTGGTTTAGTCAGCATTTATCCAGTAAGATTCCTGTGACCCACAGGGGCCTTTGGCCAAGCCATCCAGCCTGGGAAGATGGGAATGCTGGGTCTGTGGGTTGCTGCTTCTCAGAGCATATGAAGGTGCACTTTTAGATCTGAAGAGGAAAAAGCTGAATTTTCCTAACTTTTCTCTGATGTGCTTTCCAAAGTCTTAAGCTAATGGGATCCTAACTTCCTTGCAAGCCTGGTTATAGTTGCTCCTTAGGGGTTAAATGCACCGTGGTGAATTTCTTGCATGCAATGCTATCTGCTTTCTTTATAGCATCGAGTAGTCCTTCAAGAAGTCAGCATGTGCAGCCTGCATGTGTGCCAGCCTGGCCCCAGGCCCTCCAGCCAATTGCTATTATGGGAGATGGTCATACATTAGCAACTTTGTGCACCCAATTGTCCAAAAAGGTGGGTCAGTGATTCTGTCTGGACATGGGCCTGACCCATTTTCTCCTCTGGCTCCTGTGAGCATGATGCTTCCTCGAGCTTCTCTAGTGATTCTGTACAATCTTAGCCCACTGCTCTTAACCCTCAGCAAGGACTTGCAGGTGTGCATTGAATTGTTTGGTGGAGAAACTTGTAGGAAAGGACTGCCAAGAAAAGAAATTTCCCCAGCAGTTCTTCCCTGATCACGTAAATGATCTCGCAAACCTTAACCATCCTGACAGCCTAGAGGGAATACGGTCAATGCTCTCCATGACCCCAGTCACCCTTTCACGCCATAGTTTCAATGAATAATCAACTCCTACCAAGATGGCTGTTCCCAGGATGGACTCCTGGGAGTGCAGTTCCCGTGAGTCATTTCTCCTGCCTGATCTGCCAGGTGGACCCAGGAGGTTTCTGTGTTATCCCCGGGGGGGGGGGGGGGGGGGGGGGGGGGGAGGGGGGTGGCTGGCTAGGGGAGCCTGACTGACAGAGGAGGGTGGAGAAGCCTGCAGCATTCTTTCATGTGAGGATCTGCTGCTACTCTCTGACC
This sequence comes from Falco rusticolus, assembly GCF_015220075.1. Lineage (NCBI taxonomy): Eukaryota > Metazoa > Chordata > Aves > Falconiformes > Falconidae > Falco > Falco rusticolus. Next base: position 68,812,338 of record NC_051189.1, on the reverse strand, counting down.
CTTCCCTGTAAATTGTATTAATATGTGAACACAATTAAACCTTCAGCTATAGGTTTTGTCTATGTGGCAGCCATAAAAGGGTTGAATGTCAGGTTTGAGCTTGATTTGAGGGAGGAGTGGGATCTGAAAGCTATAGATGCTGGTTTAAAGCTTTTCTCCAGTAATGATGATAACGAATGACGTAAGCCATTCCTTAAGACTGATGATTAATCCTAATGAATATGTTCCATACATATGTTTCACAGCTGTCATTAAGCTTCCATTTTAACCACTCTTCCCCTTTCCCCACTCCCACCCATGCCTGCAATCTGCAAACTCGTATTCCCTGTAGGTACTTTGATAGAGAAACAGACAGGTAACGATCCCAATGTCAGACAGTAAGCCATGCAACTGTCAGTTCATATTGTGTCTGACAGTCATTGACAGCTTGCTTCTTCAATTTTACTAAGATTAATATGCTTCACATGTTTTATTTATATTTACTGATCTTGCTGCAGTGAACTTTTAAAGAGACATTTTCATCTTAAAATTCCCTGTTAAAAAAATCAAATCTGCATTTTCTTCGAAATTTAGATTTACATTTCATCAGTATTGCTTGTGGAATTTTTGCACATTGCTAATGGCCTGATCACATGCATGACCCTTTATTCATACAGTGGTCAATAAGGCTTATTCTGATAAAACCCCAGGATCATCACCCTGGGAACCTCCTCATCCTTGGAAACACATCTACATATGGTTAACTTGACACAAGGCCGTAGTTTACAGAAGACTCTCAGATACATAGTTATTCACGTGTGCAAGCATTTAAAAGGTTCAATTTCTGTACGAGTAATATTGTCACCAGAGTAATGCTATTGAGCTTGAAAGTATTCACATGAGTAAATGACCGCAAGATTAGACTTTGAACTCTCTGGTGAAACTCTTGTGCTGTTCCGTACACTTGGGCTGGCTCACCACTCACCATGCTTCTAGATGCTTGAATAGCAACACATCAGGATGTTGAAATTGTAAATACAAAAATTGGGGAAATTATACTTAAGCCAAAATAATTTTAAACACAAAAGATAGAAATAGCTGGAAATTTGGGAAAAAACCCTATTTTTATGACCATTTTTGTCTAAATAGCAAAAGGCTATTTAACTAATTTATATGAAAGTAATGTTTGAAAAATGTAAAATTATATATCTATGCATATAAATATATATTTTTACATTATTTAAACAGAAAGACAAAAGCTCAATCTTAATTTCTGTGCTATGTCTGCTTTAAAAAGTGCTAGCCAAATCCCCCACTCCTTAGTCAAGGATTTTTATCATGTGTCCTGCCTGAGTGCAGGCTGACTTATTTGACCCAATTTAGGGAAATCCAGATCCTCATGTTGAACATCTTTGTATGTTTATGAATTGGAAATTTTCCACTTCAGGACTCCTTTTAACCTCTCTGATCCTTCAAATTGCATGTCTCTTAACATCACGGATAAATTATCCAATTCTGACCTCATCTAGCCTTGAGATGACAGTGGTGTTTTATCTCTTTTTTTCCTTCCTTCCTTTCTCTCCAAATCTGCATCATCATGTTTTTCCTATTGCCATGGCAATACAGCTAAGTACACAGAGAACTGGAACGAGCCAATTGCATGTGAAAAGTTTGTACAAAAGCAGAATTGCAAACTAAACAAGGGGCATTGCTGATACATGGCTCACTGCAGGGATATTGGGTGGGTGGGGGTGTGAATGGGTAGGTGGGGGCGTGAATGGGTGGGTGGGTGTCCCTTTTAATCTTACAGGTGAAAATGCAAACAGAGAGATGAAAGCTGACACATCAGGATTTCTAAACCAGTTATAGGAGGGGAAATCGGCATCAAGTAAGACTAGAGTAGCATGCCAGTGTGATGTTTCATTCAGATCATATGGAGCTCTGGCAGTCTCTAATGAAAATATGGGTGATTTAGCACTTAGTTGAAAATAACCCTGCCCTGGACCTCAGAGAGGGGGCGTATTGTTAAAGAAGAAACGGTGGTACAAACAATCAAGGACATAGAAAAACCAATGAATTGTTAAAAAGCCCCTCCATTTAGTCTAATAATACTCTCCATATTCTTAGGTGTGAAATGAATAATAATCTGCCCTTCAGTGACACTTCAAGACAGCTTCTTTTTTCCCCCCAAATAATAGTAATAAAGTAGCTAAAAGAGATCCCTCTGATTTTTCCTAAAGTAAGAGGAAACAGCAGATGAACAAGCTGTAGCTTTTTACTTTTCTGGCTTGGTTTCATTTACATTTAGTTCATTAATTATTTTTTAGGGAGAAAAGATTTGTCTTATTTTCAGTGAAAGGAATGCTGATTGTTCTGCTAGGGATATTATAAGAATGTCAAGGAAAGCCATAAATATTTTATAAAGACTGATAATAGTTTTCCATGCTAAGGAAAAGTCAATGATTTTTGAAAAAGGATATGTAATGATTTTCTGACTAACTGCAAAAACGAGACGACAGTGATTTTAATATTAGTTAATAAATATTGACATTAGTATTTCAATGAGTGTAATCAGGCTTTGGTTGGATATTAGAAAGTCATGATTTGTTCAGCAGTATTATTATGAAAGCTTGACTATTTCCACTGAAGCTATTAAACAATCTTTGCAGGAAGCCTCGGTAACTTCTCCGAATAAATCCAGTAAGCCTATGGAAGAATTAACACGTACTCTCTGCATCATATTGTGAGCTCATCTATTTTGCTGTCAGACTTAAAAACAACGTTGTGCAATAGGTTACGTGTTTATGACATCCTCATACAAAATCAGGCCGTATGCAAAACAATTTGGTTAAAATGACAGCATCGGGCATATAGGTAATCTGATGTCTTCAACATACTTTACCTTGTATCTCACAGTTATTCAGAAACTTATTGGTTAGGAAAAAAAGGAGCTAGAAAATACCCAACGGTCACCCTGACTCTGAAATGTCAGCTGTTATTCACGGTGGTAGCCTATCATTGCAGAGACAGTCGGAGAGTCATTGTTCCATGATGACTTGCGAGTTTTCACCAGCTTTTAGCCACAAAGTTACCACCCCTCCACCAAAGCCAAAACTGGTTTCAGAACTGCCACATTTCTGGTGAAGGATACCCTTGGGATACCTGTTATTTGATGAATTAAAAATGACATCATTCTTGTTGGCTTTGGGGTTGATAATTGCTGTCTGCTGAGAACATGCAGCAGTGAATGGGGGGAGAGCAAATGGAGTGAGCTCAAACCTGGTTCTTTGGTTAGAAGGTCATTAATAGACATGTCTGCAACAAACAGACCAGATTTTAAAATTTACTTTTTTTTCAATACAGAGCATTTTCAATATTCCTGAGCAGCGATACTGTTTCCTCACAAAACAGCCCCAGTTTCCAAGCAGTGTACTTTTTAGGGGGCAGCACACCCCTGTTCCTGGTTGCCCATTCTTGCTTCTGCTCTTCAAAAGCCTCTGCTATGCTGGCATGGATGCCCAGTGAGCTGGACTGGAGAACAGATCTGGCTGAAAAACAGCCTGTTTCAGATAACCTTTAGCTGGATTCATTTCCTGATCCAGGTGAAATTGTTCAAAATAAACCTTGAGAGTGGGAGAAACTGAAGCTGGCTAGTGTAAGAAGTGATGCTCACCGATGAGGAGCAATGACCCTTCTCAGTGGCTGCTACCGTACCAGCCTCACCTGGGACTTGGTGACGTATTCCCAGCCCCTGCCTTTTTGCTGCCCCTGGTACTCCCCTGACCTCTCTGTGACTCATTTTAAAGTCTCAAACCAGCTGAAAAGTAACCGAGGAAAAAAAAAATTAAGAAGAGGCTATTTGTTTAAATGGGCTCAATAAGGGGTCAGATAAGCAGTGGTGTTAATGCACTTCTGTGCATTAGTAGCATGTGGCGTGGCATGGCCCAGGGAACAGGGAGGACCCTCACTAGCTCTATCAGTTTAAACTGTCTTGAAACTGATCCCCGGATGTCTTGCCAGGGGCTGTGTAAAAGAGGAGCAGTTTCTGTATTGCAGTGTTAAGTCCTCGCTAATTTTAAAACGTAATGTAAAAAGGTTTCCTTTCTATAAAAATTGGGATTTGTGACCCTTTCTTTTATAAATATGTATGCACACAGAGTATACATTCAGCTGGAAAATGTGTTGACTTATAAAGTGGGGGGGAGCAAAAGGGACAGGAAAACCAAACAATCTCTTTCAGTCTTGGTAATACCAAGAATGCCAAACCTGGCTTCCCCCTGCTTGGGGGTCCGAGGCTTTTAAGGGAGGGACTAGGACTTTATTATGAGCTTTTTCACAGTTTAGACGAACTGAAAGAGATACTAGAATCTTAAGAAAGGGGCTTTTTTTTCTCCTGTATGGTTTGCATGCTGAAGTTTAACAGCTGTTGCAAGCAAGAAGAAAAATATTTTCCCCACTACATCTTCTAATTCCACCAGACTAAATGAGTTTCTTTGGCATTACTTCTTTTTAAGAAAATACAAAAAACTAAGCAGTTAAATTTAACCCAGATATAGTTCTGCTGATTTAAAATTACATTAAAACAAAGGTTGGATTTGGCCAAACCTTTTAATTGCTCATGACCCCATTATTTTCTGCCCCCTTCCCCCCTCCCTTAACTAGTTGTCCCATTGTTTCACTAGGGATTGAAGTTAGATTTACTAGCTAGCAATTACAAGGATTGCTCTTTTGCCCTTTTCTCTGTTTTAAAAAATAACAGGCGAGGGGATGGGGAGAGAGAGAAGCCTCAGAGGAGTTTGGCTGGTTTTTTCTCAGTCTCCCTGTAGGTTGCTGGTGTTATACTGTGACTTTTTAGGAAAAGTGAGAATACAAGCCAATCAATTCCCTTCAGCTCCACAGGACTGAACTTTCCTGTGACAAGGCAAAGATCCAATTGCCCTGTGAACTGTCCCATCTGATTTGATTAGATTTGTTTTCTCCTATGCTATTGTTTATCACCACTTTTATACGTATTTGCCCTTATGTTATATTTCTGCTGTCAGCTAGAGCAATAAATAAGCTTTTATTAGTCTGTGAGCCACATGCAGGGGAGCAGAAGTGGGAAGCACCTGGCATACTATCTCCCCTCCTGCATTACCAAGTCCCCCATGCCACAGTGGGATTCACTCCCTAAAAAGATAAAGGTCCCACTGGGTCCTCCTCCCCCTTCAGACGTTTCACTGGTATGTGTGCAGGCATTTGCTTTAGTTTATGGCCGTTTACAGAGACTGTGGGAGACGTGCTGGGTCAGCACGTCCTGTAACTCCTCCAGCTGGCAGAACCAATGTCGGGAGCTGCTGCCATCCCCAGGAGGTCCCCTTCTGCCACAAAGGGGATACAGTTGGTTTTGGTTGTGGTTAATTCCTCTACCAACAGATTTCCCACCTCAGAGATCCCCTTTAGGGGTTTATATCATCATAAATTAGCACTGACTTGGATTGAATTTGACCCCATATTTATATTCAAACAGCACATAACCAGCAGTAAAACTGCAGACAAACATAAATAACACATGCTTGTACATCCTCTGCTGTGTAGTGATCCCAGTGATGCTGAAACTGGTATCTGAACACTTCGAAGCCTGTTTTTTAGAGAGTTTGAAATGCATTTATTAAATTGCAGCCTTTGCTGAACCTGCCAAGAAAGGTCTCTGCCCCAAATGGAAACTGTCCAAAAAATTATGCACAGCCATTTTAAAGTTATGCAAGGTCAGAAAATACAAACAAAACAAAACAACAAAACAAAACAAAAGCTGGGCAATAGAATGGCCGCAGGACCAAACTGAGCTAGGAGAGACCTTTCCCTTCAAGCATGCCCACTTTGCCACGTGAAATCAGGGCAGCCGTGAGTTGCACAGGGCTGGGGTGGGGGTCATCTTCCCCATGAGCCACAGAAGTTTATATTCCAGTTTTCTAAGTGTATTGAATCCTGACTTCCTTTTAGGCTAATAGCTGGGGTAAAAAAAAAATAAAAGCGTAATTGAATTGGGTGGGTATGTGAAACATTCCTTTATTTCCTAGTACGGCAAGAGTAAGCTCTGGGGAAAAGGGGGAGGACAGGTGGGGTTTCAAACCCATGGCTGGCTGGGATTCAGTGCTCACGTTAGTTCATGCTGCTGCCTGCGCTACTAGACAGATGTCCCAATATCAAAGGCCCATCCCTTTTTTCCCCCAAACATTAGCCACAATATGTGTGTTGAGGATGAAGTGAAACACTAAGAGTCCTCTGGTTCACAGGTGCTTTTTTTGGAGTTTGTTGCGCTGATGAATGATGGGGGTGTCTGGGAAAGGGTTGTGATTCCTAGCTTTGCTGGATCTGTTTTCTGGAATACTTCAAATGGATGAGTCTCCAGAGCCATCAGCAGCTCCTTCTTCCTTGGAACCCCTCTTTCCCCACCCCAGTCCCCAAACCGGCCCTCTGACATACATTGCAGTTCCTGGCTTTCAGTGATTTTCCCCTTCATTACTTGAATTCTAAACTCAATCTCACTGGATTAGTAAACCTTTTTTGTCTTGTTGTGAGCTGCACTTTTTAAACTCCCAACAGGTAAGCTAGAAAGGAAATATTAAGGTTTACTGGCTGCTACTGTGAAACCAAATCAGCCATGAGTGACTTAATCAATGAAATTTGATAAATGCAAGGTCTAATTTTTCATTTAAGTGAATTCCAAAAGGGTTTTGCAGAAAATCTAAAAAAAAGCCATCTCTGTATATTAAAACGTAACTCCAGAGAAAATTCTCTCAAAATACAGAAAACAGTCAAATAATTTAGAACCTGTGGATTTAACTTCCACTGAGCGTGACAACCATTTTGTAAACTGAGGGCATTCTGGAGCCAGTGTAAACGAAAAACACCAGAATGCTGAAAATTAAAGATCCGAGCCAGAGTACAAACTGCCTCCCAGTGTATCTATTGCAGCACAACAATACCTTGTGTTCAGAAAACATCACTCCCCCTCTGTCTGGGGAAGCCTGAGAGACATAGTGGCAGCAAGACGTGAAAAGAGTGTAGTTTGAGACGTAGCTCTGTTGCTACCTTCCCGCCTCTCATGGAAGGCAGGTTGCTGGCCAGGATTTACAATACTCTGGTTTCTTCTGGCATAATTTGATGAACAACTTTTCAGGAAGGCTGTCAGGAACCTCCTCTTCCCCTTCCCCTGCCACTGCTTCATGCTGGCCTTGGCCTTGTACTGGTTTGTCCTGCCATGCAGTGAAATGGGTGAGGGAGCTGAATACCTTGGAAAATCACTGTTAATTTTTATATTTCATATTTATTCGTCTATTTTATCCTTTCTGGGTGGTGTTTTGTTTGTTTGTTTGTTTGTTTTCCCCAGGGGATCAGGCCCACCATCCAGCCTACTGCACAACCAGGACAATACTGCAGGGGGACTTGGGAGGAATAAGTTGCTGGCAAGAACCAGTAATTGCACAGGGCAGCTAAAGCACCCTCCGGCCCATCGAGTGCCAGATCACAGCTTTAGTTCATTTGGTGACCTTCTGCCTGCTATGGTTATTTTATATATATATATATATATACACACATATATTTATCAGCATGCCTGCAGCCACCAATTCTCTGCTGAACTGTCCCTAATTTACACCCAAGCAATGTGAATGCAGCAAGTCTGCAAAACGTTGCTACCTGACTGCTGTTTTTTACTTGCTTTGCACAGCTGTGAATACAAGGTAGAAGGCAATGGAAAATTAGGAACAGAATAGCTAGGGATATTATAAACAATATCTGTGAGGTTAATTTAAATGTAGCTTACATTTCTCAAGAGCATTAATGACAGATTGCTTTGCTTTCTTAGAAATGGAGGGGAGGAGAATGTCCAAGTAAATTGACACTGTTATCAAAACAACAAAATAAATCCCTGGAGGCCATTTAGGAGCTGTTGGAACCAGGTTTCCGAAATAATGTTAATTGTAATCTTCTCCATTGGTGTGTTAAAGCATGTATGCAAAGGTATAAGCAATAATAAGAGAAGACACAAAGTCGCATGTATGTGAAGGGCTGCATATTCATCTTGTTCTTCCTCTTTCCTTCACTGCTTGGGGTACTTGTATCTGCCTGCTGCTCTGATGTTACTCCTTTCAAAGGAATAACTGCAGACAACAGACTTCACTCTGGTTTATTGGCAGCTTAAGGTACTCAAGCACTGCAAGGATTAAGTTTTATATCTTGAGGGACACCTTTCTGTTTCATGTTCTTGGGAAAGCTAGTGGTTGTTAGAGAGGTATGGGCAGGTGTGCAACTGGCTTAAATATGAAAGATTTTTCTGAATGACTCAGTGTTTATTTTATTTTTATATGTTTTTACTTTCATTTAACTTACCCTCAAATCCTTTTTCTTCCAGATAGTCTAAGAAAGGTGCAAGGTTCTCTAAATGTCACTTTAATCCAGTGTCTCCTCCCCATGCTCCACTCCTCGGACACAGTGCTGCTTATCACTGCAGAACATAATGGACAAATGCTTCTTATTATAACATAATTTAAAATGCATTTTCCAATTACACAAGGATATAACATTTTCTAAAATAGTCTAATTTTGTATATGTAGACAGCTTTTTAATAGCATGCTGCAACCGAAAATTACCATGAGATTCTTAAGGACCAGTATAGCAAACGTTATTAATCTCCAAATGAAAACATGTGAACTGCTCCATGCTTAGCTATAAAAATCCCTTTCTTTTTTCTTTACTTTTTACTAAGTGCAGGTAGCAGATTGTTTTGGCCTATTGGAAACGATTAAATCAAAGTCTGTGGGGCTTTCTACAGCTGTATTTAATACAGAAGGGCAGACTCCTTCCTGCTGGTTAAATTGGCTGCCACGATGCACAGCTATTTTTATTTTTGTGTGAAAGTGAGGTTTTGAAACCTTAAAAATAAATTACGGACTTGGCAGAGGAAAAAATACTTGGTTATAAGTCAGCATGAATGTAGTGCCCTGTATTTACTTTGTGGTGTGTATCTAAATTTCTATTTTGATTCAGGAATTTATCCTGATAGATTAATCTATGTTTAGCGAGAGAAGCAACTCATGCTACCTGTTTCAACAGTGAATTTGCATTAAATAAGATGGGTAAGAGAAAAGCTGAATACCCCATTTGCACATTAAAAGCTGATCATTAATCCTATATTTTAACTCTACAACTGTCAGGAGCTATTATTTCCCAAAGAGCCTGACAGTTCAAGGGATAAACTGGAGTGGGTCCCATTATAAAGGTCTATGAATAGACGTCAGAATAGTTTGCGCATCAAACCCCAAAGGCTATTAAATGTGATACTTTAAGAATCAATTTGTAGCTAAATTAAAGTGAAGGGATGTGAATCCTAGGACAGATTTAAATAAAGCAGAAAATGTAACATATAGAGAGGCATTTTAAATACAATTAGACAGATGTAAAGATTTGAAAGAATATGTATTATCAAGAATAAAAAAAGCCCCATTGATTTTCAGCGTACCCTGGAAAACTGTGCCACTGTTTGCCACAGCAAAGAAATCAAATAAGGAGAGGTGCTGAAATGCTGCTTTCAAAATTATGTTTTCAAATGACTCTAGAGCAGATCAATAAGAGAGCTGATATCTTATGAACCTTTGAGAAAAGTCAACAAATGCAATGCAAGAAAAGAAGACCAAAGAGCTGTCTTTGCACAAAAAAAAAAAATTAGTTTCTAACAGGACATCCTGCTGAGTTTTATCTGAGTTCATTAGGCTTGGAGACTGAGATCTGCTAATTCCACATGAAAAGTTCCAGACATTTGCAAAACCAAATCAAACGTGATGCTGTACTTAAGCTTGTTAAGAAGTTGAAGTTAACACTAAAACCTGCTTAAATGGGCTATCAGGAAACAACACTGTACAAGTGGTACCATACTCACCCTTTCAACAAGCTAGTAAGCTCTGTGCAGTTATTGTGAGGTTTTTAAGCACCACACTAGACTGGTCCTCCAAAAAATAAATGTTGGGAAAAGAACATGATTCTCCGCTACGTTACTTCTGTTTTCCCCCAAGAGGTCTCAAATGAAGTCAGGGAATCAACCCCGACATATATAATTACAAGGGCAGGAGTGCAGAAAGGCTGACAAGCTGACTGTACCAGCCACAATTTTGTTCTCTCTCATTTGTTTCTATGATTTCTCTTAAGTAGTTTATATCCTGGGTCCTTGAAACAGGATGTGACTTAAAAATTGTATATCTTCCTCTGCACTCTGAAAGTTAATAGTTGTTTATTATTCAAAGTAGGCTACTGAAATTAGATCTCATAAAAATGAAATCACAGTTCATTTCCATAGCTGAAAATGGAGCTCCTTGCTTGCTGCAGCTGGAAGAGGTGAAGACAAAGAGGAGGTTATTGTAGACAGTTCGCCCTGTTTGTTCTGTTTAGAGCTAGCTGAGACATGAATGGAAGCTCCAGAAAGCCCCTCGCTTTGTACTTCTCTGGTTATCACAGATTTTAATATTCGGGGGGGGGGGGGGGGGGGGGGGCAGGGCGGATAGCTGAAAGCTCTATGCTGTAGGTTGACCATACTGTCTAGTAAATAATTATCTCTGATAACTTGAGATTAGCTATTCCTGCCTTTTTTATACTGTCAAATGTAATTAACTATTAATCACTGCATGCTCCACCATTATTTGATTATTTCGAACTGGAGGCAAGCTCTCTTATAGGCATGTGAATGTATAAATGTATAAACACATTAAAGGCACTAGGTTCTTTACTGTGTTCTTAAGTCTTGTCTTAAGGCAAAATAATATAGAAAGTGCCAATACTGCGGGTGTCTGGTCACTCAGCCCTTTGTATGTGTGCTTTATGCTATCACCTTTATTTGCACAGCCACATACTAATTTTATTGCAAAGCATCATTTAAGTTTCAGAAATTAGCAGCAATTGCATATTTTGTTACTTTCAAAGCAGTTTGTCACCCCATGCCTTATTTACCGTATGCTATTTAAACGCTCCTCTCAAAAAGGAATAATTAAAATACTCATGAGATTTTCTGTGGTGACCAGTTCTGCAATATTTGAATGCTTCGTGATCACAAATTAATTTACCACCCTCTTAGCAGTTGCTGTTGGAACTCATCCCAACCTTACTGCTCTGAGTTCTTACTATAGTGAAATTTTGGCTTTGCCCCTGTAATCTATCCTAGAATAATATATTCGAGCATGGAATAGTGAGGACACTAGTCTATAACTGAGGATGTGGCATATGTGGTTCTGTTGGCGCTACCAGCTGTAAGAAACCTGAGCATCCTCAGTTACAGCAGAATCTTCCTAGAATTTAGCAACTCCAATAGAAGAGGTAGTGATGGAGCATGTGCAAACTGTGATTTTTCACAGACTTATAACACAGCCAAATGTATAACGAGAATAGCAAAAGGCAAAGCCCTAGTACAGGGAGCTTCTTCAGATCTTTCAGACTCTGGCTTCAAATTGTGGAGGTGCTAGAAAAATTCCCAGAGAGTATCCAGAATGTTTAATGATGGGCAAAACTGGTTTCTGTTAACCTCACTTTCAGAAACAGCTAAACAGTTTTGGCTGAAGTTTTCATTAGAATTTGGGCCTGAAGCAGACACCACATGCAAATTAGCAGACATAGCTAAACTCTGATAAAATGTAGCTGTCTTGTGAAGACTGGTTTATGAAGGTAAAGTGTCAGGCAACTTTTTCTTTTCACACTGCACATACGCACAAATGTAATAATCCCATTACACATAATGCTGTACATGTGATACAGACATGTATGTGCCATGCAGGTGCAAATGTGCTTGTGTAAATATATGCAAAGATCAAACGTCTTATCATGTTCAAGATTATCACCTATAGATAGTCACCGTGTGTAATTCGGGATGAGTTATGCAAGCCCATGAGCCTACTGCTCGTGAGCCACTCAGCAACAACGCTAGCTCTGACTGCACTAAGAACAGGACAGTCAGGATTATAATCTTATTAAAGGAGAATAGATTCAGAAATCATGTCCTACTTTTGTTAAATGCAGCACTGGTAGGTTACATGGATCGCTTACAGTTTGAAATGCTAGTTGTGTATCAGGTTTACAAAAATTATTTGATTAATTTGAGAAATTCTAAATATTACCATTAACAGAACTTTCTTTCTTGGTCCCATAATTCCAGGTGTATATATATGAAAAAAGGCTTGTGTTTATCATCTGTAAAGAAGTTCTTGTCCTTTATTGCAGAGAGCCAAGTGTAATCACCATGAGAGGAAACGATCCAGTTGAGCAGCAGCCTTAGCAGGAAAGCTGACTGCCAGGTGCGTGAAGTGTAAGGATATCTGTGCTAGCTATGCACACACCAGGGGTTTGATTTGCATTAAAACAGTGCTGAGATGGAGGGAAAAGAATGAGAGAGAGGATAGGTAGGCACCTACACCACCACCGCGTCTCTGCCTGCTGAAAGGGTTTGGATTTCACGGTAGAAACACAAATACAGCGTGAAGCTAAATAATTAAAGCCTGGCATTACAGACCAAAGTAATTTCTTGTTATCAGGGAAGCATTTTTTTGGTGTGTGTAACAAACAAACCTTATTTTGAAAAATTTTAAATGTGTTTCTGAGAGAAAATATCTCTTCTAGCTTTTGCAAAATTTCTATTACCCCAGGAAAAAAAAAATATCCGACACCACTGAGCACATGGGCTTATCTGCAACCTAATACTGTTATTGTAAGGGTTTGTATAGCTCACTTCCTGCCTTTAGGCTTACACAACAGGATATTTAAATTACAAAGACAATGAAGAAACGAGGCAAAACGCTCTTGATATTAAAAATATTCTAGTTGCTTTACTGCTCTAATTCCCCATGAAGTGACTTGCAGATTTAATGAGTAAACATAAGGTCACTCTTAGAGTCTCACTTGCTAAACAAACTACAGGCAAATTAAAGGCAGCCAGCAGGCAGGTTCGGGGGTTTATCAGTTGTCCACTATCCTGTCAAAAACGTGTTACTTACTGTTATAATGCAGCCACTACCCCTTACTGCTGTTAACAGTCTGCCACTGTTTCCATTGTTAACTTGGTCTTCGGGGCTTAATATCTCACCTGTATCAAATTGCATCAGGTCGAACCTTGGCACACAGGTGTGTCTGGATGGTACTCTTTTTTTATTTTTTTTTAAACAACAAAATTAAATTGCATCAATGGGGCTCAGGAATACTTTTTTTCTTTACTTTCAGGCACTGTTTATTCACTTCCCAAATCTGAACACAAACAAAAGTTTAACTTTTCACTGAAAAAGCCCCTAAGTGTAATTCGATTGGACCATTAAATCTTTCGGTTCTTATTCAGTTTGCATTGATGAGGCTATTTTTATCCTAGAGGTCTTTATCTCAGTGAGCACTTCTCAGCTTATGCTTTCCTGATCTGCCACCTTGGAGTACTGAAAGAAACTAAATTAACCCATATTCGATTGCTATTAGACCCTTTTTTTGACTCTGGCTTGTCTCGGGACAGACTTTCTGTTCTATTCAAAGTATATTTGTTCTTTTTTAGCTGTGTGACAGCCTCTCTCTGATTGCACAGCCAACTCAAGGAAGGTGCAAAAACACTTTGGCAGAGATTGTTGGATGGATATAACCCTTGCTATGCGCTGTGTTAGGTAAAAATGCCAAAACACAATTCCAAACACAGGTACCATTCATAACTTGTGCCATGGTTTGCTCTGCTGGGGTCAAAAAAGGTCTGAGTATTTCATTACGACAGCAGTGAGCGCAGTTTTCTAAATGTACTGGCCCATTTTGCAGCTACAAAAAAATGAGGCTCAGAGAGAAAAACTGGCTTGTGCGAACGGGGAGTCCCCCTCAAACCCAGTATATACAGCTGCAACAGGGGTCAGACCTGGCACAGCGCTTTGCGAGCACTGCGAGATGCGCTATTCCCACTTCCCATGCTGCAGCAGGCTGCAGGCGGTGCCCGGGGAGAGGGAACGTGGCGCACTGTACCGCAGGTGGGTAGGTGCAGATGCAGCTGCAGCCAGCCAGCAATCACCTTGGATCAAGATCAGCCATGTCAGCTCTGCTGGGTGGCATGGTCCTTCCTCTCTACTCAGTCATCTGCTCAGCAGTGGGCTCTTCCACCGGGCCTGCCCCTGCACCGGGGACCCAAGCTGCTCAGGGTGATAAGAGGACAAGTCTTACACACCCTTGGTAAAGATTTAGTATCTACTTGCAAGCAACCGGCCGAAATTCAACCTAGATTAATAGTTGGAGTTCTAAACCCGCTTTGCATTAGCGATGAAAAAAATGCGCTAGTATGTGGATGAATGTAACTCATTCATGGGTTCATGGGCCCAAAGGTCAGGGAGAGGAGGGCTCCGCAATAGCTTTGATGGTTACATTCTTCCATTATATCTCTGATTAAGTTTAAGTGTAAAACCCACGGAATTTCCCATTAACTGTACATCTGAAGAAGCTGCTGAATGCACTTATGCACGTGCAGAGAAGCAGAACTTTGTTTAACTTCAGCTTATACAAACTAGTCACACATCCCCTTGCTTTTGATAAAGCAGAACAAGGACAGTAGGATTGTATGTGTGCTAAATAAATGGCATTAGATGAAGTAATGCCTTTTTTGGACATTTTCCACTTTGCAGTTGGAAGTCAGCAGGATCTGGAAAACCACATTTTTTTTTAAATATGATGGAAAATTATTAAATAAGAATGTTGTTGTTGTCAGTCTCTTGCATGCAAATCTTTCAGGGTCTAGAAACCACCGGTGAACTTTAGAGAGAATTCTACCCTTAATATGGACTAAACACGTTTGGTAGTCAAGGAGAAAACACTTGGCTACCAACCAAGCAAATACTTCCTTTTAAAAATGTTCTAGTGAGCAAGTGAAAAATGAGGTCATTCATGCAAATATCCCATTCACCGGCACTTTTTTTATAACCAGATTATGGCTACTGTGCCTGCCCTACAGCAGCGCGGTGCGGACTCTGAGTAGAAAACTCTTGAAAGTAAGCTAAGCAATATAGTTATATACTCCTTGCAGAGGCGCTTGTCAATGAAACGAGGATTGTGCTGAGGTACTGTCAATGCTCTGCCACGTTGCCTCTCCAAGAGACGGAGGTGGGAACAGAGCAGGCTTTAGGAGCAGATGTTGACCTGGGCAGTGGGGCAGGGGTCTGCAAAACCAGCCAGCTTTGTTCTGGGTTCTGTGGCAGAGCAACTCCCCGGGTCATGGTCATGGTTGAGATATCACCGGCCACCCATTGCTGGTGCTTACGGCTGAGGGCAGCGGGGGGAACATGAGGTCGTGTTCAGCTCTTCACACCAGTTTCCAGTCACCAACCTCACAGGGACTTGGCACTGGGACCACCGTAACGGTGGTTGGGGTTACACAGCAAGACAGTGCTGCTAGAGGGCTCCTGGCCTCTCTTCAGAGCCCCTTGACCCCTTGTTCCCATTTATGCCTTATGCTGTCTCTCCTGTCTGGACTATGGAAGTATAGATGCATATGTTAGGTCAGTTCTACCTAGTGGAGCCTTCAGGGAGTTAAGCACCAAATGGTGAACCCAACTCTCTTTAATTCTGTCAAACAAACAAACAAACAAACAGAAACTTTAGCTTTAGTGACCAGGCAGACACACCAAATGGGGTTGCCAGTACACACTTGTATGCATCTTTCTCCTCTGGAGAGATGAAACATTGGCTTGGACAACATTGACAGCATCATTCTGCAAGCGTTTTTGGCGGTGTTGTTACCACGCTTATTTTGCAATGTATTATTTTTATTACACCAAGTCCCACCAAAATAAATAGGATCCTGGACTCCTTAGATGATAGACGGATTTGGCATGATATGTTCTAATGTCTGGGGGAAAACATGTGGCATATTACATGGCAACATACCTCATAGCAATAGAAGTGTATATATATATATATATATAAAAGTATATACATATATCTAAATAAAAATGACTAACGGTACATCTTGTATTATGAGAACATTGTCATACTAGTGATGTGAAGAGCAGATCTACTGCATTTGACTTTATTAAGCGTAACCCTTTTTATATAAAGCCCCTAGGAGCAAACAGGATGCTTGCACCATTGATATTAATGGGATCCTTTGCAATAAAAACAATACTCGGGAATCTTTTGCACAGTAGAAGGAACCTAAGAGTTTCTGGCATATGTGATAACTGCTTTATTGAGTGCGTACATCTCTGCTTTTGTCAGAGAAGCAAATGAAAATGTAAATAGAAGGAAAAAAACGAGATGAGCTATTGCTCCACAAGAACATTCAAAACGAAGAAATATCTCCCAATAGCCTGTTCATCTCTTTAGGAAGCGAGATAAGTGTTTTAGAATAAATGTGCTGCTTATTCCTGAACAAGGCACCCACGTAGGGAGCTGCTTTAGTTTGGTTATTCTGCAAACAATTCCGATAGTAAAAGCTATGCCAGCCAGCGTCATCGAAGAGGAGGGGGGAGGCGGTCTTCGCTACATTAGGAACCTTTTGTTGGTCTGATATGGCTATATTCCCCGCCACACTGGTGTTCGGCTGGGTTTCCGTGATAAAACAGAAATCCAAATACCCCTTTCTGTCTGCTTGAAAGTTTGTTCTGATTTGAACAGAATTTGTGTACTTACTGGACAATTAAATAGTGTAGTTTAACACTTGGCCTTTTCTGTGCTCGTTTTAAAACACAGAGGGGGAAAAGCAAAGGGGATTATACTGTAGGAAACAGAGAAGCAAAAGTGCATGTTCAAAGTATGCTGCATATGACTAAAATATCTTCAAATCCTTGCCACAGAAGTTTCTCAAAACCTCGCCGTCTCTAAGTAAGGCCTTTGTTGACATGAGTGCCTCACTTGTTAGTGAATGCTCCGGGTTTATTAGCTTTGGAGTTTAACAGGGGAAAAAGGCAAATGCCTCACAAAGTCTGTAGTGGACCAACTTCTCTTAACTCACTTCTGTCTTTCAAACCCATTGGAAGCAACAAACTAGAAGCCTGCTGCAATTTTTTCCTAAAAGTTAGGACAATTTTATGCCAACAATTTAATGCTAATAAACCTGGGCATTTGCTTCCTTCTCTTTCTCTCAGTAGAACAAATTCACTCGGTTGATTTGTGGATCCAAATGTAGAAAAGCGAGTCATGAATTTTTTGTGATTTATGGGGAAATTAAAAAAGTAGCCAATTTGGCATAAAAATGTACAGGGAAGAAAAATGGTCTATCAGCAATGAAAGAAATAGTGGGAAGTTTTTGGAAGAGTTCCTGTTCTCAAAATAATTTTCTCCAGAATTGTGCATCTTTATTATGACTTATAGTGTTGCAAACTGCTGCATCTTCAGACGTAATTATTGTACTTCTACTCATTTTTAATTTATGCCGTTCAGAAATACAGGCTGAAACACATAGTTTTACAAGTAAGCAGATACACAGCAACATCTTAGATACCCACCCTGATCTAGTATTTCATGATTTGACTTCAAGAGGTGGGCAGTAGTATGCTAAAAACAGGCAAATGCCACACAGTTGTGGTTTGAAAAAAAGTTTGGGAGCTTCTAAACCCAAAGTTTTTGTCTGGCTCGCTGAAAGGTTAGACGGCACTGGCAAACTTTTTCTCTAGCCTGTGAATGGATCTGTGTGGCCAGACCTCAGTACAGGTTGTAGCATCTCTGCAGTGAGATAATAAAATCTGGGATTTAGACTCGAAAGCATCTCTATTTCTTATTTGCGAGTTCTCATGTGCTTTCAGCAAAATAAATAGCTGATGCTGTTTAAGTTTTTCTGTTTCTTCTGCTGCTCGTCGTTGCAGATCCACATCCTAGTGCTTATGGCATATTATGTTACAGCCAACCAACTAACTTCCTCTTAAACATGTTACTTCTGCTCTGTTGCTCATGATATTGATGGCTATTTTGACCTTTGCAGTTCTTTAATTACTGAAGCCTTAAAATAGTACATGTCAGGTAAAATATTCTCTTTTTGAAGTTCTTTTTTCCTCGCATGCCTGAGCTGAAAGACCATATAAACCAAGATTATTCAAACACTTACACCACTGCACAGAATGTCAAGGGAAATTTTGTTAGTGAGAACAAGTGACTGTTTTGTTCCACTTTTACTTTTGAGGTATTTTTTACTCAGCAGAAGATAGTAAGTACATGAACGCATTTGCCATGCTGGTACAGAAATCGTTTAAAGCCTTCCCCTTGCTAAAATCCAGAAATTAACATTTGTGAAACTATTTTCTGTTTTCCTTTATTTCAAATTTGTGAAACATCACCAAATAACACACTGTTTTAGCTAGCAACCAGTTTCCCCAGTTTTATCCAGCGGCACATTCGCTGTATCATCAGAGGTCATTTTTAGCTGTTGTACCTCTTTGTCTGGTCCAGTTAGAAAAAGCGCACAAGCACTCCAGTACTATCAGTTATGCTTGGAGGAACATAAGAAGGGCGAGGGGGAGGGGAGGTGACACAAACTCAGAAATAGCCTGTTTCTTTGCTTCGAGAGAGCGCAGCCTGCTAACAGCCAGGTCCAGCCTGCCAGAAAATCAGCGTACTGCAGTATTATGATCGGTAGACAGCATGAAAAAACCCCAGGCCACAGAAATATGCCCTCCCCAAAATCTCTTATATATATAAAAAAAATCTTTATAAAAGTGGCATCCTTATTGAATTTGTCTTCCTTTAAATTTTAAATTCTACATTTTGGCCTACTTCTTTTTTATTTCTGAACCTATTATGGGCCACATCTGTGGAAGTCTGTATCAGCTATTCTGAAACCAGCTGCTGCTGAGATTCTTTCAGCTAAGCTGAAATTAAGAACAGGTTTGTGGGCTCTCTACCTGCTGTGAAGCCGTGATGTAGTTTATAAAATTACATATGGGTGAGAAAATCTGACTGCCAGGGCTGGAAAAGTTGGTACTATATAGAGCATTTAGCATGAACCTAAAATAACCATGTACACTGAGGCTGTACTTATTTTGCAATATTAACTTTTTCTGCTCTCTTCCTTGATGTCATTGTAAAAGTGATGTTGAATAACTTTATGTAAAAAAACACGTGGGTTTGAGAGGATCAAAGCACAAAAATCAAAATTACGGTATATGCTAGCAACTGTGTTGACGGTAGGGGCAAATATGAAAGACAGCAGAGTTAAACACGTTGATTCTTCAAGAAACGTCTCTGAATTATTTCTGCCATAAGGAAAATCTCATTACATGCCAGAAACGAGATGATGGAGACAAACACCTATCGTCTTTTGTTATTAAAGCAATTCCATTAATAACAAGGGGACGACTTGTATGAGCAGAAGGCAAAGAGGATATGACCACATCCTGACACCCCATACAATTTGTCATCAGATATGCCCCAGTCGCTTATTGCAGTTACATGTTAATAGATTCATCAGATCCCGAAATATGTGCAGCTCTCTAAATGGCAAATTATTTTCAAATCCGTTCACTAGATTTACACCTGACTAAATTGACGGGGTGCAAGAGCTTGACCTCAATCCGTACAGACCCAGAATACAGTGGCATGCAAAACTTTGCTGGGTCATGGTGTGTTTTCGTAGTACAAACTTTGGAAGCAGCCGGACACGGCACAGCTCCTGAGGCACTTTAAAGAAGACAGAAAGATTTTTGTGGTGCACATGAGCAGTAGGTGTATTCTATCTAGGAGTATATGCTTGTTATTGATTGAAACCATTTTGTTACAGAGTGAAATTTGTGCCACTCACATAAACTCTGAAAACACACCACTGTTAGAATGGCCCATTTTAACTGGCGTCAGAAATGTTAGTTTCTTATAGAACAGCATCACTGGGAACATTTCTGTGCAGTGATCTGCAGATGTACATGGGTATTAAGAGCTGCCAGTGCCTTCCAGTTCGTAACTTCTGCACGTGCTGTTTGCATTTCCAAACACACCAAGAAAAAGTCTGGTTTACAATGCGAAGTCTAATACAGGATTATTTGTCATCAGACTTTGTGTGCTCTTTATTTCTGACCCAAGCATGCTTTGAAAGCAAAACCTCTGGTTTAGATAAAGATAGATACATATTGTTTTATTGGCAAGACTGGAGATCCAACTATAAAGCTAAGGGCCGTGTTTAGAAAGGGTCGCTGAGAGGCAATTATGACAGGAGACCCCAAGGAAAATACTAGTCGGTGTCTTGACATGGAGAGACAGATCCCTTAGAAAAACTGAGAGCCACAAAACATCCTGGATTAGCATTATTTAGGTACATTCTCTAAATTTCAGGTAGATTTGTAACAATGAAAAACAGTCATTGGCGCAAAACCTGAGTAAGCATACAGCGACAGCTGAAGTGGCTGACTCCCCTAGATTACATATCACTGAATATATCTGTGGATGTGACATGTATACACACACACACACGCGCACACACACACACACACTCTCTCTCTCTCACATATACATAAAATGTAATCCAAACTCGGCTTGTTTGCCTGCCTTGAAGCATTTATACATCCTTTCAGCTTTGCTTTTACAGAGACGGCTTTTTTTTCTTGCTATTCTACGATGGTGTTTCTCGGGAACCTTTTCTTATCTAAACTTCCACCAATCATTCCTAAGGCTAAGTTATGCAGACAAGTCACCACACAGATTTTCATCAAAATGCCATTTTCTTTAACTTGAGAAAGCCTGGTCCCAAATGCTGAACAAATAATTTATTAGACCATAGCAAAAGTAAATAAATGTTTTCCTGCTCCAAGTATTTCATTAGCCAGAATTATTATACATGTGAGTCTATAAATAGCAAAACATGTATTGAGCCATTAATATCACTGACATTCTCATACGAAATACTGTAATTTAAAGAATTTGAAATGGGAGGACATCTCCTGGAAGATTTCTGGCAAAGATGAAATGGGTAAACAGCATCTGCAAACAGATTAATCACCCACGGTAATGGTAGGTTACTAACAATTTGAAAATTAAGAATATCTTTGCTATCTGAAATTTCGGACTTCAATGATATTATGCAAATGTATTTTGCATATCTTTTAAGTTTATAAATTCTTATACTGTTCTGGTTTTGCTTTCAAAACACAGAAGCGCTGGACTCAGCAGAAGAAATGTGAGAAAATCTCCTATTTAAAATTACATGGACAGAGGAACTCTGCTAGTGACTTTCCGTGAAATTAATATACCGCTTGATTGTTTTTAAAGTCTCTGCATCTTCTGAATTTTTAATTGCCTTTCCATTAAAGTGGAGTACCCCTTACTTACGAAGCTTGAGATGGGTTCTCCAGTCCTTCCACCCCCGTAGCCTCAGTATCCTATTTGGTTAATGGGAACAAGGAGTGCAAGACTGGGCCCTGTGGAAGCAAATATGGAAAATATTAAGCATTTTAAGCATTACTCTATCAAGCAATAGAGCAAGCCCTGTGCGGTGTGTGCTCACATTTTACTGTCTAAGGAAAAGAATCTACACAGATCATGAGAGAAAAGGAGTCGGTCTTAAAAAATCGCATTTTTAGGTAGAGGAGTTGGGAAGTCACATGTACCTTTCATTGCTCTGACTTGTCAATTTTCACCATATGGAAATTATTAGCTTAATACTGTAGTTCTAAATACTGCCTAGGAATGCTGATTTATAATAGATTTCTTGCTCTTTGTGTAAAAACCCGCTAAACTACTATATAAACTGTGATTAGAGAATCTACACTCTTGTGCTGCAGGCGTGTGCCTGGGGTGAACTCTTCAAGCTCAGAGAGGTGACATCTGCTCCAGTCCACTCGCAGGTAAATCTGGCATCAGTGAACTTAGAATTCCCACAAAATGCTGCAAGTCTGGAGTCGTTGGGAACACAATTTGGCCTGTGATTGGAAAAGTGTGCAGGAAAGATGCTGATGCATAAGAAACAAAATCCAGACATTCCAGATACATTATTTACTATTGAGGCATTTAACAACACTGCCTCAATGTAATGAAGCTGCCTTTGAAGGACGGGCAAAGTGCGTTTTTTAAAGCGCATCCTCTCCGTGTTTTGACCAGCTGCTGTGCACGTCCGATAATTTTTTTTTTTCCCTGTGAATTAGAATTAAATTTGATTGTCCCAAATACATCCCACTCAGGCATTCATGCTGAAAGCAGCAACAATTGTCAATGACCTTTAACACGCCTGCTATTCAAATTAGTGCAGATCATTAATCACACATAGCTTACATTTTATGATTCGTGTATCCTTCATTACCAACTTTCCCTCTCGCTCGCAGCCCCCCACCCCCGCCCCTTTCCTTTATTCCGAGGGTTCTGGTAATAAGCGCTGGAATGGGCAGGATTTAGAGCCTCCCGCCCCCCCCCCCCCCCCCCCCCCCCCCAATTTTGTTTTCTGCTCGTTGCCAGCGGTGCGGGAGCAGTTTGCGTCCCAAGTGCAAGGGGGAGCGGGAGGGCAGCGCGGGGGGGGGGGGGGCGGCCCCAGCGGGGGGGCTGGGAGCCGGGGGGCTCGGAGCCGGGGTGCCCGGGGGTGGGGGCGGCTCCACCGGCCCGCGGCGGCGGCGGCCCCAGGGCGCTCCGAGGCGTTGAGATAACACCGACCCTTCGTCAAAAGTCCTCCTTGTCAATTCTACGTCATCGCACATTACGAGACAAAGAAAGAAAGAGAAAAAAAAAACCGCCTCCACACCCTTGATGTCTAGTACCGAGCTTCGGCAGATTAAATTCGGCTTTCCAGCCGAGACTAAACATACTCCCCTCGCCCGTGGCACACATATTTGGCGTGATTAAACTGAGCTTCGCAAACACGCAGGAAAGCAAGGACTGAA
Organism: Falco rusticolus; assembly: GCF_015220075.1. Classification (NCBI taxonomy): domain Eukaryota; kingdom Metazoa; phylum Chordata; class Aves; order Falconiformes; family Falconidae; genus Falco; species Falco rusticolus. Next base: position 68,789,553 of record NC_051189.1, on the reverse strand, counting down.
CTTTTCAGACGCAGGAGCGATGCTGCTTTTTTTGTTGTTTTTTTTTTTTTTTTTATTTATTATTTTTTTTATTTTAAAAGCCATATGGCACATTGATTTGTTCGGAGGTCTTTCAACTTCCCCGGCGTGGCTGTTGAACAGTATTCCTCTTTGATCTTGATTGAGGACTTTAATGTTGTTGTTTCTGTGCATTTCAATAGATCCATAAATACTTTACCAGCGGAATTTGTCACCCCCCAAAAAAACAAAACAAAAAAAAGTTTCTAATAGAAATGCATCTGGGGCAACTCCAGCCCGCACCTTTCGCGGCGGAGGTACGTGGGAACCGGGCCGGCGGTGGGCAGGAACGCGACTCCGCGCCCGCACAACGCGGCGCCCGGCCTCCCCCCGCTCCCGCAGCGCCCGGCGGGGCCCCGGGGCGGCGGCGCCCCGCGCCCCAACTTTGCGCCGCGCAGACAATAGCGGCCGGCGTGCGGCCCCGCACCGGGCAGACCGCGGGCTGCGGCCGCCGGGGGACGCGCGGCGGCGGCGGGGCGGGCGGGGCGCGGCGGGCGCGGGCGCGGCGCGCGGGCGCGGCGGGCGGGGGCGGCGCGCGGGCGTGGGGCGCGGCGGGGGCCGGCGGGCCGCCCCCGCCCGCGCCAGTGGAGCCGCTCGGCGGATCATGTGCAGCGCTCCGCTCGCATGCGGCGCATGGTTTCACCTTCAGGGCGGCGGGTGGCTCGGCGCGCCCTTCCCCGAGCGCGGCCGCCGGCAGCGGAGGAGGTGAGGGGCGGCGGGGCGGGGGGCTGGCCCGGCGGGCGGGGGTCCTCGGGCTGCGCCCCTGGGGGAAAAAAAACTTCGCGCCCCCCCCCCCCCCCCCGCCTTCGGGAATGGGGACTGGCCCCCCCCGGTCATCGGAGCGGCCCCAAAATGGTAACTTTGCGCTGTTTCGCGAGGAGGAGGAGGAGGTCGAGGTCGGCTTTACTGCAGTGGTGGTGCCGGGGGGGCCGGCGGGTGCGGGGGGCCTTTTGGCTTTGTACGCTCCGTCAGGGGCGGGGGGGGGCGGACTGCGATATTAATCCATTAGGAAACAAAGAACAAATTGCCTCACTTTAAAGTAAAATGCTTCGGCTAATGAAGGTGGGTGCTGGGTCTTCGAGCCCCGAGTAGCCACTTAAATTATTAAGTGGGTTTTTTGCTCTCTACTCCCCCCCCCCCCCCCCACCCCCCCCCACCCCGGTAGTGTTGCTTCGGCGTCAGCGTGAAATGCGCGGTGTCCGTCCGTGTCCCCCCCCCTTGTTTTTGAGTTGCTCGCCGCTCCGCTGCTCGCCGATCGCTGCGTGATCCCCGTTACAGAAGTACACAGTTTATCAAAGGAAGTTGGGGGTGGGCGGGCAGAGAAAACAATTATGCCCATATAGACAGCGAGAAGGGCTCGAAGGACAATGTCTCCAGAGCGATTATTTCCAGTAGAGGAAAATAGCCCGTTTGATGCGGGTGGGGTGGGGAGAGAGGCAGGGAGTTTAATGTATATGTAAAAAAAAAGGGGGGGGGGGTATCGAGGGGAGGGAAGTGGAAGGAGGGAGGGGGAGAAAAGAAGAATAGAAATAATGCAGTTCCAGACATTTTGTGCTATAAAAGCTTTCCTCCTCCTCGTCCCTCCCTCCCTCCCCCCGCTACTATCTTCGGTGATAATTAGCATAGCGCCTAGTCGCGATCCTAATGCGAATTAAGTACTTGGGCAAGTTGAGGAAAGTTTGGCTGGGTAAACTTTGCTATAAGGGAACAAGGTGGGGTGTTAAAAGAGGCAGTACGTGTGGGGAGGCGTGCGGGGCATGACAGCCGGCCGTTGTTTTTCCCCTCAAACCAGCTAACCTCTGCAATTAACTGCTGGAGACAAACCCTGTGTTTTAAGCCGAAAAGTGTCGGTTTGGAGTCAGCACCATTTATTAGGAGCGTTAATAAGCTGCCAGCATCAGACAGGGATCTTCTGGGGAACGCGCATTGTGTGTGCCCACAGCTTATCCTTTACATTACCCCTATAGATACGGTGGCGCTCGGGCACTGGACGTGCAAATATAATTTCGCTCGGACTGCTTTCTAAACATTAATTCTGGTATTTATTTAATCCAGATGCAGGGTTCCTCTCCCCTCCCCCCCCCCCCCCCCCCCCCCATTTGCTGCCTTATTGTTGGTTTACATTTTCTGAAAAGGCGACTGGTGTAACCTGTGGAATTTGAAATGCAAATAAAAGCCTGTGGGAGTTGAGGCAGAACAAATCAGCATTTATAAAGTGAAAAAGATTTAATGTCTTTGAAACCATTGCGAGATTTTTTTTTTTTTAAGACCTGGATCGTGACGTCAAGTCGTTTGGGAAAATTTTTTAAAAATATTATTATTTTTTTAATGTCTGAAACGCGGGTATGCGAAGTGCTTACAGGAAAAACAGATTACAAGATTAACATCTGTTAACATGATCGTTTATCTCCAGCCAAAAATAGGTCAGTCCTTTCTTAAGGAAACACGATTGCTGGGCGCATGATTAAATAATGAAATTAGGCTGGTGAGTTCATAAATGAGACACTGTGCCGACGCGCGCTAGGATCCGACCTGTGACAAAAATACGTAATTCGGGGTCCGCGGGCGAGCGGTGCGAGGTCAAAGTCCCTTTCTGGGGAGAGGCGCAACTTCCCCCGCGCCCGCCCCGCCGGGCGTTCCTCGCCGCCCCCCGCTCGCCCCAGGCCACCGGCAGCGCCCGCGGCCGCGGAGCCCAACTCTTCCCCGGCGAGCGGAGAAGTTTCCGCGGCAGGGAGGGGCGCGGGGTGCCGCGGCCGGGGGGGCCGGGGCCGGCTCGGCGCGGAGCCCCCGCCCGCTGCTGGTGCGCGCCCCGCCCCGCAGGGGTGGCCCCGCCCCCGGCCCCGCCCCCCGCCACCGCCCGGCCCGGCCCCGCTCCGGGGTGTCGGGGCGCGGCGGGGTGGGACGAGGAGCTGCCGCGCCGCTGCCCGTAGCCTCTGCCCGGGGGGCGCACCCTCCGCCCGAGCCTCGCTGTTCGCATCCCCCCGCCGCTTCCCCCCGGGTGGTGGGGTTGGGTGAGTTGGGCTTTTCTTGGAAGTGGATGCAGAAGTGCTCTCACGAAAAATTTTATCGGGATTTTTTTTTTTTTTTTTTTTTTTTTTTTGAGGTTGGTTTGCTGATTCTGCGGGCAGGTCGCAGCTCTTCAAAACTATGGCCTGGCGGCTGTGTTCTGGCCTGGTTCCTTGGCGGCTGGGGAGAGGTCCCAGCAGCCTGCCCCGCAAAGGGCCGCTGCGCTTTGGCCCCGTGCCACGGACTTTATTTCATGCTTGCTGCACTAAATGAGTTAACAGCCAAAGGGTTTTTCATTAACTCGACTTGGCAACCGTGTATTTCGTTGGCTCCCCCCCCGCACCCCCCCCCCCCCCCCCCCAAAAAAGAAAAGAAAAGAGGAAAGCATAATTTTAAACAGAAGTTGAACGGCATAAGGTGGATTGGTTTGGGGGTGTGTGTATGTTTCTCAGGATCTTGTAGGATTTCCTTTGTGCCCCCCTTCCCATCCGTGGCGTGTAGGTGTCGGGGTCTGCGTGCCTTGATGTGTGACCGTTGTTTTCCCACAGCGTGGTAAGGCCCTGTGCGCTCGGGAGGGGACCGAGCGGGAGGATGCTGACCCTGAGGGAGGGGCAGTGACCTGCAGCTGCTTCTCCTTTATCTGCCCCTCAGCCCTGCGGGGGGGTGTGTGTGTGCGTGTGGATGGGGCCCAAGGGTGTGTGTGGACATGTTAGGGGGCACGCTGTTGGACGCAGGGCAGGTGCATGTGGGGCTGGGAGGGGTGATGGTGGTGGTGCAAGCGGGACAGGTGTGTGTGCACGTGTGCAGGGCCAGGGATGGAGTATGTTGCATCGCTGCAGGTGAGCCAGATGTGTGTGCCTGCAGGTCCTGCTGGGTATGGCGGGGGCCAGGTACACGTGTGCACGCCGGGATGGGGCTTCCCTGGCTGCAGGTGTGTATCCACTCGTACAGGAGCAGGGGGTGCTTTGTTGAGGCAGGTGCATACGTGTATTCATCAGTGTGCCACATCAAGTGTGTGGTGCTGGGCCTGTGTCCCACGCATGGGTGTGGGTGGTAGTGGGCGCTGGATGCAGCTGCATGCCAGCTCCTCTGGTGTCCCCCGTCCCGTCGTCCCCCCCCCCCCCCCCTTTTGTCCCCCAGGCTGGCTGCTGTTAGCAGGCCAAAAATAACTGTATTGCAAGAGGTGTTGGGTCTTCTGGGGGGAGAGCGGCACCTGGGAGGAGTGGTGGTGGTGATGGGAGCAAAAGTTTTACTGAGGCAGGGAGTATTTTGGGGAGGTTTGCTGCTGTAGTTTTGTCTGCGGGAGCTGGCTGGGACAAGTTGTCTCTCGGTGAGTGCTGCTGCTTGGTTTCCTGCTGGCATGTCCTTCACCTCTGTCACAGCAAACCCATGGCTGGCTGGCCTGGTCCTGTGCTGCTCTGTGCACCCACCATGGTTTTCGGAGCTTTCCCCCAGTAAAACTGGAAGCTGAAGTTGTGTCGGAGCACCTGTGGTGTGGTGGTTATTGCAGTGCAGTTACTCCAGGAGATGTCTTTAGTTTCACAGTAGAGTAGCTGCCATAGCCATTTTGAATGAGCTCTGTACAATAAAGTGATTTGTGTGGAGCTTTGTGTTACTGGTGCGGTGTGCACCTTTACTAGCTCCTGGCATAAAATATTTTTTAGATATCTCTAAAAATTCTTGCCTGGGATTTATTTTCAGGCCTTCAGTTCCTGTAAGACTGAGTGGTGTTGAGGTGATGTGTAGTTAGTGATAAGTAACGGTGTGGTCTGTGTGGACAATAGGGCATTATATCCCCCTTCTACACTGTTAGTTTAATACACAGAGAGAATGCTTGCAAAAGAAGAAAAGAGAAAAAATTAACACCAGTGAGAATAACATTGTCTTAAGGAATGATCCAAAACATGTTTAAAGAGAGGAATGGTATTTGTTAGCGCTGCTCCTATCTGAGCTCAGCGCGACCTTCAAAATTGCTCTAGGCGACTAAAACAATATGCGTCAGGAGCTGCGTGCAGTCCGTCCATGAATGTGAACAACAACTACTCTCTGCATCATAGAAAATAAAACAGTTTACAGCACTAAGGTGAAAGTACCTATTGTTATTTGCAAGTGACCTCAGTGACGGTATGGCTGGCTGGAATGGAGCAACAGCAGTGACACTCGATTTCTGTAGATTAAAGTTTTTCCTGTGACAGTGACTAATGTCATTGCTTTAAAAATTAGGTTCATGGTATGTTTTTATAGTTGGTGATAGTACCGTGCTGTCACCAAGATTTAATAATAGCAATTATCGGTACAGAAGTACTCAATGAAGGGGTTGAAAACGATTATGCCATCGCTCTGAATCTCTGCCTGTTGAACTGCCCATAAGTACAGCCATCCTTCATTTTATCAGAGGAAGATGTGTATGTCTTAACATTATAGATCTGCTTTGGAAGCAGGGACGTTGGCTTCAGTTGACTGACAAAAGGGTAAAATGCACCTTGCTGTGGGTGCTTGTGTAGCTGGTAGGGGAGGGGACAGGCTGGGAGTGTGTCAACGGATGAATGATGTAGTCACCAACTCTTGCAAACTTTAGGTAGTCTGTTTATTTGGATTTTTTTTTTAATGTCTTTACATACAGGTGGCTACCAACAGAGTTATCTACAGTTATTTGTGATCTTAACTGGTGAATTTTATACTGAGGTTTTATCTAATGGAGGGCATCTGTATTCAGTGTGATCCAAAACCTGTTAACTTTGAAAGGCCTCACTTCTGTGAAGGCTTACATTCATGCCAAGTACTTCCAGGACTTCTCTAGAATTCCATAGACTATGCAAAATGAGCCAGTGCATAGGCTTTTGTGAGACCAGTGATGAAGGCTGTATGCGTGTACTCCAACTGGAAAGCTGGGTTTGACTATGTTGTTTCTTAAAGACATCAAAATAGAAAGCTGAAATACAGTGATTGTGTTTTGCAGGAAGCAACTTGTCTGAGCTTGCAGATTTTACAAGTAAAATGTGCCTGTTTTCGAGACACAAGTGTGAATTTGCAGATACATACCTTTTAAACCTGAATGGGTATTAGCTTTCTGTGCAGAAAGGGGAAATGGACTATTACTGTTTTTCATAGCTGTGTGATGTTCCTCAGTTGCGCAAGAGCATGCACAAACATCCTATAAATTGCCTTGTTGCTTGTGAGCTCAGTGCTGTCCCCTAATAAGCACGCCTGCCACTCCCATTGACTGCTGGGAGGTACATGAGGCTGTCTCTGGGTGGAATTAAACTTTTGTAGGCGAGTCTGAAATCTTTAACAATATCGGCAGTTAATCAGCTAAAACTTATTACAGTGGTTGTTTCTTTTTTTTTGCTTTTTTCTGCAGCCATAGAATTATCCAGATAATTAATCACTGCATGGCCAAAAAAACCAAACACCAAACCCCCAGAAAAAAAGTTACGTTTATTTGATTAGATATCTGCAAAATAAATGTTTGAACCATGGAGCAGCATTGCTTTTTCAAAGCAGGCATCTTATGTGCTGCAGATGTTTATGCACTTCAGTGCTAGGATAAAACTGTTCTGACTCAGTCACTGAAGGTAAAATTCTATTTTTCAGTTACCGAGTGTAATTGCATAATAACTCTGGGCATCATCAGTACGATACTTGGGAGTTAGAAGGACTTAACAGCAGTATTTCTTGATTGACACTTCTGTGTTAAAAGTGAGACTTCCTTTCCTTTTCCAGCAGGAGCAGTCCTAGTAAATATTACGATAGTGAGCCCGCATTAAGACATGCTCGTGGATTATGGTCCAGGTAGTTAACATTGCCATGGCTTTCATTAGGATGATGACTTCATTGCAGATGTTTACTTTCATTACCTAACTGTTAGTCAGCAAATGCTCGGTCTCTTGATCTGCTGAACCTGCTTTGCTATTTGAAGCCAATGAGCTCTGGTTTTATGTTTGGGGTTTTTTTGGTTTTTTTTTTTTTTTTTCTGATGTGATGATTACTCAATCTTGATTATTCATTTTTTGATGTTGTTTACATCTTGGTTATCTGTAGAGGCCCGTCAACGTTGTTACACACTTCATGTTAGCAGTTTCTCCTTGCGTTCCTGAAACTGCATTACGGCAACAGCACTTATGCAAACGGACTCGGGGCATTAAGCATATGTTCTGAGCTTAAATTAGTGTGTGGATTGACAATGCTTGCATCTCTTAAGTTGCTGCCAAACTATTTATTGCCTAATAAGTTCTAGCAGGTATTTTATAGCAGTAGCACACGGCTGCTGTAAGATAATTCGTTTGTTTACCGCTCCCAAGTTGTGAGCTAACATTGCAAATAGTGCCTGTTGCAGGGACACTGGGACGGTGGCTGTTGACGTGGTGTGTTGTTAATGAAAGCACTGGTCTAAACTGTTTAAAGTCAAATGTTGTGGAGGAAGAGAGGCTTTCTACTGTGGATTCAGAACTACTTATGTTCTGATGACTACTTAAAATCCATTTTTGCTAACCTTTCATTAAAGTGATTGCTTATGGAAAATAATTTAATTTGTATTGGCAGGATATTACGTAGCTTAATGCTTGTTCAACAAAATCCAGCTTTCCTTATGGCTGTTGCAGAAGCCATAGGCCTGGCGTTGCTGTTGTACAGTCGTGGTAAACCCAAGGTAACTTTAGCAGCGTGGCACTGTACTTACAAGGCTGTGTGTGGGGATGAATTTAGCACACAGCACTTAGCTCCTAATTAAAGCTTATAGTATTACATCCGTAATCAGGACACTCTTGGAATCTCTAAAGAAATTAGTTTTTTCTTTGTTTACTCTTCTCCCTTTTCTTTCTTGCCATCTTGCTGTATGGTGTCAGGAGCTTGCTCCTCTGTATTGCTGTCATGTTTACTCCCAAAGGAAATGTTTTCCAGCAGTGTACTCCAAATTGCAAAGTAGAATAATTTCGTGGCTCCCGAAATCTTTAAGGTCAGTTTCTGGAACCATCTAGCTTTTAATCTTCTTTTCAAAGTAAAACAGAAACTACAAAGCATATGTAATTACAATTTGTAGCTATTTTTAGATTCCTGACATGTTTCCTTTATAGTATAATGATAAAAACAAATACTCAGCACAGAGGCTAGACAGACAATTTTCAAACCAACAGCATCTGCTCCAGCTACCCTGCATGTATTTCGTACATGTTTGCTTTGGTCCTTTTATTTTTTTTATTGGTTTTGGTTTTTTTTGTTAGGAGTGTACTGAAACTGTGTATTTCAGTATATGACTGGGGGTTGCAGAGAAAATGAGAGCTCTGTCTATTGGGCAGGTCCTGTTGGGAGTGTTTGCTGAAAATCGGGTCATGTATCAGTGAGTTTTAATGTATTGTATACACACGCGCATGCTTTGCCTTTCTGGCAGGTAAAATCAAGAATGGTGAGTTGGCTTGTCAGTATTTTTACACTGCATAGAAATGCTTGTATTGGCTTATTACAGGGACTTAATAGTAATTTTTCCTTGTCTTTTTAAAAAAGATAGTGAGCAGTGAAGTGGCATTAGTTTTCAGTAAAGAAAGAGAGGCTGGTGGAAATTGAGGTTTTCTGGTCACAATTGTAACCTTGTTTTAAAATAATCACATTTGTTTATGTAAAAATAGATTTGGGAAAGAAATTAGCCATGTTCTTTGTTTTTAAAAGGGTAACGTGTGTGTACTCACCATATGGCAGCATTTAACCCATATTGTATGAAATGACAACAAGTCACATTTATGCTCTGATTTATTTCAGTGATTCAGAATGTTCTTTTTCTGAAATGTACAATGAATGATGCATTTAAGGTTGTGCAATGTAACTGTGTCTTTAGCTGTTTTGCCTCATTGTTCTGATGATATTGGGTTCATGAGTAAGCAAATTTTTTTTTTTTTCCTTCTGAAATAATTTCCTTAAGAAATAGTTGGTCTCTGAATGCTGAAATAATTCGAGGGAAGAGTTACGAACAATAGCTGGTGACATGGTGCGTTGTATAAGATTGCAGGGCGAGGTGTTACGGTCTCTGCTGGCTGAAACTAGAGCTGCTCCTTTGATGGTTGAGGATGTGCTTGGGAAGACTTTCTCCCTTGCTCTTGCTCCACTCTTTGCACAGAGGTTTCTTAGTTGTCTATTTTAATGGATGCATTCTGGCTTCCCTTGCGGTAGACTGAGAGGCACCTGTATTCATGAGCTGGTACCAGTATTGGCAGCGACAAGTATGATAAAACCATGAATCAGGCAGCTTAAGGTATTGACTTAAACTATGCAATTAGGGAAATAAGATCTCTTATTTTCTCTTCGGATTTGGAGCCCCTGGGAGTTGTATTTTTAGGCTCTCTTTCCCCTTGCCATCCTAGCCATGTGTATCTTTAGGGTTTTGGGAGGCGGGGCTCTACTTGGAAGTCCCAAGGCGTGTGGTAAATAGGAGTTAGCCCCATACAGTGTGTCGCATGAGAACTTCCGAAAGTCGGTGGTACTCCTCGGGGAGGTACCAGTTGCTCACCATCTGTCTCTTAAAGTCATTTCTTTTAACCTTGGAATACAGAAATATTTCAACAAGGTTATTCACATGTCTGTGTGAAGTATCTATAAGCGTACCAGAAAACTGCTAAGCTTCTAATTTCAACGTGGTGTTTGAATACTAATGTATACCAATTAGGAATGGCTGATGTTGTAATTTGTAGAAGTTGAAAGGAGCATTAAACACCACCCTTCCAAAACTAAATACAGCTTTTTCTCCTGTGTGTAGCTGCTTAATGAAACCAAGGGTCTGTGTTCCAGATTGTTATGATGGCACGTTGATACATCCTTGAATAAACTACCAGTCTCACGTAGTATCACATCAGCCCCTTTGTAACAGCCTGTGTGTAACTGTACCTTTAGCTGATTAACACAGTACTTTCTTGATACTGTTTTTATGACTCTGTGAATGCTTATTTGAAGACCATTTTTAGAGAAGTGTTTTCATAGCTACTGAGAAAAGCTGTACAAAATCTATAAATACTTTAATTAGATTTGCTCTGTCTCTTTTTTTCTTTTCTTTCCCCCCAGATAAATTTTACTTCTGTAATTAATGCTGTGATCTTCAATGCATAATTTATATTGACATTAATAATGATACTTGGAGAATCAAGTTTGAGAAAACGTGACAATTTATGTTGATAACCCCGGTCCCATTAAATTTGAACAGATTTTAGTAGAGCGAGCCATGACTATTAGTGGTATGATGAAATAACCTACTTCTCATTGTGGCAGGCCTATTGGAGAGTTCATCTTATTGTGAATGGTACATACCAGGTGTCAAGTGACATGCCAGACACACAGCTTTGCTTCTGAATGACTCCTTCCAATTAGAAAGTAATGGCTTTAACGGGATCAACACAGTAATCGGAGTCCCTCAGTTCTCCAGTGCCAGGCGGTGTGTATTTGCAAATGTTAGTTATTTATCTGCTTCTCATTTTGCTGCAAAATTATTGGTAACCTTGGGTAAATTGGGGGGTGGGGTGGGTGGGAATACTATGTGGAAATCGTGGGATTAATGGTTTAGCAGTCAGGATTAAAAATAGTCTCAGCAAATTACCCTGTTGATACTGGAGCCAGAATCTGTTAATGGGGTTACAAGCAGATTGGTTTATCAGTCATTTATTTTCTAGGTTGATTAGGGATTATAGGTTGCCATGTATTTGTATCACAAAAGTAAGCAGTGCAAAAAGCAAGGATTGCTAATATTTCACTTCAGTGTCATGCACTTAAAAGGAGTGTATCTGGAGCTCAGAACTATCTTCTAGGCTGTGGGCAGCCTTTTTCCTCAGATTTTGATGCTCTTGAGGTAGATGTCTAAGTAGCTTGGGTATTGTAAAGGGGTGGCTTGGCTTGTTAGAAGTCTGAAAAACAGTGAAAGCGCTAAGGTAATCTGTGAAATTCATGCAGGCCACTAAGCACAAAACTTTAAATGCTTGTTACTGAACTGTCTGCTGTTTCATCTCCTATTTCAGTGCAAAAGCTACAGCATTTTTTAGTCACAATAATGTGTATGATGTGCAACCTGAGCAATAGGCTGATGACTTCTGTGTGTCCTGTTCTAACCTGCAAAGAAATTGTCTCTGTGTGTATCCCTGCATAGTAGAATCTTTCAACTGCCACCTGTATGTTGCAGGTCACACGTTTGTACCTAAGCTAGGCATAGCATTGCGAAGCAGGGTGTTCCCCTCTAGATGAGAGCCATGATGGAGATGGAGTCCTTCAGATATTACTCTTTCCTTCTGCTGTCTAGCTCAGGAGAGACTGTGATTTTCACACTCTTTCCTACCTTGTCCTGGTGTACAGCTTAAGATAATCTAGTGATATTTATTGGCTTTTCAGTACTTGCCAAGTGAAATGCAATGAAGTGGCAGGTGAAGATTTCTGCAACTTCTTAGCTAGATTTAGAGCACTGAAGAAGATTGATGGAGAGACTCGTAACTGTTTTTGCTTCTTTGGCTCTGACAGAAAAGAATGGGGAGAACAAGAAGTTTAAGAAGAGAAATGCCAACCTGGTTTGAGAGAGGAATGGATGGTACTAGCTAAAGAGGAACCCACTGGGGACCAGCTGGTCCCCAGTGGTATAGTAGGCAGAGGAAAGGGAAGGAAATGGGGTCCTTGAGATGTAAGAAATCAGGCTAATTCCTTACCCTTCTAAAGCCCGGGTCCTCTTCCCCCCTTTCAAAAATCTTGTCCAAGCCTCCTGCGGGCTCCAACACTGGTGCCCAGGCATCAAGGCGTGTATCACTAGACTGAAGGGGAAGGCTGTCCTTTTAACATGGCTCTTTTGTATGTGAGTTTTGTGCTCCCAGAGCATGGGAGATGGGGGAGAGAGTGTAATGGACATGGTGAGGGATGAGCAGCCCAGGGCAGTGGCAGGATCAAGAAACTTGTCTGAGGTTTTGGTTTGAGTCCTCTCTCTTACAGGTTATTGTGCAGACCAGTGCAGGTTACTCTGCAGAGTGTAGGGACCCCTTCAACGGTCCTGCTGGCTCAGTAGGTTCGGGAACACTGCCCTCTCAGTTGGTACTACCTCTGCACAGGGGAAAAAAAACAAACCAACATCACTCAGGAGAGTTTCTGTCCTCTGTTGTCCCCATGGGAGAGGACACATTCTCTCTTAAACTAAACTCTCTTCCACGTTTAAGAAAAAGGACAAGGTGATGAAAAGTGTGAGTGTGACAGCTCAGATGATGCTAGATGTAAAAAAGATTTTTTCTGTTCTTACAAACCCAGTTTATTCTGCTTTGTTCAGTGTATTTTACACTTTGGAGAACAGAACAGTATTTGAAGGCCTGAAATCTCAGTTTCTCACTGTAATACAGAAAATGAAGTTTTCAGTTTGTGAATTTTTTCAGTAATTTCCTGGAAAAAATGTCTGTGTAGGGGTATATGAATGTGGAAAAGATAGATGAAAAATAATTTTGCAGAGGAGCAATAAAAATGCTCTTCACACAGCTATCCCTGCTTTACTTCTGTGATGTTAAGGGTCTAGTAGATTTTGAGTAGCGTAACTCAAGAGTTTCCTCATGGAGTCTTACAGCAGCTCTGCATAGTTCATTGAAGACCAGGTACCCAGAGTTACTCTTTGTGTAATTCTGCCCACTAGCTTACACCTCGTGTTTGGGATAGTGGAGCTGTGCAAAGATGAGCTCGTTGACTTGTAAAGATCTCTCACGTTTCACAGGTGGCATCAGCGTTTACATGGGCAGAGGCAGTGAGGGAGATGGTGCAGGCCGCAAAAGAGGAAAACACAGGGTATGAGGAGCTGAACACAGCCTTAAAGGAAGGGAGAATGTAACAAGACCATGCAGAAATAAGGGAGGAGAAAATGGGTGTTTGGAGGAGCTGTGGAGGTCCATAAAGACTGTTGAAGGTGGAGAACTGGTTTCCCCTGTACCTAGGGACACTGGGTTTTGGTAGGTGAGTGTCTTTTGTTTCCTCAGGAATCTCTGGTTATCTGTGTAACTAGTAGAAGGGTTGTTGCCCCTTAGTGCTATTTTTTCTTCATGAGTGGTGAGATTGATGTGGCAGCTGGAGCTCCCCCAGTCCTTGTGTCCCTCTACAGTGTTGCTGGATGCCATTGTCTGGGATGGGTAACGTGGTCTAACTGGGATCTCATTATTTCCCATGTCAGTGGCCTGCTGGGTGGTCTCTGCCATCCTGCAGCAGCACAAGGGGGAGACAGGAGTGTTCAGAGCTGTGTAGGAGTAAGATATGGAGATACCTGGTGCCTAGCATGTGCGGTCCTGCTCCATCACCATGGGTACTGGGAAAAATTACAGTGCAGATAATGGTGGTGGTGGTTATGGAGACGAGATGTTAAGCAGAAGAAGAGGAGGTTGGCCAAGCACATGTGTTCGCATGTGTGTGAAGTAACTGAATTTTTTTCTTTTGTGTAGTTACTTTAAGGGACTTAAGACTTGGTTCCCACTGTACAAATCACTGTTTATGGTAGCCCCTTCTTGTGCCTCTTGTCCCCCTGATCTACTTTGCTCTGCAGTCCCCGTTGCCTGGTTGTTGCACGCTTCTGAACTTGAGGTGGTGTCAACATTAAAAACCTGAAGGTGGTGGAGACCTGGGTTGAGTGGGTGGATGTGGCATGTTGAGCGTGAGAGTTTATGAAGGAGAGATATGAAGTGAAGCAGGTTTGTGTTCAGGATGAAAATGGGAGCGATGTGAACGTTGCAAAGGGCTCATGAGAAGCGTGTGGCTACGCTGAGAAACTGGGCTGTTTGCATAGGAGGGCTGGGAGGATGGCAGGCAGGATGCGGACAGCCACCTAAGGCTGATTATTTTTTAGCACTGGCAGCAACCTTCCTTAAAGAAGGAAACAAAGAAATTGCTGTGAATGAATAGAATTTGTTAGGACCAGCTAGGTTTCTGAAAGGTGTGTCAGCAAAACCAGCCATTTAAAAAAAAAAAAAAAAAAAAAAAAGCGCTTGGGAAGTCTGTTGTTCATCCCCTGTCTTTTTTGTGGATAATCATGAATCTGTCCTGAAAGCACATTTTCAAGATGTGACTTTTACTGCTACGGCCTTCACTGATTACTTTTGCAAAGAATGTGCTGGGTATAATTTTTCTGGTCTCTTAAAAAGAAGTAATAACTTCATGTTTTAAGCATTGTGAAGGAGATAAAATTAGGACATGCAGCAGTTCCTTTTTCCAAGCTTCTGTACTTTTCATCAGTTCCTTTTGCTAACAGTCATCCTCTAAATCAAACCGCAACATGATGGTCAGGTAAAGGTATGTGGGAACACGGCAGGCATCTGTTTTTATCTGACACAAAGTCAGCGGTTTAGGTTTACAGAAGATTATGATTTATCAGGACAGTATAATTATAGCTGTTGTCATACAGTGGCACCCAGTAGCGATGATCTGTTGCTGTTGTTCTGGGATGTGTACAAAACATAGTAGGAAACAGTCCCAGGACTTGATTGTATCTTCTCTGTGTACATGTGGTTGTGTGAATCCATTAATGGGTCATTAAAATTCTTCAAAGCATATCTGCTGTCAAATTAAACGCTAATAAATGTCTGTTAATTATCATAGCCCTCTTCACAATAATAAGTTATTAGAATTTAATTTACTGTGCATTTTACTAGATTAGGGGGGAAGCCAACTTCAGCGTTTGATCCTCAGCTGGTGTTTGAATGTGTATCCACAACACAAGGCAAAAATTTGGTGACAGTCTTCCTAGTACTGAAGGCTGCCTGTGTGTTGATGCTGTGGAAGTGCTTTCTGCTATCCTCCGAACTTGGTCGGTTTCTGTGCAGGGAACTGGTCCTGCCCCAGGCTTGCAGGACACTGTGGGGTTCCTAATCCTCCTCACTCAGTGGGTGCCTAGAAATGTGGTCAATGCCAAGGTACGTGGGTCATCCCAGAAATTAACCTGTCAGCTGCCTGAAAAAATGAGGGTGGTTCATCTGTGTATCAGCCACCTTTGTATCTTTTACAGAGGGTTAGTAGTGAAAAGGTGACAGTGAAAAGTCACACAAGTGATGAGAGCAACCAAGGAAGAAAAAGTTTGACGTGCTGTGTAGCATGGGTGTATTCAGCTGAGTACAGTGCTCATCTGTGGGGTGAAGTATTATTTAGGCAGTTTTCCTTCACTGCGAAGATACTCTGCTTTTGCAAACAGCAGTAACAACTTTCTTTGATTTTGGTAATTCAGCTTATTAGTAAGAGCTGTGTGGCATAGTAAATACGCACAGATACAAAGCTCACTTTTATATGTGTTTTCTGAGAAGCGCAGCTGGGAGTAAAGTGGTGCCGTATCCCGTGGACATGTAAATGGCTTTGTAATTTCTTCTAAATACTGGTCAGAAAATGATACAGATTCTGTAACTTGAGGACATATCGGCTTGACCCCAGAAACTAAGCTTTGCTCAGTTACTCTGCATTTCATTGGTGTTTCTTGACTGACTTCAGTCATATTAATTTAGGTTTACATCAGCATACATGAGACTAGAGGTTAGCGCTTGGCATGCTGAATATGCACTGTGGCATAGAAAGTGAAGCAGGATGGCAGGGGACTGAGGGGCAGGAGAGATGCTCGTGGCATGTGCCTTGTGCCTCTGCAGACTTCAGCCCTGTACTCCCCGAGTCATGTTTAGCCCTGGTGTAGGTAGGTACAGCCTATGCTGAGGATATTCCTACCTTGAGGTCATGGCATAGGGTCATTGATCTCACTTTCTGACTGCTTTTCTCTGTAACCCATACTGACTTGTAGGTTGATGGTGAATTCATGGCTTTTAGGTAGTCATGTCTGCTCCTGTGCATGTGCACACACACACTCTACTACAAAATAAAACCTTCAAAGCCCTCACTGAGTAATCTTTACTGACATCAGTGAGCGCTTACTCATCAGAGGAGTCTTGCTGAGTTGAGAGGCACTTTCTTGTGAGTAAGAGTTAGCTGGTGCTAGCAATGGTTACCCAGCCTGGCCCCGTGGGGCGGTGTTATGACTCAATAATCCTAAGCTTGGCATTGTCTGGGTACGCGCCCATACACACAAAGTGTCGTTATTACCAGACTGGGACTTGAAAAATGTGAAATTGTTAGTTTCACTTCTGTTAGTGATGCTGGCCATCTGCTTAAAACCAGGCAAATAGAATACTTGCAGCCTCATAGGTTCAAGTGCCTCCTTGGCCGTGCATGGTGATGTACAACACTTTGTGTTTATGACAGCAGGCTGTGATGTGCTTCTGTCCCCTTGCCTCCTCTTTCGCATCACAGGCTGAATTTTTGACTCTTTGCCATCGCTACCCACTGACACGGAGATTTTGGGGTGCAGTCAGTCCAGGTTGGTCCTCTGTGTATACTGGGCATACACCTGCATGCTCTGTGAATTTGTTAAAAGTACAGGTCAGCTGTTAAGAGAAAACAGTACCAGACTTGTTAGGTAATGCTGAAAAAGAAGGCGGTATCATGATGATGGCTTTAGAAAACAGGGATTGTTCTCTGTAGTTCCCCAAATATGACAGAAGATGCCTCGCTAAGTATTGTTGAAAAATGTACTTGCTCACTAGAATGGCAGTAAGTGTATGATAATGCCAAAGGTAAGAATGCAGTTTAATGTAGTGACTTCAGAATCCTATACTTGTTCAGTATTTCTGCTTTTCTCATCTTGGTGAAGAGTGGAAGATTTCCTTTTTTTTTTCTTTCTTTTTTTCCCCCTCCCCTTCTCCTACTTCCAGTTTTGCAGAAGTAGCTGGTTTGTAGTTATCTGTAGTTTTGAGGTTATACATTAGCAAGCATCGTATTATTAACCCTTGGAAGTCAGTGTTGATTTTTTTGGTAGTATAAGCATAGTCTATGCCTATACATGTGGAAACAAGAGTCACAGATTTATTTTAAAGCTACAGAGGTGGATACGTGGTGTTGGCAAGAACCAGAGCGTACCCTAAGGCATCCTTACATTGCCAGTTAGGATGTGAGTCTTTATAAAAGTAAATTTTATTGTCTAGGTTAAAAGCCAGATTCACTGAACTAAATTAATCTCTGGTTCATTTCCAGTGTTGGCAGAGTTTAACCAGGGATGAATGTGGCTGTTCGGTTTAAACATTAAAGGATGCTACTGATGTGATATTTTTTAAACTAATACTAGAGAGAGCTCAGAGGTTTTTGGAGTTTCTGCATGGAGTTCCTGTGCTACCAATAATAAAATGGATCTATATTTATTTACTTATTTAATCAACATACGTGCCATGAGTACAAAGCTTGTAATTTAATACTCGGCCTTGGGCTGGCAAGCTGATCTGTGTAGGCAGATAGATACTAGTGGCCACTTGGAAACCTATTGAAGTGACTGCAAAGGTTTGCTCATGTGGGTCAGTCTGTACAGCTAGGGGTTTAGTTTCAGAGACAACTAACAATTCACTGTTGCTTAATTTTAGAGCACAAATAATTGCTTTGCTTATTCAAGAGAATAAACTGCTTCTCTTTGAAACGTTCCTAACTAGGGTGTAAACCCAGGTAATTTATGTTACGTGGCAGGAGAAACAGTTTGTCTACTGCATGAAACCCCTTTATATATCAGTGTAATCCATCCATTAGTTTATAGATTCAGAGTCCTCCTGGAAGTGTCACAAATCTGCAGTGCCCCTGAGCACCAGATTTAGCACTTGAATGTTCAGATGTAGTTTTCAGATCTATAAACTGTCTGGATCCTTACAGCTCCCCACTGGCTGTGTTTTTCAAGATGTTCAGGCTCAGCTGTAACTTACGCTTAATCAGAGGGGTCTCAGGCAGCCCAGACGGTAGCATTGCAGTTATCCAAAGGGACACTGTCATCTTTAAGATGACCTGAAAGCTTAGTTGGGTGTATAACATGATACCAGTGTGGAGGATAGCTCTGCAGCTGATGTCAGTTGGGGGCTTGGGTCCTGGCTGAGGCTTCCACCTGGTACCTGTAGGGTGGCAGAGTGTGTCTGCTGCAGGTGCAGGGTTGGGACGTGAAGGAACAGCTGGGAGTGTTTGTTCCTGTAGATTTTTCTGGAAGCAGTGAGGAGAAGGCAAAAGAAGGAAAGCTGAAGTGCCAGCTTGGGTAAATGAAACAGTAAGTGCAGTGCTGACATAGCATAGGGCAGATCATCTTGCCCCAGTGCTCTACGTGCCCTGTTGTGACAGTAGGAGCAGTTGAGCAGGGAAGCACATCGCGGCTCCCCTCCCTGAGTTTTCGTGCTGCAACTCCTATATGGATGTCTTTTGGCCAAAACTTCTCTCAGGCATCACTTTAGGAAGCATGTTTTGACACTGTCTGCTTGCATATGCACTTGGAGAGAGTCACTGCAGGTGTCACGGCAAAGATGACTCTTCTCTGGTGTGCAGTTGACTCCAAGGCAAAGAAGCCAGTGAGAATTACTTATTAAAAAACCTAACTATTCCTCCTGAAAACAGCATAAATGTTACAAAAGTATGTATCAGCATTGGGTTTATCTTTGGAGGAGGTGATTAGTTTTCATAGGAAATGTTTGTTTTAGAAGGTTCTAGGTGAAGGACATCATATTGCAAGTTTAAAAGGTTTAGTGTAAACCAAAATGGTATTTTAACATTTTCAGGGAACTGCTGGCTGCAGTGTCAGGTGACCTCATTTTACCCTGGATTTGCTGCTTTTTTCATAGACGAGCAGTTGTGTGGTCTCAGAAGGAAAATAACAGTGAGCAGTTACTCAGTTGTGTGGTCTCGGTAGCAATGTGCACATACTAAAGCTCATAAGCAAGACTGATGTATTCACTAAATTGTGTTGTCAGTATCTGGGGACATGTATGGACATGTAATCTTCCCCAGTGTGTGAAAGGAGAAAAACTTTCAGGCTTTGAAAGCAAAGTTCAGCTCCAAGGTCATCTTCAGAGAATATAGCCTCTTGCCCAGCCAAAGGTAGAGTTGTGGGGGTGTGTTCTTTTTTTCATGCACAATGGTATATGTACTTGGGCATGGAGATGGCACTTCACTGTGACTGCTGGTGAAGAGGTGACCTTAACAGAGGCCCTGGGCTGGGTCAGTTCCTCAGCCTGCTGTACCTCTTCTTTCAGAAAAGGATTGCTATGGACTGGCTGAGTGGATATGGAGAGGTGTGGGTGTGTTGTTGTTTGTTTGGGTTTTTTTTTGTGTGTTTGACACTGATACATGTGAAAACCAGGTCTGCTGTGAGACATCATTAACGTGCTAGATGTCCTATGCAACTTTGCAAGGGTAAGGAGGAAGGGATTTGGCTGGGATGTAGCAGTTGGCAACTGTGCTAAAACATGGTGAGGCCAAGTTGATGCAGTCACCAGGGTGCAGTCAGATTCAGTTGTCCTTAGTTACTCCTCAGTAACTAACTTCAGTGCTTAGTTACTCTTCCTGTGGTTACTGACAGGTGAGGCATCCCGTAGAGTAGCAGGCATCAGCATATTTGAGCTAGGTCATGCAGTACCTGATTTTACTGGTTTAATAATCTGGAGAAGTTTTACAACATTAAAAAAAGAGTTTGCATACTTCTTTAGATTAACAAGATCTGTCTCTTAAAGCAGGGAATTAAGATGTAATTATTCTGTATTTATGTAACAATCACTTGTAGTGGTGTGTGCTAGTATATAAACTTTTCTTTAGGATTTTTTCTTGTGACTTCATTTTGTAAAGCTATTAGGTGAATGAGAAATTGATTTATGTTTTTAAAATAAAATTTGAAGATAAGATCAAGCTTTTTTTTCCCCTCTCCCCCTCTGCGCATAGGATGTAACCATTGCAGTAGTGCAAAATGAAGTGAAAGCATCATTTCCTTTATGGTGACCCACCAACATGGAAGTTGTGCCTCATGCTGTGTGGGTCTCTTATCCATCCTTTCAAGCCCAATGGGCCAGGCTTCTTCAGCAACCAAATCTCCTAGAAGAGCCCTTGTCCCTTGTGGCATGGTGTCTTTGTTCATTGCAGCGGTCATGCAGTGGTGGGCAGAGCCCTGCCGGAGGGGCAGAGGAGGGAGTGGTGGAAACATGAAGGCCTTCATCCTGCAGCTGTGGGAGGGCAGGGATATGGTGTGGAGGTGGTGGCTCACCTCCACTGGAAGTGATGAGACGTTTTTGTTTGAAGTCCTCTAGTGGAAAGACTGTGTCCTCGCCCCCTGTCTTTGCTTTCAGGTGGGTAGGTTTTTTTTACCTCCACTTTAAGAGAAGTGTACGTTGAACTGTCGTGCTTTACAAGAAGAAAATGTTTCCTGTGGCAAACAGAAATTGCATACAGAAACCCGTATTTGATGTCTCAATTCTGCGTCTCTCTGTTCTTTCAGAAGAAAAGGCTTGATGCATTTCTTTTTGTTCCACTTGTTAAGTTTTGAAGGAAAATATTCAAATTGTACTATTCAAGACCATGTGAAATACTGAACTAATTATCTTGGCCAGCAGAGAAGACCCGAGGGAGTTGAGAGGTGGAAAGGAAAAGGAGGCAAAGATACCTGCCTAGTTAAAAACAGTGGTGTAGTGAAGTTAAGGACCCTTTAACATTTTTATGCTTGGACAGCAATTTTGTTTCAACTGTTAATTGACACAGTCATTGTCCCTGTTACAGCATGTGACTAACTATGAGGAAACACCTGAGTATCTTCTGATTGATGACATCTTGGTGACCTCATATGCAGTGATATACCTGTTTTCTTTCATTGGGGCCTGAACTCAGCAGCTGCTTGTGCTTTCCTCCATCCACAGGTGGAGAGGAATGAGTGCTGGCTTGATCTCTGGGCTGCTGCCCATCCTCAATGAAAACTGTTACTGCCTCCTCTTGATGGATGGAAGTACATCTCTGGATGTCAAACTGTAGTGTCTTTGTCTTCAGTTAGGCATGTAGGCAGCCCTACCTACCTTGGGCTTGTAAAAATTGCTGCGCCAGCAGGTTTTACTGAGTTTCCTTCTTCTGTTTCTGTTCATTCTTCAGCACTTGAAACTTGCCGCTCTTTGAATTTTGAGCGTGAAATTTCAGTTGCTAAATAAAACTTCAGTTATTCGTATAAATTACGAGGGAAGCAGTAACAGCTTCGTGTTTCTTATTGTTCTGGTTATGCCTGCTAGGAAACTTTAAGGAAATACATGGAGCTGTCAAGGATGTAAAAGCAAGAGACTCTTGTTCTTGAAGAGGAGAGACTTGGATGGCTGATGAAATCTCAGCCCTTGGGTGCTGCAGAGAAGTAAATTGAAGTCATTATGACATTATGGCAGAGAGTGCCTGATCTGCCAAACTGTCAGTGTTTGATGGACATGGTATCTACTGACATGATGTTGCATGAGTGCCAGCCAGTTTCTCTTTCTGTCAGCGCAGTGTTGATACTGCCAAGTGCCTGTTATTCCCTTGAACTATTGCACGTGTAAAAAAAAGCTGCTGATCAATACTAAAAATGGGCAATTTATGTTTGGTGATTATCAAACGTGTATTGATTTCTCCTTTGGTTATGGGTGTGTTATGTTAAGAAATCAGTGATTAAGAGGGTTGGAGTATTGGTAACAGATAATTTTTCTAAATTAAAACATAAACATTTGCAACACTTAATAACTTGCAAGAGATGAATAGTTTCCTGACAGCTTTTCAGCATCAGTTTCATGTGGGAGCTGACTCACTAGCACCCTAAAATTGAGGAGAAGAAAAATCAATGAAAGTATCATAGAATCATAGAACGATTTAGGTTGCAAAAGACCTGTGAGGTCATCAAGTCCAACTGTTAACCCAGGACTGCCAAGTCCATCACTAAACCATGTCACCAAGCACCGCATCTACACGACTTACATAAATGCCTCCAGGGGTGGTGATTCCGGCACCACCTCCCCGGGCAGCCTGTTCCAATGCTTGATCACCCTTTTGGTGAAGGAATTTTTCCTAATACCCAATCTAAACCTCCCCTGGTTTCCTCTTGTCCTGTTGCTTGTTACCTGGGAGAAGAGACTGACACCCACCCCTCTACACCCTCCTTTCAGGCAGTTGTAGAGAGCAATAAGGCCTCCCCTAAGCCTCCAGGCTGAACAACCTCGGTTCCCTCAGCTGCTCCATCTAAGACGTGTGCTCCAGACCCTTCACCAGCTTCGCTGCCCTTCTCTGGACACGCTCCAGCACCCCAATGTCCCTCTTGCAGTGAGGGGCCCAGAACTGAACACAGGATTCGAGGTGGGGCCTCACCAGTGCCCAGTACAGGAGGACAATCACTTCCCTTGTCCTGCTGGCCACACTGTTTCAGATACAAGCCAGGATGCTGTTGGCCGCCTTGGCCCCCTGGGCACACTGCTGGCTCGTGTTCAGCCAGCTGTCCACCCCCACCCCCAGGTCCTTTCCCCCCAGGCATCTTTCCAGCCACCCTTCCCCAAGCCTGTAGCATTGCGTGGGGTTGTTGTGACCCACGTGCAGGACCCGGCACTTCTCCTTGTTGAACCTCACACAACTGGCCTTGGCCCATCGGTCCAGCCTGTCCAGATCCCTCTGCAGACCCTTCTGCCCTCCAGCAGATCCACAGTCTCTCCCTGAGTTGGTGTCACCTGCAAAGTGCGCTCAATCCTGATGTCCAGATCATCGATAAAGATATTGTACAGAACTGGCCCCAGTACTGAGCCCTGGGGAACACCACTTGTGACTGGCCACCAGCTGGATGTAACTCCATTCACCACTACTCTTTGGGCTCGGCCAGCCAGCCAGATGTTTTACTCAGTGAGCAGGAGGACAGTTGTCCAAGCCATGAGCAGCCAGTTTCTCCAGGAGAATGCTGTGGGAAACAGCGTCGCAAGCTTTACTAAAGATTAGGTAGACAACCTTTCCACTGCCTTTCCCTCATCCACTAGGTGGGTCACCTGGTTGTAGAAGGAAGTCAGGTTAGTCAAGCAGGACCTGCCTTTCATAACTCCATGCTGGCTGAGCCTGATTGCCTGGTTGTCCTGTACGTGCCTTAAGATGATCCATAACCTTCCCCAGCACCGCAGCCAGGATGTAGTTCCCCAGATCCTCCTTTTGGCCCATCTTGTAGATGGGTGTCACATTTGCTATCTTTCCCAGTTAGCCCGGACTGTTGTAAAATGGCTCAGTGAGCACTTCCCTCGGTGCCCTTGGGTGGATCTCGCGTGGCCCCATAGACCTGTGTGTCTCTGTGTGGTGTAGCAGGTTGCTGATCATTTCTCCTTGGATTATGGGGGCTTTGTTCTGCACCCCATCCCTGTTGTCCAGCTCAGGAATGACTTTTTTATTTTTCGATGTTTGATGTGCTTTTTTTGTTTGTTTAACCCAGCACAAAGTGATCATCCCAAAGAAATTATTTTATTACCTTGCTATGACTACATGCCTCCAAAATGAGTCTGGAAGCAGGCTCTGAGAGTGGATAAGCAGCAGAAATAAAGGCAAAGGTTGAAAGAGCAGACGCTGATATTATGCAAGGTAGCAGGTGAGAAATGACTCAGTAATGGTCGCAAGCATTCATACAGGGGGACAACCCCCCCCAGATTCCACTTAACAGTATTGATTCTACATTTGAAAAATGAACTGCAGCTTATTGCATCCAAGTTGTAGAGAATGTAGTCTGCAGATACAGGGAGAGATGCGACAGGGAAGTTTTTGCTCTGTGCTTAGACAACAAAGTAATGCAGGAAGGATTAAAGGACTTCTCAGGTGAAGTCATCCTCTGTTTAATGCTTGTTGAGAAAGCACTGGCACCTTGTGCTGGCTGAATATATTTTGGAGGGTTAAGAATATTTCTGATCTTCTTTTTAAAAATTATTCATATAGTGGCAAAGTTTCAGTCTTCTGTTGGCATCCTGTTGTACAATTCTTTCAAAGGGAGTGTGCTTTTTATTGTGTCATAATTTCTAAGGTTTTGGGTTTATTTTTTTTTTGTGTGTGTGTGTCTGATAGTTTATCATCTCTAGAGCAATGCACAAATTAGTTATTCAGACAAAAACTGTAAAATCTGGATGTCCTAATTATAGATTTCTCTAATTTGCACTCTTGTGTCCTGGTATTAAGTATTCCCATACTCTGAAGAGCTGAGTAATTAGGAATCCCATTGCAGTCAATGGGAATTGCAGTAATAAGCACTTTGAAGAGCAACTTCTTGTTAAGTACTTAGGCATGATGGTTTATAGAGATACCTGAGACTTGAAGTGTTTGTCTAAATTAGTAACCTTATATCTCCAGAGCCAATTAACTGTTTGAAAAATATTTGCACATCATTTGGGAGATTTCAGGTTTAATTTTAAATATTGTGGGTTTTTCGCTTAGAGCAGATGAGTAGAATTTGACTGAGTGTTTGAAGTACTGCCTTTTTGGAAGAAACGTTAGAAGTTTCACATGGAAATCTCTGACTAAACTTTTTGTTAAATCTACTGTGACATGATTCTACTCACACTTAATAGGTATGGGTAGCTTTGAAAGTAAGAATAGCCCCACTGGATTTAATCAGATTTTTTATGTGTATGTAGTTCCTCTGTTGCATAAGTGTTTGCAGAATTGGGGTTTGTGTAAAGTTTCAGTTAATGACTTAAGTTTCTCTTTGTTCCGTTCTTAATAATGTCAGGGTTTTTTTGTTCTGTTTTGTTTTTTCTTTGAAATATCTGAAAAGCCTGTATTTACAGCACAGCCCACCCTCTGCATTTGGTTTCAGAAAGGGAAATCATTTTAGGTCAGCTTTTTTTCTTGTAGAAGGAAAAAAGGAACGTGGCAATGGAACAGGTTTTGGCTTTTGTGCATGTTTCGTCAGTGATACAGTGGATTAATTCATAAACCTTTAGTAAGATCTATTTTGATACTTTTCCTTTCATTGTAAAACGTAGGTGCAAGTTTTCCTGGAGAATAACAACACAAAAGACTTAATTTAGAATTATAATTATGAGATGCTGACTTTACCATTTGGAGCAGTTTAATGGTTTTATGAGGAACAAGGAAACGAACGAGGCTTTCTCTAATGCAGGCCACTTTAGGACACTATAGATTAATGTGCATCAGGTATTTCTATTCAGGCAGTACAGAACAAAACATGAAAATGCTAAGACTACATCTTTTAGGAAACTATTTATAAACTAGCAATTTTAAATGCACCCTGTAATAGTGCCGTACAGTACGGACAAGGTGTGTGGCTCAGAACATCATGGATTTCCTCAGAGAATATGGAATAGTTCTTGTTACTAAATTTTAATAGGGCATTTACAAAGTAGCAATTAAAGCCTACTGAACCCCGCGCACTAAAGGGTAGACCAAAATACTTCCTTCAAAAACTCACTCTGTAACCTTCATGCCTCTCTCTTGCTCCTCACCCCACGCAAGAGATACTTTTTTTTTTTTTTTTTTTTTTTTTTTTTCAAAAAAAGCAAATGAGGAGGCTTGCAAAAAGCACAGATGAAGTTTTCAAAGGAGCCTCCAAAATAACATGCCTGAGTCTCTTCGGCTACTTTGAAAATGTCAATTTACACTTCTCTTTGGCTGTCTGTATTGTGTATCTGTGCACATGCAAGTATATAAAATTTACTCTATTGTAAAACTGGCTTAACATTGCTTTCAAGGTAAATGTAGTTATTGAGGAAAGGTTGTATTAGGCTCAGGTTATTTTACCAGTGTTTGACACTGAACCTACATTCCAAACCAATGTTGCCTGTAATAGTTTGTGGAGTTGAAGCAATGCTTGAGTGAAAGGAGATGTCTTCATGTGACTGGGTGCAAGAGTGAGCTGACCTCAAAGACATTTCATCTATGGAACTCGCTACACCAAGATGTTATCAGGGTGAAACAGTACAGTTCAGGCTAACTAATGGAGAGGTTGTGACATACGGCTTATGACATAAGAGGGCTGTTCAAAGCATGGTCAGGAAAGACGCCTTTTCAAACAAGGGTGCCGTTGGCGGCTTCTGAGTCACTTTGTGTCTTCTGAAGTTGGGGCATTGGTCTACTCTCTTATGGCTATTCTTACGAGGAAGTGATGGCGCTGGAAGTATTCTTTCCCCCTAAAAATCACTACTGTAGTGGCTCAGATTTTAAGGAAATATCCTCATGATTGTGCATGCTTTGTCATCTTGGTACCAAATATGAACAGTGTCCATTATAAAATGGCTTTTTCTTCCAATAAAATTGATTAAAAAAAATAGCGCAGCAGTTAAGCTTTAGGTCAGCCAAAGTTAAGCCACACAGTGCTTGCAATGTCAATGAAACTACAGTGACATACATGACAATGAGTGGTGACCTGGTGGCACTTGCACTTGATTGTCTTCAGGTTTTTTTTGTACAAGAGAGTCCAGTTTGTATTAGAAGCAAACCCTGTAGTATTAGGAAAGCAACATACTACTTTGCTCTGCAATTTACATCTCATGTACTTAATTGAAGAATAGCTTTATTAAACCAGCCACTGCTTGCAGGTCTTCTCCAGCAAGACTAAATCTGAGGCTTGTTTAAAAATGTTTTTTTCTTCCTTTCCCTCAATGATGAAGTAAGACAGAAGCAGGCAGACTCACTGCTTGTTGCTTCTCCATTCATGGAAAAGGTGAATTCAAAACTATCAAACCAGTTTCCTGTTTAAATTGCTGCATTTTTTTGTTGCCCAGAACTGGAATTCAGATGAAGCAAGAACCAACTATTTCTTTCTGACCTTGACATGTGCTTGCTTCTCTTGGCCAGCTGAAAGAATGTTAGAACAAATTTCAGGGCAAGACACTAAGAGATTAATTAAATCCTTGCATGTAGTTTTTCAGTTATTGGTTGCATTTGTTTAGATAAGTGATTCAACTAATTGTAAATAAAAACAATTGTAATACTTCCAGGAAATCTTCCTGTGGACACTAAAATTGAAGGGTGAAGAACTGTGATTTTGTGCATGTTTGACGATTGATATTTGATCATTGTGGAGACTCTCCCTGGGAATATTTTATTGTGCTGAATGAATAAAACCAACTTTTGGCTTCAGCCTTTGTTCTGTAAGGTACTTTAAATGAAGATCACCTTCAGTGCTTGGCAGCTGCATTTCTTCCTTTAGGGCTTTCACCAGTGGAGAACAGGAACAATAATGTGGAGATAACTTAATTATAAAATGCATAGATGTTGTTTCACTTATTTGCTCAATAGGCTGGAGACATGGGAATAGGAACCAGTGAAGCAATAAGCATTCTTCTAATAAAAAGCATTTACAAATTAAATAGCTTTTAAATTCAGTATTGTGTGCTGTGCTGAAGATATACTGTGGGTTTATGCCTTGGAGTTCAGTCGTTTGAGTATTTTTGGGTTGCAGATCCGTTACAAGGAAACGTAAGGTGATAAAAGCTGCTTGTTCAGTTGCGCCTTTCAGTTATTTAATGCATAGGGAAACATAGCTCACTTTGGCTTTGTGAAAAACACCAATCTAATAATACCGGTACAAAATGTGAGTCTTTTCTCAAAAGCCTCACACTGTGCCCTTAAAACTAAGCTGGACTATAAATCGCTGTTTTTGCAGTATAAGTAGTGACACCGTATCTAGAGCCTAGCAACAGCTCGTGTCGCATAGCTCACTGCCGTAATGAGCTGCTGCCGCACAGGCGTGGCAGTCGAGGTACGAACTATTGCAAGCAGATCCCCCGATCCGCCTGTGTCGTTTTCATTTACAATGTTAATGTAGATGACAGACTTCATTAACGTAGTGCAATTAGTGCGCATCTATAGCTTTCTGACATCTCTGCAGCTTGTTTTATTCTGGGTTGCAGGAAGCATGATGAACTCTGGAAAAGCTGTAAAAAGAGGTTAATAGAAGTTATTGAAAACAATTTGAGATTTAAATGGGGAAAACCTTTAAAATTATTGCTCTTTCTCTTATTCAGATATTTACATACATTTCATGGTTTCTAAACTACTTTTTTGAGGGCTAATACAGATTCTGGGTTAGGAAATAGTCTTTAAAATGACTGTTGGGATGAATGTTAGTAATTGATGGGACTGACTCTTTAATGATTTAAAGTTGTTTTTCAGTTATATTAGACCTTGCTGCACCGATACACATCTGGTCATTACTTTCTTTTGGCAGAATTTCCCTAACAGTTTGCCTTCATTAACAGCTACCAAGTGACTCTTAGAAAATAATTAAAATTTCATTTGATGGTATTTGTAATACGATGGCTGTATTGTTGCTGGAAAGTGAAATCAAATGCTTGTTAGCTGCAAAATCTCTACAGATGAGTTTCACTGTTTCAAACAGAAACTGTTGGTCATACAGTGAAAGCTGTGAAGGCTGGTGTGAGTGCGTGCAAATACACTGATGATATCCTCTCTTTCTTCATAGTAGCGTGCCATTCACTCAGATCTAATGGTGTTCAGGTACTGAAGGCCCTTTAAATCTTATGACATCTTTTAAAATGTCATTGCTTAAGAAAACAAAATTCTGCAATTATATACGTACGTTTTTTCTCTTTGATATCTGTTCCTCCCCTTTGGGTGCAAGACACTTGGCTTGAGTTGGTCACTTGAGTCAGTTCAGTGGAGGCACAAGGAGGACATCTCTGAAGCTCCTTGTAGGGATCCGTGGCAGTGTCTGGATCACAGTAAGAAAAGTGTCCATGTTCCTGGCAGCCTCTGCAGCGGGAAGTTGTGGCACAGAAACAGAGCAGGTAGCAGAGTGGGAGGCGATGTGTGTGTGGTTTTAGAGCTTTTTTTTATGTCCTGGGGAAGCAGCACTGTTTGCCTTCCCAGCTTGAAAGTTGTGTTGTCAGCTTTTCTGGAGACTGTTGACCCCTGGCATATGTTCATAAAAAGGCAGGGAAGGGAGTCAGCTTTACCTTGGCGAGGCGTGTTCGCACCGCTTTGCCGGAGATGCTGGTGGTGCTGGCTGTTTTGCAACTTGCTATGAAAGATAAGGCTTGCCCTGAAATTCTGCGGTCACATAAAAGCAATTCCCCTCCCTTCAACTGGAGGTGGCTGGGCTGTACAGTCTGAGCATGGGGAGGCCTTCAGCCTTTTCTTGTACAGCAGCAGATGGCTTGAGATTTGTTATTAATAGTCATGGGAACATAAGAGGGTCTGAGCTGGGTCAGGCTGAAGGTTCGTGTGCTCCGCTGTCTTTCCTCTGACAGCTCTTGGTGGTGGCTGCTTGAGGAAGGAGCATGAGAAGTGGGACAAGCCTTTGGTGGTACCTCCTCCTGGGGTACTCTCCTAGTTTGACGAGTTCGCAGCTCAATGAATTCCTAAGCCTAGAGGTCATGTCTTTGCAGGTTTCTTAGCCTTGGATAGGCTTTTCTTTCGTGAGTTTGTCCGTTTGCAAATGTGGCAGGGTTTAAAAAGAAGTCTGGTGGTACCAAGAGAAGTAACTGCAAGTGTATAAAGGAGTTAAATGGCAGTTTTGCACTTAAAAACAAAAACTGAAGAGCTGGTGTGGCCCTTCTGGTATGGGTGTAAATGTGCAGTGACTCCACTAAAGTTGATGTGGTAAGTCAGGATGGACACCTGTCTGACAGGTTAGAATTTTACTCACAGTTTGTAACCAAAAAAGCCTCGAGTGTGCCTGTGTATCCTGTGAGCTGGCAATCTCTCCACTAGCCCTGAGATGAGAGATTTTGTGGAGTAAAAGCACTATATAAAACTGCTGTAATGGGGTTCCCGAAGAGCAGTTGCCTTGTGTAAGAAGTACCATGTTGCTCTGTGGTAGAGCCTCTTGGTGGCCAAACGCTGCTTCAGAGGCTGGATCAGCCTTGGTTGGTCCAGTCATCTGGAAGCCAGCATGAGGAGGCATCTAGGTACCAGCATGAGACCACCTTTGTACCTTTGGTTTATAGTCTGCAGCATGTGGAGGAATGTTGTCTTCGCAAGTTTGAAGGTGAAGATATGCTAGAGAATATAATGATGAAGTAGATGCTAATCCAGACCTTTATGTTCCGACATCATTATCATTAGTGTGTCTCAAAGAGCTGGCCTGTTGACTTCTCTTTAATGGGATACCTGATAATTTGGGTCAAAACAACCCAGTCCTTTCCTCTGACTGGTTTTGGTGTTAGCAGCTGCTGCAGCTGCTTTAGCTGTTACCCAAGACAGACTCAGTTTTGCAGATGACAAGCCCAGTGAGACACAGTGGGGTTTGTCTGCTCCCTCAGAGCTGTCTTGTCTTACAATAGTGTTATCGCCATCTATTCTACTTATATTCAGGCTTATGTTTACTAGAAACATTCTGGCAGAAGATCAAGGTATTTTTAGTACCATTCAAGGTTTTGCAATGTTTGTGCCACATTTGCACTACAGGGCAGCTGGCAGATAAAACAAAAGACTAGTGTCCTGCAGGAGAAGTAGCTGGGACCAAGGACTATATGGCACTGGGTGTCTGTCAGCGGGTACCTTGATCTTTTTATGGTTACACAGGCTCATCAAATTAAGATGTTTTTTAACACTGTATTTTATCTTTAGTGTTCTTAATTTTGTTAAGTCTAGTTGCAAGGATTAAGGAAAATATTTATGAACCTACATCTCAGACATTATATCTGAATCTATTTTTCTGAACCAAATAAAGTAATTGGGGTTTTTTTGGCCTGATTTTCTTATTGCATGTAAGAGGGGGCTATGCATGCTGTGTACATTTGGCCATCTACCAAATGAGTATGTTGAGGAAT
Organism: Falco rusticolus; assembly: GCF_015220075.1. NCBI lineage: Eukaryota > Metazoa > Chordata > Aves > Falconiformes > Falconidae > Falco > Falco rusticolus. The sequence goes on along the minus strand of NC_051189.1, from coordinate 68,758,936 downwards.
TATTCTGTCCTCTTGCATTAGATGCTTATAGGTAAGCTGCCATAGCCTTCTGAGGGGTGTTTCATGGGTGAGGTGGAAGAGGAAGGGAATGCCACTTCAGTTTGCTTCAGTTCTGGTGTTTCCACTTCATATGATTTTGTTAATGGAGAAGATTGGGATTATTTCCTGCAGCCTCTTTTTCTGCAGTTTGGTGGCTGCAAAACTGAAGGTGTAAGCCTCTGAAAACAGAAAGTTCCTTGGCTTTGCAGTTGTTGGAAGAATCCTGAGACATGACTGAGTGTACTGTGAAAGCTCAAAAGGCAAATAAGAGAATCCACAGCTAAGTTATGTTAAAAAACCTCTCCTAAGTGTTTGGAGGTATGTTTGAGTGCTTGACCCATGAGGTTTGGTGCTCTGAGTTGGCAGTACTATAAGCATTTTTACTGTGCTTTCCATGCAAGTTTTAACTATACCTGGTTTTGGATAGTGTGTTTAAATAACACCTTGACTTTATATGTTAATTGAATTAATCACACATAGGAAATTCAGGAGGTACTTGAAAGCCTATCAGTAGAGAAGTGTGATAGAATGAGGAATGATACACTTACCATTTAGTAGTAAAGCTGCATTTTAAGAGTTGTGATGTTGAAAGGAGTTGTCCTACTTGATTACAAGCCTGATACATGGGTTTTAGGAAGAAAGTTTCCTCATGTTTAGAAAATACATGATTATAGATAAGGTGCTGTGCTTGTGACCCCATACACAGTAGTAATAATGCTATGTGTGTTTTTCTTTACAGAATGTGTTTTTTACTGTTAGTCAAGTGGTGAGGCTGGGATTTTTATTTTTAATATGGAAAGTTTTTTCTTGTGATGAAATCTTCTCTTCAGATTATAAACAGTGACTTTGATAAATGTACCCATTATCTAAGGAAGTAAATATGGGTGTACTTACCTAAACCTGTTACAAAAAAAAACCCACCCCAAATTCCTCTAAGGTATTGGCCAACATTGTAGTTGACTATTATAAATCTGCCAAAATTAATTACACCTGCCTAAAAATGTGCTTATAGTCAGGCATTTTTGATTAGTTTTGCTTGATATTTCTACTGAAATAAAAACCTTCTCAGTGTAGATTGCTTCTTTTAATTTGTATGCTCTGTGTTCAGCACTGTAAGTGGAGTAGCCGTGGAGTACTGAAGATAATATATAGTTATATCTTATTTTGATAGTAAGAAATATCAAGTAACTATAGTGCAAGCAGTTTTTTGTATACTGAGCAAGTATAATACTGTGCTGTTACATCATGATTACTTAGCACTCTATGCTGTAAAAATATATTAAATAGGGAGTAGGTGAGTAATAAATAGGTGAGCTGCAGAAAAGTGAAAGTGATAAAAAAGATGTGTAATGAAAAATAGGAGAATCGTCTTTCATATATGTGGCTAAGACAAACAGCATTTCTCTGTTAGGAATAACATCACAAAACATCCCATAATGAACCAGCCACGCCATAATCCATGCTTATTTGTTGTGTAACAGGTTTAAGGACTTAGCAGTGTGGCTCATATTCTGCTTTTGGAGTTAGAGTCACAGTTACGTTGTACTTCTCCGATGGAAAATCTACTTGCTTCAGCATTGCCCTGAAAAGTAAAGGAGTGTATTTCTATTTGCAGAACAGTAGCATGTGGTATAAAGCAGCATGCACGTGCTGGAGGAAGGTGAGTTTGGAAAGCTTTTAAATCAGAGTTACAGTCCCAGGTGTAGAAAAGCACTCACCCCTGTAAGAAGAATGCCTCACTTAAGTGAGACTCACCACTAGGGATCTTACACTTCAATTTGAAGCTCCTTATAGCCCACTTCTTTCCAGTTGCTTGTGAATTGAAGAACTGGAGAGGTAAGTGTTTCCTTTGGTGGCATGTGGCACCTACAATTTGTCATTAGGCTTCTTGCTTGTTGTTATTAGTATCCTGTAAATGGATAAAACTGGCTGGAAACCTTTTTCAGAAAGGCAGAGAGGTGAGAGGTTAGTGACATGTGATTTATGCTTTGTTCATTTCCTTACTGTTAGGTGGTCCTTTTGGTTCAGTAAGGGATGAACTTTTGGTAGGCTGAAGAGGAGTTTAGTTTACTTCTGGTGCTCATGGGAAAGAATCTTGGTTTCTCAACTTCTGGCTGTGCCTCTGATGAAAAGAGGGACTGTGACTCTTTGAAAAGGTGAAGCTTGACTTCATAATAATAATTTACTCTTAGAAATTATTTGAAGTCGGAACATTTGGCACTGTATAAAAAGTGTATAAAAGATCTCAAGTCCCTGCCTTGAGGGTTATACATACCAATTAGAACATAGCAATATGTACTACATGTATTGTGCATTAGGGGAAAAAAACCCAACAAACTTAAGGGAGGGATTTAATTTTGGAAAATAATTTTGAACCATTTGTGGAAAATACACTTCTAAGAATGAATAAAGCAATAAAAACCCAGTTCTAAATGCAGTGTCAAAACACAAGGTTGTAAGTGGGAAACTGATACAAAAAATGCATTAGGGAGAGTGAATCACTGCCCACACAAAAGAGAGCAGGGTGGCACTGTGGAGGTCCTTGAGAGAGAAGAATGGCACTTGAACCTAAGACGTGAGGCATTTGACCTGGCTGTTGGCATCCTTTGATTTTTGGGAGAGCATTGTGCTCTTAGCAGCATTTAATAGACCAGAGGGGGGAGCAAGTTATGAACCTGGTGGCCAGAGATGACTCAGTAGTAACAGGACATAGAAGAGCCAGAAGAATGGGCATCTTGTACGGAAGAGAACAGAAGGGGCAAGGAGAAGGCACTTGAGCTCATGCTGAAATGTCCTGGCAAACAAGGGGCAGTGAGCTGGTACCAAAGCCGTGCAGGTGAGGGACAGCCTGAATGGAACACCTAGTCATGAAGGGCCCAAACAGGTTTGAGAGGAAGAAGCAGGCAGAGGTGCTTCTGGGAGAAGCAGAAGCGTTGGGGAGAACTGAGAGAGCAGGGCTGAAGAGGGAGCAGACAGAAAGGGAGGAGTGGAGGAAAGAAGTGGCCTTTAAACTGTGTCCACGGGATGGCAGTGGCCAGGGAAAGGGACAGCACACCTGGCAGCTGCCTGCAGGTGATCCAGAAGGGATCTGACAGGCAGGCGGTGTGTGCGGATAGCTGGGGCTTGGAGGCATGCTGGTGACGGAGGTGGGGTGGAGCAGGTAGGAGAGTGGAAGTAAGGAGGTCAGTGCTGCAGAAGTGGTGTGGGAGCGAGTGGGATGGACAGGGACGTGGGCTGCAGCAGAAGATGAAGTGATGCAGATACACTAATGACGGTGTCTTGAGTTCTCTGTTGCAGTGTGTGTGAGAGGGAAGGGTGTTGGTGTGTGTGTGTGGTACATAGACACATTTCTTTGAAAGGAGAAAAAAAGTCTATATTATTCAGTGATGCAAACAGATTTTTATGTTCTTAATGTGTGTAATTTGTGTTTGTCTTACCAGTTGATAGATTTGTCTTGCGAGTTTTAGTTCTAGTGTATGGAAAAATAAACAAAGTGGCAACAGCCTGTGTAGCAGATCTTCCTTTTTTGCAAACTTGCTTGCTTGCTGTCCTATGAATGATAATTTCAGGGGTTTTGTTCTGGTTTTAAGTAGTTGTTCAGCATTTGTGTGCTGAGGCTGTACAAGTGTTTCTGAACAGGGGTTGGGTGTTGTTCCTTTGCTTCCTTTCTGCTCTTAGCTCTACCTTCCAGTTTCCAAGGCTTACAGTGAGCTCAGGAATGTTTTTTGGAATGGATGTTCATCCAGGCCCTTCTCTTTACTGGCGGATGTAACACAGAATAATTTTCTGCACTTGGGTAGATTTCTGCCCATCTTTGGATTTCTGGGGAGATGGCTTGCACACTGTAGGTGAGGGGATGGCCCAAAGATTCAAAGTCTTTGATTAAATGGCAAGGGGAGGGGATGTATATGTACATGTTTATGTAAGGAAGGCAGAGTAATTCTCAACAGAGTTGTCAGGGTTTATCTTGTGATATCCAAAATGTCCTGACCTGCCAAAATCTGAAGCATGCCTTACGTTGTGCTGTAATGAGAGCAAAGTTAACAGGGTTGCTAAAATGTGCCTTGAAATTGTATTTATAAGCAGCAGATAGAATCTGTCTCTTCAAATGATACATTGCAGTGATGTTCCACAGAGATAATTCAGCACTTCATACCACAATAAGCTGGATCAACTGACAGCTGAAAGATTCAGTTTTGGGTTTAGTTTCTCTTCTCTTGGCTGGGAGCTTTGAAATCCAGAAAAAGACGTTTTGTGCTTTGTATTAATTCAGTATACAAGACTATTGCTTTCTGCCCTTTGTGTTTAAAAAAGTAAAGAAATAAAAAAAAGGTAGTTACGCTACTGTGTAAGTCAACTCGTGCTTTATGGTAATGTCACTTCTGTTGTACTGACTACACCTGTTTGCTTTTCTGTGCTGCCTGTGATGGACCAGCACAAGATTCAGTATATTTTGAAGTTAGGTGTACCACGTATGCATGGGAAATAGCTTTTAATGATGAAAACTAAATTGAATTAATGGATTAGTGAAGCAACAGCAGACACCTTCTCATCTTTTAAAACGGCTGGTGAACTTAGAAACTTGTAATCCCTCTTTTGAACTACTACAAGTTACACTTGTGGATGAAATGATCTCCAGGGGTACTGTGTACCTTAGGTAAAAGGAGGTAAAATGAAGGTGTTTCTGAGACACTGGCTATCCACCATTTGCCTTTAGCACTGTCCTCTGCCAGTTTGGGGCTGGTGTCACAGAGCCAGAGCTGCGTGTAGTTTAACACAGTGGATCATGAGTCTCAGCTGGTCAAAGCAAGCTTCAGCTTGGCTGGTTTGGTATCTCTGAAGTCCAGAGTGTCTGCGCTCAGGCCTGGGCATACTCTGCATGCTTGACATTCAGAAATGCTGCAGAGAATGGAAAAACTGTGATTGAAAGTCTTAATTACCTGCTTAAGTTCTTATATGTTTAAGAAAGCTTCCTAAAATAGAGGTTGTCCATGGTGGTTTGTGATTTGCAAGAGCTTACAGGGAAATACTTTTTTAATATATATATATATATAAATAAATAAATAAAAATAAGTAACCTAACAACGGAAAATGAGGTTCTGGCAGTGTGTGTTTTGTGAGTTTTGCGTTGCTTCTCAGTGCTAAACAGTGCTGTCTCAGAAGGTAATGTTTAACAGAATGCTTTTATGACTTATTGCGTATGATTATTTCTTGTATTTCAGGGCACTGTTTCTCTCCCTTTCCCCTCTGCCCTTTCTTTTCTCCTTCTGTTCCTCCCCACCCCCCACCCCTGCAATCTTTTTACTCTGTAAAATGGGATTTTGGGAAGAGAGAAGTCTAGCCAAAAAGCTTGGTTCAGTGCTTTACAATTCCTTTATAATACTGGTGGGTGGGAAGTAGACAAACAACTTGCCGGTGTTACTTGGGAATAATTTTTTGTTACAGTAGGGCTTTAATAGTTAATCAAACAACACTGTTATAATTCTAAATCTGTTAACAGGTTAACGCTTGGCAACACTTCTATTTATAAGGTAATGATTTTACTGCAGGAATTGGAGCAGTAGGATATATTAGGTATAAGAGAAACTAATTTATTACCTTGAATTTCTTAATTCTCCACACAGCTTATTTCATAGCAACGCACCCTAGAAATAATCTTTACCTTCCATTGACCTGCTGAACACATAGCTGGAGCTAGTAAATTTGCTTGGTGTTAAACATACAGGTTTTTAAGTTTGAGGTCTGCTATGGGCAAGTCATTACACTAGTGCTGTATGAATGTACTAAAACACTGAAGTTTGTTCCTTACTGGTGTATTTGTTAGTTTGTGACAGGGAGGAATTTGGGCACTTACGGCAACATTGATTCATGTTAACTTTTGCTAGGGTAGGAAATCAACAATTCAAAATGTTTACTTTTAATTATGCTTATGTTTTTCTTGCATTCAGGTCTTGATTGAGACAGCACAAAGGCATTCTGGTTTTAGCTAGTGGTATAGCTTCTCATTTGATACAAATTGATTTCATGGCACTGTGTGCACTTACGGCAGCTGAGGATGTGGTTTGTGTGTAGCTTGCATTGATGGGGCAGATGAGAGGGGTAGCAAGAAGGGGTATGTGTGTATGTGTGTGCGATGTACTGCAGTCCTGCATTTTCTTCCAGCTGATGATCCAGTCCCTGTCCTTCTGCAGATAATGTAAAAATAAAACTAACTTTTTCCTTGTCATGATGCTGCAAATAAAACCAAGATACTTCCCCACCCCCCCACCCCCTTTTTACCATACAAACTGAGCACGTAACAGTATACTGGCAGGAAAATACCTTGCCCATACAGTTTGAAATCAGCTGCCATGCTGAAGATTTAAAATGGCCATGTTACAAGTCTGGGTAGATTGCTTTGCAGTGGGAACCCTAACAAGATCATTAAATATAAAAGTGCTGTTGGACACTGGGAAAATGCTGTGCTGCCCATGTATATGTGCATCTCTATAGACATGCATGAATAGACAGCATCAATGCCATTGATTTGAGTAAGGAGGTAATACACAGTATTGAGGTGACTTTGCTTGTATTTGTAACTGACATAGTTTGGTTTCCTACTATCAGAATTGTGGCTGTTTCAACTTTTATTTTACAGTACTTGAGAATATGAAGACATTAAAGTAACTCGCTCAGTGGGTGTGGCCAAATAGGAACACAATATTGTTACATTGAAGTAAAATGGAAAGCTTTTTTTGTTTGCTTTTTAAAAGAATTTTTTGAATCTAAGATGATGCTTATATTCAGAATTAGTGATGCTGTTACAGCACGTCAAAATAAGAGCCTTTGACTTTCCAACATATATCATTAATGACCCTAGAAAAAAAAAAAATCACATCTGCACGAGTGCCGTTCTTGGCTTTTCTAGGGCTGATCAATAATCACATTGTGTATTCATTCCCCCTAGCCCCCCACCCTGTGAGGTCAACTTTAACTACTAGTCTTTATATTTCAGAAAAAGGACATAGACTGCCTTATGCATTAGTAATATTGACCTTAATGTTTCCTTTGGATGTAATTTACTGTTACCCATCAAAAAAAATCAGGGTGGGGTTTTTTTTGTTTGCTTTGGTGGGTTTTTTTTTGTGTTTGGGTTTTTTTGGTTTTTTTTTTTGTTTTGTTTTTTTAAAATTTAAATACTTCATCTGTCATTTTTCAGGACAGCTTTTCTCCTCTTCATCCTTCTGGTGCTGTGTTGAGAGGTCTAGGTAGGAATTGGACTGAGGATGCTGAGTTTTGCTATGGTTGTGCTATTTAAATGCATCCTCTCTTGATTGTATCGAAGCATGTGACAGTGACAATGGGAGAACAATTTCAGGGCCCTGTGTCTGGATGGTAACACAGCTGCTGCAATAAAGTCTTGTTATGGTTGACCAATCACATTTGGACAGTTATTTTTAATTAGAAGTTTTTACCTTGCGTTAGAAAATAGTTTGCAGCAAACTGGTAGATACTTGGGTGAAGTTGGTTTTATCTTCTTGCCTTGAAAGATTAATGTTGCTTTTTTGTTTTGTCCTACAGCCAGAATAAGTAGTCTTGAAAGAATTTTGTCTTTAAAAGATGTTGGGTTTTTTGGGGTTTTGTTTGTGTGGTTTTTGTTTGGGGTGTGTGTGTGATTTTTGGTTGTGGGTTTTTTTTGTGTGTGGGTTTTTTTTGGTTTTTTTTTTTTTTTTTTTTTTTTAATTGTGGACTATAGTGTAGTGGTCTCCAGCAACTGCTGTAAAATAAAGGGTTATTGTGGGTAGGTCTGTCAGTGTTAGACATCACCACTGGTTTTAAGTCTTGTGATGGCATTTTGTGATTTCTGTATTGTTGTTTTTTTCCATGAAAGTACTAGTGATACTGGTTCCCTTTTATTCATTTCTTCATATTAGAGGGGAAATGTATTTTGTTCATAATGGATTATTGATTGGTCTGCGAACAGCAGAAGCCCCAAGGCCTTGTCATCAATGGTACTTACTCTCCCAATAGTGAATGCATCACTTCATGCAGCTATTCGCAACCCCAGTCTGTAGAATATAAGCCCGTAATTGTTACTCTTGTGCAGCGCAGTTTTTAGGGAGAGGAACTCTTCATTGTCATTATGGGATTTTCCCCCTCAATTTGTTCAAAGAATAGTCCCATTGTTTTGGTAGCAAGATAAAGCTTGTCCTGGATGTTAATGATATATTTCAATTCATTGCTTAGAATACTACAGTGTAACTAATAAAGTACATTTCTTTGTCTCCCAGAAGACAAACACGCACAGTATACTAAAACACAAAATATGTACTGAGTGGGTGACAGCCCTGTGTTTCTCAACATACCCTGTTCCAGTGCAAAAGCGCTCACCCCTCTCACTCCTCAATTGCTTCTTGAGGAGCCACAAAAAATCTGGGTTGCAGAGGTTTTGCTGACTTTATTTTGGGAGAGATCACCTTGCTGCAAATGCCTACCTCCAGCTTTTCCAGCATTGATGTTTTTATCTTTATTTCAGTGTATTCTTTCCTCTGCGAAGGGTGTGGTGTTGGTTGAGAAAGGCCCGACTCTGCTTTTGCAGCCCTGGCTGCTGCTCTGAAGCCTGCTGCAAAATGTCATTAGCTCATGGAGGGAGAAAGACACAAAAACACATGATGTATTTAGTGAAGCTCAAAATAATATCTCAGGGTTCAGACAGCAAACTTCTCAAGTGGGAAGAGCTTCCCCAGCTGCAGGGGAAGGCTGATTTAAAATAATTAAAAAAGTATTGCAAAATGTTGCTGAAGGTTTTTATAAAGCCTAAGTGGAAGTGGACTAATAGAAATTCCTTGTTTGTTTTTCCAGGAGCTTTTTATGTTTCCTTTCCAATCTTGTGTCAGTTTTGGCAAGCTTAAACAAACTTCAGGAGGTCTGTTGTCAAGATTGCTGCTCTTAATAATTGAAGAAATTTGAAAATTTGAGAGCCTTCTACAGCTGGCACAAGATTTTTGGATAGCTTTTTATTGGGTTAGTTTGGATTACTCTCAGAAAATCAATTCAGAGTATGCTGCCTTTTACCTAAGGGCAAGTTTAGTCTGTAGGTTGCAGAATGCCAGGATTTCCTGCAAATTCAGGTATGGCTTACTATTTAAACATATGCTCACTTTTCTACCCTCTGGTGTAGTCTGAAGGATGCTTGAGGCAGTAAAGGGTCTTTAGGCTAGTGACATGGTCTGTAAGAGGCATTTCAGTAGGACTGGTGCCTAAATGAGGATGGCAGGATGGAGCCTTTAATCAGGGTGGTGGACTGATGACCCTCATGGGATCTGGGTGTTCAGAAGAAGCCACGACCACAAAATGAGGAGGAGGGTGTTCAGGTAGTGCAAGGCTGATGTGTGTGAAGGACCGTGTTTCTGCAGCCTGGGGAGAAGACAGGGAGGGGGAGAAAGGTCTCTGTGGTCCAGTGAGCACGAAGGCTGGTGTCGCACTTGTAAAACATTCTGTCTTTCATCCACTCTTTCCCTGCACTTAACTCTCTTCTGGCCTCTTCACTCTGAACAGCAGAGTTTGGCTCTGGGGCAACCTGAGCCTTCTCAAATCAGGAGAGATCAGCTGTCCAGGCTGCTGTTCTTTGAAAGATACAACTTTCTCAAATTCACTGCGATGTTTACATGTTATGTCCTATCATTTCATCATCTAGAAGGAATTTCAGTAAGATATTTTTTCCACAAGATCATGCCTCACAGTGTTGGTCTATTTTTTTTTTTTTTTTAAAAGTCATTGTTTCTTTTGGCACGGGAACACGGTGGAGTGATTGCAGTGTATATTTAAACATCTTGGAGATTAGAGGGGTGATATTTCTCTAGTGCATTTATCTTTCACATGAGACTTGGAATACTCACACCCAAACTGAACGCAGTTTGTTTTAAAATATTCACTGTGCTGTTTGAATAGGTCTGTGTAGCTTCCCAGATTTTATGTTCTTATTTATTACTTACTGAAGAGTTTTCCCTTCTTGCCACTACAGCCCATGCAATATAATTTTTAAAGTTAGGTTTAATAGAGAATTTAAAAAAGAATGTATAGCCTTCTGTATGTTGGAACAGGAATTTTCTTTCATGTTTCCTCTGTCTGCACTTCACAGGTTATTTGTATGTAAGAAATGAACTTGCAATTACTTTTTCAGTATGGTATCTTGCATTCTGTTTTTCAATTTCCTTGTGTTGTTTATTTCCAATTTCTTTCCAAGAGGCATAAAAGGTCCCTAAAGGGGTCTGTCTTGCCCTGCGGGGAGTCCTCACAGTGTACCTGGTCCTTTTCCAGGATGTGCAGGTGGCATGAAGAGAATAGGTATTTCAGAGTGCTTCTGTTTCATTTAAAGTGATCTTCCTCTGTATTTTTATGCATGCTTCACGTCAAGACTATGTGAGAGTCTTGTAGGAGCTGTGAGGACGATGCAACTATGCACCAGTGTATCTGCCACTCTGCCAGCCGGGATGGACTACCATGGCCTTGCTGGGGAGGTCGTGGCTGATGCTGGCAAAGTCACCCAGGCTCCCTAGTGAGAGCAGGTTGCTTTGGCCAAATGTATTTTCTCTCAAGCCAAGAACTCTGAGTTAGTTTTAGAGAAGTTTTGATGCCTAGACATTTGAAATAGAGTTGAGTCTGACAATATGTGGCTCAAGCTTGTAGGAAAACTTGTTTTCCTTTCAGAGGGTGGGAGGATAAAAAAAAAAAAGTCTTATTTTTATTTGCTCCCATGTGGGTCAAGGCAAAGACTCTCTGTGAGGCAGTGGGTGCAGGAACAAGCCTTGTAACTAAAATATTTGGCTGAGCAAAAACGTTTCTGGCATGCCGCAACCTCCTGTTGTTGGGTCTTTGTGTTTCTCTTCCACCTTGCTTTATATACCAAACCTGCATGTAAACAAGCGATGACGTTAAGTGCCTCAGTGTATTTTAAAGGGGATGAAAATGCCTCCCCGACACTGGCCAGCCACTTCTTTTGTGGACTGCTGATCCCTAGTTCAACAAAAAGAAGTGAATCTAGTTTATATGCCCCTTAGAGTATCAACCCCCAGCTCAAGGAGTTGTATGGCATTTGCCATGGGCTGCAATGCCATTAAAACACACAAAATATTTAAAAGACTATATATGAATTTACAGTTCACATTCACTTGCATTTCCCTATGGCTTGCCTCTGTGCTAGTGGGGGATCTCCGTGCTGTGACAGTCTGGGCGAAATCTGTTGGCTGGATTTGGCTCCACTATGGATTCTGTGTGACAAGCCGGTGCTAAGGAACTGCAGGGTGAACTTGGACCAAAGCAATGAAAGGTTACTGGTTACTACCTGAAAACACTGAGAGTTGAAACATTTTTAGTAGCCTTAGGGTAGCTGGAGGTGGCCATATTCCACGTGTGCTGAAAGAGAATTATTTCACAGCACTTTCAGGTTTTTAATTATTTCAAAATACAAATAATTGTTATCATTGCAGTCAGCTAGAAAGAAACAGAAATAGCTATGGCAAAATCTTACTGGCAGCAGAAGAGTGATCAGTGTAATTTGATTTACCAGTTGATGTCTTTCATCCCCATGCCATCTTTGATGTTGAAATAATTGCTTAGTAATTAACGATAAGGTGGAAATTACTAGGCCATAATGTTATTTTCTATTGAGTAGGGTTCTTTACAAATGGTCTTTTCCTCATTTTCTAAGTTCAGTCTTCTGATTTGAAGCTTTTTTTCGAAAGTTGTAGGTTTTATTTTGTTTTTTGCTCCTTCTTTCCAATGAATGCTGGCTTTGTTGTTCTGGAAAGAGCCCCTCTAAAAGAATTCCTTTTAAGTGGTACTCAAATGATGTGAGAGGGGAATTGTAAGTTGTTTGTATATGTTTGTGTCCATCGATTTACCAAGGCCTAAAGGATAAAAAATCTCCACACAGTGCAACTTAGATTGGATGAACATCTGTCTTCCCCCTGGAATTTCTGTCTGTGGAAGATCAAGCTTGAAATTTTGTGACTTCTGTTAATGTGTATGAATTCAGATAATTAAAATGTAGGAATACTGTCTTTCAACTTTTAAAGTTATAAATTGCAGTTTATTGGCTAAGCTAAAGTAATGAAAATGAGACAATTTTCTGAGAATATTTTGGTTGATTTTTTGATATATTGAAGATGATAATGCTTCCATTAAGTATTTTAGAATAATAAAATAATCCCCCCCCCCCCCCCATTTAATATAGGGTTAGAGGGATCTCCTGTGAGCTGTGAGTGGGCTAATATCCATCTTACAAGTAGTGCCTTCTTCATATCCTCATTTTCATAGCTCAGTTTCATTAATGAAAATACTCTAAATAATTAAAGTGAAATATGTCAAGACTAGGTGCAGGGAAGCTGTGGCCAAGTAAACAGAGGGACTCTGAAGCTCTGGATTTACATGCCCCTGAACTGCTGCATACAGCATTCTTGTCTAAGTTTGGCTTTTGAAGCTCTTTTGAACTTTCAGACAGGAAACACTGTAGAAAGTTTGGTTAAAATGGGATCTACATTTAAAACAAAAAAAAAAAAACCCAACCCCCAAACTAAGGTCACTAGTCAAAAACTCAGCCTACCAATAAGCAGTGTTCTCACTGGTATAAAGTATAGAAAATGCATGATGTAGAAAATATTGTATAAAATCCCTGGGAAAATCTGTCCCTGAAGCTTGCCATCTTTTTTTCTGCAGTGGTGCAGAACATTTCAGAAGAAGCTGTTGCTTGTTCAAGTTTGCAATCATGTTAAATTCAAGAAGTTACCCTGGTGTTTCTTTTCAGGATTTAGTGAGTTTTAGGTTAATTCTTTGATTATAAGACAATATGGCTTGTTACTTGGCAGATTTAGATTATGGGTCAGATAAGTAAGGTGTAACTCTGAATTGTTTCATCCATAAATTTGCTGTGTAAACTGCATTCTGCATTTGTATGTGCTGTTTGGCAGGTTCACCACAACTTCCAGTGGCTTTCATCCTTTATATACCCAGGGAGTTTCTTCTGAGGCTGCCCCTCAGTTTGGTTTTAAGTGGCTAATTTCAGAGATTAATTTAGATACACTTGCTTCTGAACCGCCTGCTCATATGGACTTCCGAATTAGTGTGATCTGATCTGCTCTTTTTTTTTTTTTTTTCAGTCATAATAAATCATTCATATATAAAATTTCTTCATTCGGGAAATTGCATTTGTAACATGTCCCTTACTTACTACTGTCAGCTTTCTGAGGAAAAAGTAGTTTGGGTAGGTGCTGTTGATAACTCCTCACGCACTGAATAGATACTAGATACACAGAAAATCAAACTCAGAAACAAATGGTCTTGCAGCATATAAAAGGGCTAGATTAACTTAAACACAATGAAGTTACTCTATAATGTAACTGAGATGAGTATTGCGTCAGTTTTACCTTGCTTTTTGTTAGGCTCTTGCTGGTGATGGGGTTAGACTATTTACATATCGAAGAGGCTCAGAGGTGAATACAATGAGAAACTTTAAAATTTGCAGCTGTAGATCTGTAGCTCTTTATTGTCATAGATGTCGAGTGATGGATGTGTGACTATAGAGTCCTTTTATTGCTCGGTGCATTTTTAGCGATGTTTTAAGAAACTGATGTTTTCTTAATGTAGTAATGGGTTGGTTCCCTATTTACTAGAGAATATAGTATCCTTTGATCTTAGCCATGTGGTGTTTGTAGTATTTAATGAGGATAGGAAGGGGGCAAGGTTTTTGTTTTACAGTGTGGTAATGGGAAATGAAGCAATCTATGGAGATCTTAACCGTGGGTTCTTGCATATACAAGGTAGAGAGTTGCTGGTGTGTTGCAGCTGGCATTGCTGAGGCAGATATTGATGCTTGCATTTAATCATGACAAGATACAAAAGCTTTTAGACTTCTGTTAATCTGTTTTGTTAATCAAAGCTGTTTCTTGTTTTGTTTGTTTGCTTATGGTTAAGATTCTGTTTCACTGAGGTGCTGTGGTCTCCTGTGTGTCTTGTTGACATAAATTGTTCACTTTTAAGATCATTTGATACATACACACATTATCAGTTGACTTTGTTAGATTGAGACTAAATATTACACTTTGAGGTGTTTTTTTTTTTTTCTTCATTGTCCGTCAGGAAATAGTTTTTTTCTGAATGCTTTGTCAGGCTCTGGATTCTTGTTTTCTCTCTAATCAAAGTACTGAGCGTCGTCAGCCTCTGCGCCTGCTCTGTGCATGCCACATCAGGCACAGCAGAGCTGTCTGAGACACAAAGTAATGCAGTTGCCAGCAGGAATATGATACTTGCTAAAGTCTCTAGAAAAGCCTTTTATCTTTGGCAAGTAAGTATTTTACATGAAATTACACATGATGGTAAAGCCACAGATTTAAAGTGTAATAACTCCCTCAAGAAATGTTTTCCTCATTTAAGGTGTATTTTTAGCCACTTCTGCCTGGTTTTAAAATAAAAAATATTTTTAGAGTTTGCCCTTTTTTAAAGACACTGTGATGTCAGTGTATGTAAATGAATGTTTGCTGTTTGCTCTTTTTTGGATTTTACTTGCTTATTAATGATGCTTGCTGTTGAAGTCTAGAATATCAGCAAAAGGAGAAGCTGCTGCTTTTTGGTGCAGTAAATTGTAGTATTGCGTGCTTCTGAATGTGGGGTGAGTGATAGAAGCTGTTCTATTAAAAATATGAAGAGGTTTAAACATATTTAAGAACATGCTTATGCAATTTCTGTACCTTTGTCTGATTTTGTTCTTATTTCAGGTGATCTATGCCATCTGCTTACAGAGCACACAGAAATAAATTGGTGCTTCGGACTCCAGCAGCTGAAAGGAGAAACATTACTCTGAGAATGAAGCAATAAAACATCTCCCTGCAGAACCGTATGATTGAAAACGTGGTCCAGCCCTCCTCTGCTGCCGGACATGCTTTTGTCGTCCTGCCGCACTCACCTGATGTTGCAGTGATACAGATGGATCATAGTAGAGGGGCAGAAATGGAGTTACGGAGATCCTCCAGCCCAGGCAAGCTAAGCAAGAATGACATGGATACTGATAAGACCATGTGCCACAGCTGCTGCATCTGCGGTAAAAGTTTCCCTTTTCAGAGCTCTTTATCACAGCACATGAGGAAGCACACGGGTGAGAAGCCCTACAAATGCCCATACTGTGATCACAGAGCTTCCCAAAAGGGCAACCTGAAGATCCACATCCGTAGTCACAGAACAGGCACTTTAAGTCAGGGGCACGAGGCAGAGATGGGAGAAGGGCAGCTGGGGGAGATGGGCGTTTCGGAGGGCCTCGGTGGGTGCACCAGCCCCACTAAAAGTACGTCCGCCTGCAACAAGATCTTGAATGGTACTGCTCAGGTAGATAGCAGCAAGATCTTGTTGAGAAGCAGCAAGAAGGAGGTCATAGAGGTGGCGCCAGCTGAGGAGGATGGCAAGCTGACCTCTTATCAATGCACCTTCTGCAAAAACAAATTTGAAAGGAAGAAGGACCTGGAGCAGCACCTGCACCAGGTCCACAAACCGTTCAAGTGCAGGCTGTGTAGCTACATGACCCTGAGGGAGGAGACGCTGTTAAACCACATAGAGAAGGACCATATAACAGCTCAGGTCCCAAATGGGGAGGCCTATGCCGAAAACTGCAAGAGTGAGCTGAGCACAGGCGAGTTTCCGTGTGAGGTCTGTGGTCAGACCTTTAGTCAAACCTGGTTCCTGAAAGCTCACATGAAAAAGCACAGGGGGTCATTTGATCACGGCTGCCACATTTGTGGCAGGAGATTCAAAGAACCCTGGTTTCTCAAAAACCATATGAAGTCGCATGGCCCCAAGACCGGGAGCAAAAACAAACCAAAAAATGATTTGGAGCTCATAGCCACTATCAATGACGTGATACAGGAGGAGATGATTGTGACCGGCCTGTCTCTGTACGAAGTTTGCACCAAGTGTGGAAATCTGTTTACAAATATGGAAAGCCTGAAAGCGCATAATGCTGTTCACTACCGGGCACAGCGGGGCAGTGCTGGGGATAAAGCCGAGGGCTTAATTGATGGGAGCCTAAGCTCTTCGGTAACGAAGCAGTTTTTCTTGCAGTGTCTCAGTCTAAGGCCATCTGTAGGGCTGGATAGAGTTACAAGAGAACAGCCTGGGAAAAGAGTAGCTGAGCTGGATCCGGTCAGTAGCTACCAAGCTTGGCAGCTGGCCACCAAAGGAAAAGTAGTAGAGCCCTCAGAGTATGTGAAGTATGTGGGATGGGATGAGGCCCTGGCGGATGCAGACGTGACTTATGACAAGGATAAGAGAGAGTATATCCTCGTCAACCAGGAGAAGCGCAAGCGAGACCAGGACTTGCCCAGCTCTTCCAGCAACCCTAAGAAGAAGAGCTGCACCAGTGGGCGCCCGGAGAAAGCTGGTGGTGCCCCGCCAGCGGAGAGCTGCCCTCTTGCCCAGGGGGACCTGGACTACCGCCCCGCCTCACGGCAGAGCCGGCGGGCCACTCAGAACAAGTCCACCGAGTGCTTCGAGTGTGGGAAGATCTTCCGCACCTACCACCAAATGGTGCTGCACTCCCGGGTGCACCGCAAGGAGCGAAGGAGCTGCAGCGAGGGCGGGACAGCCCCCCAGCCCGACCGCTACGGCTCCAGCAGCGAGGAAGGAGACTCGGGGTCTGTCAGCGGGCCCAGCACCCCTGGCTCTGCATCCGCCCCGGAGGACTCGGCCACCTCTGGCTTGGGGGAGGAGGGGGCTGAGGAGAGCTCGGAGGAGGGAGCAGCCAACCCTTCACTAGGTAAGATCACTCCCAGCCTTGTCCTGCTCACTGTCACTGGTCCCTGTGTCTCCCAGAGTGGGACATGGTGATGAGCAGAGGGAGAGATGCGTGAAAGCACATGAGAGGTTTAAAGGCAGTGCAGATGGGGTCCCGTGTCTGCTGAGCACTGCTGCTTGTCTCGACATGATGACTTTTTGTTTCTGGTGCAGGTAATAAAAGCAAGATCAGAGGACATCTTCATAAGGTGCAAGTGGACTTGTATTTTGGTGAATGACACCTGAGAAGGATTTTAGTTGCCTATAGCAACACTGTAGGGTAGGGTAATGTCTTCCCTGGATGTCTCTGGCTTTTTTTCCCCAGTTTCTGGGTGTCCTGTACACTGTTCTGCTTGTAGCGTGCAGGTGTAGTAGGGGCACAGAGTGTGTGGTGCAGCCCTGAAGCATGTGAAGTTGTTAATTGCCAGCGTGAGAGGTGTCTCTCTCCTCTTCTCTGCTTCACTTTCCAAATTGTGTTTATAACTCCAAAGGCTATAATTAATCTCTCTGGATTAATGCAGTCCTTTGAGTCCAACACTGCTAAATGGAACAAATTATTCTCCAAATAGCAGCAAAGTAAATATTTAAAAGAACACCATTAAGCACTTTTGTATCCTTTTTTTTTTTTATATTTTATTTTTGTTGTTCACCATTCTTTGTTTATAATACCCTTTTAGAAATGTGAGATTAACCATTCTTTCCTTACTAGCCTTGCACAGATTTTTTGTTTTCTGTTTGGTGAACAATAACATTGTCCTCTCATTTTCATTCCTTTTGTTGTGAAGAACATAGTTATCTGTAGAGTTTTAAACACATTTTCAAGACCGTCACAGATGAAGTAATCTGCACCATTGTGGAAGAGGGCGGGTTTATTCAATTAGCTGTGTTCTTTCAGGATTTTACATAATGTTGTGCTTTCTCCTGGCTACAGACCCCACAGCAGCAAAGCAACATTTTCCAGAATTGTGTATCGTTACATGTTTTTCATAAAGTTTTGAAGCAATGTTAGTTATATTTATTTTTTTTCTGTCATTGCACTTCTTTCTTGAAAGTTCCATGTCTTTAGGACAACTGAAGTTGGGGCCAACACTGCTTGGCAATATAACTTTCAAAATGTAAGGCATAGAGTGAAGTGAGCTCCAAAGGATTGAAATTGTAAAAAATTAACCCCATCTGTTTGTCCTTAAACTTACAAGACGGTCCTGAACTTGATTTTGCTACAACTTGGATCAAGTCCCCAGTGGACAAATTGGGTGCACACTAGAACAGAAATGTAAATTAAACCAAGAACTCCCCTTTTTTTTTTTTAATACTTTCTTGCCCTTTCCATAAACCACAATTCCAAAAAGGCCTAGCGACAAGCTGACTTAAACATTTTCACTGTGATTACTTGCCCAATTAAAAGACTCAAAATGTGGCTTTCCCGTCTGCCGTTGGATTTTGGGACACTTTAAACAGAGTTCTTTATGGGAGCATACATACTTAACGTTGTGTGAAAATCCATCAGCTGCCGCCCAAAACACCTCGGTGTAGTTGACACAAGATGTAGTGATAAAACTGTAGATTTGTCTGGAGTTAAATGGGGCTGCCATGTTTTACCATTGTAATGTACAGAGCCCTTATAGAAACTGCTGTGATAGAAAACAGTCTTTCTGGAGACGGGCTGAAAACACAGAAGAACTTTTTTGCTTGATGTTCAAATAGGAAAGCTGTTCTTACGCACTGTCTGTACTAAGCACTTTATTTCTAAGAAGAGGAGCCATCTCATCTCTTTACCCATCCTGCTTCTTGCCTCAACTCAAGCTTTGAGCTCTTGTTGTAGGAGTGGAAGGTGAGAGTTGAAAGTCACACAGCAGTTTCTCTTACAGGAATTAAGGTGACTGGGTTAGCCAGTGTCACTAGTCAACACCTGGAAACTTGTTTGTTTAGGTGCCAAATTGGTCCTTCTTTAACTGTAAAGCAGCAGCAGACTGATGGGCCTAAATAAAGGCATATCCTGGAAAAGGAGTGTGTTTGTATTGGTGGGCTTAGAGGGTGGCTGTTGCGTTTTATATTTGCTAACATCACAGCTGAAGAGCTTATCAAGTATTTAACTGGCTAATAAGCAACATTTTTACCTTACAACCAAGAGACATGTTACCCTTGCTTCTTAGAGTTTATTTAAGTAAAATCATTGTGTCAATGAAGTGAACGTTTTTTACACATGACAAAGATTTTTTGGATTTGAGAGAGTTGGCGTTGGTTGGCTTTTTGGGGTTTTTTTTTTTTTTTTTTTTTTTAGGGACTTTCATAGGTCAATTTTCAAGACTTAAGTTTCTCAGTTTTCTCTTTTTGGTATGCAGATTTACTAACACTGCCTTTATATTGTCTTCTAAGGGACTGATATCCAGCAAGCTGTAGGATTAGTTTTACGCTTCTGTAGACTGCTGCTTTAACTTGAGAGGCTTTCTTTCCCTCCACTACAGAGAGAAACTTAAGGTGTACAGAATGTAGGCCAAATTCTGCCCTCATGCACACCCCTGCTAAAATCAGGTGTTCTGGTATGGCTTTGAAGCACATTTTGTCCTAGAAGTGCTGTGGTTTGCTATCCTCTGCTGCAGCTTTTTGTAGATATTCTTGCAGGTGAAGCTTTTCCATCAAGAGCCATGCTCCAGCCCCACGGACAGTATACCTCTGCAGCAGAGGTGGGAAGCAGCCTTCTGTTCCTGTTCCTACGTGCCTTCTGTGGTATTGTTTTTACTCAGGCTATGGTCAGGAAAATCTTGTGCTGCTCGTAAGGTTATATAATATCTGAGTTTGTTTGTGGGTTTGTTTTCCCGCCCCCCCCCCCCTTCTTATTTTTACTGGTTTTCCCCCGATTGACACATTACTATGTTATCCCGGGTCAGAAAAGGGCCTTGAGACTACCAGGCATGGTTGACTGTTGTGGCCTTGACTCAGATGAAAGTACATTTTTGTGTGTTTAATTCGGAATAAACTGAGTAGTCCTGTTGACGCACAGTGTCTTGCAGCAGGGAAACTGGCAGTGCACCTCTGTAGTCACAGGGGGCCAACAGATGTTGGGGCTGAGGGTGAAAGGGTCTGGGTAGCACTGGTAGGGCTCATTTGGAGAAGAGCAAGAGTTGCACTTTACATGTGAAATGGGGTTGAGAGCCTCTAGGGTAGACACTTCTTTGCTCCTAACACATAGGTAATTTGTCACTGCTGTCTATGTACAGATTTCTCAGGCATGGGGGTAGTGTTTGCAAACCCTGCTTATGAGCTGCTAGGACGTAAGCTAGCTGGTTACAAGGTTCTTTCCATCTTGTTGGGAGGAGGGTAAAAATTAGTTTTCTAGAGTCACACGTGGTGTAATGTGTGATACCTTACATACAGAGATATATGTGTACGGTGTATGTGCTTTGTGTGACAGCCATGTGGGAAGTGGTAGCTCAGAGCACATTTGCTGTTAGGAGCAGAGTCTGAACATTCCTGAGGTCTTCCTGCCTCAGATGAATCTTCATTTTTATTTGGCATCAAGCCACTAGCAAACTGTACCTGGATTTCCACTGAGTTGCATCCAGCTCTGTTTGAAGCACCTGTGAGTTGTTGCTCAGCATTTCCCCAGCTTGAGGCTTTTTCTTGGGGTGTGTGTGATTTTCATTTTGAACTAAAAAGTACCCTGGAGGTATGACTGAGGGAGTAGAGGTTGATAAAAGAGGGAGGGAAAACAGGATTGTGTTGGTTTTTTTTTTTTTTTTTTAAAATCTTCCAGCTTCTCAACTAAAATTTAGTTTTAGGAACGCCAAAGTAATAATTCAGCCTGCATGCTGAATTCGGTGATGAGTATTTTTACGGCTTGGTGTGGGTCCCTTTCGTTGCCATGCTGTGTTTAGCAGTGATGGTGTTACAGTTTGTTGCATTAGGCACTATGAACTATTCCAGTCCTGAAATGAAGAAGGAAGTATAATTTTTGAGGCTGTAACTGCTGCTGGCAGGTGGGAAGATGAAGAAGTAAAAACGATTTAAGTACCACTTGGGGTATATCACAGGCCTTTGCTGAGCCCCATCAGTAAGGGAGTGCCATGAAGGTACTTCTCTCTGCATGTAAGCGCCAGATAGGGCAGAAAGTAAATGTTGAAAGTAATCTAGGCAGGGGAAGAAAAAGAAAAGGAGTGTTATATAGGAATAAAGGAGAGGAATGCTACTTCTAGCCTGACCTTGTCAGGGTAGCATGGCAGGGAAAGGAGAGGGTGCTGCACCTTGGAATGCCACTTCCAGTGAAAACCATCTTGTCCATTTTGTTTCCTGTATCTCTTGCCTCTTCTGTCCCTTTTCTTTTCTTTTTTTTTTTTCTTCATTCTGTTGGACTCCTGGATTTTTGAAATGCTTTAAGGAGGGACTGATTCACCCTTACTCAACACATGCTGTTTTTATTAGGTTGGCTAATGTGGGAAGGGGCTGATGGTGAGTGAGAAATGGCACGCTAGGCCCCATACAGACATAGCTTTAGGCCCTGGGAGCTCATAGTCTGGCTAGATGAGGTCGGCACAAGAGGCAGGATTGCACAGGATACAAAAAAAAACCCTACAAACAACCCAAACAATGAATGCAAAACTGGTGTGTGGCTGCATTTGGTTTGTGTTGGTGGTGGTGTGGTGGGACTCAGGAGAAGATGAACTCCCTGAAGGGGCGAGACAAGAGATGGAGTAGGGTGCAGGGAGGAGAAAAAGGGGAATAGAGGACAGAGAGAAGGACCTTGGTGAGGGGAGCTGTGCTGTGCGATGAGGTTTCACAGAGGAGGGAAGGCTGACAAGAGCTGTGGGATGGTGTTGGGTTCCAACCCTCCAAGGCAGTGCCGGGGTGCTAGGTGTCCTGCACTGAAGCCGTGAGGCCTTGTGATGCCCCACACTCAGAGGCTGGTAACTCCAACAGGATTTCCATGTGAAAACCAAATCTGGAGTAGTCACACCAGTGGGAGACAGCAAAGGAGCTTGCATTGTCCACACCAGCCAGGGGACCCGCTGGCTTGTTAGCAATCTGCTAATTGACCGAACTCCTAGCTCCTTCCTTAGTTTTAAGTTAAGCCAAAAAAAAAAAAAAAAAAAAAAGGCAGTGCCTGTTTTTGGAGCTCTTTGTTTGCATTTGTTACATTTTAAAAACCCTTCAGAAATTCACAGCCAGACACTGATTTAGTGTCTTTATTAGTAAATTGAAGAAGAGACTGCTGCCTGTGAATTGCTTACACATTATACAAACAGGGGAACGTAACACATTCCATTTATCCTAGGCCTGTTAGAAGAAAATCCCATATGTAAATTGGAATGTTTGAACAGAAACATAACAACATTAGGAAGTTTTGTGAAAGAAGAGTAGGAGGGGATTTATGAAGCATAAATTTGGACTTTGTTTTGCTCAGTTATAAATTACAACAAAACCAAGAGCTGGAACTTCAACAGAAAGTGCCTACTTTTGTAAGGCTTTTGATTTAAGATAAAAGTAAAAACTGTCCAGAGTTGCTTTAGGTTTCCAGTAAAATGGCAAGGCTGTAATTTGGGGGAGGAGTGGAACAGTAAGAGTAAAACAGTTAAGTAAGTGAAAATAGAAAAATAAAAATGTATAGTAACTCCAAAGAAGAGAAGAAGATAGTCCTAGTAAATGTTTTTTTCTGCTGCCAAAGTGATTGCATGAAACATAGCTGCCAGTATCCAGTACCAGGATTTCATTGTTCTGCTTCATATGAAGAAATGGTTCCTCTGTGTGCAAGGCAAGTCCTCTCCACTATTTAAAAATCAAACATTCTTACTATATATCTTAATCAAATAACTACACTTTAGATGCTTCTCGTGCCAGACTCACTTTACTGTAAATCCCACGGTATCGTGCCACTGAGGGCAGTGCTGTTGGGGCATTTTACGCTAAATGAAGATCTTGTTCTGTATGCACAGTCTTAAGTATGTTGAAGTTACTTAGCATATTTGTTTTGTAGAATAAGCATACAATAAATTGGAGAATGTCTGAGTGCTGGACAATTGGTAACTACTGCATCAAGCTTCCAAGAAATGAGGCAGTTTCAAGGAAGAACGATGTCTTGGTGGCTTCGATTAGATCTGTACCACAAAGATAAAAACGTTACACTGTGATTGCACACTTTACCAGTTAATTTTAGCATTGCCGAGGAGTGGCTGTTGGGATATAAAACCCCCTCAAAGTTACTACCCAAACTAATTGTTTTGCTTGTTAACACCAGCGGGATTAATGCTGGACTTTAAAATACAGCAAGTTGATGATTCAGATCGTAGAAGTTAGGCAGAGGCAAGGACCCTGTACTTAAGATCCATTAGATCTTGTTTGGGACTTTAGAAAGTTCAAACTGTTCCTTAAACAAAATTTGGGGGATCAGGACTAGATCAATTACCTAGTTTGAACGCGTCTAATGATGCCATTCAGAAATTTCTCTTTTATATCTGCCTTGCTGTAAGTCACACAGACCAATCCTGATGTGGGTAGCAAAGCCACTTGTGATGTGGTATTTTCTCATGATCTGAAGTTTCTCTGCAAAGCACTGCAGGTTGAAGCATCGTTTTTGACCACAGTGGCACTTTGTTATCTTCCCTCCCCTTTGAACTCTTGTATGCTCCTCAGGACTGCAGAGGATCTCTCTCTTACATGTGAGTATATATATTCCTGTGGTGCTGCCATTAGCAATAGCTTTTTGCTTTTGTTTAACTGTGGGTTAACATGAATGGGAGGAAGAACTGAGAGAACAGAACAAAAGAGAAATTACACTGATGGTCCCAAGGAAATGGGTAACAAGAAAAATTCTGGCAGCTGGAATCACTGAAGTGTGTGTATCAAGGGGAGAGGAAGACAGAAGAGCCATAGAACATGGAACAGTGTGGTTAAAACTGCCCTTGGCACATGCACCTCACACGTGATGTTACTTGGGCCTTCTTTATTTCAGGCTGATAGTGGGAGCTGTGCTTCAGGAAGCTCATGCAAAAAGTATTTGACTGGAATAAGGCAGCAGTGCTTTGAGATAATGCAGTCTGTACCCTTTAATGCTCTATGTTACCCTGACATCATACCACCTAAGGAATGTTTAATGATTGCCCTGTAGGCATCTTGGGTAATTTCCACTCTGTTCCCGATTGCCATGCTCTGCGTTACTAGGTCCTGTTTTACTCAGTCTCATGTAATGTGGGTGGCCAGCAAGAGTATTAAACAGTAATTCAAGTTCCTCTCTTAACGGGGCAGGGTGATGAGGAACAGATAACATGCAGTCAGCTCGAGTCAGAACTAAGGCTTGCTGGCTGAGCTTGAGGTACTTTAGTAGATGAATGACTTCTCACAACAGAGATGGCCTTTGTTGTTGCTCAAAGAGAAGTTATTTTGCAGCATTTTGAAGTTACTAATCCAGCTGCTGTTGCACTGCTTTTATTCCTTGCAAACTTTTCAGTGGGGGTCTTGTTTAAGTACTGAATAATTTTGTGCCAGGCGTTTTGATACAGTATGTCAAAGATACTTCTACTATGTTTAGCTTTAATTCTTAGTGTTCCTTTTTTGCAAGTTACTATATGCAATAACAGGAGACACAATTAGACAGAAGTATTGTTTAGACAGTTTATTGTAGCTGTAGGTCTGTGGTACAAGCAACCAAAGCAAAGCACGTCTCAGCTTGGAAGAAAGTCTGTACCAAGATGTTAAGGAAGAGATAAGTTTACCCAGCCTTTATTTTACCTGTTAGAAAGAAGGAAGTGGGTGTGTTTTCTTAGAGGTAGGTAATAGTAGGATGAGCTTTGCTGTGAAACTTATGTAAGCTGCCCAAAGCAAGATTTAGTTTTTCATACTTCTTCCAGAGCACTTGGAAATGTTGTAACAGCTGCTTCTAAGGATTTTTTGTGTCTATGTTTAGTCCTTCCTGAATTGACAATCTCCATTCCATGCTTACCAAGCACAGGCATTTTTAAAAAAAATATTTCCAAGGGGGTGGAAAGCTATTAGCCATCTTGGTTTCAGTTTGTGCATTCAAAAATACCCCTTTATGTTTAAGTCAGTTGTGCAGGGGTTCAGTTTTCATAGTAGGCTTTTAGCTCTTCAGCAAGTATTATAAACATCTGCGTATAGGGACATGCACTTGGGAATCCAGCTGCACAGTAACTCAGCTTTCTCAAAATCCTCACTTCTTGACACCTACCCTGGCCTTGCTGCCTTGTTAAAGCCAGTTTAGCAATTCTGGTATTTCTTAGTACTGGATGTTTCTATTACATCAAGCTATAGCGTGTGAAATACTGCTTTGTGACATTCACAGTCATAAGATCATATTGTGTAGTGATTTTATTTTCTAGCAGTTTCTGATTAGTGATCAAGGACTCCCTTCCTCCCAGCTACTAAAATGAGTCAGGCAATGAAAATTGCAATGGTAGTGTTTTCAATCTGATTTCCAAGTATTTCAGTAGTGCTGTGGCTGTGTTTAGTGGGATTCTACTGATCTGTAAATGACTGCTAACGAGGGGCTTGTGTAGATGTCTTTGATGTTAAATCTTTTTGCTGCTTTTAACATTATGGTTCACAGTTTGCCCTTCATCCATCTTAAATTGAGAGTCAGGTTTTCTTTGTTAAACAGGTTAGATTTGGCAGTAGATGCTCTCAGTGGATATGGTGGGATAAATTCTGTGGGACCTGAAACCTGGGGGAGTCCCAGGGCAGCACGGGGTATAAAAATAATGCGTGGTTTAGCCTAGTGTTGGCAGATAATTTGTTTTCTGCAGGTGCATTTTACAAATACAAGTTTTACTAGGTCTCACTTGACTTCACTTCATTACTTTTTAACCCAGTAGTCTCATGCCAGGCACTGGATTGCTTTAACTTGAATGGGCCTGACTGTGGTACCAGGCATACCAGTAAAAGTCAAGACCAGCTTGGCTGCATTCAAGGGAACCCTTTACAATGGAAGCATCAGTAAATTTTTTACTCTTAGATTTCTTTTCATTGCCTACAAGATTTATGAGCAGCAAGCCTGTTTTTTTAGGGAGATGAAAAGCATATAGTGAATTTTATGGAAACTGTGGAGGAAAACTTTTGCGTTTTTAATTATAATTTTTAATGCCCTAGTTCTTGAATGAGACTTTTGGATCCTTGTTGCAGTCGGTGTGTGACTGCTACTGTGCCGTATTTTGTGACCCATCTCTAGACATGATTTTCAGTGGCTGGAATGGATTTGTAAATGTGTAGGCAACTTAACTTTCATGGTGAATTTGTTTTCCTTCTTTATAGACAGCATGGGTTTGAACTGGCAAATTGCTGAATGCTTTGGCCCTGATCCAGTGATACTCATAACTGCTGGCTCGATTTTAAGTATGTGAGCAGTCAGGTTGGAGACATTGTTAACTACTTTGTTGATCCACATGGCACCTAATGGCTTGAGGTTAGAGAAGAATAGAGAAATCTTTCTTCTCAGTAATTGATGCCAGTGTAAATTGCATATCCTGAAATGTTCTGTAGTATGCAAACTTTACACAGGATAAGACTAGGGGAGGAGCAAGTCTTAGAATTGTCTTTTGTGGATACTCTGTTAATGGATTTGGTTACGCTTCAGTAATGCTAAGGGCAAAAATCCAACACTATCCTTTTAAAGTGCAGAATCGCTTTGAGAAAGTGTCCATGTGAAAGACAAAAGTACTCTCTCAGTGGATGCTTATTGTAACTTGGATATGGGTGCTTGCCTGACATGGATTTTATAGTATGAGATACTGCTTGTGCATACAGAACCCATGGGGGAAGATTTGCCCTCCTACTTTTTAGAACTGTGTTTTCCAGTTTGGTAATCTCAAACTTCATTATCTCTGTTAGTTCAAATAACAGAAAAATACATAGCCACTAAAATGACTTTTTGGTCATACCACAGCTGTAATTTTATTCTTTTTTTTGCAAGCCATAAGTTAGAGGTAGTTACTCCAAGTCAGATCTCTCTCTCGGATACAAAATCACTCATTTTTTTTTTCCTCTTAAGACTAAATTTGGGTTTAGTTTGTAATATAAGACACACCCAAACCTTATGTTTCTTTGAGATAACAAATTCATCAGGCAGTTCAAGGCATCAGCTACACCTAACAGCACTTCAGAGGTGTGTGTTATCTCAGGATAGCATATGTCTTATGATGTCTTATTGCTTAAATAGTATTTGAGGCAAGCTGTTGTCAGCAAAACCTAAATATTTGGGGGGGTGGGGCACAACCACAAGGGAAATATATGATTTCTTTCAGAAATGTGAACCTCAGGTCTGAATGGCTTTTTTCTTTATCCCCTCATTGAAACATTTTCTGTGTGTTTTAACAATAGAGGTTGCATGCCAGTGTTGTGATGGTGAAAGACTGAGTGCAATGAATCAGGATGATAGTGGGATGTGAAAGACTTCATCTCTTCCCATCTCTGCTGTACCCCAAGGTAGTGGAGCAGGTGCTGCATTTGGTCATTGCCTTTTCCATCTTTTGCTAGGTATGTAGCACCATTGTACCAAAGGTGTGTTCAGTTTTCTGTGATTTAGCCTTTATTCAGTAGGTAGCAAAGCCTTTTTTACTAATTTAGCCTTTATTCAGTAGGTAGCAAAGCCTTTTTTACTAGATAATGAAGCAAATAGATCCTTCTCTTCCCTTAAAAGAGAATCCGGGAAGTACAGCTTACACTGCACATGGAACACATTAATCGTAAACCCCTTATAATACTTTGCAGAAGTTTCTTGTCCTTGCACATGCCTGTATCCACATGCACAGCAATTTCCCAGAAACATCTTAACCTTAAGTACTGTTGAAGCCTGAAGAAGCCTTAAAAAAAAGTGAAACATGGAATGGCAAGTAAAGTTGTAACAGGAAAAAATTAATCTTTACTTGGATTGTTTTGGGACAGAAAAATGGGTGCATGTAAGTGAGGATCAACTACTTCCTACTGTAGTGCTAAATATGTTTGACAAGGAAGCCTCAATTCAGTTATTTGTGTGGAAATGCAGAGTGTTGTTTTTTTCATACAGATGTGACATATTCTAATTCCAACATACTTACTTTATTTTGTAAGTGAAGCTGTTAGCTTTTTTTATTCCTGGTGTTATCAGCATGCAAGTGCCTAATATTAAGGCTTGTAATGGAAATGAAGTGTTATTAATGCATAATGAAATTTTATGTGCTAGTAACATTTTCTGCCAGATTGACCCTTCTTGGTCAGTTACATTAGTGCAAGATATATTTTTTTAAAAAACCCTCTTCGGATATATTTAGTAAGCTGAAATACTGAGTTCAGTCAACCAAGGCATCATGGAAAAAGTACTCTTTATACAGTATTTACTCAAATTCCAGTTTTGCAACTTTCTTTGAAGCCTTCAGAAGCCAAAAGGAAAGAAACATGATACCAAGGGAGGTGAAGGTTGGAATGGGCCAAAAGTGTAATTAAAAACTCCATCAAGCTGAAAAAGGTTTGAGAAAGGCAAGACAGAAATTCAGAAAGTGTGTGAGTGTATGTAGCCACTATAGACTAATACATAAAAATGGGAAAGAGCTGATGTTTTATTATTAGAGATGCATCCAAATGATGTAAACAACTTCTTCCGGAAGCTCATTGATACTTCCAGGCAGTCGTCTGATGCTGACAGCTTTCCAGAGATCCCCGCTGGAGTGGGGAGCAGGGGCATGCAAAAGCGCAAGCCAGAAATGTGGTCTTCTGAAAAAACTGCCCTGTCTGTGAATTTGCATTCTGATGTTGATTATGTTTGGTCTGATGCAGAGTATCAAAAGTATCACACAGCATATACATTGTAAGATAACTGATCTAAATTTCTTTTGTTGAGGGTCTGAATTTAGAGTGAGACAAAGTGCCATTTCCCAATGTACCTCAGCGGTGGTGTGGGTGAACCGGGCATTCAGGCTGGCCCTGCCGAGAGCTGGGGGCTGTGGGGTGGTAGGTGGGACCTGGCTGGGGGCATTGCCATTTGATCCAGCTCATTGCAGTGATCAGGCAGTTGCGCATCAGAGGAAGCAGTGGAAGAGTTTATCTTGAAGGGTTTAGTCTGGATTCAGGCTCTTGAGGGCTGCAAACCATCAGTGGCTTATGTAGGAATGGTAGCAAATGGGAGCCTTAGGAACAGCCTTGGAAAAAAGCTGAATCAATGGCATAAGGAAATAAGCTGGAGGTAAGCGTGCTGTGTTTGCTTAAGTGGTGTCATGGTGTTAGCTTACTAGTGGGAGAAGGGCCAGCAGGACGGCTGAGGCCTGGAGCAGCCCGTGCCAGGGAGGGCTGGCATGCTGTGGGGAGTCAGCCTGTGCGGGCGCAGTTGGTGCTCAAAAAACGAGTATTGTTTCAAGGAAGGAAATGAGTGACCGCAGAGTGCATGTGGAGAGAAAGTGGAGCACTGAGGAAGGAGGTGCCGTAGCTGAGTGTCATCCTGTTCGGGCTGGGGTGTAAGAGTGCATCAGGGCAGGAGGTTACATGGTGCCCCTGCCACAACCCTGCATGAGCAGTCCCAGTGCTGAAAGCTGGGCATGGTGGCAAAGCAGGTGAAAGGAAAACAGGTAAAAGTTTCTTTTGGATCCTGAGAACATCAGAAACTGAAAAGGGAAGAAGGGGAAATGATAACAGCAA
This sequence comes from Falco rusticolus, assembly GCF_015220075.1. Taxonomy (NCBI): domain Eukaryota; kingdom Metazoa; phylum Chordata; class Aves; order Falconiformes; family Falconidae; genus Falco; species Falco rusticolus. The sequence goes on along the minus strand of NC_051189.1, from coordinate 68,729,497 downwards.
AGTGTACAAGTGAGCGATTCTGTTTTGATATGTTGCATGTCTTAATGTTTTACCTTGGATATCACAAGGATGACTGAATTATTCCTTTGTGCCTTTTCATCTGAGTGCTTGAGTGTTGGGAGAGAATTGATACGTTGGGAGAAATACCTTGAAAGAAGGTATTTGCAATTCTTCTATGTCTGTTTCACTTTCCTGGTGTGTGGGGAAAAAGAATATTTTTATTTTTATCGGAAGTGTCATTGAATGGGAAGATTCAAAATGATAAAGTGCTGGACTTTGAAAACATGACTGTTAAAACTGGTGTGGCTGGACCTCTTGGCTTAAACATAGCATGATGTTTCAAAGGCACTAAAGCTAGATACATAACTTGCCCCAGATGTTTAGGCTTAGTGGAGCAATCAGTATGTTCTGAACAAAGTTGCCTATACCCTAGTAATGGGTATTTTATGAATAATACTGTAATTCCAGACACCTTTTTTTGCTTATCTTTTTCACACAAATAAATTGACACCCATGGCAAGCACTGTTTGTCAAACCAGCTTCAAAATCTTAACGTGTTGTTTTTTGTTACAGATACTTGAAAGTACTTGCTATGTTTCTTTCCTTTAATGAAATTAACAGCTTGTTGAGAGCTAAGGTTGCATGTTGGATTTATGATCAGTTTTGTGTATACAGAACATTTTTTTTCCTGCCTTTCTTTCATTTTGGGGACATTTATATAGTAACAGAACTTCCATTAACTCCTGCTGTTGATTCTTTACCCTTAAGCTATAGCCCTTTGTTGTGGCATCACAGTGTTGACCCTGGAACCAATTACTGTGCATAACAACCAGAAGATGATGAAGCTTATTCTGTAGCTGTTGTTTTCCAGTAGTCCTGGTGTACATAAGTCTCTCGTACATGGAGCAGTAGGATGAATCTGTTTAAGAACTTTGTAACAATACCTGGCCAAAAAACAACAGTAAAAGCAATATGGGAAGAAATGGGCTCCTTTGCCGATCTCTTGTTTTACAGTCTCGGGACTGCAGCTGGGAAGGCTACAGCATTCTTCCCACATTTGGAGAGTTGGGATGTTCTCCATTAGTTTTGATGTCTGTCTCTTCCCTGGAAGTGAGTGCATGTGCAAATGTAATACAGATGTTCTATGAAAGCTTAATTACTCCTCTCTTTACTTTGTGGTGCTGTTCTGTTTTGACGCTCACCCCCACCCCAAAAGACTTTTCCTGAGAAGAAAAGGAAAACCATTTTCCCATTCTTCCCTTACTCAGGGGTTAATTATATTCTGTACTGTAACTGTACCTCAGCAAAAGCTGAACAGAAAACCAAGATTCTTTTGACAAAAAGGTGGAAGTTTTTAGGCTAGCTTAGATTTTCTGTTCTTTTTTAGGAATTGGAAGTCCTTACCAATTTCAGCCAAAAGAAGAAATCCCACCCTGAGGGTACATTTCATCCACGTGCTTTGCTTCTGAGAGAGCTTAAATCTCTCTGCTACTTCCTCACCTTTGGCTGCTGGTTGTTGACAGCCAACTCTGTTCAATTGTCACAGGTGCAACTGTAAGCAGCTAGCAGGAACTGAAGAAACGTGGGTAATCCCACTTAGGAAATCCCCTAGTAGCTTGGTGCTCACTTGAAGCAGAAGACCAGAAATAACGTTAGTGGCAGTTAGAAAAAAGGAAGAAAAAAAATATCTTGGCTCATCACAGTTAAAGGGGTATTCTCTGCATTAACTTCTGGGGTTAACATGTGTTATCACAGCTCTTCTCATAGAGTCTTCTGTATCTGGACTCCTGAAACCAATGAAGAAATCACTTGATTATGCTCTTAAACTAATACTGTACTCTGGTTATGGGGTGCCAGATAAGCAGTCAGATTGGATAAACATGTTTATTTTTATTTTACTGTATTTATTTCTGTGTATGCCTTTGTGCCCATTGACTTCTCATGCTTTCGTGATCGCCAGTATAATCTTTTTCCCCTTTATTTTTAAACACTCTCGCCAGTACAACAAAATGAAAAAAGCCATTCTTCCAAGCTGTCCGAGACGTGACTTGTTTGTATGTTCAGATGAGAAGTAACACAGATAGTCTCATAATTTTCATGAACAAATGTAACATGGAATTTTTTTTTTAGTCACCCTGAATTATGAGGTGATGAGACTGTCGAAATCGGCTTCTAAGCTAACATGACTTGTAATTTACATTTGTGGAAGAAGATTAATGGAGCAGATTTGGGAGAATTTTGGTGTTTGTTGTGGTGTTTCTGTTGGTGTTCCACCCCAGAAGAGGAGCTTCCGGTCTTTTTCTGGAAAAATTGTCAGGGTTTTTTTGGGAGGGAGAAATAAGTGAAATGCATGTAATTTAAAAGAAAAAAAACCCCACAAACCCCAACCTTTTCTTGTCCATCAGCTCTTTTAATCAGTTGATTAAAAATACTGTTGGCTGGGCTTTTTTTTCCCCCTTTTTCCTTGGTTCTTTTAAGGAAACAGCTTCCATTTTCACAGAATTTTACATATACATATATATGATAAATGATTTTTTCTATTAGAAAGAAGGTGAGTGACAGTGTCACAAGATCGTTTTCAAGTGGAATGCTTGTTAAAGTCCCCAAGGGAAAACTAAAAGAAAAATTTAAATAGAGATCAAAAGAGGGAGATAAGGAGTAGATAATGGTGTATCTGAGAACTATGAAAGTGTTTATGACCAGAATCTTCCAGCAGGATTTCCCACTGCGTGTTACTATTTTCAGACATACAGCTGTGTCTAATTATCTAAAGCTGATGTACAATGCAATTAATGTTATGCATCTGAACAGCCAGGTAAGGGCAGCTCAGCTGACCATGTGTGCAAACAAATAAGCCCATGTGTATGCAGTCTGCACGTACAAATGCATGGGAAGCAGGTTCAGATGTTCACAAACCTTTGTAAGCCCAGCTTCTGGGCCAGTATCATCCACTCAGTGTGGACACAGATACATAGAAGCCGAGAGAGAAAACAGAGAGAAAGCCAGTCAGTTGGAAGCATAGTGTTTAAAGTGCAGGGAAAGCATTTCTAAATTCAGTTTCAAACCATAAATAAAAACAGTCTGGCAAATAGTTACTGCAAAATTAGATGCATTAAGACTTTTAAAAATTGCTGAACAGCTGATATTATGACCCTGTATGTTTTGTTATTTATGGAAATGTGTTGCTTGCCAGACTGTGAAAATGGCTTCTTGCTTGTATATGTATTATTTTTGAATCACTTATAATTCAGAAGCCACATTTTCACTAAAAGCTTAATAAAAATATAAAAAATGGAAAAGATAACATCTCTTTATTAGTACCTAGATATGAAATTCTTTAAATGCTTTAAACGTTCAGATCATTTGCATGGAACAAAAAAGGCTGGAAAAGCTTTCCCAAATAAATGACAATCATCAAAGCTTCTTTCCATATAAGGCTCATATTTCAGATCTAACCCTAACTAAAAAAACCCAGAAATATACGATCGTCACATATTAATAAATGACTGCCTTCTGATTATGCAGTAATTTTACTAGGCTTCATTTTAAGTGCAGTTAGTTTTTTCCAACGTTAGGAAGTTGATTTGGCCTTTAGATACTGCGTTTTGCTCAGATGTCGCAAGGCAAAGGCAATCTTCACAACTGATGCACTAGATGTTGCTGTTTGTATTTGCCTGTCCATGTCAAATATTGCATGGGCCTTTTGACTTTGTAACTAGCTGAGGAATTATGTGGAAGCAACAGAGTTAAGTTAGTGGTAAATCATTTGTGTGCGATCAAATCTGTTTCCCTCTCCGTCTTCCCTTCTCCCCACCCTGCCACCGTACCAAGGGCTCAGCCAATTCAGCTGTGAATTTCTTAGTGAAAACTGTTCAGTCTCTTCAACTATCCTGTCACCAAAGTGGTGTTTCAGACCGGGTTCATCCGCTTGCCTGGAATTCTGTATCCATAAGCCTCAGGACTGGAGTAGCTGAGAATCTGACCCATCAAAAGCAACCACCAACTGTACATGTGTAAGGTGTCTACATCCTGACCACTATATGCAAGCTGTTGTACAAGAACTTGGTGTGAGAAAAATGTTTTAAAGTGAAGATGGGAGTGGGATTGCTTCTGCGATTTACAGGAAGCATGAAAGAGTGGGTGCTGCTGTCCTGTTCAGGCAGGATGTTAATTAATTTCTAGTCAAAAAGCGGCAGCATGGAATTGGTGTAAATGATAAATGGGAGGTTGTAAGAAGTCAGGTACAAAACCAGTGTTACTGACCTTGGAGTCCACAAGACCAAAGTATGCAGGCTCCAAAACTCAGTCAAAATAAAAGGAGTTTTATCTCTGGGTAGGAAAAAGTGGAGATTGGAACAAAGCCTTCTTCAGCCTAGTTTCCTAGCAGGGTGAGCTGGAGAGAGGATAGTTTTTGGCAAGGGTGGTTTAAGTTTGTCAAAAAGACTGTAGCATTTTTTTCCTTGTCAGACATAAGCCTAAGAACTGTGCTGTCTACAGAATATATACTACTAATTTGCCAAAGCCCAAACAGGTTTTTTGACAATCCTCACGCTTCCAGTATACCCTGGCTTGCCTTATATGCAAAGAGAGCGCCTTAAGGCTGGTGTCTAGACAGGGCCTTGTGTTTCAGCAGTGGGAATTAAAAGCAGGCTCTGGTGTCCCTGAATTTTCATAGAAGTCTTTCTTTTGACTACTTGCCTCTCATTTAATGGAAAAATGTTACATTTCTGTTGGGTCCTGGGGTCCTGCGATGTGTGAAGATAAGGAAGGCGTTTCAGGTGGTGCTTGTCAAAGGATGTAACTGTATTTTGGCTTGTTCCAATGCTGCTGCTGAGCTGCTGCTGTAAGGAGTAAACAGTGGGGCTGCTGTTTTTTAGACAATCCCATTCCATGTCTCAGGCTGTCATTGCAGTAAAGGATTGTTCTGACATTGTAAACCATACAGAGGCAGCTCAGTGAGCTTGACCTTAAATCTAAGACGAAATTTTAGCACCCTGCAGGATGGACTTGGGGAGTCCAAGATGGTGGTTCTTCAGTCACGGTGAACTGTAAATAAATTGCCCTATCTTACAAGGCTTAGTTAGCAGGACTGTTAGCAGGTAGTAGATTCTTATTTTGTGTATTAAACTTGCTCCAGATTTCAGAGGTATGCTGCCATTTGCTACTGTTGGAATTAATGCTGTCATGGAGAAAGTTACTTGGGTAATGGCTGTGTTAGGGTTAATACAGTGTGGGTTGTGCTGCAAGTCTTAGCTCCTCAGGTATCCACTGTGCTTTGTAAATATAGCTATTCCTGGTTTATTATTTACTTACTTAAAAAGTTACATCAAAACCTTGGTCTGTAACAGTAAGGCTCTTTATTCCTTGATTGTAGGTCAAAGTCATTTTATTAGTAAGATGCATACTAGATGCTCAATGCAAAATACATAAGGGAATGTGAGGCAAATGCGCTTCCCAGCCTTCAACTCAAACAACCAAGCTTTTAAGAGATTTAAAACTGAAACCTCGGGTTCAGATTTAGCTGACGTATTTTATTATTGACAGCAAATTTTTGCAAAATAGGTAGACATGAAATGCTGCTTTTGCTGCTTCACAAAGGGTAGTGCCTTCGGTTTCAGAAAAATTCAGCTTTTGTTTTCAGATAACCTGCATTCCCTCATCACTGCTTGCATCATTGAAAATAGTTCCCTATAGTGCCCCTCCATCCGTCATCTGCAGTGCTCTTTACTGTTGGTGAACGGCAGGATTAGAATTTTGAATAATAGGCTGGGACTCAAATGGATAACCTCTATCAATTATTCATGATAGATCTGAGTAGCCAGTGTACGACACTGACAACATTCGTACCTTTCTACTGTAATATGAACTGTAAATGATACAGTGATTGATAGGCTACAGATGACCTTTGGTCATTTTTATTAATTCCTGTTGCTGAGTTCTATAACCTGGTTTTCATTGCCTATGCCATGAAGCCACTGGGTTTTTAAAAACTCCAGCTGTCCAGAGCTGGGAGAGGCTCTGAATTTATTGCTTATTACCTGTTTATATTCTTTGGACCAGTTCTCCTTCCTTTGAGGTTAATAGTTGTATCATCAGTGACTTCAGTGGGATCATAACAAGCTTCTTACAGACATTTAGAGTAATATTAGGTGAATGAAATAAAATACGGTTGGGGAATTCTGTACTGTGGCTGGTGGTGAGTAGATGTGAGTAGAGCTGTGCGGGAGTTCTCCACAAAAGGAGAGAAAAAAAGGGGTGCTTGCCTTTTGCTCATTGCCTGTTTCTGTTTGCCTGGTTCATTAATACAAAAAACCCAGATTGAAACAATGGCGAGGGTTGAGGTGTTTTGCTTCCTGACTATATGCATAAGGGAGTTCCATTGTATAATCTTATGTTGTGTATACTGGGCTGTGAAGAGCCTCAGATGCAAATTTAGCATTACAGAATAAGCTAGAGTTTAAAGAACATTTAAATCAGTTTACTCGGTGTCCTACTGGAGAAGTGTTTTCTGAAGTCCAAAATGAGAAAAGGCTCTTTAATTTTGTATTTGTTTTGCTTATGGAGTACATTGCTTATAAGCACAGTAATTTGGGTTTTTGCTGATTTGAGAATGTGTTGTAGCTACAAATGTGCACAAATGTAGTTCTGCAGTTGAACATGCTGCTTACCAGTTCACATGAAGGACATATTTAGAAGGTAAGAATAAAATTCAGCCAGACTTTGGAGAAATCAACACTGGCCCCTGTACTGAAAGAAGGGGATGGAGGGGAGTCCTGATCTGTGACAACAGCCAAAAGTAACCTGAAATTGGAAGATGAGCAAGAAATATCTCTTCTGCAGGAGACCTAGATGCACTCTGTGTTGGAGGCTCTGCCAGCAGAATTGTCTGTGCTAGCTTTTATAGCAGTGTCATCAGTATAGGTCTAGTGGAAGGGACACCTGGTGCACATGCAACAGTGTCAGCCAAGTGGCACTTTTGAACTGGGTTTTGTGTAGAGGAAGGAGGTTTTGGGTGTAACAACACAAACATCAGCCTTGCCGGGATACCTGCATCCGTGCCGACAGTCCTGTGGGTGTCTGGTTTTGGCTTCTGGCACAGATGTAGCCTTGGAACTCTTGGTGTGAGGATTCTTGCAGTGACACTGTGGCTGCTCTCCCCATCAGACCTATGAGACAGGGCTTCTTGGTGAGGGGTGACAGGCATTGGCGGTGGCTTGCGTTGTAGTAACAGCTATGCCACGACTCCATTGTGGGCAAGGGTGCTGTTTACTTGGCATTTGTGCAAGCAGGGAACAAAAAGTGTTTGGAAACCAGGCCACCGGTGCTCACAAGGTCACTTCAGTCACAGGCATTAAACCAGGAAATCTCTTTCCTTCAGCTTCATTCCAGGGAGGGAACTGTGGCAGCTTTTTGCTGTATATGCTGCAGGCATGGAGGAGACTGAACCTGATGTGTTAGGTTGCCATGCTGGCCTGCCAGCACACCTGAATCCTAATCCAGCTGCTGTGCTGTGCCTCCCCAGGCAGAAGTGGAGCACCAGGTGCCTCTCCCAGGACAGCACGAGTCCTTGTGCTCTGCTCCCTTGTATTCACCGTGGGTCTTCAGCATAGCTGAAAGTAGGGCTGTTCTCCACTCACCAGTCCACCTTAACGGAGCGTTACTGGACGACATATTTTGTTGATCAGTATGATTCCAACTCTGCAATAATATGTAGACTAACCAGATGGAGGCTTGTACCTCTTGTGATTGTAAAATTAACCAGAATCATTGATAGTTACGAGAGTGATGACGGAGACCCAGGCGCTGTCAGAACAATGTGCTTTGAGGCATGCTTAAATCTGTTAAGACAATATTTCATGTTGCTGCGTGCTCGGTACACGATTCAACAGCATGGCAAAGCGCGGTACACCTCACTCTCAGCTGTGAAGGTGGATGAGGGATGAAGATTAATTGCTACTGTATTTGACTCGGCAAAGAAGGGGCAGGTCTCGCTGCATTAGAGGCAAATCCAAGAAATTTTAGTCACAAGTTCAGGTGTCTGTATTTTCAGATTTTGTTTTATTTTGGTTTTTTTGGTAATAAGTCAAAATAGGTTTTTCTAACTTTCAGAATAAAAGAAAGTTCTTTAATTGGAAGCTAGTGTGGGAACTTTCAGGCGAGCAGTGAGAAATTTGTAAGAAACAGCTGGAAATAACAGTGGAGAAGGCAGTGCCATCTCTATTCTCTTCCTGCCACACAGCCCACAGATGTTCTGTAGATCCCTGTTCATTTACATCAGTGACTAAAGGACCTATTTAAATGAATGAACTTCATGAATTGGGGGGGGGCGGGGGGAAGAGAGGGGACACCTGCATTACAAAAGGTACTTTGTTCTTGGGTGATGAGAGTAAGAGTTGGGTTTGATATTTCATAACATAACACTGACTGCTGTTTGCTGTATTTAATCATACACCCCTAGTAACATGAGATCACACCACAGATTCCTGCTATTAAATGGTTATTCAGACGTGTTGTGCTACCAGCAGCCTTTTGCTTGCATGTGAATTATTAGGTGTTTGAGTTAGCAAAATGTGGATTAGCAGAGTTTTTGCTTTACTATGGTACAGCAGACACTTTAGCCATTTGGTCGTCAGCTACAGTCATTCTGTGTTTGAGCTTCTCAAAATAATGCCTGCTAGTGCCTATAATTAAACATCTGTCAGGGTTTTCAGAATGCCCTGTGGGTTTTTTCTTTGGAGGGGGAACAAGGCCCTGCTTTTGGGGGGAAAATGGTGTGTGTAACAGCAAAATGTATTTCGGCCGTTTTTGCAGGAGGGCAAACTTGGGAGATCAGCAGCTTTCTTCGTTTTGGCTGATGTAAATAAGCAGTAAATTTATTGAGACATCCGGCACAAAACTGGTGTGAGAACAGAACTTTGGGCCTCATGTGGCAGCTTGAGCAGATGGGTGCTTCTTACTATTTCTTAAAAACTGAAATGACAGGGAGATTAGGGTTTAAAAATCACAGCTTCTGTCGCATGCATTAATTAAAGGGGTTTAGCGTAATAATTTTATCTTATTGTTCTAAAGCGTACGGTCAGCTACTTTCAATTTTTATAAGTACTGAGCCCTTCTCTGGGAGCCATGGCTGTTTGTTCAGTTAAATTCTTTCTGATTAAAGCTCCCTGAATAGTCATTGCCTTCATATACCGAGACCAGCTCTGTTTTCTCTATGCTACACTGATAATGGGGTCACTGGGAGATTTCTGAATTACGAGTTCTAACTGGAGTTACAGTGCTTCAGGGATGCTTCGCTGCTCAGTACAGTCTGATGCGCCTCAAAGTACCACTGGAACACATGGGGCAGTGGCTCATACATTTCTATTCCTGACTTGTTTTGCTCACAAGAGAAGAACTGTAGCAATTTTGATTATTTGCTATCAGGTCCAAAATATCATCATATTTTTTAATACGGAAAGAAGTTGGAACCAAATATCTGCAGTGATCTAGCAGTACTAGCACTTTTCAGGTTTTGCGTTTGGTTGGTTGTTTTTTTAGATATGCCTGCAATAGCCTGTTCTTTATTACCTTTTCCCTGCAAAATACAAACCTAAAGATTTTTCAGATCTGCAAACGGCATGCAGGAGCGACGATTTAGCAACCTCGGGTAAGAGAGGTGGGCCGCCTCTGGGGTCTTAAACTGATGGGCTGCGACAAGGTCACTTAAAGAAAAATGCCCTTATTGTAACTATCATGCAAGTTTTATTTAAAAATGTCAGTCCTATGGGTACTGTGGATTTGTTACTGCTTTTGGTTCTTCCAGCAAAACTTGACATTCCCTGCAAGAGCAGATGTTCATGGAAAGAACTCCTTCTGGGGAATTAACTAATTAAGAAGGTTGAGCTTCTGCATTCTTCCAAACCGTGTATCCCGAGGCTGCAGTGTGGTGTCAGGGCTCTTCCTTGGCAGTGCTTGATAGGCACGTAGGTTAAGACTGGGTGAAGACCTGTAACAGTCTGCCAAGCTGGTGATCCGGTGCTGGAGTTCAGCAAGGGAAGGGGGAAGAGCTGCCAGTCCAACAGCTTTCCTATTTTCCCTTTAAACTGATGATCAGGAGATGCGGTGGAGATGGCATCCATTGCCAGCAATTAGTGAGTTCGGTGAGCAAGTAGGCAGAGGTGGTTTATCCTTTCTATCTCTGGCCAGCATCACCTAGTAAACGTGGGCTTTGCATCTGGGATGTGCAGTTACGGTCATCAGCTCTGAGGTCAACTTTGTGACGAGTAGTAAAATAGTGATGAGCACAAGTTGTATGTGTATTCGTTTCTTTCAGATTTATTTATTTTTATTCTACTTATTTATTTCTTGGCCAGGCTGGGAATTGCCACTCCGAGCAGCACCTTGCAGGAGCTGAGTTGTTCTTTGCCTTACGTGCCACAGCTCCCTGTAACAGCTCTTAAGCTGTTAAAGCAGGCTGATCTATCTTTAGATTGTATTGACCCATTATCACCCCGAGTCTTCGTGTCTTAGAGGACAGGCCACACCAAATAAGGGATTTCTTAGATCCTCTTAGATGCAGGAAGGAGCTTGGTAGAGGAGGTAGGTTGGCACCCACCCTCAATAAGACAATCACAGTAAAAGAGGCTGTTGATAGTGAGTTTCTGGCCTTGGGGGAATGGAAAGCCTCCTCAGAGGGTGTTTCAAAGAGAGGTGAGACTTGTTCAGTGGTGGATCTCCATTTTGAGGGTGCAGCCATCTCTCACAGAGGGAGTCTGCGGGATGGAGAAAACTAAATCAGGAAGGATTTGGGTTTGAGAAGACTGGCAGAGGGGTAGAGAAGTTCTTCACAACCCCTCCTGGTGCATTTCAGCTTGGATTGTATAACCCGTCAGTCTAGAACTTGAAAGCAACTTTAAGTGAGCTTATGATGATACATGAAATTTCTCATACTTAATTTCAAAATGAAGGCTAGAAAAATTTCATGAAAGCTACTTAAAATGAGTGAAGATCCAAATATGCATATTTTAGAAGTACTGTTTGTAGCAGTGTGATATTATAATGTTTAAATCACTGCTTTCCACAGAAAATAATTAATTTCTTGTGATTCAGTAATGTTGTTGTCAGACAAAGTATTGCTTTGTTTTTTGTGGGTTTTCAGCCTAGTAACAAGATGACTCAGATAGTAACCTGGCTAATTAGGTTACATAGAAACAGTTCCTATTAAAAGTGTAGTTTCATGTTCTTAACATTACAGCTTAGATTTGCTACCAATAGCAGTGGATCAATTTTGAACCAAAATAGGGTACACATAAAAAATTCAGCTCCATTTTAAAGGTACTTCTCATTGTAAATACAGGAGTACAACAGTGCAGTAAATGCATTTTTTAGGTAAACAGCATGAAGAGTTTTTTAGAAGAGCTGCTATGGTACTTGCACTTTTGATTTGTTTGAAAACAAGGTTTGTATTTTACCACAACATTAAAAGTACTCTGTACTCTTAAATGTTTTAAGTTGTTTCTGTTGAGAATATTTCTAGGGTAAAACTCTGCTTCACTTTGAAGTCCAGCACTAAGCAGCAAGAAGACATCTAGCACAATGCAAGTGCTGGTAATATACAGCTATATGAAATTCCTGGTAGTTTAATTAAAGTCTGAATTTTATGTTCAGGATCAGGGAGCATGAATTTATTCAGCAAGAGTTACTGCCTAAAGGAGGTTTTTCGACTTTACATAACCACAGATATAACACACTGAAAGTATAAAGAATGACGGGGAAAACTGAGTGGGGTTCAGAGATATTAGGGGGAGGACAAGGGCGAAGAGAGTGTAAAGTGCTGTTTATTTTAAATTTACCTTTTATTTCATAATGGCTGGGACTTTTTTTTGCCTTACATAATTACTTAAGAGTTTCACTGCAACTGGGTAACTTCAGTGGAAAGAAGGAATAACCAGACTACAAACTCTAATTTAAATACGCAGTTGTACTAGATAACAAAGACTCGAGTTATGAACAGTATGGCTGTTCTCAGTGCGTTACATCTCCAAAAACTGGCAGTGCACCAGCTTATTAAGTTCCCTGTTCTGGCTAGGGCAGGTCATCAAGGGACCACAACTGAACAGAGACTTTTATGTGGAGAGTTGAGTCAGGTAGAGGACAAATCTCAGTTAGTTGGAACTAATAGACACGCTTCTAAGTAACAGTTCTCCTCTTCTAGAGGATAGACAGCTTTAATCTCAGAGGGATTCAACAACGTTCTCACAGTTTTTTATGGGACTAAACTATGTGGTAAAACCAAAAACTCTTAACTTGGAATGTCTTGGGATGCCTTTAACTACAAAACCATCCACCCTCTGAGATAATGTTTTTTTCTTGTGAAGCAGAGGATGCAGCAAGGCAGAAGGACAGAGAAAGAGTACTGATGAGTAGCAAGAACGATGTGTTCTCAAGATGCTGGAAGGGTGTGGGGGAAAGGGCTCCAAGAGGCATATCTATGGTTTTGACTAAGGCAAAACTAGATACAATTAACTTTTTTGTAGGCTGGATAATACAGAAAGATAGGAGGATTCAAACAGGAAAGGCAAAGGAGAAAAGTGTTCGGGTAAAGTCCTTTTGTGGGAACCCAGCAGAGACTGAAAGATTGACTCAGCTTCTTGGTGAGCAGAGGGCACTTACTGCTGAGTTCTGCATGCTGCTGTGGAGGGTGGCTTTCACGCTTGTGACAGATCACTACAATCTAGAAACCATGCTAAGGATTCCCTTCTCATGGGAAGCCTGCCTGCAAACCCCAAACGAGATGAAAAGAGGTACCTCATAGCATAGAATTTCTTAATTATAGGCAAAAGAAAACTTTAAAGGCTTTTTATTTTTTTTTTAAAAAAGAGGTGGGGGGGAGATAATTGTCAACAGAGAGCTTGGGAAAGCCAGTATTTCATCAACAAATACACAAAATTAAGACAGAGCCTTGGAAAGTCCCTGGTAAGCTCTGTGCTCATTTATGATGATATTTTGCAGGGAACTTCCATTCTGAAATAATGGAAGTATTATTATGTGAATTAAACCTAAATCTTTAAACCAGGCAACTTTTTTTATAATTTACTTTGGAAGCACTGCTTTTTGTTAAGCTTTCATAAAACATCCTTAAATTACATGTTCTGACTTTGCTAATGTTGCTCTCCATTCCCTAATAATCAGACGGAAAAGTGCGGCATCAGGGAAGAGTCCATGGTTTGCTCTTGTTCCTCAGTAGGCTGAAATGGAAAATAGATGCCAATCATAATACCAAATGCACCTGGGTGCCTGGAGACAGGTTGTGTTTCCACGTTTTGCAGAACATGATGAAATATACTTTCCTGCTGAAAGCTATGCCCAGTGAAGGAAAGCATATGAAGTATGTGCTAAAAAACAGGAGTACCCAAAATCCTTCATTGCTTTAACTAACCTAGGCCTTTGTATCGGAGACTCCTCCCCCAACCCCTTTTTTTTCTTTTTCTTTTTTTTTTTTTCCTGATAGTAAAGGGTTGGCTCCATTTATCTTACTCCTGGTCTTTGTCTTGGGCTTGAAATTGAATTTTCAGAACATAAAAATATCCTTTTTTCTTTTTCTCACTACATTTGACAACATCTGAAGTTTTTTTGTTCACACGCTCTCGCCAAATATTTTAAATTTAATAATGTGTTGCTGCAGCATCTTAGCTTGTCTGTCTCGGACCATAAACCAGCAGTCCAGAGTAGTTAAAAACTGACCTGGTTGCAAATGTTGAATACCATCTCCACAGATAACGGTTTTCTTGTGCATGTTACTGCTTATTGATTTATTTTCCGATGAGTTGTATGTAAGTGAAGGTGCTTCCACTCCTATAGAACTTTTAAAATCTGCAAGTATTTTCTCTCAGCACTCGGCAGGCAAAGGTTTTTGCGTTTGTGAGGCCTTTGTATTTTCTTCTGCCATGGTTCTGTGTTTCCCCCAGTGGCTGCGTTAGGAAGGTTGAGCCAATCCTTGCCTGCAGAGGTGCGTGTAGGCTAACCGCTTACCATGCATCGAGAAGGAGTCCCTGAAAAGAAAGGGGTTGGCATTACCTTATCCTGCTGCTGACTGCCCAAACTCTGACCTGTTTTGACAGAGATCTTTCTGCATAGCAGGAGCACTGAACAAAAGACAAAACCTCTGTGTTGGAGATTTTGTTTTCCTCAAAATGGATGCTTTTCTACCATGTGCAAACATGGTGCTTCCTGTAAAGTAACCTGTATTAGCCTATTGGGGGCTATTCATTTCAAGGGAGTTTTTTGTTTGAAAAAAAAAAATAAAGAAAAAAGGTACAATACAGTACATTATGTAGAAGACCCCATCAAAATACCATGCTTTCTGTCTCTGTGCTGGGTGTTTCTGTAATTACACCCCACATCACTGGACCAGACACAGCTTCAGCTGTGAGGAGGTTTTTACTTTCTCTGTTTTCTTGGTGGTCACAAACACGTTGACCTAGGGCGAGTGGTTTGTCATTGTTAAATGTGTTGGCACAGCTCAGTCCTGCAGGAAGCGTTTGCTGTTGGAGAGGATGGAGCTGCCCCCCACCCCGCAGCACTGGCAAGCTGGGTGACACTGGGTGACTTGCATCCCCCTCACACAGCAGCTAACAGCATGCATGGTTTTGGTTGTGGATGGCGGGGAGCTCAGCTCAGAGACTTCCCTGGAGAGGGGACCAGGTTTCCCAAGTTCAGCGATGGTGGTAGGTGTAATGGGAAGATCTGTGGGATGCTGGCTGCCCCTTCCTGGTCCCATGGCTAGTTCTCTTCCAGTGCTGCAAGGTGGTCCCATCCCTGTCCTTCGGAAGTGTGGTGGTGAGCACTCACGTGTGTGACAGTGCCTTGGCACGGCTCATGTACCCCGCTCACGTTCAGTGCAGGAACGGGGCTGCCCGAGCAGGTGGTGGAGCAGGGAGGAATCCCCCTGGAGACGAGACCCGCTGCCTCTCCTGGGAGCTGTGTCCTGCATGGCACTGCTGCTGCCTGGGGACGCTTCTGCGGGGTAAGCCCTTATTTTTGGTTTGGTTGGTGTGTTCCATGGCTTTTTGTTTTGTTCTGTTTTACTTTATTCCCCCCCCCCCGAGCTTTGGCAGCGGCCCCCGGTGCACAGGGCCCAGCTGAGGCCCCGGGTGCTGGTGGCTTCGTGCGCACGGAGGGGAGGGAGGTTCCACCTGCTGCGTTAAACCGTGCCTGGGGCTGGTGGCCCAGGGCAGCCGCTGGTGGGGGCGCTGTCACCTGGGGGGTATTTTGGTGGGCATTTTTTGTTCTTCTTGTTGTTTTGTTTGGGGTTTTGTTAGTTTGGGGGTGCGTTTGCGCTGCGGGTAGAGTTTTGGAGCAAGAGGCCCGGGCAGCACCCGGAGTAGCCCAACGCAAAGGCGACAAGGCGGTTTTGCAAGGTGTGTGGCGGTGGCTTGGCGAGCGGCTCCAGCCCGCGGCGGCCCGGCCCCTGCGGCGGCAGCAGCGCCGGGGGGAGCGGGCGGCGGCGGCGGCTCATCCGCTGGGCGGCGGCGCCACCTGGCGGCGGCGGGCGGAGCGGCGGCGCCGGGTGCTCCCCCTTGCCCCTCCTCCTCCGCCTGCCCGCCAGCCCTGCAGTCCGCGGCTGCCCGGTGCCTGCTTGCTGCCGAGCCAGGGGCTGACACGCGCACGCAGGGAAAATAACAGCGCTCTCCGTGACGGTGAAAATACCAGTTTTCTCGTAGGCGGTGTACTGTTGAAAATCTGGTTTAACTGTGCTCTTGGGGACACGACAGCGGGCAACGGTGTGTTCGTGGCAGGAAGATGTCAAATGTGCTGCACAGGGTGATAAATTTGTAGGGTGGGATTTTAACTGAAAGCATTACCTGTATGCAGGTGAAGGTGCCAAGGTGAAGTATGCCTTAGTAGTGCTGAGTGTATTCCTTAATTCATGGGGATAGGTGATTCCCTTAGCCCCGTAACCTCTCTTGTAACTCCTCGGAGTCACGTCGGAAGCTGTGTGTTTTGATGAAAGAATGAAAACTGAAATTGGCTTGATGCAATGTCTGTGCAGTAAAGACTAATTATCACCTGGACTTTGTGTGTAGTCAGGTGTGCGAGTGGATTAAGTAATAGATTAAATGTGTCTTAGTGAATAGATTTAAAATGATTCTGACTTTGAAGAGGATTTTGAAAACACTTTTTTTTTTCCTGACGTTGGCCTAATCTCTTTGCCAGAGTAATTGTGGCAGTAAGTACTTTTGTGTGTGATGCTACTGGGGATACATGCATATGCACACACCGTGTAATTGTTTATCTCTCGTTTTGGAAATACCTGCACAAACATCTGGTTTTCTGTATGATTCTCAGCTATGTAAGAATCTGAATTAACCAGATTAATGTCTTAAACCCATTCTCCTTTAGGCAAGTCTTATTTTTGTCTGGAAGCAGTCTTAAGGAGTCAGCTGTGGTTGGGATGGTGGGTGTCCTGCCTTTTGTGGCAGGAGAGTGTGGAAAAATGGCGAGTAATTGATATAGGTGATCTGAGGGGCTCTGCCTTTATTGGTATCTTAATTCTCCTCCTTTTTTTTTTTGTTTTTTCCTCTTTCTTTTTTTTTTTTTCCTGTGGAGTTTAACATGCATAACAGACCCTGCAACTGATACAGGTCTCGGGCGGTGGGGTGGGGAGGTGCTTTGGTTATCTCAGTTCCCTTTATCCGTCCCCATTGCATTGTTTAGCCCTGCTGGAGTGTCTCTGACCAGACCTGTGTGTGCTGCTGGGAAAGCAGATGGCCTTCCTGAGTTTCCAGAAAATTGGGTCCCCATAAGACCTGACCGCTGGGGAATAATTAACACTTAAGCTCCTGAGGGGAGGTGTCAGTACTGCTTCCAGCAAAAATACACCAGGCCCCAGCCCTCACCCAAGAACTGACGCAGCTTGTTCCTTGTTCCCAGCAGTGTGCTCCTCCAGCCTGCCAGGTTTGCGTGTCTGAGCTTTGCACCGAAGCGGCAGGCATCTTTCTGTTTAAGGACACCTCATATAGATAGCCGATCACCGACACTTTAAAATCTTCCTTTGTTAATCCTGCGGCAGGCGCAGGGATTTTTTATGCTGCTTTCTAGGGGCTTGCTCTCAATATGGAGGCAAGAGACGTCAGTGAAGTTCACTGAGCCTCTCGCCCAAAATGGTGTTTGCAGGCTGCTGCAGGTACACATGTAGAAGTTCTTATCCAGCAAACTCAAGTTTGTAAGTTGCCCTTAAGCATACTTTCCTGCTTGGTTGTAAGGTGCATAACAGAATGAGGGCTGGGGAAAGGAGAAAAAGCTGAAGTACTCTCCAGCCCTTCTGGATGTGTGTGTGTGTTTTAATCCTTTTGAAAAGGAGAAATTCCAAATTAAGCCAGCCTGTGGCAGTGTTTTTCAGCATTTCTTTTGCTTCTGTTGCATTTAAAGCTTAAGCCTTAGTGCTAATTGGAAAAGTTGGCAGGCTTGCCATGTGCTATATGCAATAGTTAATTTCAGTATTTAATAACGTTTTAGCATTAAAACAAAGCTCTTTATTTATTAAAATGAGTTTGTGATATAAATAATCAAGACTCACAGGTGCAGAATTACTATTTTGTTGTTTATGAAGCTTATTTTAAGGTTGCTGTTGCCATTTTTCAAATGGATTTGATTTCTTCCCCCATCCTCCTTTAGCATAACAATGTTTGTATTATTTGAAAGATTCATTAAAACACATTTGCAGCTGGTTCTTCCTTTTTCAACACGTTTTTGAGACATTCCCTTGTTTCCTGACCTTTCTGAGCTACATCGTGCACCGTGGGATGATTCTCATCTGACTTCCTTTCCAAACAGAAGGCTTCCTCTTTTATGAAATGGGAAGCCTATACACCAGTGATGAATAGATGCTGAAATTTATTTATTTGTCTTTTAAATTACATCTTAAAAGTTGGGATTTTTTTCCCTTTACGTTTTTTTCCAGATTAGTGAGACTACAAAAAACAAGAATTTAAGTGAGCCCGGAACTTTGGTGCTCTTGTGAGCTCTCAAGTTTATCTCTCAGTATAAAAGGAAAAGTGTCACGAAAAATGCTTAAACTCCAAATCCCTTTTAGAGTGCATTTTGCCTGCAGGCAGCTGCCCTTTCTGCCGCTGTGCTGGTGGCAGTAGGTTCCAGCCTGCTTTGTCTGTTAGCTCTTCAAGGGGATTATGGAAGTTGCCAGTAAATGGCTGATGTCTTTAGTGATCTGCGTAAGGCTGTCACAGAGTTGTTTCAAGCCAGGTCTGAAAGGCCTTTTACTTTGCTGGAAGTGCCTCCCATAGTTATTGTTACCGTTTCCTCTGTTCCTACACAAAGGAGCGAGGGAGGACACAGGAAAGAAAAGGAAGGGGAAAGGAAAGGCTGCTCACCTAGCAATTAGCTAACCTGCAAATACCCCTGCCATGCGTGGTCAGTAGGAGCCAGAGGCTGGGTGGAGGGGAGCTGGGTCTGGCAGGCAGGACCCGAGTATCTTCTCTCGAGGCCTCTGGCTCAGGGCTGTAGGTTGTGTGGTGTGCACACAGCACGTTTAGTGCAGTTCAGCTGCAGCTGGGACCGAGTCAGTGGCCTTGGCCAAGTGGCCAGAGGCTGCCCTTGTGCATGCAGTCCCATCCTCCCTGGGAGCTCCGGTTCCCTTTGGTCCATCCAGGGCAGAGCTGTTCAAATCAACCTTTGATCTATCAGTAGCTTAGAGCCTTCCTATACCTTGAGGAAACTCTGCATGTCCCACATCCTGCTGGGCTCAGCCCCTCATCTGCCCTGCCGCATCCTTGTGACACCACATAGTGGAGGCAACTATGATCCAGCAATGTCACCCCTCACCAAGGGCATCCAGTTTCCAGTGATGATAGTTCAGTTTGTATAGCATATGTCTTAGATTTGATCTGACTTGCTTTTCCTATTCCAGCCCTATTTTCTTCCATTCTCTTTCCAAAGCCCTCTTTCCTCTGAAGGCCTGAAAAAAATTGCTAACACGAGGAAGTAGATTTTCTGTCCAAGTACAGTATAAGTGCATACTTTACATACTTGAAATACTTATAATCTAAGTTCACCTTTCCATGATGTGCCACTGTATTTGATGTGACTGACATGCACAGTAGTGGTCCTTAACTGCCTTAAGCCTGTGAACTTAGTTGGTAGCGTGGCCTTCAGCAGGAGAAACAAGGTAAATTAGGTCATGCAGAGCTCCTTATTTCCATAACAGGGGTAGCACAGTTACCATGCTGGGCTTGCTGGCTGTAGCTTAGGTATTTCTGCAGAATGCTAGCCTACAGCACAGCTGTACCCTCTGTTTTTAGACTGAGCAGCTCTAGTAAAGAGCTTTATGATGTATGGCAATATGCTACCCACACTTAACAAATGATAGGGGAAATGAAATACTGGATGAGGAATGTTAAGCTATATGGAGTGGCTGCCAGTCTGCAGTCCTGGCCTGGAAAGCCTCTTTCTCCTTAATGCATTTGAAGGAAGAGGAACAGGTGGCGGTCAAGAATATGCTCTGGAGCAGACATTGTGGCAAGTCCGACTGTTGGAACGAAAGGGAAAATTTCCAGGAAGATTTACAACTGTTTGGGTCTATGTTTGGAGTGGATGTACAGGCGGGCTGCCACTTGCTTTAAAAAAAAAAAAAAAAAGTAATATTTAAAAATCTGAGTCATAATTTTCCATCTCCTCTGCAAGTAGTTCTGATCGATCAAAACCAATTGCACTTACCTTTCTGTGCCTTAGACTAAAAAAAGAGAGGGGGGGGGGGGGGAAGTAAATAAAAGAATCAAAACCTAAGAAAACACAACAGCCTCTGCCCAGATCCAGCCCTCTCAAATGTTATTATGTATCCTGCTGTGTTAATGGTCTTGCACCCTTTCTTTTTCTTCCTTCTACCTGCACCAAACTTCACAGGCAGGGCCACACAGGGAGAAATGCCTAGCAGCTACAGAGCATACTGGATGTGCTCCGCTTAGGTTTTGGACCAGTTCATACTGTATTGCTATTAACTCTGGAATTGTGACAAAGCTGTATTACGAGTCAAATTGCTATCATCTGGCCTAATCACTTCCTAATTTTGCAGAGCATTCCAGGGGTTTTATATCCCATAATTTTCTTTAAGTATATTATGAGCAGCAACATTTGAGGCAATGCCAAATTGTACAGTTTTCATTTTGGCAAGCAGTCCTTGCAAATGTTTTCATATTGGTCCTATGTATGTATTCATCTCTCCTTCTATTTTACCTGTAATTTATAGGTGAGCACTTTCCAGGATCCAGACAGTGATGTGGAGCTGTGAAGGTGCCTGTACATTTTAAGCTGATAATACTGCCTTTGCTCTGGTTTAGTCGGTCAGTGGGAGTGATGGACCCTTTCCTCTGCATCCACTTACGCACTTTAGTGTTACATTCCTAAAGAAAGAAAGGCAGGTTTGAAGTTCTGTGAGCTGGGGGCACAGTTGCAAAAAGCCATGTGTGATGTGGACAACTGACTTTGGTTTCTCGGCACCATGCTTTTCCCAGCTGTAGCTGGAGCAGCCCTATGTGAGGTGGGAAGCCATGGGGATGCTCTGGAAGCTCACAGGGCAAAGAGGGGCTGTGGGGCATGGCTGGGAAGACCAGTCCCAGAAGGGACCGTGCTGGGGATGCGAGCAGGATGTGTCAACAACATGGGGATCGGATGCGTAGCTGCAGCCTTGCTGGGTGAGGCTGGACAGGCCGGTATCACCTCTTCTCAGGTCTTTAAAGCTTTCTTCTTAACCAGCAAAAGCCCCACTGAAGTCTTAACTATCCTTGAGTCAAGCTAGTGTGGGTGAAGGGTGAAAAAGGTACTTGGAAGCACTATTGATAACAGGAGCTACAGCTTCACCTGCAGATAAGTACACGTTATTTCATGGGGCTTTTCCCCTGCTGCTGGGCAGAGATTACTCTCATGGACCTCTGTGAGAAATACCGAGGTGAAAGGATTGGTAGGTTGTTGCTAGCTCTGCTGCTGTCCAGAATTCTGTGCACCGTATATATAATACCTTACAAAAAAATCACACTGAGGAGGTGCAGAGAGATGTGATGAACACTGGAAATGTCATGACAGTGGCACACTGCCAGCAGCAGCCATTTTACCCACACGTGCACTTTCACTTTGTTACGTGCTCTGCTCTGCTGTGGATGCTTTCCTTCCCTCACCTTCAAGTGCAGCCTGTGATTACTCTGGAAGGGTTGATACTGATAGCTGGGAGACAGATTCCAAAGCACCTGGCCCTAGAAGAGAGTTTGTGATTGGGCTTCAGCAGAAAGCTTTTTGCACTTGATGTGCACCTGTGTGAAGCTGAGGGTGATGAAAGGATACTATGTGAGGGGTGAATAATTTGCACATGGAGCTGCTCTTGCAGCCAGTGGGCCTTTGGGAGGCTTGTAGGATGGGTATCCTAGATAACAACAAAGCCAAATATCCTTCAAGGAAAAACTGCATGCAAGTAGCTGGAGTCGAAAAGTTAATTGTGAACTTTCAGACTTGTTTTTCCATCATGCCTCCAGTATCTAACAACGTGTACTTCAGCCTGACAGATTTTGGACCCAATACCCTTTCGCTACTAGTTCCCCAGTTACTTTGTTGGTGCCTATTTTCTGATTGTGCTTGAAATTCCAGTAACCTTGCTGACATGTGCATCTGTGGCTGTTCCAATGGGGGATGGTTTCAGGCCTCCCTTTTTTAAAAAAAAAAAAAAAAAATATTTTTTTTTTTTTTAAAAGACCCTATTCCTTGAAGTGTGACATAACTCGAAAGCATTTCTGCTGTGTAAAGGAATTTGTAATTTTACTGAGCTAGGGAATACCTTGTAGAAAGGGGTCTTTCATGTCCTATACCATAACTGTTGTCAGACACAGATTTCATTCATCTTAAAAGGTTAAGGTTCAAATTTAATCAGCTAAAATTTTTGCTTTTTCCCCAGTCATGTCAGTGACCTTTCCAATTCTTTCCAAAATGCAAAATGAATGAAATCAATATCTCTGATGATAATAGAGATAATAATGTAAGAGCTCAGTGGGTTTTGTTTCCACAAGCAGCTGATGTCCTCCCAGACAGTACTGGAGAGATTAGTCAAATGGCGACCAGGGAGCATTAGGAGTGGTGGGCTTGGCTGGCCTGTCCCACTTTCATCCCCTGCGGTGTCCTCCAGTTCTGCAGAGGGAAGGGAGGCAAAAAATATAATGGGGCCCTTCAGCTGTTTGCACACTCATGGCATGGCAGTTGGATGTTCTAAGCATTCAACAGTGAGGGTAAAAAATACCTTGCAGGTAAAGTTGGAAATTGCAGAGGGTAAAGTTAGTGAAATGAAGCAGACGGGACTTGGGAACAAATCCATACGTTGTTCCAGCAATAGAGGAAAGCCTGAAAACAAGTGTACAAGAGAAACAGCTGAAAAATAGCATGATCATAAAAAAGGTTGAATTGAGGGCTCCAAGCATTAGTCATTTAATCATTGTGGCTGCAGTGGTAGTACCATTTGGGAAGAAAAGTGTGTGTGTGGGGGGGGGGCGGGGGGAAGCGCTAAATTTCATTACTCTGGGGTGCCTAAAAGAATTAAAATTGCATTGGTCAGATAATAATTTCCCCTCCCTGGACCCACTCCCAAAACACAGAGATACAAAACTGCAGTTCTCTCTCTACTTGTGAGATCATGCTTCTTTGTAGTGAGCATCCTTTCCCAACAAATACTTGGTTGAAAGCTGACAGTTGCTCTCTTGCGTCCTTGGCCTGGAATTGTTGGCTGTGAGTTTGAAAAGTCAATGAGAAGTCATTTTAGGAACTATAAGGTTTAGATGTAGAAAAGGAGAATGGAGACTATGAATGCAAACTAGACCACAGGGCTGCTAGTTCTGATTGGTAAGTCCATGATCTGGGTTTATTTCCTAAATGCATGGTCTGGGTTTATTTGCTAAGGATGAAAGTATAGTGTTGTTAAAAATCTATAGCTGATTGATTGGAAGTGAAAAGGCAACTCCCCAACATCTAGCCACAACAAAAATAGAGGAAAAAAATCCTGGGAAGTAATAAGGAAAAGCAGTGTGGTGTAAAGAAGAAACATCTTGCTGATAATGTGGTGAAGGCAGGATTTCCTGGGGCTCCTGGGACTTGTTTTCTGTGTGCTCCCGGGCTGTGGTGCAGGATGGCATCGCTTCCCTTTTGCCCTGGCACAGCCGAAGTGAAACCTCTGTGGGGAGGGCTGAGCAGGCTGACTGATGAACTGCCTGCATCGACCAGTGTCTCAAGGAGCTGTGTTGGGTTGCTGCCCTGTTAAAAACCTCAAACCTCAGGCAAAAATACCATCAGTTCTAAAATTAGTCCAAGAGAAAGCAGGGGTATTAGTTGATCGTGTGCTTTCTACCCTTCAGTATCACCCTCTTACCTGCCAGTCTGACCTGTTCTGCAGTACTGAGTACTCCAGTCTAATCCTTGGTCATCTCTTTTTCGGAATTATTGGGGAGCTGGCATAGCTGCCTCTAAAAACATCTAACAAAGTATAAAGATGCGGCACGTGGCCTTGGGCTGTAAGATGACCTAAGAGGGTTTGTAGGAGTTGTCTCTCACCTTACAGCCACTTTTGCCACCACGCTGGGGATATGCCGAGTGATGCAGCCAGAGCGGAAAGCAGGGGAGATGGCAGGTAGCATGTGGAGTATGAAAACTAGACATGCGGGCAGCTAGAACAGGGGCCATGGCTGGTGTAAGACAAATCATCCTCTGCAAAACAGATACTGGGTCTCTTTGGACAGCCTGACCTATGCTCAGATGATAAACCTGCTGCTAAGGAGACTCACAGGCTCACCACTGAATGCTCCAGCAGTCCTTGCCTTAGCTAAGCACATAGGAAATTAGTACAAAAGGAAGTCTGGTTTTGGCATATGTCTACAATGCTGTTGTAGTGTATGGATATCAGCTTATGAGGGGTTTTGGTTTGCTGTGCTGGTAGAGTGAAGGCAAGGAGTAAGTCATGCTTTCTGCCTCCCTGTGAAAAGAATGAATTTTTATCATGTGTTGATAATCCGTGTTTTGTCCGTACAGGTTTTACAGTCCAAGTGCTGTTCCACCTCTGCCCTTGACATTTATTCCACAAGCTGCAAACACACATAATAGTGTGGGTTTTTTTCTGTTCATTGTGAGTTTTCTTATGTGCAATTATATCTGATTGTTGTGATAGACTCCAGTGCTCAGGATGACATAATTCTTTTTGGAGCTTGGCGCTCCTGAGGAGGCTGCAGGCATTGGCCTGTCACCCTCCCGTCTTCCCTCAGCCATGTCAGGGACATTTAACTCTTCATATTTATTTTCTGGCTGGTTACTTTTCTGTTGCAGTTCTCTGAACTCCTTCTGACTTGTCCATATTTGCAGATCTGCACACACATTCTGGGGACATGGAGTATTTTTCTTGGACTTTCCTTTCAAAGGATAAAATACCTTTATTTTTTCCCCCTGCCATACCCCATTGTATTGTGCATATTCTGGGCTCTTACATACTGCCTATTGCTATGGTATACGTATTTTGGTTTATATGTATCTATATATCTCTCTATATACATAAAAAATAAAGTGACCAGCATGGCCATCATGTGTTGTCTTCTGAGGGATAGTTTTAATTTTATTTTTATAAATTGTACATTTATTTGTGAAAGCTAAGCTGAAGAACCTCACGTAGTACACTCATATTTAACTTGCCATCTCTTGTAACATCTGTTATTTTCAACATTGCTGCTTCCCAGATTTCGCCCTCCCACTGCATGGGGTTTTTTGGATCGTTTCCCTTCACTTGTCTTAGCCTGCTTTTTTTCCCAGAATGAATCTCATTTGATTATTTTCAGACTGCATTTCTATTCTCTCCAAGTCCCTGTGCATTATTTCGTTGTCCCGTTATTTTTGCAGCTCCGCCAAATGCAATGTTTCCTGGCGATTTAAGTTACCGTGCTGTCTAGAGTCTCTTCTGGATCATTAGAGAAAATACCAAGTGAAATAGGACCTAATACAGGTCTTTGCAACGTTGCACCTTCTTTCATTGTTATCCTTTGCTTTTATCATGATTTATTTGCAGCCAGTTTTCAAATCGAGCTACAGCATTCATCTCAAAGTGCAAATCACTATCAAATGTTTACTAAGAATCAAACACATCACATCTGCTCCTTTCCTATCGACTCTTAGTGCTATTAATGCTAGCCAGAAAAGGGGCCAATTTCTAGCCAGTTCTACACTTCTGAATAGAAATCATGGTTTCATTGTCCTCAGGCTTGTAGCCTGGTTTACTTTATAGGAAGCCTCATGAAATAAAACAGCTGTGCAGCCCATTCTGAAATTTGGTTTTGTGGAAAAACAGATCTAGGGAGGAAACAAATGGAGTTTATACATGTGAGGGGAGGAAAGAGAGCGAAGAGACAGGTGTGCATGGGGAAGGGGAGTCACTTCATCTGACTGTGTAAGATATGTAACTGAGTGATGGCAGTTACATATATTTCTGAAGAACTGGTTGAATCCCTGAATGTTCCTGTGTGTCTAGACCATGGCTTCCCATACAGGTAAGGGTTCCATGCTGTCCAGCTTTGCTCTCCCATGGGCAATGCCATCAATATTTGAAGCTATGGCCAAACTGAAGGCACGAGATGGGGTCAGCAGTCACCACCTAGCTAGGCACCTTGTACAATTCCTCTGCCTCAGCTGTTGGCCAGGTATCCATGCCACAGAAAAACTGTAACACTTCAGGGATGAGGTAAAAGGACCTTTCTCACTCTCCGGTAAAGAGGTAAATGGCTGTTTTGGGTAAGAAACAAAAGAATTGAGACAAACATGAGGACTGTAGGATAAAAAGTGAGAACATGCTTAGCCAAGAACTCTTTCAATGGGTAATGTGAGTTATAGTCCCTGGAGATCATGCAAAAGGCGTCCCATTCATGGCTTTTTGCTTCGACGTGGCCATAATAAAATCTTGAAAGTTTCTGGTGACAGTAATGCCTGTGTTGCACTGGTTAGAGCAATATTTTATACCAGTAATTTAAAAGGATTGTTAATACCCCTTTTCAGCTGGGGCAAGCGGCTGGAAGCATGCAGAAATAAATTTAACCTATTTTTCTAAAAAGGCGCTGCCTGTATTATTGGGTTGCATACCATCTCCTCCTGCTCTTGCCTGCATCCCCTCGTCTTCCTTGGCTTTTGCTACCTGCTCGCAGCCCAGCCTGGACCACCACCCATGACAGGGAGGATGGCACGTGGCAGCGTTTCAGCTTGGGTGTTGATTGATATCTGGAGTGTCAGGTCCTGGGTGGAGGGCAGGATAGGGCTAGGGGAAAGCTTAAGCTGTGCTTTGTGCTGGTGAAGAAGTGTGAGTTGGCCTGCAGGTGAAAAGTCTGTCCAAATCTCGAGGGAAGGGGATAGGGGTATGGCTTTGGGGTTTTTTTTTTGTGTTTTGGTTTGGGGTTTTTTTTGGGGTGTGTGTGTTTGTGTTTTGTTTTTTTTGGTTTTTTTTTTTTTTTTTTTGCTAGAAGTGCAGCTTGAGCAGTTAATACAAATATTGCTATTGAGGCTTCTGATCTAAGCTTTTAAAATTATTCCTAGTATGTTCAATACTGTTCGTGTGAGACATCAGAGGAATTAAATACAGCAAGATGCTGCGAAGAGGTTTTAGAAGCTGTGTTTTGTAATAACCTTACAAATTTTCATACGCTGTACTGACTGTGTGCCTTCAGCACTGTGGCAACTGCAGGCCGAGATACACCTGAGAAATGTCTTCATAGTTTTCCTGCTCTGTGCTACACTTCCTGCCTGGAAAATCCCTTCTCCTTTGATGGCTGCACTAAAGCAATAGGGCTAAAAGACCTGTAGCCACCGCGAGGTTTGCAGTCCCAGGCTTTATACTGGTGACTGCTGAGGACTGTGGTCTGACTCTCTGCTTAGTCCTCCTCCCCCGCTTCCCAAGTCCAGACCTAAAGACCAAGCCCAGACCTAACCTGTGCCACCTCACAGGCTGTACAACTTTGTCCTCTTTGCTGTAACATTGCAGTATGAAAATTTTGACCAAGTCAGAAATCATCAAGGAGTGTCAGAGGTACGCAGCAACCTGGGATAACGGTGTCTGCTGATGCACCCCTTCATCACGGCTGTACAGATGGACTAAGGAGTGGCCGGAGCCTCGGGGCTCTGAGGGCCACAAAAGCGGGGCTGGTGGTGGTCCCCCACCTCCCTCCTCTGCCCGCTCTGCTCAGCGTAGCCTGTAGGTTGGTTCAGTCTCTGCCGAGTACTCCTACAACCAACTGATTTGTTTTTGCTTTGCTGTATTATTTACTGCAGTGATCAAAGGAGCCACTCCTTGTGATCATAAAGAGAAGCCTGAAAATCTTATTTAAGAGCACAAATATTTTGGGCTTTGACAGATGTGCTTTGAAAATAACACAGATGTGCAGTGTCAGATTTCACTGCTGCATGCAGTGTCTTTGTTTCAAACTGTAAATTTGGCTAGTAGTGCTGGGCATGTGCTTTCCCAAAACCTTGCCTCCTGAAACACGGGAAAAACAAGTTTCTGGGTTGTGGGGGCTTTCCCCCCCTGAATTTCCCCCCTTAGAGGGTTTGAAAGGAAAATGCTCTTAGCAGAGTGCGCACTCAGCTCTGCAAGGCTGCAAATCTACGGGGTTATTTTTAACCTAATTACCTCAAATTAAACAAAAGCTTAAGAATTTTTTGCTTGAAATGAAGGCGAGGCTAAGTAGACTTCATTTGCAGTGAAACTCCAGCTGAAGACATGCTTCTTCCATTGTGCCGTGCAGAATAATGCCTGTGGCACTACGCTGAGCTAACGAGAACGGCGCGTGATTTTCTGAAGCACTGGCTTTTATGAGTTGATGCAAGAGGATATGCAGCTCTAGAGCAGTTCACTCCTTTCCCATTCTCACCCCTCCTGCAGATGTGGTGATCACTTTCAACTGGTGACACTTTAGATGGAGCATAGTCTCCTTACACTTGCCTGGCAGTGGCTCATTAACTGCATGCTAATTGAAACTGAAAGTTTGTCAGATGATTCAATTCAGTTACATGTTAAATGGATTCAGTGCAGTAAGCATTACTGCTGTGATGAAAATCTCTGTGGAGTTGAGTTGTGAACTGATTTGGAGGGATTCAACGGCTTCATCAGTGGCTCTGAGAGATTGGCATCAGGAGAGCTGGCAGAAGTAGCCATGCTCCCAGCAAAGCAAATCCTACTGTTCTCCTCTTTCACCCTAACAGCCTTAATTACTGCCCAGTGTGTTCCCTTTCCAGAACACGTGTTAAATAGATAAATTTACTCTGGAGAGCTGAGAAGCTCAGAAGAAAATGAGAAGATTCAAAAGTCTGGTTTGAATTCTGTAATCTAAATGGCTTGAGAATGTTTACTTTCTTATCTCTCAGTGAATCAAGTGGTCAAAATTTTCCTGAAGTTGGACTCAAATGTAGACGTATGTTAAAAACCAAGTATATCTACTTTAAATTGATGGACAAAATTTTCAAAATTTGCATCCTCTGTAACTCATCTTTTATACTTGGCCACTGAAAAAGTCCCTCTTAAGTGAGCAATTTATTCAGTTTGCTGTACCTGCTTATGTGCTTGTTTTCTGCATGGAGCCAATTTTTATTGCTGAGTTATAAAACTCTTTGAAAATAGGGGTTTGTAATGGAAGCACTGACAGACCTTTAACTAGGTCAGTCTTATCTGCCTCCATTATCTTGGTTTATTTTCCTCACAGTCCCAGAATTTCAGCGTGGGTATATTATTGAATTGTTCTTTCTTCAAAATGTCATGAATGTGCAGCATTAGAGAGTTTATCCAGATTTTGCAGTCATCTTTAAAAGTAAATTGAACTGTTATGTCGTATTTCAAGATTTTCTTGCTTATACAGTACATTTAGTCTGTAGCGTGTCATTATGATACTAATACCAAAGTTTGTTTTTTCTCCTGCTAGTTTATTCTAGTCTTGAATTCTGCTCTGGTTTTTTGGCACCTTTTTGCATAAAATGACAAGGAATGTTGTTTGTTTGTCCCATTCAGATGAAAAGCCATACCACTGCAAGTTCTCTGAAGAGGAGGCTCCAATGGTAACATCTCAGTTGGATGAATTCCCGAAGCTGGGAAGCCGCAATGTCAGAGAAAATGAAGCCAGGGAATCTAAACCAGAGGTCCCTGCCTTGGTGTCAGCACTGGAGAGTGTCATCAAGGAGCCCTTTCTGAAATACCAAGATCTGAAAGGTTCTGCTGACAGGAAGATGCCAGCATTTCACCACAGCCAAGGGCTTCCTTGCTCCAGTCGCATTGCTAGCTTTGCTTTGGGTGTGGGCCAGACATCCTCAAACATCGTCATGGACTTGAAAACATCACTTGAAGTGCAGGCTAGTCGTGCTAGAGAAAATTTGCTAGACTTGCACAGGGAACATCCTCTGATAGAAAAAGGTGCTGAAGCTCAAGAGGTAGCTCCACTCGATTTGAGTGAAAAATCAACAAGGGATAATTCATGCAATAAGAATTTGAACACATCTTTGCAGGCTGCTTTAATGGTCTACCCATGTCCTTTCTGCAGTCACAAGACCTACTACCCTGAAGTCTTATGGATGCACAAAAGAATTTTGCACAAAATCAGCTGTAACTCAATGGTACCCCCTTGGGTTCAACAGAATGGCTTCAAGAGTATTAAAAACAGCCTGGTCTTTCTGGCAAGGAGTGGGCGTACCGGCCCCCCTCCTGTTCTTGGTGGTAAGGAGTGCCAGCCTTTGCCCATTGCCAGATTTACGCGCACTCAAGTGCCAAGTGCATTGCCAGGGTCCAAAAGCAGCTCTCTTTCTGTTGGGATGACTGCCAAGTCTGGAAGTACACATCAGTCAAAGGACGGTCATGCCTTCAGCCACTGTGGTCCACGCTTACCAGGTCTGGATGGGTACAGACAGCCCAAGTTAAACCATTCCCAGGAGCAGTACAGCATAGCAGCACAACAAAAAAGTAAATATGAAGCAAATTCCAAACTTATGCAAATGGGAGCCTGTAGCAGAAGTGTAACACCTACTCAAACGGTCATATCCAGGCCTAGCACGCAGCCCACCAACAGTAAGCAAGTGGAGAAGTATGTGGTTCCCCAAGGAAGTACTAGTTTTGCCCCTCCAGGTAAGCACTGTGTGTCTGATTCCATGAAGGCCAAATTCAACCCACCACCACAGTATCATCCTCTGTGTAAAAGTGAGCAGTACACTAAACATGAAGAGCCACTGGTGCCTCAGAGGGAGTCTCACGTGAAGGCTGGGAGTGAGATGAGGACATTGGCAAACTGCACAGCAGTAGCACGAGCAAGTCCACTGCTCCAGCCCCAGCCTAGCACCGCGGGAGTTTCTCCGGCTTTACACTCCAGCAAACAGGATCTGGGATCAGATGGGCATGAGAAACGTTTGGACATTTTAAATATTTTTAAAACATACATTCCAAAGGACCTTGCTTCGTTGTACCAAACCTGCGGTGCCAACAGCCCTGTCCTGGATCACGCAGGTAAGATTTTCATAAGCCTCCATATCTGAGGACGCAGCTTGCTTGTTCCTGCTTTTTTCAGAGCCACAATACAGTTTCACAGTTTCTTCCTTCTCTCCCTTTAACAGTTGGGATTACAAGTTCATTGTTTTTATCATTTCTGGATAGGCTTGAATAGGTTTGTTTACTGATCTCTGACATTGCAGCATCCCCCCTTGTGCACTGTGTCACATTTCTGTTGCAGGTTAAATGTATCTGGTTCCACTTGGAGTATTACTGTTCCTTTGTCCCCTCGCTTCAAGCAGGCTAAAGTTACACAGATGTGCTGTCACACAAAGATCCCCCTGATATGCTGGTGCTGGCACACATCATCATCTTTTTGCTTCGGGCAAAGTAAACATCCTCTGGGGCTTATCTGTGATGTTATTTTGGAGGTTTTGTTCAATTTCATCTGCAAACAAATCTTCCAACAACAGCAAGAGATAATAATTTGTCAGTATCCTTTGTCTTTCATGACAAAAGTCTTAAGATCTTCCTTGTCCATATCAAAAAGAGTGCTGTCATATTTTTCAAATTATTCTTTTGATCTTTTTGTATGTTTATAATTAAAAAGAGGTAGGGCCGAATATGTGCCTGCTAATTCACAGAGGCAGGAAAGGCAGTTGTGCAAATAGCCAGTTTAAACGTTCAGGGACTAAAGAAGTATCGGAGCTTTCTTTCTGTGTCTTGACAGTCAACTGCCATGTAAAAAGAAAGAAAAAAAAAAGAAACCTATGTATTTGCATTTGAAACCATATTCTTCTGATCATTTGCCAGAAATAGTTTGTCTCGGTGGAAACTGAAAATCACACTAATCTATTGCTGTTGAGATGGGGCAGGGGTGTAGGGTGGGAGAATGGGAGCCATAGTTCCACCTCCCACCATTTGTAAAGTATCCTGTTTATTTGTACGCGTCTTCACTTTGTAGAAGTTGTGCAAGAACTGAACCCCACGTGGAAAGAGCACGCATTCCAGACCAGCGTTGTAGTGTCCTCACCAAACATAATGCTCTCTGTTTTGTCACAAGCATGTGTGAAATGGAGCTTGTGACCCCATTTTGCAAGTGGGATGAAACCCAGGACATTGGGAAGCTGGTAGTCTAAGGACAGCTATGGTCTAGTGTCCGGGAGGTGTGTGCAAGTTGACTGCTCTGGCAGCTGTGAGGCAAGGAATAAGCCATAGCGTTTGGTCAGGTCTTGGTGAAAGACCTTAGGGAGAAAACAGGAAGGCAAGATCTGTCTGAAATAGTCCATGAAGTGTACCTTTCAGCCACTCCATTGTCAGTTTTGCTCAATCATTTAAAAAGTAATGCTGTGTAGGAGCTGACTTTTTTATTGAGTAGATCATTTCACAGGTGGTTAGAGGCTGCGTGATGATAGTAACTTAACATCAGGCTCCTGGTTTTTGTTACGAGGCTGAGGAGGACGTGCCTAGTTTCTGAAACTGCGGAGTCCGTGTTCCTCTCTTTGTTCAGCTGACTTGGCTTTTGCCATCCTGGCGCCTAGGAATGTTATCTAAAATCCCTGCCCACTTCCTGCTCTAAATACCAGTTGATTGTTCCACCGTTAACTTGGGGTACATTCACATGGGTGCCCTCCTTGATGTTACTTAATAGTACACTGTGTTGGCCTGCTCGGAGAAATCTTACTGATCCAGTGGGCTGGAGGGAAGCAGTAAAAGCCAGGAACTAGATGCTTGCTTAGTGAATTCAGGCACCGGGAAAACCATGAGAAATGTTGGGGCAAAGTAAAGTAGGGGCAGGGTTTCCAAGGAGGTCTCTATTTGCTTGCTTTTTAAAAGAGGGATTTTATTGCCAAAATGCTTTTTCCAGGCAGTGATTTCCAGAGACACTTTAACTGGAAGTTATTTAGTGCCCATCTCTGCTTTGAAATCTCTTCTTTCATTCCAGGTGTTTTACAGCAATCAAATTTTCGGAATCTGAAACCTCTTTTTTAATGTAGCTTGTCTTCATTTTATATACAACTTCCAGGTTGTTGATGGTTCTCCAAACCAATTGGCGTGATGGCTCTTTTTCGTAGTACTAAAACAAAAACCTGCTGCGGGCAGAAGGAATGAGATCCTACCTACTGCAGACAGAGGAGGGTAAATGAACTTTGTCTGAAATAATGCAGCCCTAGACTGAGCCCTTTGCATCAGTATGCATCAAACAATTTAGTCTTAATATAACAGTCATGACATAAAGGACAAGTAAAAATCCCACTCCAGTATACTATTTGTCACATTTTTTTTCCCCAAAAGACTTGGGTGTTTGGTAAACAACCTCATCTTGGATCACATTAGAGTATTTTAGCGTGTGGTAGTGCAGTGTTCAGCTTTAGAGAGACTGGATTTATTTCTGGGATCCTTCCTTTTACATTTGTGTTAGTTGTACGTACTACTGTCACGCAGCTGCAAACACAAAGCTTACTACACTTAGGCTAGGTTTGTTTTACACTGCCCAGTCTTCTCAAATGCTCGTAGAGAGGATCTTACTGTTATATTTAATAGTGGTTATTTTATTTGTGATCGCCATATTAGGAAAGGATGGGTTATGGCAGCAGATGTACTCTTCCCCTGGGGCTTCTTTGAGACCAGCTTTGAGCATCACTTTTGCAGGAGCTCCCATACAGATAGTCACGTTCATTTACCTGAACTTGCTAACACCTGTAGTCATCCACCCTCTTTTGCTCACATGTAGGATAACCTGAGAGATGACTCATAGGGTTATTGTCTTGCGGCAATGATGCCCATCACCGAAACCTCTGAACTATCAACAGCCTTATGGTGCTCCTTAGGAAATGCAACAATGGCAAATATACCTGGAAGCAATCCATTCCTCCCACCTGCTTTTTAAATAACTACTGTGAAGTGAGTGCCAGGGAGGGGTTAGATGAAAGTCTTAACCCGCTCACCTTTGGTGTTTGTACAGGGTATGTTGGCTTGCAACAGAATCCTAAACCTTCCCTCGTGCACAGCTCAAGTGGGAGCAGTGCTTCCATGCAGGCTGTCAGATCGGGCCCTTGATGACTGCTGAGACAAATGTATTCACCTTTCACAGGGAGAGACCTGGGGTCTGGAGAGGTTAAATGTCTTTCCAGAGGTGGCAGAAAAACCACCTGAGGAACCCAGGTCTCCTGGGCTCCATGGGAGCCGCACTGCGGGTAGCGGAGCTGTGCTCTGCCTGTCCCTGCATGTCCCAGCAGTTGGCATGGTGGTCCAGCAAAGGCCGTCTGGTCCGTCAACACGCTTCACGCAGCTTTGCTTTCAAGTTGGCAGATGTAGTTCTGGCCAGTGAGGGGAAAATACTAGTAAAAGACCAAAAAATCTGCTTTAAACTTGACTGCCGTACAAGGCAAATCGGTGTCATTATAGTACGGTGAGGCTCTCAATGAAATTTATGTGATTTGGGGTGGGTGGGGTGGTGGTGTTCCTTTGAGGGGGGTGTATGTGTGATCTGGTTTTGTCCCTAAATCATGATCTTGTGTTTGACTGCCAGGAACTTAATTGCTGGGACTGTGTTCAGCTGCATTATACAGACTGTGCTGCCATCTGCAGGAAGTGCTGTTATAAAAAGAGAAAATTTCGCTGCTTATAACATTTTGTGAGTGGGTTGGGGTTTTTTTGCAGCCAGTCATTCCAGTAGATGCTGTGGTGAAAATCATTGCAGGACACTGGGTGCCATACCAGCCGAGTAAACAGCAACTTGTCGTCTTTTCCATTCATTTTCAGGTACAGCATCTGTATTTCACATAAGCCCTCTGGCATCCAGCAGTTGATTTTTTTCAATTCTGGGGAGGTTTTTTGTTGCCACCTTTTTTTGTTCACAATTTTATTCTTTTTAAATGCTGTAATGGGGGGAAAAAATGAAAGAAAAGCTGAAACTTTGCTTCCACTCACAACCATCTGAGAATTTCTTCAAAAGTCAAAGTATTCCACTGGCAAATGGAAACATCAACTCTTTGCTTCTGAGGAGGCCGTTTTACCAAAATAGAAAAGATGATGTTCAAACATACTTTATTTTTTTTTTAGTAATAAAAAAGCCCAATAAAAGTCAAATGTGTCTTTTTTGATCAGCAGCAAAAAGACAAAGACCAGCCCTTTAAGTCAGATGCTGTAAACTGACCTTTGGAGAAAAAGGAGAGGTTTGAGCGGTTTTCCACAAATGCTAATGGCCTAGAAAACATGTTTACCCAGGGCTGGGGGAAGGCTGCTGTGCTGCTATCAGCTCAAAATGTCCGGAATGACACTTTCATTCACAGATGTCTTTCGTCTGTGCCTCAGAGGTCTGGGGTCAAAGCAGCACCGGCAGGCAGGTAGGCAGGGGTGAAAGGTTTGATCAGTCTGCGATGGCTCCGCTCGCTCTGCATTTGTCTCTGAGGTATTGCCGCCTGGGGGGGACAGTCGGGCTCTGGTCCTACTCACTTCCTATTATCCATGTGACTTGTCTCCGCCACGCTGGAGTCACTTTGATTTGCCTGATGTACTGCTTGACAAAGCTGGGTGATGGCTGAGAAGTGGATCCAGCTGCTCTGAAAAGCGCACACCTGACATGCCAGTCCTGGTGCGGGCACATCATGGGGAGCATTTTTTAATTCAATGTAATTTATGCATTCTTGCAGTCCTGTGTGTGCCTGGCCTGTCAGCCAGTGCCTAGATGAAGGCTGACAGTTGTCATCCAGGGCCTGAAGGTAGCCTCACATAATGACACATTAGACATACTAATGATGTTTTCTTCTGGCATAATGTTTTCTTCTCAACTTTCCTCTCTCCTCTCCCCCCCACCCCCTCCTCCCTCCCTCCCTCCTGACTACAGGGATGCTCAGGACACAAACACGCCAAGGAGACTGCGTCTGCAGAGAATGTGGAAAATGCTTTACCCAACCCAGTCACCTCAGGACTCACCAGAGGTCCCACACAGGTACCTTTTCACGCTCGCTCTTGCTTTCTCCCTTTCCCACTTCCGTGCTTTCGGATCCGGCTAACAAAATGCCAAGAATTACATTTCACATACCATGTTACCCTAAGTAATTCCAGTTCCTAAATCTAATAGACAGGTTTTTTATTTTTACGACTATTGCTCTTGTTCTCCGGATATTGCTTACCTGATCCCCGCCCGAACTCCATAAAATTGCAATGCATTTAAGATAAGTCTGTTTGCAAATGTTTTATTTTAATTAGAGAGTAGGGTACTCAGAAATGAATATGCTAATGAATTCTTTTGCCACCAGCACAAATTGAAATCAAAGTACCCCTTTCAGCACAACATAAGGCTTTGTTTTGCCTCATTGTTGCTGTTGACAGGAACATTTTTGCAGGAAACGAGATTTTTCCACAGACCGGTCAGCCCTAAAATGGGAAATCCCTACCAGCCGTTTTTCACCTGGCGCGGTGTGTGGTTGAGACTGTAGGAGGCTAAAGCTAAAGCCACCAGTGTCGACAGACCTCCTGAGCATTGCATGAGACAGTGAGACTAGCGGGTTCCTCCTGAAAAGTGTGAATGATGCATACATAAGCCAGTCTGATGCAAAATGACAGAGGCCAAATGGTAAGTAATGCAAGAAGAGGGTCCCTTTACACATACACTGATAATTAATGTTGTCAGTGATTGCTTTCTTCAGTGCTGAAGTCTGAATTAAAAAGGGCAGTGGCCCTGGGCTGCCATTAGCACACTCTCTTACACTAAGTGTTACTGTAAATTGGTATTTTCCGGCCACAGGCTAGTAGCTGGTGTCTTTTTTTTGAACGTGGTTAATCTGTAATGGTCTCAAATAATGTACACACACTAACGAAGCTTGAATGTTCATCTGTTAACAAGCCCCCTTGTTCCCACAGTGGTATTTGAGTCTAATGGACTCCGAGGTACTGAAGTTCACACCACCTCCACAGACGCCCCAAAACAAGTATGTTTTACAATTAATTGGATGTTTGGTTTTTAATGTGGTAGCTGGGAAAAAGTTGCACAGTAGTACTCATCACTAAAGCACGGACCGTTTTATAACACACATAAATTATAGTGGTGTTGCTTGATTTTTAGCTCTTAAATTTTTTAAGTGTTTTATCAAAGTCTCTTATATAGAGAGTCAGTTAATTGTAAGGCAGGTAGTTAGTGTTTAAATAAACGTGTTACTGTCTTACTGGGGACTGGGAGGGATAGGTAACTCTGTAACGCGCAGTGATAATGTAATAGTGAGGTAGTACATGAGGAATTCCTAGAAATAATTTGCTTTTACATCTAAGATGTTTTCTGCTGTAACAATACAATTAATGTTTAGTCTGTCTTTTTCTGAAGAGTATTTGTACCCTGATACCCAGTATCTGCCCTTTGAAAAGCTCTCATCCTCCAGTTCTGTGGACTGTGTGACGGTGCGCTTTCCTGTTTCTAGTATACAGTTTCCTGTCTTAACAAACACTTCTCAGCACTCTGAATTATACATGACAAAGATGTTACATAGAAAACCATTAAAGTGAGTTTGTTTCGTGTATCTTCTATCTTTGGAGACCAGTGTCATAACCCGGACCTTCCCACTCCATCTTCCAGTTTGGCAAGTGGGTTTCAGGGCACACTTTCTCATGGGCGTTTTTCTTCTATTGTGAAACTGCCTCCAGCGTCACTGACTTTTCCTTTCATCCACATCTTTAGTTTAATTTTGACTGCAGCACTTTCCCTGTCCTGTCTTTCACTGAACGATGGTGTGTGGTTTCAGCCATGCTTAAAGAATGCATCCCAATGTTAGTCCCGCCTTTGTGAAGTTTAGGAGTTGGTTTCTACTTGCTCAGTAAACATCCTCACCAGGCACCACCACATCACAGAGTTCATGTGCAGCTCCCTTCGTGGAGACTCTTAGCACTTTCTTTGTTGCACTTGCGTCTTTCTGGCCCAAAGTCTATATGGGGAACCCAGCTGCTGCCACAGGAGTATCTGAGTTGCTGTCAGACCATAGGAGTGGCCAACAACTCTCCTCATAAAGTTTTCAAGATGGCATAACACTTCAGTAGTTGCAGGCAATGTTTGCTTTGCTTTTGTGGGACAGTAGCAGCAAAGTTACGCTAAGGTTGGAGAAGTAGAAGAAAGCGCTGTCCTTATGATGCTTATCTAATAAAACTGTGCAAAGACATACTTCTGAGTAGAAGTATGTTACAGTGAAACGCTGCAGCTCTGCAAACTAGCTCAACTAATGTTTAGTTCTCATCAGTTTAGTAATGTAGGTTTAAGAAGCCTAAGCACCTTTAAAATGCTCTTCCATCTTTTCATGCTCATGATTTAGTCTCATGTAGTTGAGATTGGATTCTGAAGGCATCTGTGCTTTTTTCCTCGAAAAGACAATGTAAGGTTAAAGTTGGAAGTACCTTTCAAAAAATTCTGAAATGGCTGTACCTATCCAGAAAGAGATGTGGCAGCTCAGTCCACATCTGGACTAATTTTGTAATTCCAGTTATATTACTGCACAATAAATTTTCTTATAATCTTGTCTTTGTGAACTATTGCCGTGCAAGATTTTATTGGCTAACTTCTTGGATGGCAATTGTACGTTGCTCTTGCAGTGTCAGTGCATGTCAGTCTGTCTTCAGAGTAGTTAATGAAGTTACAGCATCTCGTAATACAGCAGAATACTGGGTAGGGGTTAGCTTCATGAATCATTTCGTCCCTTGCCAGTTAGTATTTCTTCCACAGAAGCTGTGGTGTGATCACTTCTCCAGGAGATGGTTCCCTTCCTTTTGTCTTATTTGCTCTTCAGTATCAGCCTTTGTCTCAGGTTGTCAGCATCTGTGTCGGATAGGATTATTCAGTTGTCTGCTGTTCTGCTTGTTCCCATCACAAGGAGGCTTTGCGTTCCCCCGGAAGACTCCACCTGCACAGTCCCTGGGTGTTGGAGAGGGAATGTGCTCATTTCTACCTGCAGCTGTAGGGGCCTTTAGCAGCACTGAAACGAGCTTGCACTGAGAACGATGCCTGCAGCATTCTGGTAACATTATGATTTCCCACTTTAAGCATTGTCACTCGTGTCTTCATTTCGTTTCTTAATTGGGGACAGATCTATTCATGAAAGTTTATGGTGTACAGTCAGTTCAAGTTACAGAAGTGCCATGCACATGCTCCGAGCAAGAAACAATAGTTGCGAATGTACAGTAGCTTGAGAATGGAAGATGTTTTTTTTTTAAATGTTAAGTGATTCATTTGACATGACGTTTCTTCCTCACAGGTAAAATATCTTCCCCCGAGTAGTCTGCTAAAGAATAAAAATATTAACATTAGTATTTCACAGTTCCCCCATTGCCTTCTGTAGTCAACCAGAAGATCATCTCTAAAGGCTTTCTCTATGAACGAATGTTAGATAGGGCTTTTAAAGTCCCCCAGCACAGTAGCTTACAACAGTGCTACATTATAAAGTAGTTTTCTCACAGAATAATTCTAATTCCACATGTTAAAAATAGGTTCTGCATCCAGACTTTTTCAAAAATGAGCCAGCTAAATCTATATTTAGGTGTCTAAATAGGAAACCTACTTTAGGGTAGTGAACCACCAACAGGAGAAGCAGGTTTCAGCGTCACTGAAAAATAGGCCACCTATAGGGGTGTGTAAAGAAGATCATACACCCCCAGTTTTGATAATATTGGCACTGGGCTGTGTTTCATGCTTTGTTGTCAGCACCAATGGAATATAAACAAATCGTAGGGAATAAGATGTTCATTTCCTTCATAACATTATTTATTGTGGTTTCTTACTTCTACCTGAATGCTTTTTTTAAAAAAAGGAGGATGTTTTTACATCAAATGAATTTCCCATGAACTTTGGAATATTTCCTACTCTTCTTTGTGTAAAGGACAAAAAATGCTCATTACATACCCCAAGTCAATACAATCTGTGCAAAGTCATGTAGAGTCTCTTGAAATGCTGCCATGTTAAACTTACTGAATATTCTGAATATTCTTATAAATGCTAAATATCCCAATATATACATAATTAAGCTTGCTTATCCAAAATGAATATGTATCTTAATTTGGAATACACTAAGCAGCATCCAAAGACCTGATTTAGTAGGTATGAATTCGGGGAGTGTACTCCGGTTGCTTATACATGGCAAGACAAAAGCTGTCTCCCCTTCAGAGGGGTCCCTGCAACTGGGTGTATCTCCAAGCCGCTGCAGCTCTCAAAGCAAAGTTTTCCTAAAGCACAGGGTCACTGCAGGGACACTGCCTCCTGATGCTGCAGCATTGCAGCCGGAAGGCCAATTCCCAAGTGTGTTCAGTAGCCCAGGAGTCAGTCTGTAGCCTGCTTTTGCAAAATGGTGACAGCAGCGGTAGCGATCTCTAGTACATATGCCTTGCATTTAACTTCTGCTGCTGCATTTTTAAAAACATAAAAACTTGGCCCGCTTTAGGAATATAGTTTATCTTCTCTCCATGCTGTGTCAAACATTATGCTCTAGAAATTTTAAGGGCCAAGTAATTGGGTGTTCAAAAGGTATGATTTGGTGGTCAGCAATGAAGGAGGAGTTCCGTCTAATTGCGAGTATATGTGTGTGAAGCATATTTTCAGTGCTGGAGGCAGAGACACCAAGTTCTCTGCCTTTTGTGCAAGTGAAACAAGTGAAACCTCCAAACTCCAACCTTTTCCTTCTCTGGAAAAACACCCTTTTACTCACAGAAAATAAATTAAAAGTTACAGTCCAGAAAAAAAATGGAACTGTTGGTATCGTGGGTATCTCTGGCTGAAGCTTTCCCTGTGCCAGAAGGCAGCGATGGTCTTTTCTGTGAAAGACCTGTGGACACCACAGTTCTTAGGCTTCATTCACTGGAAAGAGAGGCATGCAATGTAGCTCCTGCGTGACAGGGGTAAAATTCTTTCATAAGCCTTAATTTTCTCCACTGTAAGTATTTTAAAATATTTCTTGCAATGTTCAATACTTGAGATAGCGCAAATGTGAATAGTCAGAATTTGGGGGATAGACAGATTGGAAAAGAGCCATCAAGAGAACACTATTATATATATACACATACATACACACACGCGCGCGTGTATAATGTAAAGGAGCTTGGGGGAAAGGCTGAGGGCAACTTTGGAGAGAAGGGAGGAGCGCAAAAAACCCCAACAAACCAACCAGGTTAGAAGTTTATTTAAACCATTGGTTTCTGAGTTCAGTTGGTTTATTTTTGTTTTTGGGGTTGTTTTTTTTTTTACTTGAAATTTTAGCACTGTCTGTTAGAAGTCCTAATTATGACATTTGTTCGTATGAAATGTCTTGCCCCAGTTCCTTGCAGAGTTTCTTCTTAAGATCATGATTAATAGTTCAGTCCTCATTATTGCAAACGTTATTTTTAAATAGTTATTCTGAGAACAAGAATTCCATTAATCAAAATAATAGATAATGAACAAATAAATGGCAACCTAATTTATCTCGTTCATACATATGGAGATTATAATGCAAACAATCAAGGAACCGCAGAGGCTGCTATATTGGCATCTGAGTAATGCACATGTACTGTATGTCCGTTAGTTTGAGCATTATAGATAGGATTAGCAGCTGTAGTTCTTGTCCCAACACTTTCCCCTTGCCAGCAAACCGGAGCAGTATCTGTGCTCCAAACTGGTCATTGCAATTTATTTCAACATCACGCAGTAATCTGTCTGCAATATATTAACATGCACATAAACTGATTTTTTTTCCTGTTAAGTGGTGAAAAGCCCTAGAAGTTGGTATGAAAGCAGCTTTTGGCATGGAAGCTATAGGTTTCACTTAAAGATCTGCTGGTTTTCCCCTTTAAAATGCTGAAAGTGAAGAAAACCTGCTTTTTAAAATGGTAAAGGTTTCGCTTTAGGAAGGATTCAATCCAGCTACGTATCAGCTGGTTCAGAATCTGACTGCCCCTTGAGCTGGTGTGAGTACAAGGGGGTGAGCTACTGGCTGGGCTTTGGCACATGTGGAGCTTAGGTGCTGTTTCCCAGTGAAACTGGGAGGACAGCCGTGGATCAGAGGGGTCCACCCACCACCACCACCCACCCACCCACCCACCCACCACCACCAGCCGCCCATCTCTGCCTTCCTGCCAGGCAGGAGGATGGTTTAGCTGTTTTACAGGTCCCTTGTGCTGCGTGGTCCGTGGGCCGGTGGTGCCCAGACTCACAGGGCATCCCTCCACTGCCCAGGCTATCCATCCCCCGAAAGTGCTGCTCTTTACACCCCTTTCTTCAGTTCTTACCCAGGGAAACCGGGCCAAGGCGCCTGCCATCCCCTCCCCTCCCTCCCTCCTGCCCTGGCTCGGCAAAACCCTGCTGCACTCCCCCGTGTATGTAGAGCTGGTTCGATACGAGACGTTTTAATGATGAATGCCTCCTCCTGGAATTGTGGCTCTGTCTCTCAGGCATGATGCAGCCGTGCAAAAATGTAAAGC
This sequence comes from Falco rusticolus, assembly GCF_015220075.1. NCBI lineage: Eukaryota > Metazoa > Chordata > Aves > Falconiformes > Falconidae > Falco > Falco rusticolus. The sequence continues at coordinate 68,687,571 of NC_051189.1, read as the reverse complement.
ATCTTTCTTGGTTTACTGCAGGAAATTCAGCATCCAACTAAGGAAGTTTTATCACATCTCTCATTCAGTTACTGTTTCCTACATTTCAAATATACTGTGGTCTGTACAGCAGCTTTTTTTTTCTTTAATTTTGTTGCAAATCTTTCCGACTTAAAGCAAACTTTGACTGGTAAATGTCATGAATCTCGGGCCAGGTTTAATTAGGAATTTTCTAAATCTATTAACAAAAGAGATGCACTTAATACATTATGTCAACCAGAGCTGGGCTTTCTTTAGCTATTTCGAGGGCTGCCATAGGCACAGCTTGAAACTTGCTTGGATTTTACATGGGTGCCGTATTTTATATTGCATTAATTTAAAATGGTCTGTTTCACTTCACCAAGACTTTAGCTTAAGGATAATGCATTTATGTAAGATTAATCTTGCCATGTTGTTTTAGGATCAGGATTGTAAACTGCATTGTTCTGACAGTGATGTTCTAAATGTCATTTTAAAGCTTTTCTTGGGAGCTGCAGGCTCCAACTTATTAATGATGTTATCTTTAATTTCACTTGATTTTAGAATATCCCTGCTTTTTTGTTCAACGTGGTAATTATTCATGAAAATTGGCTAAAAAAATAAAAAGGAAGATGACAAGGCGGGGGGTGGGGGGAAAGCTGCCTTAGCATTTGGCAGACCTGCACAAGAATTCAGTTTTTATTCTTTTAGCTGCCTCTGTGACCTCAAGCTTCAGCCTTTTTAAAATGCTGATCTAGTTAGGAATCCCTTTTGGCTACCACAAAATTCTGCTTTTTGGGGGTCTCTTCTTCCCCTCCTTGTTCTCAACCTTTTTTGCACTGCTCCGTCAGACGCTCTTACTTGCTCTTCTAGTCCATCAGGGACTTTATGTGGGCCTGACACACTTTGCTCTTGCTGGAGATGCTTACAAAAAATCCCCAAACTTCTGATGTGGTGGGCCAAAATTAATGTATGTCATGCTAATAAAGGGTAACGAACGCCAGCAGGACTTGCTGGAGGGTTTGCGCATGGGAGCAGAGGGAATGAGCTTTTCCTTGTGTCATGCTTCTTGCAGGGGGGCGACCACGGTGTTGCGGAGGTCACCCACATGCATCTCCGGAAGGGAACCTAAAGCCCCAGCGGAGGAGCCCCCGCGCCAGTGGCCCCCACCCCGACGGGCAGCACCAGCAGTCCCCCGCGCAGCCACCCCCTGCTCCGGCAGCTGCGGAGCAGCCTCGCCGCCAGCCATCGCCTCACCCGGAGCTGCTGCGCGAGACTGAAACCAGCGCTCTGCAAGGAGGGGGGTGCCTCTGCGCTGTTAATCATTTTAAAATAAATGAAGATGCTACACAAGATATATATAAATTGACGTACTAATCAGTCCCATGGTTCCTTATTTCCTTTATAATAAACAGTGGAGTTGGCAAGCACTGTGGCAGCACAAGGCATCTATATTAATCAAGAAGAAGTTTGAGACACTGGAAAAATTAAACTTTATGTGATTTGGACAGCATGAAGAAGTTAAGCACTGTAACAAAAACCTCCCTGATGCTCACAATGACTATTTGATACATTTGAAAAACAGCAGAGGATTTGAGAGCTGAAGAAGTATTAATTAATGAAACTGCCACTGCCTGTCATGCTGAAAAGCAAATTAGAAAAAAACAAAACCAGAGAGAGGAAGAATGGGGGGTGCAGGAAAAAGGTGGCATTCGGTGCTGAGAAAGCAATGCTTGATGAAGGATTAAAGGGACTGAAGAGAAAGACCGTCATTCTGCAATGGTTTGTTTCATTACAGTTTGGGGACCACTTGCATTTCTAGTGCTCTTGCTCTTGACTGCGCACCATTAATAGTATGTGAATATGGAAATTGAAACACTTCCAGAGAAAAGCTTCTATTCTGCTTTGGAAAAGAAAAGCTAGTCGAACACTAAGAAAAAATCAGGCTTCTGTGTTTTACTCTCAGGACCTTTTTTTGTAACAGGGCTACTTTCTTCAACCTGATCACAAAGGAAGTCTTCACGTTTCAAAAAAAAAAAAAAAAAAAAAGAAAAAAAAAAGAAAATGCTCAGCTGTCTTAACGCCGCTGATCTGTATGTTTAGAAGAGAAACAGTGTCACTGAACAAGTTCAGGGAGCTCTGGGCCTGTAAGGTACTCTCTGCTCCTGTGTTTGGTTCAGCAAGCCAGCTACTGCTCCTCCTTGAGCCCAGTGACGTTTTGGAAAGACAAGGAACTTCTTTTGTGGTGGCAGGTTAATGTTCATATAAATGTGTCGTGTCTTGTACTTGGTGATCACTGGTGGTGTTAGGAAAAAAAAGAAAAAAAAAAAGCTTTATATACCTCTTCTACAGTAACTCTTTAACTGCAAGTTTTCAAGGTGGGGTTGTGGCACATAACAGGTTCTTAAACCATGCAGTGCAAGCAATTAAAAATGTATTCCACAGATATAAATATTTTCTTTTCTTATTGCTGTGACACTATGTGTGATGGTAATATTTCTGAGAGGTTCAGATTTTGCACATATAATTTTATGCATTATCAAAAGTTACTGCTGCCTTGAAAGAAAATGTTCTGTGAAAATTTTTGCAAAAGCTTTACTAGTTTGTTTTTTTTTTTTTTTAAATTGTAACATTTTGTAAAGGCAGGAAATGGATTAAAAAAAAAAACCTAGCATGCTAAATATATTTTTCAAAAAAGCAATAATTTTACATGTACAGAAATGATGCTAACCTTTAATACAGGTGAGAGCAACAGTTTACTTAATACAATAATGGAATAGTGCTGTTTTTGTAGAAATGGGCTTCTGACACAAAGATTTGTTTTTAAAAAAAAAAGCAGAAAAAACCTTGAAGCGTGATCTTTCTGTTCTAACAGTTTTGGTGGGTGGGGGGGTTGCTTTTTTTAAAAATCTAGTCAGTAATTGGTTCTGGATACTACTTGTTACTTGTTTTAAATACTTGACAGGTTTTGTTACTTTGCAACACTTGCAACAATGCAAATTAACTTTCTTATGTATTTTTTTTTAAACTAGTTTTTTCCTTATGCTATTACACCAGATGTATACCAGAAATCTCTGTAAGTCTCGGTGTAGTTAGGAATGTCTGTGCAAGTACTTAAAAGTGACTGTAATTAACTGTTCTGTGAAGTTATTTTGAGGGAGGTCGCATAGACACATTCCATTGTACACCAAAAAAAAAAAAAAAAAAAAAAGAAAAAAGGAGAAAAAAAAGAAAAAAAAGAAAAAATGAAATATTTTGCTGTGTTGCTTAATGATTATTATTTTGGGTTTGCACTAGCTTTCTTGGTTTGTTTGTTTTGTTTTGTTTTTTTGTTTCACTTTTGTTTTGTTGCTTTTCTGAGTCATATTTTCCATGAGTGAAAGTAATGGTGACAGTTCAGGAATGCACAAAAGCTAGTTGCTTAGCCTACTTGTTTGTGTTTTAGTTATTAAAAACGCCTATGTACCCAAAATGGCACGAAAGTGTAGTGTACATTTGTAATTTCTTTTTTTTTTAATTGTATTTTTTTGGGAAGCTGATCTAGAAAGTCCGAGTTAATATTTAGAGCCAAAAGCTTCTTTCTGGAACTTTTCTTCCAGAATCTCTTGACAGAGAAGCTAGTGCTGTCACTGCCATTACCAGGGTACTAATCAGCAAAGTTTACAATCATAATTTAGGTCCATGAAGAACAACAGTAGGGGAAATCAGTTTAAATAATTATATGCTGCGTATAGCACAGAAATGAGGTTTTCAATTAAACAAGAAATAAGAGTGGGTGGGGGAAAGCCAACCTTAAAGACCGTTTCAGAAGCGAATCCCATGATTTCTGTTTTCTTCTTTATCACTGTATTGTATTGATTTGTTATTTTAGTTAGGCCATAGTATTTAAAATGAGTTGTGTTCCTTATTTATTTAGTCAGTGGGCTTTGATCAGCTCTTTTAAGCAATGTGATAACTTTTTTTGGCATGACACGCTCCTGTAAAGCCCTTTTATGACTGTTACAGGGACTTTCTACTACCTCTACCAATCTACTGTTTCTTCTTCTTAACAGGTTTTTATGGTGTTGCAAGTCTAATGTAACTTAGACAATAAAGGGTTTGATTATCTACGCTGCAGATTCTCAGTGTATCTGCCATCTCTCTCTGTCTTTCTCTCTCCCTCTCTCTGGTTTTTGTGTGGTTTATTATAGCTGGAGTGTAGAAGATCTTCTTTATTATAGCTAAAGTGAAAGAAAGACTTCCTTGCCAGAGTGGTTTTGTATCCTGAGTGGTGTGCACTGACCGAAAGTCGAACTTGGAGAAACTTTTTCCATGGAGCTAATCAGCTACTACATTGCCATCGTGCTGTTGGAATTCTTGAAATTCCTTCTGTCAGAAATGCTATGAATAAAACAGTACATACTGCAAAATGGAAAGCAAATTAGAAAGCCAAAACAGTTTTTAGTTTTGTATTTCAAAACCACTTAAAGTCCTTACTGAAAAGCCTTAGTGCAAATTGCAGCCCCCATCCTATGGAAGACTCTGCTTGTATGAGAACTACTAGTTAAGAAAATTATCCTTTGGGAAATGGCATCTTCTTGTTGGTGCAAAAACGTGTTCCACTATTAACTGTCAGATAAAAAATCTGTCACTGGAGGGATTTTCAGGTGTTGGCATCATGCATGTTTTGTGGTAATCCCTGTAGATGTGTTGCTGCCTTCTAGTGCTTTGGGGTACTGCATGTGGTGGAGGCCATACATATGTTTGTCGTGCCCAGCACATCAGAGTGTGCGTGACGTTTTGAGCCATTGTACAAAATTGTGTACAAAACTAGTGGGAGTGGATCCCCCTGTTTCCTTTTTTCATGCTCAAAAGGTTTGTGACCAGGCCTGTGTTCGGTTTTGTTCTCCTTCCTTGCAGTATTCCGATGCTGGGCTACTTAAACTGTATGTATCTCAGGCAGCTCCAACAGGATTGCTAGAATTCATTGATATATTTGGGGCTTTCCCAAAAAAGCAATCTTGTTGCAAGAAGAGTTGGAACAAAGCAGGAGGTAACTTTTTTATTAAGTTCTTGCTACGTAAAATGTGTTGGGTTAAAAGTAGGAAAGGTTGCATTTTATGTCAAGTCAAATTTCCCGCTCCTGCTGCAAGCCAGTATTTTTAAGCCAGCAGTTCTGTGGAGAGCACTGAATTGCATAGAGTCCTTTTCCCTTGTGCTCTCTCCTTTCTATTTCACTGTGTTTGACAGCCCCATACTTCAGGGCAGTCCAATGTTCAGAGGCAAATCTCATGGGGATTCACTGGGAGCTTGTAGGTAAGGAAAGCCTGCTTGATCCCAATATTTAGAGAGTAGCTCAAATGAAATAGAGTATGTTAATATATATAAAAATTCTTTCCACTTCAGTTTTTCATTATAAATTATGAAGTGATCGTTTGTGGAGCAGCTCGGGTTGTAAAACAGTTGAAGATCAGTGAAAGCATAGACATACTCCCCTATTAGCTGCTTTCTGTGGGGCTGCATGTGTGCTAGCGTTCTCGAGAGGAACTACAACCATGTGTTGATGTCCTTAGCTGTCAAGGTAGACAGTAGCTGTTGAAAATTTATTTATCTTTTTTTCTTCAACTTCATTAGCACTGCCTTTGAGAGAAAGGAAGAAAGACCAAAAGAACAAAAAACAACCCTAAACCCCAGAAAAAAATTGCCCTTAATTTGAGGCTGGTGGACGAAGGGCAATCTGTAGATGGGAAGAAAAAAAAAATCCCTGTGTGTTGGGTATAAACAAGTATTTCCAAACTGGTTACCTGTTACTAGTCAAAATGAGGGACTCTTGCTATTGAGAGAGAAAAAGATGATGTGTTGGGATTAGGAAGCAGGCGCAGAACGGGCGATTGTTTCATTGTGCCTTGGGTAGAGGGATCAAGAGCATTAACATGACCCAGCTGTATAGGTTTGAATACTGAAGTGGATGTTGCCCATAGGGCCATAAGAAAAGGAGATGGAGAAAGCACGTGAAAGATCAGTAAGAGGCTGTTTTGACCCTCTGAAATTCAAGTAAGGAGACAGAAGGCAGTGTCTGAGAAAGGCCACAGCTGAGGCCAGGACCAAGGCGAAGCCAGGACCGGAGCGAGAAGTTTAGAGGAGACTTGCCAGAGTGGAAGCATTGCCAAAATGTGCAAAGTCAACATTGTGAGAGATCAGAAGGATGTGGAGATGGAGCAGAAACTCTGAAACCTAACCAAAAGAGGTCTGTGCCCATTGCAAAGGGCTTCCATTTGGATGAAGGGGAGGGGAGGAATACGGAGGCAGTGTCTGGGGAGATGGATTGGAAACATCAGTAAATAAGCACAGAATTTAAACTCAGTGGATCATCTTTTGCTGCAAAAATGTCCTTTTGTGGTATGAGCCTGAATGATGTTCTGACAGAAAATACAGGAATGCCCTTTTGGATCTTTACTCTCTTGACTGATGGATGAACCAGAGATAGGACTATAATTGTGAGTCCAGCTGAGGCTGGACTGAAGGGTCTCTCCAATACCCAGGGCATTTTGAAAAACATACTGCTCTTTTCAAGAAACAAGCAGACTGATCAGCCCCAAGCAGGAGGGAAAAAGGGAAAAACCACAAGGCAGGCAAGAAGGCGCAGTGTTTTAAGCAGATGCTGAACTGGAGCAATCCTTTGAGGATGCTAGAGGGTACATTCAGATAGCGTTCTCTAATACAGAATATTTTAAGATGCCTCATAGTATATTGGATAAAAGAGCTGGGGATGCTCAAAGCTGTTAAGAAAAAATGTCCGGTATTAAAATGGCTTCAGACACTTGGCTGTCTCCTTTGTGAAATCCTTTGTATCTCAAATCTAAGTTGGGGTTCATGTAAGATCAGTGCAGATGGCTGGATTTGTTTGTTCCTGTGTCATCAGTGTTATCTACAAAGGTGAGTTACTTGTCAAGAGTTTAGAAAATGTGAGGTACCCATGTTCCTGTTCTGTAAGTGAAAATCTTTGCATGTCATACTTCATCATCATCAACCGAAGTACCACAGGAATCTTAGAAGATTTGTCAAGGCAGAGAAAAATGACTATTTATTTTCTAAATATTTCTTATTCTGGTATGACATAAAATAAAAGGGACGCTGGCCCTCCAGTTGATCTTACTTCCAGAATGCAACTTACTTTTCTGGGAAAGGGCAGTGTTGTGCCTTGCTTGAGACAATTAACGAGCCACTAGTGGTTTCTGAAACCTACGGCTTGCCACAGAGCACTGGAGCAGTGCTCTGATAAACCTGCTTCTGCTAGGGACCGCCCTTGATGGTAGATTGAGAACTGAACCATTTCTGGCTTTTACCACAAGCTTTCATGAGTCATGCTGGTGGTGCAGGGACGCTGGGTCTGGGTCTGTTCTTCCAGATGGGAGCCAGTGGTGGGACGTCAGTGAGATCAGCTCACCCATGGAGGACCGTGGACTTAAACGGTAACCAGTCTGCTGTCTACTGCTTTCTCAAACTTTTCTTCTTCATGTGTTCCTCTCCATCCTTAGAGAACACAGATGCAGGTGGATGCTTGCATCATGGAGTAGGTGACATCTGCAGAGCAGTGGTGGGAAGAGTTTCTGCCAGTAAGAAGTCCACATCAGGTGTTTGCCAAGAATCCCGTCCCCTCTTGCTGGGGTTTCTTCGTTGCCTCTCCTGTCAGATGGCAAATCAGTTGTTGTGTGGCCATGCTCCCAGAAATGCACAGAAGCTTGCTGTGGACATGGGAATGATTGCTTTTTCCCACTTTTTTTTCACTGACAGAGTACAGAGCATCCCTGGACTGCATTGTTAGAGAGACAGTCTGGAGGAAGCCTAGTGCAGACGCAGTATTAAGTGCATTTTGTACCTGCAGGAATAATAGATCTACTGGCAGGCTCTAGGTCAGGGGTCCTCAAACTTTTTAAACAGGGGGCCGGTGCGTGGATGCAGTGGCAGGCAGTCATCTGCGGCTGCTGGGTTTCCCCCCTCAACCCCGGCCGGGGGGGTTGGGGGAGGGGGGGGTTCTGTAAATACCAGGGGCCGGATTGAGGACCCTGGGGGGCCATAGTTTGAGGACCCCTGCTCTAGGGGCTTTTTGCAGTGGCAGATTTGTGGCAATTTCTAACTAGAAGGTGGAATGACGTGGAAATTTGCTCAGGTGCTCGGTCTGTTGTTGCTCACCATCCCTGCCTTGAGGGCACAAGGCAGCCTGCTGCCACTGGCCCTGCGCTGGTGCTGGGGACCGTGCACTTGCTGCTTCTCCAGCAGAGACACGTGGGCATGGGTCTTCCTTGGGCTCCCTTCCCTGACCCGCTTGCTTTCCCAGCTCACAGCCAGCAAGCAGAGGGAAGCTCAGCTCGCTCATGTCCCATGAGCTGCATCCACAAGACAGAGCCCTGAAAGGGATCGGGACTAGCTGGAGCCCTGCCATTGAGGAGGGTGTCTCTGCTTTGCCACAGCTACATTTTGGTTTTCTGTGTTTTGTGCCAAGCATACAATGGGAGCAGCCCAGGAGCGGCCCCAAGCTTCTTTACCTGGGGAAGTGTTCCAGGCCTCACTGGGGGACCCTGCGCGTGATGAGCAACTGAAGCTCTGGGCAGTGACTTCTGGAAAGGCTCACTGCAGCTCTTGCCTTCGCCCGGGGCAAGTAAGGGCTCCCCGACACTGGCCAGGGGTCATCGATGGGCAGAAGTGGCCTGCAGGGAGCCTGTGGGAGCTTCCTGGGCTAGGCTGAGTGCAGCACTAGGGTTAAATCAAGCAGACCCAAATGAAATTCCAGTGGATTCACCATTTGTTATTGCTGAAGATAGCCTGATGGGTGATTTTATAGACCTAGTTCTTTGCCCAGTGTTGTATGTGATGTTTGACAAAGCAATTTGCCAGTTAGTGTTGAGGGTAGGGGAAGGACAGGTAGTGAGCGAGTGTCAGAAATGACATAGGCTTTTCACTCTCTGCTGGCGAGGCTGACACACTGTTTATGGGCTGCTCCATTTCCTGCACTGCCCCTGGAAGTTTTAGCACTTTCAGGGTTAGAAATGTCTAAGGAATTCCCTGCAAAGTTACTTAAGTTATTTTCATTTTGTCTCCTCTGACAGCACATGATAGGAGAAATTACTTGTCTTGTAAGGTGAGGCAAGTAGAAGGGGGAATAGTCCAAGCGGCAGAAGTGTTGCTGTCCTAAATGCTATTTTTCAGAGCATGACTTTAAATTATTGGGTAACTGAGTATGTTCTCCTTTGCATTGGTTCTGTTAAATTAACAGTGACTTTAAAATGGGGCACAGCTGGAGGCGCCATTAAACCCACCTTAATTTTGTTTCTCAAGTTGTATTTTCTGAGTATTTTGCAGAAAACGAGTCTTTGGGAGTTTTTAGAAAAGAAAAAAACAAGCTCTTGGGGTTAGAGAAATGATTTTGACTGTAGCCAGAGTAAAGCGCTTCAGGAATTTAAACTTGCAAGAAACAGGTGAGCACTGAGGTGGCAGGGGAAGAAGCACCAAGTCTGTAAACCTGGCTGGGTGTTGACTCGGCCATGTTATGGCTGGTTTGGTAAATGTGGCTCCAGGGTGTACAGGTGGCTTGTAGGGCCTCTGATATTTTTTCATACTGCTTTTGGAAGATTTTTTTTGTAAGATTACAGTTTCCTTTATTATATAAAGGGCCTCTTAGGTAGGTGTCTGTCGGTGCTCGGTGTGTTATGGTAAGAGGTATTTTGCAATGCAGAAGCTGCACGTGGGTTGCCATGCAGAAGTGACTCTGAGCTGGGCTTGAGGGCAAATTCACTCTCTGCTCACCTCATTTAACTGGTTGAATGCCTTTATGCCGCCTGGCAAACGAATTGCTGCTTTGAGAAGTGAGGTGCAATGCACAGGGGACACACACAGTGCTCTAAAGTCATTACCTGCCACGGGGATGGGCCCAGGCACTCTTGGGTTTTAGTCAATCTGCCCTGAACTTCTGCTCTTACTGCAACCAAGATACGAAACAAGTGGTGCTGGCTAGGTGGTGGACATTGCTTGCCACAAGGGCAGGTAGGATGTGTAGGCAGTCTGGCTTCGGGCTGAGCCTAGGCCGCCTACCAGGGCAAGTTAGATGTGAGAGAGCAGGATTCCACAGCCCAGTTAAACGCATAGGTGTGTGGGAAGCTATGGAGGAGCCTCAGCCCGCACAGCTCCGCATAGTGCGGTGTGCTGGGCCACAGCAGTGCCTGAGGGGTGCGGTGACAATCTCTCCACTGGGCTGGTACAAAGGAAGAGTAGCTGCTCACTGCCCTACAGGCACTTGTAAGTTGTGTCCTTTGTATCCTTCCAAAAGATGCTCTAACAGGAGGATGTTGGGCTGAGTGGGGGTCTGTGGAGGCACAAGAACTTGACAATCTTAACTGGCCCAGGTAAATGTGGAAAGTTTGATACTTTGCTGTTTCTATAGAGCCTTTAATGGTGGTTTTTAATTATTCTTGTCTATCTGTGAGTCCATATCACTTCTGTACTGTTGGAAGGATGCAAGCTGTTTCTGGGAAGAGACTGAAAGCCTTTGGAGTTCTCCATCCTTTGCCAACGTTTAAAAAGGGCAAACTATCTTCTCCCCACCTGCATGTATTTGAAGCAACAGCATTAACTTCAAGGGGATTTTTGCATAGATGCATGGCTGATTGTAAGGACACATTTGTTTTCCAGTCTATGATGCACTGCACGGAAATTTGATATAGGCCTATTTACATAGTTATTTTATGAAGGGAAGGGGTTAGAACAGGGACTGCAGGACGATTGCAAAACGGTCCTGCTCCCTACCCACATCTGGGGAAACTGACACCCGTCCTAAAGCCAGGCTTTAGCTAAATGAAGAGATTAGTGTGAAGCTGATGTCATACGTGAGCTCATAATGTTTTTAACTGAAGTTACTTGTTTTGGCAAAAAATCCCCCATCTTATTAAAAAAAAAAAACCACCAAAAAAACCCCAACAAAAAACTTGCAATAAAGCAGTCTCAGAAGATGGAGGTAAACAGGTGTAGTTGTCCCAGTAAATCAATTGCAAAGAAGCAGTGAAAATGATACTTAATATACTTTAAATGATTTGGCTTTAGTATGGAAATGATACCAGTTGAAGTGAAAGCAATACTATCTACGTGGGAAAGTGGCATTGAAATATTCTTTCTTTCTGTCGCCTTTTGTCAATAGGAGAGGCTTGAATTATGCATTAGCAGGCTGTAGTTATGGAAGATAATACAGCAAGGTTATGAACCCAGAACAAAAGAAGGGGAAACTAGGTTCAACTTGGTAATATATCACTTGGAACATATATAAATGGTTATAATGCTTTGCACATTATAAAGGCAGTAGTCACATATTTAAATGAGAACAGAGCCATTGCTTCAAGATTTTCTTCAAATATTAATTTGGGCATTGTAATTAGTTCTTCTTGGGAAGCCTTGCAATGTTCAGTATGTTTAGAGTTTTTTGAAATATTCTAGGAAATTACTTTTAAGTAGATGTACTTGAGATGTAGGATTTTACATAGATACTGATTTGTAATCACATAAATGAAATTCTGAATTGCTGGCTGTGAACAGTCATCTCTTGAAATGGGTGCGATCTGTGGACAGAGATGGCCAAAGCAATACTAATTCTAAATACCAAATATTTGGAGGAGAAGCCGTAAGTGAAGAATTATTCACAGGATTTTTTTTTTTCACATCATTAATTTTTTTAATAATGTGCTTTGCTCCCTAAATTGACAAAGAGAAAGGGAAGCAAAAATCTGTCGGCTAATCAATTTGCTATCTGCTGGTAGTTACAAAACGGCGCATTTCTGCAAAGCCTTTCCCCTGAGTGACATCCAGCTGCTGTTGCCTGCTGCATGCTGGTGCTTCTCCCAACCCTGGGATCTGCCCCAGCCCACGAGGCCTTGTCCACCCCTGCCATTGCAGGGTGCTTGTCTGCAGCAGTGGGGGAAACGGAGAAACCTGCACTTAAGCCTGACTTCATCAGCCCCGGGTTTATGGGTTATGTTGCTTTGTATATATATGGGAGGTGCACCGTTGCCAGGTTGGTTTTCTTTGGATCTAGAGGGTTGCTTTCCAGTTCTCAATGATGGAGCTGCACAGGGTGGGGGGACATACAGGGGGACAAGAGCTGCTGTTGAAACATCGTGTTTCCCAGTGATCAAAGGGATAGTTCAGCTGGTGATCCTCTGGGCCCGGGGGGATGGGGTGACCCTGAGAGTTTCCACAATGCCCTTGGCTGCCCCACCATGAGTGGCGCTTGGGCAGACGTTGGAGCTGGGTCCACTCAGAGTCCTTCTTCTTACCCACATGGAGCAGATTCGCTTCACAGTTGACATGGAGCGGGGAGGCTGCTGTAAGCCCATGGAGATACGGCCTTTCCTTTTCTTGTTCAGCTTTGGAGGCAGGTTGGAGCCTGGCTTCCCTGGTCTTCCGTGCTGGGCTATGGGCACCGCCAGCCCTCGCTGTGCTGCTGCCCGCGGGCACCCACACAGCCACCTCCTGCGCCCAGGTGTGCTCTGCTGCTGAGGCTGTCTGCCCTCCTCCGGCAGCGCAGGGAGGAAGGATTGCATGGGTTTTGTGCTGTTGCTAATAATGTAGCCAAAATTTAATTATTTTCTTAAGTAGGATATTTGTGTTTGGTTTTTTTTAAAAGAGAATTATGGACTTTGAAAACACAGTCTTCTGATGGCTGAAGCTGTTTACTAAATCAGTGAGAGACATCTGATGTGCACTCACAGTTCCCTGAGCTGTATCATTAAATAAGTATAAGTTAACCAACCTTCAGTCCACTGTTATTTGCTTTTAATCACAGCTGAGGAGCCGCTTAAGAAAACTCTTGGGAAAAGCAAACCGTTTCTTGAAGAGAGGAATAGGGAGTCCAAGGTAAGCATTTACCAGTTGCCAAGAATCTTTAGATCCATTTAGTGTCTCATTATTTGGTGAATAAACCACCTGGCATTGCTTAGAAAAACATCAGTATAATTCCTTTCCAAGACAGACCTAATTGTATAGCAGTGTGTGGCCATTATTTTCTTCCACACCCAATCTGAGACTGGGAGCGTATGCCATATAGTTTCATTCTCTTTTTGTTTCAAAAACATTGTCCTTAAAAATGAATAATTGTGGGGAAATGGTACTATGTTTGGCTACTCATGCTAACTGCCTTGCTTAAGAAAGGTGCCAGCTGAATCCTTACAAAAGAAGTAAAAATACACACACTTGCCCCAGCATTATTGTGCTTTGCAATGAATGGTATGATGAGGAAAACAGAGGAGACTTTGGTTTTGTCCTTTGTGCCGTTACTTTTTGGGCTGATAGATGAGGGCTCTATCATCTTGAATTAGTCATAAAGAAGTGTCTCATTTTCTTCCTCCGTGGTACACAGTTATAGACTCCCATGCACATAATCATGAAGACATGCAGCTCTTGGTTATGAGAGGAGAGGTAGGTCCTGACATTTGATCGTTCTCACTACTTGCAAATTTTGGAAACCGATTCTGAAGAGCGTTTGGTGGGAGCTGGCTGGGATGTTGCAGGGATATATGTTCCTTGATTTTATTTAGTTGAGGGACTACTGCATATTGCACTAGGCATGGAGGCTTTTGAAATTTGGGATTCACTCCTGGCATATGGTGCACTGGCAGTAATTAAGCCTGACAATCATGGATGCAGAGATCACTTTGAGTAAGTGATTTCCACGTGGAAGAAACAACATCTCAGAGCCACCTAGGGAAAGGGGTAAATGCATCTTTACCCTTATTGTATAGCCGATACCAGTAAAGAGCATAGCAGGGTTGAGTTCTCAGGCACTGATGTCCTGCAGGTGTGAAGGTCACAACTTCACCCTGCTGTTTGCTTTTGCCTGTGCCTGTCTCCTTGTTGCAGAGGTGTAGCTCCCACCAGTTGTTTTTTTTAGTGAGTTTCTGGTTTCAGGCATGCTCTGGGAGTGTTGGAAAATTGTGACCTGTGGAGGGTTGTTGGCTTTTTCCTGACTGTTGCAAGCTGCTGTGGGACACAACGTCCCTTGGAGCTCAGAATGGATGTGTAATAGAAAGCATGAGAACATACAGCCTGTGCAACCTCAGGGTGCACGGTCTTTGGTGCTAGTGTCCATCCATGAGAGGCTGGTGCTAATTTGCTTGCTACACAGCCAGAATCATGTTACAATTTTCATAAGATTTTTAGAAATTTCAAACTCTTGGAAATCTGTCAATTTAACAGAAGTAGTGCTTGGTCCATAAAACATAACACAGCTTAAAAGGGAATAGTGAGGATACAGACATTTTCTGGGCGAAAAGTAATTCAGAGCTTGGGTGGTTTCCGACCAGTTTTGGGTCTCCTGTAGACTAAGGAAAAAAGCTGCTGCTGCTTTCCATAAAAGTAGAAGCCTGTCCTTGCTTTTCATTTCCAGTACTTATTATTTTTACCACATTCATATTTTTATATTTTGCTTTTGGAAGACACAGGGATAGAATGATACTCCCTTCCCCCTGATCTGGCTGTGATTATCTAACATAAATCTCCCTTTATAATCTTATCACTGGGCAATTCAGTTATTTTAAATGTGAGCCTTCTTGCCCACTAATCAGTTCATCTTCAAGTTTTTAAAAGCGCTATTTCATAATTCTGCACATTCCAATTGCTTCTGAGTGTCCAGCCCAGCTCTGCCTTCACTTATTCCCTTCCCCTTCCTTTCTGACAAGGCAGACTCTTTCTCTCGCTCACAGTCTTTGCATTCCTTCCAAGTTGATGCACATAGTCATTTGTAATCAAGGCTGTAAATTGTATTTAAAGCTGTACTGCGCTATCCATGGATATCTGAATCATAAATGAGAGTATTGTCCTGCCTGTACTCTCACTTATTCTTTCAGCCGTAATGGATCCTTTCATTTGTGCTCAATTAGCTTTTCCACTCCCGCATTCAGACCCTGAAAGTTTCCACTCTTTTCTTCAGGTCTTGAATGCTGATGGTGTGGCCACGTTTGCCTCTACCACATAATTTGTTTAGCTCTTTTGTGCCACAGATTTCACTGAATATGGTTTGTTTGTTTTGACAAGTCCAAACACTGTGACTATATTGTGCCGTAATATAAAAATGTTCCCGTTAATTACGGTTGGGGTGCTATGGCTCTCGGGTGGACCTCTTAGGTGCTTGGGCTTTTATGTCTCCAAGTTGAATGTAACCAGAATTTTTCTGGAAGAAAATAACTTTTCTAGAAGACTGGTTTGGGGTTGTTGGTTTTTTTTGTATTTTTTTTTTCTATTATTGTTGTTATTCTGATGGAACAGTGAGCCAAGTCACAGCAATCATGTGTCAGGAAGAGTCATTTTTAGAACAGCACCCCACAGTGTGCAAGCACACCAAGTCCTCTTCCTTTTGCTGCAGCCCCTGGCGCTGCAATGGCTCATCCTGCTGGTTGCCAGCCCCTTCCAGTGCCCGCTCTGCCCACCCGGTCCCGGGCACTAAACCTCGGGATGCCGGCTGCTCCCCTGGGACCTCAGCCCCATGCGCCATGCATATGGCTGCTGGGATCTGTAACGGTTTGTGCCACTGCCAGCGTGGCTTTTTATGTTTGCTGACATCTCCAAAGGTGGAATTAGAGAGAGTCTTCTTGTGAGAGAGTGTTTCCTTTTCCCTTCACGTTTCCACCCCCGCTTATTTTTCCTTTTCTTTTTTTTTCTGTCTTTGTTTTCTGAAAAGAAAAAAAAAAAGCAAAACTCAGAGAAAATTAGCCAGCTTCACTTCCTTGCTTTGTACTACAAAATGAGCACATACTTTTTCAATGTGATCAGACAGGTTTTATTTCCTTTCTTGTTCCACAAATGTGGCCTGATTTTTTTTTTAATTGATCTTAATTTCTGTTTTGAAAGTGATTTTAGGGGAATTATCTTTCACTCTGAACCAAACTGGCATGTTTAAATAAATGTTTCTCTTCTGTGCTGAGCCTTGCGATAATGTTGCAGGCAGGGGAACTGACATTTGTTTGAAACTAACATATCAGAAATTATTTTGAGATCATCTTCCCCTTGGAAGAGAATCATGACTTTTTTTTTCCAGGACTGTCCGTAGATGGAGAAGGAATCTATTTGGATTCTGTTTTGGATGAAGTTTGTCCTTAATATTTGTGAAGGTTGCTGGTAGGTTTAAACTGAATATGATGGAGGAACTAACCTCTACTTTATTTCTCTTGCTATAGGTAGGCATCCCTGTAAAATTCCCTAAACTGTACTCTAAAGTTTTCCTATCCCAGGATACTCTAGAATTAAAAAATAAATTAAAAAAAACCACACCAAAACACTGTATCTGACATTAAAATGAAGTGTGTTTCACTTTGTGTGTAAGTGCACAAAAGACAGGGAGGGAGCAGGACAAAGACAGTGGAGGTGTTAGGATATTCATCTGGGATGTGAATCTGGAAGCAGGCCAGGAAAATACACCAGCTAGTAAGACCTTTGTTGATTCGCATTTGGTGGGGAGGCTTTAGGGAAAGAACTCTGCCCCTCAGTCTCACCAGTAAGAGATGACCAATTTAAGCAATAAAATATCATGCTTGGGGCCCTACATCAAGGGCACCAGAGTTTGTTGGGCAGAACTTTCTAGAGCAGTCAACTTTAACATTAACACCTTCATGAACATCAAATGTAGTTATATTGTCTTTTCATATTTAGGGATATCCAAAGCATAGGCTTCAAGCCTTTTTTTTTTTTTTTTTTTTCCTTTCTTGCTTTTCCCCCAGCTAGAATGGACTCGGAAACTCCCCCAGACCTCATTTATCTGACACTTTTCATTTTACAGCTCTCAAATGTTTAATTTTTGTGAATCCACAATCTTTATAGATCCCCAAAGAGACCTATGTAACTAACAAAAACATAACATAGCTATTCAAATCCTTTATATATGTATGTATAAAAATCTCAGTTGCCATTCTTTTTTCTAGACACCTTTCTCGTTGTGGGACTCTACTCATCTATACAGAAAACCCAATTTGAAATCCTATCCTTTCCTCCTGAAAGGAGGGTCAATGTGTGCCTCTGCTGATACAGACTTTTTCCACATAAACTGACCTTGTGCAGCATTTCTACTTAGTGAATTAAAATCAGTGGAGAGAGCCAGCCGTGTACAAGTCTCAGTGGCCTCATTTTATTATACGTACTTTAAGTATAGACTGTTAAGGAGGAACATGGCTTGAATGACGGTGAATAGTGATTCAGGCAGACAAAGCACAATGGAATCACTCGGTTCATCTCCTGATCTGCAGAATTCCGTGGCTGCAGGTCCTGACCTATCCTTCCTCTTTGTGCATCTGTAGCCTGCACTTATGATTTACATCTACTCTCCAGAGTTACTGCCATTTGTGCATCGCATACTGCAGTCATAACATCTAATATTGCTATCAATGTATTGTTTTTCTTTGGTTTCCCTCTTCTCAGTCCAGAAGGTCACCGTCCTTCATCACAACAGATGTGTACCAATGTGGTAATCGTTGGTGACCTAACGCACTCCAGTGAGGCAGCTTGCTCTGAACACAGGTTTGGATTTCTACGTGTTTTTTATTCCCTTGTATCCCAAGTCTCCACAGTTTAAGGATGGGCTGAGAGGGAGGTAGATGGAGGTCAGGGGAAGAGAACAACGGAAGGAAAATGCGATGTAAATCAACAAGCATCGTTATCAGCAGCATGCCAGAAGTGCATTAGAGGGACTTGTTTGTAAGGAAGTCTGAACCTGGCTGGTGATATGGAAGAGAGCATCTTGGGTTTTTTGGGAAGTGGTCAGACACTGGAGGAAAACCAAAGTGATCCATTCCTGGCTGCACCTGTGCTGTTTGAAATCCCACTTGTGCCTGTTTCCTTTGGTGTACGTCCTTTGGGCCCATACCAACCTGAAATTGTCTGGAAGCAAAGCAGAAGCTGTTGAGATATAAAAATGCCCATTTTGCACTTTCAAACTAACACTGCCAGTACGCTGTAAATGCTAGCTGTGCGTTACCCCCATGCACAGAGGTGCAGTGGCACGTGCTGCACCCTGTGCTTCCACTGACCAGAGACCTCCAGGAGGTCTTGAACCCGAGATCATAGAATTATTTAGGTTGGAAAAGACCTTTAAGATCATCAAGACACCATTAACCTAGCACTGCCAAGATGAGACATTAAGGATGGATTTTCTTCTCCAAGAAGTGGTGAGACTCTTACTATTATTTTATCGTTGTGTTTTGGTATTTAATATACAAGGACTTGACAAAGTACTACTGTATAATCCTCTAACAATACCCATTTTGTCCCATAAAATTATTATATCCAGCCTTAAAATGTTAAATATGTCACCATTAGGGTAGAGTGTCATAAAATTCAGTTTATAATATTAAAACTCAAAAATGACACAATGTTATCAATTACATTCCTTGGTAATCAACTATCTTCATTTTTCTTTAATTTTGCATTTTAGTATAACAAATTGAGATTAAAACTGCAGCCTCCGGTCTCTTGGAGGTGAATGGCAGTAAAGTTACAAGTAAAGTGATAAGAAAACAAATCATATGGAAATCTAATATTTAATAACATTTCAGACAGATCACAGAGATTTAAGACCCTGTGCTGTAACCAGCATTGGATCAGGGCAGATATGCTAGTAATTGCAGAGGGAAATTCTCTCATCTCCTTGAAATAAATGCAGATCATCAGTGGAAGGCTGGAAATATGCTGAACAGCTAGTATAAAACTGAGATGTCTTTCTGGTAGGATTTTTTAAGATTTCTGTTATGCTCCCAGAACACAGACATTGGTGTTACATTGTTTGTTTTTAACTGGGGAATTCGTATATTCCCCGTTCCCATCCATTCCCCGTCACCTTTCCAGCTGGTGCTGTGGTATTGCACATCTTTCATCTGGACTCTTACATTTCTTGAACAAATGTAGGGAAAACTTCCCTAAAAGTGAAAAAAAACCCAAACACCCACAAACCCACAAAAGACCTTTAAATGCTTTTATGCATTTCTACTTATTTTCTACCTTTTTATATATCTTTATCCTGTATTTTATTTTTATAATACCAGAATGTAACAAAATTGTATTTTTTTCAGCTCGTAAAGGACAAGATCTCCTTTTGAAAATTTGTTCAACCGACAATGAGCTGATGGCCAAGTTGCACAATAATGCAAAAAAAAAAAAAAAAAGTTACACTTGAGTTAGCGGGGCTTTCTTTGCACGTAATGTACATATCAATTACTTAGTGATGCATTATACGGTATAATCTAATTCAGCATGTCAAACTTTTCAACCCAATTTATAAATTCAGCTGCATCAGCCTCTGCATCATTTACACCAAGTAATTTTTAGCTTCTCTAGAAATCAGCTCCTATGGAAAAAAATGGCTAGATTTATTGTATGTGTTATACTCTGGGACCTAGTTTGCTCAGTGAGCAAAATGAATGCAGTGAGTTTCACACAGTAGAACTCGATATTGTATTTTGTATGCTGAGCCTTTTTCTTTCTTTTCTCTCTCCCTCTTTCTTTCTCTATTTTCCCCCCTCTCCAATAGAGCTATCCAGTCTTGAATATGTCAGTGTGCCTTGAATGTGCAGTCACATTCTGAGGTATGTCTTTGAACTCTTCAATGGTGCTTTGCATTTCTTTGAGAGCTTTTATGGGAAGGAAATAGAGAAATGTGGACTAAAATGCTGTGCAGTTGTCTCATTATTTCTCTTCCATTAAAAAAAAAAAAAAAAAAAAAGATTTAGTTTTTGTTAGACAGGGACACCTCCATTGCATAGTATATTCAGCATCCACTGTGCATGGCTCCATACTGATAACTTGCAGACAGCATGGGGTATGGCGTACCAATTTAGAAGGCCAAGACAATAGTCCTGTATCTGCTCCGAAGAAAGAAATTATCACCCCCAGCTAGCAATTACTTTGACAAAAGGATAAATTGATTTTCAACATATATTTCATTCTTGGCCATTATACTGAATTTTATTTTTTAAAATAGCAACCCCCCCCAAAAAAAAACCTAGAGAAAGATGAATACTAATGGCTAGTAATCAGAGGATAATAAAGTGTGACCAGAAAAATTAGAAGCTCCCCTGCAGCTCTAATTAAGCCAGTAGGACACATATCTGCGGAAGGATGGCAGAATGGGACCTGTACGTACATGCTCCTCTTTCAGGCAGGATTCTGTCACCCTTCCTCAGGCAGCGTAAGGGTTTGGTACCTCAGCGGTCACAAGCAGCAGGCAGTTGTGTGGGGTCATAGGGCGGCATTTGGCAAGTTCCAGCTGGAAAAGTGGGTGCCTCACCACCCGACACACAGCGCACAGGCTGCCCTCACCCGTCCCCGTACCGTGGGGGTGTTAAGTCTGGGTGCTACCAGCCAGAGAGAGATAAATTAAAGATATTTAAGGAGAGATTTCACAAAGGGTTATTCTGGTACATAAAAAGGGAAGCCAATAAAAGTGGTACAGAGGAGTACTCATAGAGATTGTACTAATATATTTTATGAGGTGTCTTTTAATTAAATTTACAGTTTAACAGATTTTATTTCTACGTGTGTTCAGCATGAAGAGGAAAGGGGACAGTCTGAGATAGTTTTTCTAGAATTGAGGCAAATTTTTTCCTCGTAGTTGCAAATATATCCTTTGCTCAGTGACTATGTTTATCTTTTAAGTGGTGGGGAGTATGGGTTTACTATCTCAGTTAATTCTCTGCTCTAACACCCATAAAGTGTAATGCATTAAACAAGTTTCATTTTTAAAATCTATTTTGCACATGCCCTTTTGACAGAGACATTCCACAAGCAGATATCTTTTTATACTGTACTTGGGGCACAGCATCTGACAGATCACTGTATAACCTGAAGTAAAAGTATTGGTGTAAAATACAGGACTGTATACATGGGATTTAATCCAGAGCACTCAGCCAAAAGAAATACTGAACCACTGCTAAATCATCCTAATGAGTTAAGTATTGTGTGTGGTTTTGTTATTTTAAGCAAATGCACTCGTATTTGTTTCTGGAACTGTAAGGGATCAGTCAAGCAAATGTTTCCGTGAAAGGAAAAAAAAAATTGTTCGTAAAACTTACACTGCCTTACTTTCTTGGTGGCAAAGTATTTAAAATAATTGTTCAATGAAAGACTAAACATTTTCTTGGAAAAGTCATTTAACTCAAGAATTAGCCATATAGGGTGTCCACTTCACTGTGCAAAATAATAAACTCCATTCCTTCTTTTTCTGTTTTAGCTTTAATACATAGCCATCTTCATAAAATCCATATGTTACATATAACTAGGCATTTTCATTTGAAAAAAACCCCAGCAACCCAAACCTACAAAGAATTAGGCTTGCAGGTCTAAGAAAAACATTTGCCTGGTGTCCAGTTTAAATTGAGGGTGAGGGGGTGGAGGGAGGGGCGAGGTAAGAAGGAAACGGTGCATTTCAGCCCAGGCTCACCGTTGGGTTGCCAAAACAGGGGCTTCCACTGGGAACAAACAGAACGGCCTCGGCCTTTACGCTCTTCTCCAGTTTTCTGTGGGTGTAGGGATTAAGTAACTACTGCAGTTCATACACGGTTTCCTTCCCAGATGTGAAACATCTCCCAGACAGCTTGGCTGGGAGGTTTGGAAACATCTGCTGCTCTCTCTTCTCCCATCCCCACCTCCCAGTCATCCAGATTGCGATGGGTATAATAATGGGAAACAAAAGGGGTAGTAATTCCTGGGTATTATCATTGTTTGCTTTTGAAGAGAAGTTTCTTTTCATGCTTTGCACTTGCTCCTGTGGGTAGTGAAACAAGGAGGCATAAACACAGCAGTGTTTAGCAGGGGTAACTGGTGGGTAACACGCCTTCAAAATTACTCTGGTTGGTAGGAGGGCCTCCAGCCAAGGACCATTTGATGTGCAACCTGGGGCAGTGGGGGGGCACAGCAAAACCAACTTTGTTGTATTTTTTGAGGTCTCTCAAATCTTGGCTCACTCAGAAAAAGAGTTCATTACAGGTGTAATTTAGGGCAGTCACATGTGTGACCCAGTGACCCGGGGGTTCTCCCATCAGCCGTGTGTTGCTGGAGTCCATCAAGCTGGGACCGTGCCATCTCCCGGTTTTGAAATGCCACCCATGATCTCAACTGTCCATTAATCAAGGATTGTCCTTTGGAAAAGCCTTCAGATGGTCATTTATGGCAATGTGTGAGACTCACAGGAACAGAAGAGAAGGACCCTCCCTACTGCAGGCTACAGCCTTTTCCTTAGTGGTCACCAGGCAGTCTCAGTCCCAGCAGCACTGGTTTGCACATACACAGAATGTAAATACGTTGTTCTGGCTGGATTTCCTGAGTTCACATCCCTCCCCTCCAAAAAAAACCCCTCAACCCAACCACTTTAGAAGATATTTCACTGAGCAGCACCTATAAATAAATGATTTAAGGGATTTTTCACTCTACAATACAGAAAGACCAAATCCACTATAGAACTGTTTTTTTGCTTTTTCTTATAAATCTTTAGTATTTAAAAATTACAAAAAGGCACCATTCTGTTTACAGGATTTTTTTTTTTTTTTTACATAATACTTCTCACCTCTTTGAGATAAAATACACTTCAGCTAAGTGTCTTACTGGTGTATTTTTTTCCAGCTGTAGCCATACAGCATAGCTGTAGCCATTTGGCATAGATGTCACCACTTCCAAAGAGTGGAGGCCTGTAAACACAGAGAGTGTGGTTTCAGTTTTATCATGACGGGCTAAGGCAGTGTGTCCATTACCAACAGCTGGAAAATGAGACAATGACTAAAAGTGGCATTATTGTGTTTCTCATGGATGTTTTACTAGGAAAGTTCAGAGAGGGGGAGACACTTGTGATAGAGACAGCTCAACAGAGATTTTTTGCTTGGTGTCACATGATAGTTTTAAAAAAATTCTGCAAAGAGATGTCAGAGGTGAGCCGAACAGCTTGAATCTAGTGCAAAAATCAATGCACACAAATTGTTTAGGTCCCAGTTCTGCGCTACGATATGTGTGTATGCCTACAAATTATAAATAAAACTGACAAATCATGCCTTTGGCGTTTGTCACCTACTTTATCTCTGCCACAGGTTTCTGTCTCGAAGTGAGGTCAGTAGATGTTTGCATAGCTACCGTAACCTCCTCTTTGCAGGAGGGGACAGCAGAGCCCTGGCAGGACCCGGTGTTGCAGGCAGTTTAGAGAGGGTGATTGCCTCTCCCCTGTCTCTGTTTGTTCACCTATGCTACAGCCTGCTCTCCTGAGCAGCTTCGCTCTCAGCCTTCTGCTGAGTAAGGCTATTTCTACACGGCACCTTTTTCAGGCAGAAGCACCCACGCTGCCCCACGCTGGGCTGACCAAAAGGCCACCACCAGCCTGAGCTCAGCCCTGCAGGCAGGTTGGCCGCTGTGTGCAGCCCTGATAAACCGCCTGCAGGCTGGCCTGCCGGGAGGGACAGCAAGTCAAGCTGTGGCAGCTCAGGTAGAGGCAGAAAACGCTTGTGTAAGCCAGACAAACATCACAGAGGCTGTGTCTCGACTCTGCTCCGGTTTCCACACTTTAACGCCTTCTTTAGTGTTATGGCTCTAAGTGAAAGTTAACGTTGATTATGCGGCCAGGACATATTATGTTACTTGACTGTCGGGCGCTAAATGCATTTGCAGTATGGTATTTGATTATAAAATGTTAACAGCGTTTGTGGTATTGCTACAGATCCCAACTACTAACAAGGCTTTACTGTGCCAGTCGTTTTACAAATCTGGAGTAAAAGACAGTCCTTGTCTCTGAGACTGTGAAGTTTAAAGAGAGACGTGTCTGAGTACTGAGCATACGCAGAGAGAAACTCAGTAACTTGCCTGAAGTCTTAATAGCCAGTCAGTGCGAAAGCTAGGGATAAAAAACATGTTCCCTGGGCCCTGGTCATGCTGTGCTCACTTGATCACTTCATTTTTAAATAAACCTCGTGTTTAAAGTGCTGTTTATGACTGTGGTTCCAAGGGAAGTTGATAAGGTCAATGCACAAGCACCTAAGACAGAAGAGAGTTATCTTTGAAGGCGCCGTAGTGCACAGGCACTGCAAACATGGGCAGGGGTGGCGAATTTTGAAGAATGGTGGTATAATAAACTGAGTTAACCTGTGAAGTGGGGAAAATATCAGACCTTCTTGTCTGAGCAAGTGTCAGGATGTGGGGGAGTAATGAAGCAGAGGAGAGAAAAGCACAGGGGAGAACATACGGATGTGTCTTCTGCTCTCGCGGTCACAGGGGACGGGTTGCGGCATTCTGAAACACAGTGAAATGTGCTGCAGCTGTAAGGCAGACGATCAGAATAATCCACTAAAATCTATATGCATATATGGAGATATAAGTGTCTGTATATACAAGCACAGAACGTTCATTTATGGTAGAAAGTTCATTAAAATTGTATTTAATTTTATGTCTTTATTTAGTTGAGAATATGTAATTCACATTCAAGTTCCAACAGAAGCTAAAAATATCTCATCTAGCTAAATCACAGTGGGTGTCTGGTACTTCAAAACTGCATGAGTAACCGATGGGACATGGTAGCGATCTGGTGGCAGCTTTTCTCTGTTCTGACCCCAACAGTGGCTCCTCCTGTTCAGGATCAGGGACGGACCAGCACTTGAATTTATTTATCACCTTCAGTTTTAACATTTACAATGTATCAAATATTTTCCTGAATATTGTACTTTTATGTAACAAGGTTTTAAGGAAAATATTTAAAGGGTAGAGGATTTACTCAAGGAAGAGATAACAAATATGGTATTTATCTTAACAAAATTATTTCTAAATTAAATTCATTTTCTTCGTATTATTTGTAACCATGCAACATGGGATTAAGTCTTCTGTTGCTGAAGTGGGTCAAAAAGCATTCCCTGACTTCTATGTAAACAAATGGTTTCCTTTGGTCTCATTTTAGCAAAATATTTTTGTTCCAGCTTAACTAAAAGTGGGCTAGAGGCCTGTTGGTGTTCCACAGTCTGAAGTTGGTGTAAAAGCTTTGATGAATGCAGATTAACTGCTTAACTAGTAGAAGAAAGCAGCTTCTCTTACAAATTGTTTGAGTTGGTCACCTTTTCTATCACTGGCCCGTGTGGAACAGAGTTTGTGGTGTCAGTCCAGTTCTCTTTCTTTGTGTTATCAAAACAATCTCCGTTTTGGAGTGTTGCTCCCTTGAATTTTGAATAAATGTACATACCACAGGCAGCCAGAAGTCGTCAGGCTCAAGGGTATGCCTTCCTACTTGTGCTGACAAACAGCTAGAATAAGTGAAGGGGTGCCCATCTGCCACCTGTTCTTTTCAACCAACCATGTGAGAAAGTTTGCTTTCAACACGGTTTTACTGCTTTGATCCCATTCCTTCATGTCTTTTACTGCTTCTTACTTTCTATTCTCTATTACTTGTCATTGTTTCCCATTATTAATCCTTCCTTACCCTTGATATGTCCCCCAGGGCTCTTATTCTGTGGGTGGTGAGCACTGTCCCATGCATGAAACTTCTTTTGTCATCAGGGGATGACTGATGAGTTTTTTCTGAAATCCCATGAAAGCTCAGAAAACTAGCTCTCATCTGTGTCCCTGTAGAGCAACCCTGACACTTACTAGTGTGCTTTTTATGTGTTTACTCTAGGTATTAAAGTGCGCTGGGGCATGCTGGGGCAGTGCCGCATCTGGATGAGAGTGGCAGAGATCCTTTCTTGTGCATTTCAGGCTCCCTCTGTGTAGGCCAGGTGTACCAGATACTCTGTTCACCTGGCGGTGTCCTGCCTCCTACAACCTGACTACAATGTTGGAAAATTGGTAGCATTTCAGGCTTTCAAACCATGAACAGGGGGCATGGCTAGACCCGTGATGTTATTTTCAGCCTGTCCTGCAGCTGATCATTCTCCACCTCAGATTCCCATAGAAAATGTCCTTAGCTTTGCTTCTGAGCTCATGTGATTGTTGGCTCTGGGTCATACCCTTTTCCAATCCTGCAGAATGGAAAAATGGTATCTGCCTTTCCTTTGGTTCTGCTGCGCATTTGGATACGTGGAAAGTAAAATAAGACGAGGCACACGTGATTCCACCCCACTGAGTTTGGTATCCCTGGGGGCTTGTGAAGCCTGATCAACGAAGGTACCCATGCCAGAACCTGCTGTTGCAGGAAAATGACATTTCCTAGGTAGGTATTCCAGACAGACTTCTGCCTGTCACAGATAGGCTTTTTGATATCTCTTATGATGGAAAAGGTATTGCTCCTTTGTAGTAAGAAAGATGGAGCCAAAGGATCAGTTGTTCTTCTTGGAGTATGACTAGACCTGTGTTCTCAATTTCAGCTCCTAATGCCTTGAAATACTTTCTCAAATTTAAAAGAAACCAAGTTTACTATCACCTCAGATACAGTTCATGTGTCAGTAGTCTCTCCCCATTGCTGCCCATCTGAAGGTGAGATTGTGTCCTTCTGCTCCCCTGGAGCGTGGGTTGGTTCCAAGCCATTGCAGCAAATCACCCCAATGTGGAGTCTCTCTGCTCTTTATGGCTGAGTTCAGTTTAAACCAGGAGATACATTTAAATGCTTGACCTCCTTCCTCCAGATCTGCAGCCTCCGGATGAAACAATGCACAGCTGTGACATCAAAATTCAAGTTTTATACTCGGGAGGCCAGGCCATTCAGACGTTTTCAACTTGTTGCAGACAGGTGAAAGAGTACCTACAGAACTGGGCAATCATTTGGTTATTAAGACATGTCATAGACCTGCAGAGGTGGTGTCCTCTTTGTTGACTACGGATCAGTCTGCCAAAGCTCCGTCCATGCAGGGAGCATCCCTCCAGACTGTGTCTCTCATTGATATTCACAGGACATCAAGAAATTCCTCTCACATCTGAGCTTATGAAACACTGAGACATCCAGAAATAATGCTGGATTTGGCAGGGAGGTGGCTGAAGTTGCTCTTTGAACAAAGAATTTTGATACTGACTTCCAAGTGCCACCTCTCAATTGGATTGTAAATTGAAGGGAACTGGGGGCCAAAGATGTCTACCAACCCATATGCATGGCCATATATTTATTTAGCGTAAGGAGGTAGACCCTAAATACTTGTTTTGGAAAATTTAGGGTGAAAATGTCTCCAGCTTTAGCTAGAGGGGACATAAACCCACTCAAAGTCAAAGTGTGTGTGTGGAAAGTGCCCCTGTCAAGTATTTTGGTTGCTGTGTATTCACTGGCACTCACTGACATCTGAATTAACTACCTCAGCAGGAAGACCACAGGCTAAATGATCTTCCAGCTGCAATTTTATTTGACTCAAAGGTTGGGACATCCTGGTGAAGCTCTGTGATGGTATAGAGAAGCCCCCACCGCACCAGGCCACCCCTTTGGTTATTGCTATTAGAAATCACTTCCAGGTAAGAGAGTCATAACCGACCTGAATAAAATACAGATGGTCTCTCGCTGCGTGTGACTTAGAGAACTTCAGTTCAGTTGAGGTCCTCTCACACACACACGACTGAATCTAGTCGTGCACTGTGAATGTTATACCCTTTAAAAATGTTTTCCTTGAAATACATGAGAATGTAGAAGAGCACCCCAAGTACTCAAATATCTGGGAAACCAGCTTAGTATTGTTTGACAAATCCTCCCTGCTGAGCTAAATCAACCAATTAGTCATGCTAATGCTTGTTAGTGACATTTCTGTTAGAAGAACAGTGCAATTTGGCTTTATTTCCAAATTCCAGCAACAAAAAAAAAATACCGTGTATTGATCCTGTATTGCAAATGAATGATGTTTCTGCGCTACTGAAACTCAAAAAGTGCATGATTGGTTACACCTTGCCACCATCTGCCGAGGCAACGACGCAGTAGTATTCTCACACCTTCCAGTAAAATTTCATGATATGCATCCCAGCAGAGACCATTAAATCAAACTTGATACGGGCATGGCTACTTCTCTGAGAAAAGTATAACAGGCCTAAAGAAGCACTAACAGTTGGCTCACGTAATCTGAACCTATTAATTGCACGAGCGTCCACCTCCTCTTTGTGCTCAATTAGGAGTCCATTTTGAAAGGGCGGTTCGTCTGTAATGGGTTAACTGATGCCACGGTAATAGAGGAGCTATAACATGATAAACAAATATAGTTTAATGCACCCTGCTTTGAATGCAGAGTTCATATGTATTCCAGACAAAAGGCCAAACAAATTTACAACACTTCATGCATTTCTATAGCTGAGCATTTTTTACTGAAGGATATGTAAATCCTGCACTAATCAGAGGTTCTGGGATTCCAAATGCCACTAAAGGTTATGACCTGAAGCCCTGCTAATAGATGACTGTGGGCATAGACTAAGTACTTCTGAATGACAGCAACCACAGGGTGTTTTGCATGAAAAGTAACCTCTAATAAATGACCTCTGCTTTTTTCCTTTCAAAGCTATGACAGTAATGAATATGAAAGGGGGAGCTTTGTACACACCGGGTGTTATTTACACCTAAATACTGCAAGAGTGTGGATGGTGTGTGAGGGTTTCAGTTCTGCTGAAAACGGAGGAAAGGGTGTTTTCGCTGCCTTAACAAACACTGCTGCACTTCTGCTGACTTCATTAATAACCCCTTTCTTAAACAGTGGTGCCAAACAACAAGGTCATGTTATTAAAGGAAAAATTTTCTCCTTCCTTATATGTGTGTGTATATAAATACCTGTATAGCTGAATGTATGTATGTATGTATGTATGTATGTATATATGTTTACTGGATGGGTTACAGGCTTTATGTGAAATTTCTTGGATTGCTGATAGAAGCATTCAAATATCTGCTGTTTTGTGACCTTTAGTTAGGCAGAACACTGTGTCTTTGGTGGTGTGAACAAAACAAGGATGTTTTTAATGACAGAGAGTCTCTCCTTGTGGATGATATTTTCACTTGGTCTTCTTGCAGGAAAACAGTTCTGAGATTTTTTTTCTGAAATGCAAGCAGAACCAGAGCTCTGGGGGAAAAAAAAAAAGAATTTTCTTTGAGTGATGGTGATCAATTGGTGAAACTTTTCACATCTTGCTGGAGATACTGGAGGGAGAATAAAGCAATTATGAGTGGGCCATCTTGTCTGCTCTCCTACCACCTCAGGATTGTTCCCAGTCACATACATTGCTTTGCCTTAGCCCCCCTTCATGTAGATAACTTGCAATGTGTCCTTTATGGCTCTGGGGGCTCCTTTTCCCTTTCCCTTTCCCTTTCCCTTTCCCTTTCCCTTTCCCTTTCCCTTTCCCTTTCCCTTTCCCTTTCCCTTTCCCTTTCCCTTTCCCTTTCCCTTTCCCTTTCCCTTCCCTGCCCCTGCCATGTCCCTTTTCAGTGTGTAAGGGCAGACCAGATGGGGGAAGGCAGGCAGGCAGGAGGCTGCTGTCTCCTCTTTGAAGCTGGGAACAGCCATGCAGGTCCCTTTACGACCAGGCAGGCAGAGGGATCGTGTAGGGACACTGTCGCTGCAGAGGAAACCAGTTGCATAGGGTGTACGTAACCAGACCCCCCAGGGTCACACCGGAGACCCCTGAGCCGGCACGCTGAGGCGCAGGCTGTGTGTTTGAGACGTGGGGTGCGGATGTGCCGGCCTGGGACCCAGCAGCACAGGGCCAGTGCAGCGGCGGGGATGGACTGGCCCTCGGCTTCCCTCGGCCAGCCGGCATGCTGGCACTGCAGCTTCCAGTTTGGGAGCCTGTGTGCCGAAACCCCATCGCAGGCTGCCTTGGCAGTCTGCCTGGTGGGGGTACAGAGGGCCCAGCACCTTCGGGATGCTCAGGTGCCATTCTTGCTGCTGGAAAGCTCAGCCCTGTATGGTGTCACCAGCACATGCTGCTGTGCACAGATGGCCTAAAGACACGTCATGCATGGCACTGGGGTGACTCTGACACTCCGCTTGCCCCCAAACCCCATTAGCTACCCTGTGCAAAGCCTGTTTATTTGGGATTTGAGCACACAGCGTGTGGCCTATGAAGAGAATCTTCCGCAGCCTAATGCGCTTCATACCCCAGGAATCCGTCACCTGATATTCAGCACAAGTCTTTTGCTTTTCTTAATATTATCCAAATATTTTTTCATTAGTTAATTTTTAATGCAGATTTTTTTATGTGTGGATCTTAGTTATGTTTGTTCAGGTATGACTGCCATTTTGTTAGGTGGCAATTTTGCCTGAGTAAGGAGGCCAAAGCAGGGCTTTAAAATGCACTCCTCATAAAAAATTAAAGAGCTATTCTTTATTTACATATTTACACAACACTCAATCCATCGTGTAAAGCTTTCTCTGCCTTAAACCCAAATCTCCGGGGTGTATTCTGTGCCTGGGGAAATTGGATGGCTCAGAGAAATGATAAAGAGATATCTGTCCATCCACCTATCTGTCATTTTTTATACCATACTCATTACCATGGTCTCTGAGCTACTATTACACGTATGGAGCCTTTCCCATTTCAGTACAGAGCTGGTCAGCAGAGACAGCAAAGCCATCATTATTTTCTGAAGAGCATAAGCCTGCAGAAGGACCGGCTCCTCAGCCTGCAGTGGCCGTTTGGCAGCAGCCAGTTTGTACAGAAGACAAATCCCTTTTATTAGCTGCCTGGGAAGTCTGGTTTGGTTTCTGGAAGATGCAGTTCAAATGGACTATGTGCAGAGAGTTAGCCTTAGGTATCAACATTGCTGTTCCCACATTCACTTCACGTCACCTCGAGAGAGAGTCTACCTCTTCCCTGCCTCCCTGACAGCTGCTTACCAGGAGGGGAACTTCAACTCTGAAAAAGCATCAAAAGACCTGGCAGCTTTAACTTGGATAGACTGTCCGAGGGAGTCTTCAAATTAACAGAAATAGCTGCATTTCTCATCCTCTTGCATGTAACTCTTTGGCCACTTTCAGGCCATGTCATCACACATTTGTTTCATTCTTACCCTGGGGTCCACCTGTTTCTTTGCAGAATTCGCTTATTGTCTTTTGACTTGTGCTTCAATTTCAAGCTCTGGAGGATGGTGGCTTTTTATTAGGTTGTATTCAGGGCCAGCCAGAGTGGGGGCCTGATCCTTGACAACGACCTGCAGGCATTCGGCAGACAAATATTAGTTAACACTGATCATTACTAAGCATAAAGTAACATCACCACTCCACAGCTCGCTCCAAGGATGACTTTGTAACAGCTGCTCTTGCCCGTGATCATACCAGCACTATTAGCCATCCTGTTGCCCATTTGTTTTAATCTTTTTTTCCTCCTGTGTTAAGAGGAGAAGTGTCAAATCCATCTTAGTGTGCCTATCAGTTCTGTCGCACACACGGCAGCAGCCTGGAGCCCCCTGTGCTCCCAGAAGGGCTGCTGCTGGGATGCGGCAGCATGACCTGGGCATAACACTTGGGTGTGGGCTCCAGGATCTATAGGATGGATGAATGCTGCAAACAAATACCTTCTCCTCCCCATGTTCCTGTGTCATGGAGCAGCAGAGGGATAATTTTGTTCTTCTTTTATTGGTAAAGGGCAGAGCAGTCTGTCCCAAATCACCAACCCGAGAACAAGTACAGAGCCTAAATCTCCAACTTGTCCCTCCTCTACCACAACCACCCCTCTCATTCAAGCACCCCTCTCACCCCAGCCTGGCTCAGGTACGCTGTAGTCTGCTCTCCGCTTTAATTTAGAAATAGATGCAGCCTTCATCAGTCAGTCAGCAGGAGTGGCATCCTGCATTCAGTTCATGAAATGTATCCAAGACTAAAAGAGGAGGAAGATTGTGGTTTTGAAATAAATGTAGGGAAAAAAATTGTAAATGGCAAATGAAGAGCTGGAACCCCCCTCAGGCCAGACTCTGACAGGGCTTCGCAGATCATCTGTATCTAAAATTGGAAGGTTTTGATTCAGGCTTTCCTGTTCTTCACTTATAAAAATCTTCTGGCACAACTACAGGTCAGCTGAGTAGAGCCAGGACAAAACTCAAAAAGGGACGATTAGTATAACTTGAAAGGCTTCATGGAAGTGTTTCAAGCTTGACAGGTTTGTGGTGGAAGTCTGCCCTTTTTTCCTGGTCAGCTGTAGGGACCCTGGGCTTCTGGCCACAGATTTGGGATTCCTTTAATGCTGGAGTCCTTTGCAGCCTTGGAGGACCTTATTTTAGGACTGATGACTGACTGGTGCTCCAAAAAGATACCATGGGACATAGTACAGTACTTTGAACTTTTTCTTTTCTCTTCCTTTCTTATGGTTGTCTTATGGAGGCAACAAAAATTAATTTTCTAGTAATGTACAATAGAAATGCATTTTCTTTTGAAGATTACTGACCAGATTTTGAGCTCTTTCCAACCAGCCTAACTCAATTGATACTTCTGATTTATGCCAGCCTAAGGAAGAAATTAGGCAATTTACATTTTAACTTCCTCTCCTAGGAACAATCCTTTCATTTCTGAAATCCGCAGATGAAGAATGAAACTCTAAAAAACCTGCTCAGCCTAGCCATGGCTTGACTGCAGGACCCTGACGGCAGCAGTCTTGCACGGTGCAGTAAAGAGGCAATTAAAAGTTTTACTATCCGTTTTATCATCTCGGTTTTTACAATAAAGAGAGCTGTCATTGTTTTAGGATTATTTTACCTATGTCTATTCATTTTGTTTCATTGTCTTTACACGTCTTACTCCCATTTCGTGCTGCTTGGGTTCTGCCCTTTTCAACTCCTCATGGATGAGTGGGAAAGAAAGAGGACTGGCCAACAAATTGGGCAGGGAGAGAGTGTGAAAACTGAACTTCCATGCTGATCTCTTCCTCCACCTAGGAGGAATAAAAATACCTTAATTTTTCTTTTCCCCCTTCTATTTTCATGGTGCCTTTGCATCTTACAGATACGCTAGGCTATTGTTGCTTATGTGGTCAAACTGTACAACTATATCCATCACTGACTGCATGTATTTTAATGGTCTTGGAAATACAGGCAAAGGTATGATCAACGTGCTGAGATATAGGTGGGAAAAACAAAAGTGTTTTTGAGTCTGGGATTTGGAGGAAAGTAATCGAAGAAAGGCTGGCAATGGAGACAATGGGACAAGAGAAGACCGGAGATGGGAAGGCAGAAAGTAGACGTGCAAGACATTTCAAAAGGCACCTTTGGGGTATTTTAAGTTGTTTTGGTAGTTTTGAAAATCGCAGTAAGCAAATACTTGTACCAATAGAAGCTTAAATTATCTCAAAATTGTGTGTATTGTAGCTTTAAACTTCATGCTTAAAAAATAGGGATAATCATGCTTGAACTCAGATGCTTTTCTTTCATACAGACAGGAAAAGTTCTTGAAATACTCAGTTTGGGGAGTCAGGACGGTATGTCTTCCAGGTGTCATGCAAGTTCAGAAGTCTTGCAATTTAAAAACACAGCTAAATACTGAAAATCTGTTCTGGGAATATTCATTCCAATTTATTAAAGAATTAGGGTCCAGCTGTGCTTACTTTCCACAATGGTTTGCTTTTGGGACATTTTTCATTTGCTTTTCCAGCAGTTTCTGTATCAGAAACATTGTTTTAAATGTCACAGTTGTCAAATCAATGAACTAAAACAGTATCACATGGCTTAATTTGAAAAAGTCATGCACTTGGAATTTCAGATTTGGAATAACAGGCTTCCTGATCTGTTCACTGTCCCTCAGCAGTTGAAAACAGAGAAATTGGAGTAAGGTTAGGCTATGCCCTATCCCACAGGGCTGCACAGAAGAAGGAGGAGGGGAGGACATCTGCTTATGGTGTGTTTAACCTGGAAGTACATATCTGTAATGAAAATTCAAATCCCAGCCAAAAAGTTGCTGTTTTGTCTATATCTGTCTATCTATCTTTATTTAATTTTGTCTCTGAAGGGTTTACCCAAAGTCCATCTAAGTTTCAATAGACTTTGATTAGAGTTTAATGCAGTCCCTGTTGCTGCCTACTGAAAAAACACCAGGGAAAACTCCCTGATGTCAAGAGGAATAAGGTTCTTTGCTTTAGGCTGACAATCTGGTACCACTGTAGAAAAACCCTTTACCTGACACACGGTTTATTTAGGATACTAGGAAATACCTCAAGATGGACATCTACAAGCTGAGGCACCCATAACCATGTCTACATCTGAAATCTAGGTAACCAGAGTGGCAGTCATGGGTGAGGGTCACGGAACAGTCTTTCTTTCTCCAGTTTTTTCCTCCTAATCCAGTGGCTTGCTGTCCCCGGCTTTTTCTTCCCGTATTCTTCACAGCCCTCCTACCTCCCAACACTTAGATGTTAGTATAGCCACAGAACTTTGCAGAGCACCAAAATTTATCAAGTCCCTCTCTAAGATGCTTTCTTCTCCTTGCTGAGCATGGCATGTCAGGGATGAACCAAAGAGGGGGAGCTCAGTGCATAAGGAAGTATGGGATGGTGAGATCCATGGGATGCTTTCAAAAAGGAATTTTGCTTCAGGTTTTTCTTCTGTGCTCTGGAGTATGGATTAAATAGGCAAAATATTAAAATGTCTGGAAAATCAAACCACTGGATAGGATACATTTTCCAGTTAATTTCAAAGAATCACCTTTACCCATCCCTTTGTTTTAACCTTTACTGTATAAGGGAAATACCAGCAAAGAACTTGGCTGGTTTAACAGAAATGCCTACTTTCTAGCCTGCTTTTTTTTTTTTTTTTTTTTTTTCCTGGTGAGTATAAAACTTTTGTCCTTCTAAAGAAGAATAAAAGGTCATGTGCTTTGTAGGTGTGTGCTTAGAGAAGAACAGTTATAAAAAAATGATTTGGATTAAGATGGTAAGGAGGAAGACATGCAAAAGATTACAGAAATGTTTTAAAAATTGGAAAGATTTGGATTTATTTTACTTATCTGCTGGCATCATAATCTTCAGTGTTCACGTTTTCAAGCTTTAGCTTGCAGTCATTATTAGAAATTTACGTTCAAAAAATAACATGACTGACAGACATCCTTGCAGATATTTGCAAGTGGAGGTTTACAAAAAGGTAGTGGTATAATATGAAGTTTTGTTTAATTATGAGATGGTGGTGGGAGAGACTTCTTTCACTAGGCAATGTTGGGAGAACATATCTTGTTAGCAGTAACAAGCATACTTGCTGCAGTCCCAAAGTTTCTCTGCCTCACCGTAGTCACAGGTTAGGTTCATCCACTCAGGTATGAGGTCTGTATCCCATGACATGAGAGAAGTAAATATAGCCATTCATCATATCAAAATGCAATATTACTACTTTACCAGATTTTCTGGCTCTTGTCACCTGCTTACCCTGCTGTAGTTACTTGTTTATCATCATCAGTCCCTTAGCAGGCCCAGCGTACATTCAGGCTGGTGTAGCACTACTGTAGAAAGTGTCTTCTGAGCAGAAATGGTGTGGTGTGTTGACTTGTGCCATGACTCTGTTTTGCTGATACAGCTCCACTGAACAGGGATGGGAGCTGCTTGAGGGTTCACCCAGCTTACAGGGAAACTGATCGAACTACGAAAAAGTGGTTTTGATACATAGGGTGATAAGGCAGTCTTCTGATTTTGCGTTAACAAACTCCTGAAGATTGGCCATCAACAGGGATAAACCACCCTTTATTTAAGTTGCATTTTAGATCCTGACTTAAATCTGTAAACTCAAAATCATGCTAAAGTGACAGTCCAGGCAACCCTGACTTTTCCCATCTCTCTCTGTCTGCAGTTTGAACATGCCTTTGATTTACAAAAATGTTTCTGCAAACTCTTCTTTTTTAAGCAAGCAGTGCAATTAAGGTTTGAAAGGTGGCTAATGTTCAATTAACTTTATTATATATACTTGCTGAATGGATATATATACAAGTATATATACAATATATACTTGGAGAATGGATCACCTTACCAAAATGTGAACTGTTACGAATGTGTGTTTATGTACTGTGCATTCTTAGCCTGTCTCAAGGTAAAAGTCTTGAAAGGATTTTAGATTTCCTAAATACATGCCTAGTGATTAGATCACAGTAAGTCTGAAAGGATCGTAATATGCCTATTATAAATTATTTTGTTTCAAAGGAATTATTGTAGTTAGTGGGTAAATATGCACCAGTGCCTTAGGGAATAACAGAAATTAAACCATGAAATGTATATAACCTTGAAAGTCTGAGTAAAATTCAAAACGCCAAGAAAAGAAGGCTGAAAATTTGGTCTGACACCATCCTTCTGTTGCCCTATGCTTCCTTTACATGCCAAAGTGTGTGTGATATAGCTTGGTGCATTTTAAGTGTTGCCTTTAATTTGAAGTTATGACGGCATGTGTTAAAAGACAAAACGTCAGCCAGATTGGATTTTCAGATTCAAACACACTTGAGGCTATGGTTTTAAGTCAGGGCTTAACTATCAATCTGACAAAGGACTTTTTATTTTTTTTCCCTGTTGGCATGTTTAATTACATGAACCTGAATGCTCAGATGAAGAAGAAGAACTGGTAAAACTTTTCTCAGCCATAGAACTAGGAGTGCCTTTATATCTTGCTAAATTCTAGGCTGTACCTACTCACAAAAGAATAACTGTGGTCAAGAATACTGGTCTCATTTGTACTGGCAAGACACGGTGTGTAATTTTTTCTTCCTGAGATGGCACAAATGTTCATGTTTTTGAGATTTTTGGAATATGGGGTATTTGAATTTTCAAGGGTAGTTCAGGTCAGTGTAGAGTACAAGGGGTAGTAAGCTGGTTGTTGGTAGTCCTGTGGTCTGAACTGGGATCCAGTAAGTCTTCAGTCACAGTCAGTGTGGTGGCTTTCACTGATGTGGTTCTCTGTAGCTGAGGGACTTAGCTGAGTGAGGTCTTCCTTACATGAAGGTATCCATGGCGTACATTCAGAGTTGATAGTAGAGGTGCCACAGCTGAGGTTCCTTCTTTAGAAATGGGATACAAGTCCAGACTTGCCAGACTTCTGGAAGCATTCTTGCTCTGTAACATTTTATCCACTTTGGTTTACTAACTCTGACTTTACTAGCCTCCTGAAGCTCTCTTCCCACACTTAAGACAGGCAGCGCTGTCCTTTGATGGCTATCTAGATGTTTCTTAGCAATAGGATTGAAAGATCAATGTAAGCCATTTAGTGATGTAGCTGCACTGAGACAATTTTGGATGCTATCAACTGTCTGCTTTGAGACACAGGTAAAGAGCAAATACCAAGGAGTTCCTTCACCACAAATCTATCAACAGGGAGCTCATTTCATCATTCAGACTGTCTGAAAAATCCCATACACAATGACATTACTTCAAGCCCAGAACATGAATACAGGTAGGCTAGGAGCAAGGAGAAGACCAGTTACTGAAATGAAAGGGTTATTCCAGCCCTCTGAAGGCACCGACCTCAACCAATTCCTCTGAGACCTTCTAGGTGAGTTGAAAAACCCCTACTTTTGCAAACCCTGTATACAGGAGAGCATTCAGTGGCCCTTCTTCCTACATTAGTCATTGAAATGGAGAATAACATGGAAAAGGTGAGGTACTGTTGCAGCACTCTCAAAACTATCAAGCTGCAACAAGGTCTTTTACCATCAGATACCAACATACTCTTCAGGCCAGTCCCTCTGATTCTCACTTCTGCTGCCTTCTCCTTGTGTCTCCTCATCCAGGGCATTTTCTCACTCTTCTCCCTCCCTCCTCTCTCTTCCTTGGCTGCCCAACCCCTTAACAGAACCAGCCACAGCTGCACCTTGTCCACATCAGCCAACCTGCTGCCGCTGAAGCGAGCCTACAGCTGTATATTATCAGTGTTAGTTAACCCAGCTTCATTCCTCTACAACAGGGGTCCTCAAACTTTTTAACCAGGGGGCCGGTGCACGGATGCAGTGGCAGGCAGTCATCTGCGGCTGCTGGGTTTCCCCCCCAACCCCTGGCAGGGGGGTGGGGGGGGTTCTGTAAATACCGGAGGCTGGATTGAGGACCCCTGTTCTATAAGGTACTGATATCACAGCCACCTCGTGACCCTGTCTGCCATAGCAAAGCTATTGAGTGCTGATACTACATCGGTGTTTGTAGTACTTGTCTTTTTCCCTGGCCTTCACCAATCTCTTCCTAAAGAACTGGGGCGATCATAACTCTGTGACTTTTCTGCTTTGGCAGAGAGGAGAAAAAGAAATGGATGAGGGGTCAGTGTCAGTGGGCTCCAGAAAGGGAGGGCAGAAGTACCATGGCAGGGGGACCACCACTTTCCCAGGCCACATGCACCACACCCAGGTGCTTGTCCAGCAGAAGTCCTCCTGCAAGAGCCCCAATGCCTGAATTACCAAAGTGCTGCAAAACACCACACAGAACAGTCTTGTGCTCTTGATGGATCCATGCACCCTGATACCAAATCAACAACTCTATGGTATTTTTAGGTGCTGACGCTTGCTTCTCCTTTCATATCATGGCATAAACTGCAGGAATTCACCATTGTGCCAGAGAATAGAAAAGTCACCAGCTGGGGAAGGCAGTTTAAATTCAACTATAATAATAGAAGTTGTTATATTAGTCTTTCGTATTCTAACACTGTATTATATTGCATCATATTATATTATGTCCAAGGGACACAGTGCAAGGCAAAAAGTGTCACGCTATATCTAGCCTTAGACAAAACATCATACATCTCCAATGGCTACTTCCAGAGTGCAGTGTTAGAAATGTAGCACAGGATAGTAGGCACCAGCTTTCAGAGATTAATGATAAATGTGCATTTAACACATGTATAGCAAGGGTATTTTAAAAGTCCCCCCAAACAAGCTGTGCTTAACATAAACGCATCTATACCCACCTTGGGCATTCAGAATACTTTCGTGTCGTGCTTGGCTTCTTTGTTATGCTGGAGGCAACCTGTTAACTATGGTGTTATCATTTAATGTTAAATTATATATGTATAGTTTGATATAATAATTAATTTTTAAGATTATGATTATGACGTATTGCAACTAGCAGAAAACATGCTACCTAAATCAAATTCGTGAGGGAGGTTTGAGAATCTCCTTGCTCCATTTATGCTGCAGGAGGAGTGAACCAGATTTCAGGTGAAGCTGAACCACCACAGTAAGAAAGAAGCCTCTTTCCTCTGGGTGACAGAAATAAAGCTGTAGTTGCATTATTCCTGGCACCAGACATTTCTCGCTTTAAACAGAACCACAGGGAGGAGAAGAAAGGTGCAATGGCTCCTAGTAGGCTCAAGAAGGGTCTTTTCTCTGTGTGTCTGTTGATTTGAGTTCTCATTGGAGGTATTTCCTTAGATTAAGGGACGAGGCAGGAAGAAAGCCCTGTTTCTGAAGAAGATACTTCAATAATTTCTCTACACTGATCCGAAGAGGAGATGACTTTCCCATTATACGCCTAGACATTGTATCTTAAGAGAAAAGCTCCATTCTGAAAGGCCATACCTATAAATACTCTTCATTATTTTTCTGTTTTGTGACCTTGTTTCCTCTTCTGTGATCAGTCATCTCAACATGCATTTTGCTGGAGTGAAAGTGACTTACTTTCTGTCCTTAACATTTGTCTCAAAACAAAGAGCTAAACAGAGGGTTTGGGTGGACACTGGCTGCTTTGTTTGACCTGGTTAGAGCTGGAGGTGGACAATCTTCTGATGTCTGCCACTTGAGATGAGGTTTGGATGGACAGGAACTGGGTATACTCCTTCCACCAAACTAATAAGGTCAGCTCAGGGTTAAGACAACAGGTTATAAACCTGGGGTGAAGGCTTCCCTGTCGCAGGCAAAATCTGTGCTGAAGTCTTGGAACATGAGCACAGAGGTGCAGCAACCACCACTGTAACCCTAGTGACTTCTTAGCCCATGCTGGTCCTCATACAAATACTACCTGATTCTTGGTGATCTTCCACCTTGATTCTTCTCAGCTGTGCACTGAGGATGTTTAAAAGGCCCCACCCAGACTTCTTGGGTGTCTGTACCTAACAGAGGTATGAGGCAAAAAGAGTTGGATGCTTGGGTGGAATAAAGTTGCCTAAACATGTGTTTCTAGTGCCATTTTAGATGTTCTTGACTATCCCACCTGGCAATCAGCCACCTCTCTGGAAAGATGCGGGTCTTCTGCAGCTCATATGTCATCTCTTTCGGGTCATGCAGTATATGGGAAAGCCCACAGCATCTGAAATCATGCTAGACATCTGTGTTCAGCAACCTGAAATTTTCCTGTGGTGATTAGCAGAGGGAAAAGCTGACGGGAGGCTCACCAGTAAGCACGGAATATTTATATACTTCCAATTTAATATAACCTGAAGAGCACGAAGCATCTAGCCCCCTTTTCTACCTGTGAGGGCACCTATGCTACAAAGCTTTTTAATATTTTTGGTTTTGCTTATTTAAGACCTCTGGGGAGAGCAGGTGGCGGTACTGAAGAGCTTCATAAGCAGGAGGCCCATTAGCAAAGGCTGTGATGCCCAGCACGCCCTTTCCACCGCTGGCCGTTCTCTGTCGGCAGATCCGAGTTTACGGGCATTTTGGGGAGCAAGGATTGTTTTTTTTCTTCACTGCCTCTGTCGCAGGGGCCTGTTGAAAGCTCATTCCTGACAGCAATTACAGCCGTCTTGGCCTGTTTGGCACCGGGATGTGCTGTCAGACAGGGCCTGAGTTTTGGATTCTCGTGCCTGTTCCTGAAAGAACAAAAAGCATGAGTGAAGACACTCGATCCGAACGACTTGGGGAAGCACCAAAATAAACAAAAATAATTGAGGACAGACTTGCAGAGGCCCCAGCCACATGCATTGTAATTCTGTTGGCCCGATGGACCATCTCTCATCATCACCTACTCTGTCTAAATGAAGCCATCTCCCCCCCGAGGACATCTGACCCAGAAACCGCCCGGGCACGGTCCGGCGGAGCGCGGCCACCTTGCTGTCCCCACGCTGGCAGCTGGGTTCCAAAGCGGGCAGCTGTGGGGGACGGGGGGGTGCAGGGGGGCTGCTTCCCCTCCCCCTGCCTGGCCCAGCCCGCCGGCTTGCTGACAAAGGCAAGTGCCGCATTCCCGCACACCGCCCCCCCCGCTGCCCTGCCCGCAGCTGCCTGCAACGGAGCGGCACGGCAGGCGCGGCCGGCGGCTCCAGCGGCGCTGGCTCCCGGCAGCGCTCCGCCGGCAGCGCCCGTCCTGCCAGTACCGCGGGCCCGCAAGGGGAAGGCGCGGGCGCCCGCCCCCGGGAGAGCGCGGGAGAGGCTGCGCCGAGAGGGGGCGCCCGACAGGCGGCAGGAGGCGCCCACCCGCGCTGCCGCCACCGGAATCCCCGCGGGCGCCCCGCGGGTACGGGCGGTGGGGGGTGCGCTCCCGCCTGCCGCCACACGGTGTCGCCCGCGCCGCTCGGCTGCGCGCTGCTCCCACCGCCCCTGCGGGCCGGGCCCCTCCGGGCGGGGCTCCGGGGGTGCCGGGGCACGGCAGAAAACAGCCCTTCGTTTTACTGTGCGCTGTTTATTTTCTTTTAACCTAGCCTTGCTTTTATGTTTAATTTGTTTTATTTTGTTGCCATTTGTTTTGTTTTCCTTTATTTTGTTTTGGGGTTTTTTTTGGTCCTTTTGTTTTTTTTTTTTTTTTTTTTTTTTTAATTTTATTTTGTTTTCTTTTGTTTTTGGCTTGGCCCC
This sequence comes from Falco rusticolus, assembly GCF_015220075.1. Classification (NCBI taxonomy): domain Eukaryota; kingdom Metazoa; phylum Chordata; class Aves; order Falconiformes; family Falconidae; genus Falco; species Falco rusticolus. The sequence continues at coordinate 68,646,019 of NC_051189.1, read as the reverse complement.
AGTATATCTCAGTCAGTGCCAGAGCTTTCGGGGCTGGCTGCGTGCCCCAGGAAAGGTAAAGCAAGGGATAAACGTAGGGTAGGGGCGTCACTGCTTGTGGGACGGTCACAAGGGGTAAAAGACACAGGCTCCTGCTGGTTACTAAAGTTTATTCATAACCTTAATTCCGGTTTATTAACTTGAGGTATAACAAGTTGTGTGGCAATTGTGGTTGTTAAGGGAGCACCGGGCAGTTTTTTCCTAGAGGGTATCGGATTCTGTGTTATTATTATACATGCACTAAATCTCCATTAAAAGGCTTTCTGTAAATGTTTCAAGGCTATGCCAGATAGAAGGGTACTTCATCTTGCTTTCCAAATGGGGTATCATCTATTTTAAACACCCCGCAATAACAGTTGCCTTACTTGCCTCCCACCAAAAAATACGGCGGCTTACGAACGCCGTGTTTTTTCGGAAGAAAGATATAAATTGAACGTCTGTGACTGCTGTATCCGTCATGAGTAAACCTGGGTTCAAACGTGCGCTCTCCACAGAGCCCGGCCGTGGTCTCTCACAGTCTAGCAAAATAAGGAAACTACAGGGTGGAAACTCGGTGAGCCCAACTAATCTGCTTCCTTTTGTTTTTCTCTCCCCTTCAAATAAATCACACTCTTTTGAAGCCACTGTTTTTCTTTTGGGGGCGCAAACCCCTCGTCTTTTCAAGTCTGTCTTTCAAGCTAATTGTTTCAACAGGCCAACTTGCAAAAGACAGCTCCAGCCTATCTCGACATTGTCTCCCCAGGAATGTTTAGAAGAGAAATACACATTTACACAATAGATGCGACTATTCACGGGCTGGCTAGTGAAGGAGTATTTTTAACAAGATTAGTTAATGGGGTTGCTCAGCGCCTCGAAGGACGCGTTCAGTGCTTGCAGAGCAGAATTGCCGTGGCAGGGCCCGAAGCCAGCGGCAGGTATTGGATGGGCTCCCAAGGATTTCAGCGGCCTTTGAATGAAGGACTCGGCGACAGAGAGAAGAATTTGAAAAGTGCAAGCGGCAGCACGGAGAAATAAAATGGAGAGTGGCAGGACAGATGCAAGCGAAGGGCGGTGATGTGTGAGCCTCCGGAGGTGCTGTTCATGTTTGTGAGGAAGGTCTGTGCTATTAAGTTTCAATTTGACAGTGCATTTTAACGAACATTTTAGAGAAAGGTGTTTGCAGGAAGGATAGGAGATACCCAAATATTTGACTGCAGTGAAGCGTCAGGTGAACCTCAGCATCTTAGGGAGAGCTGGCAAACTTGAAATTAGGAAGAAAAAAAAATGATTGGGCAAGTTTTTGTGATTTTTGCAAAAGCAGTGGAGTAAATGATGTTGTTCTTGTGGAATTTCTGACCTATCTGAAAGCGAGCCTACCTTAGCCTGATGTGTGTTCTTCAGCCCACTTTTTGGATCCCAGAAATTCACAATCCTTTTCAAAAAAAGCATGCATATTTTTATTTTTAATGATAACTCATCACTAGGCGGTTTAGGATCTGATCCCATCACTCTCCTGGCAGTGGTTTTTACTCCTGTTGTTGAGGCCAATGTTCTGCTTGTGCTCTGAAGCCAGTATGATTACTCACTCAAGTAGGACCTAGATATGTGAATCAGTATTGTAAAATGCAGCCCGGAGTCTGTAAATGGAAAACCTTAGCTCCAATAGGCAGGCCATGTGTCTGGTTTAGCTCTCAGCTCCATTAATATGTCCATTACTTAAATGAGTGAGATAGCAGGCCTGCCCTAGAGTAACAACTTCCCCACTATCCCATTACAGGAGGCTTCAACGTCTTGTTATTTCCCCCTCATTCAGCAGCCTGCACAATGTGGGATAAGGCTGCTGGTGACACAGCCACGACTTATTTCCGAGGAACAGGATTTTCTAAATGTGTCCACTAGATAGCACAATAAACTTCCTTCTCTTCCTGTTGAAAAACTTTCTCTCCCACCCAAAGAGCCATTAGCCCTTCAGTCTCAGAGTAATGGTGCTTCAGGAGGAGATCAAAGTTTCTCAGATAAGTGTTCCTTTACACAATGTTACCGACACTCTGCTTTGTAAACAGGCTTCTTTTTTATGGTTAAGAAGGACATATAAACATGCCAAGTGAGATGGATAGACTGTCAGTTTTTCTTTTTCTTTTTCTCTTTGTATGTGCCTGTGTGTTAACTGCTCAATGAGTATCGTGGTTGGGTTGCACTGATACCATTGAACATGGTCTGTCTTTTGTGTAAACAGAGGAAGAAAAGGGAATGGCAAGAAGTAATCCCAAGTGCAGATTTCTTACTGGAATTACTGCAGCTCCAGTCCCACTTTCTGCTGCCTTTGATGAGAAAACAATGATGCCCTTCTGAAAGAAGATGGTGACGTTGGCACTCAAATCCAAGTGCCTGGCTACCTGCTGGTATGGACACATTAGACCCAGGTTCTGCTTTAGGACCTAAGCTGAATACCATAAAACCTAAAAGTGAGGCCTCAGTTAAGGTTTCGATACTTGAAACATGCTTGAAACATGAAACTTGAAACAAAGAAGTCCTCTGGGAAAAGCTTAGGTCCTCCACCAAGGACCATACAGAGAGACTGGTCCAGGCTGTAGGGCAAGTCAGCAAGTCTCCATCCTGAAGGGAGAGCTGACTAGGAACAGCTGATAGGAAACCCAAGAGGTAGAGTGAAATGTTCCATCTGAAGCAGCATGAATACCTCCTGTGAAAGGTATTGTGGAGGACATCCTTTATTCAGCTGGAAAACCTGAACACAAATTTGCATTTTCAATCTATTTTAAATTAAGTGAAATTAGCAAATGAGATGCCCCCATTCTTGCTCCTCATGGAGACAGAAGTTTGCAAATGTAGATTTGACTCTTGCAGCTGGAGAAAAGCATGTGCTGTGGTCTCTGCTTGTGTCTTGTCATCTAGGGAACTAGTCAGTATCCTCTCTTATGGCTTGGCTAGTTGTGATGCTTCAAATAGTTCTGTTCTCTGTTATGCATTACCAAATGCTACATGTAAGGTAAGAAAAGAGGAAAATAATAATAAAAAAAAGCCCTCCTTTCAAGCTTCCCACTGAGTTTGTTGCCTTTCTACTCAAACTGTAAGCTCCTCAGGGCAAGGACCAGGGCTGTGCTCCAGCCCTAGGCAATGCCCTTGCAGTGTGATCCCCCAGTGCCTATAAGGAAAATGCAAAGTGTCTGTTTGCATCTCCCCTTTCAAACCAGGGGCCTGAGATTTCTGGATCCCTGACTTAAGAAGGTGATGACAAGGCACATCTTGTCTTTCATGTTTCAGAGCTAACTATAGGAGTGTAATGTACCTCTTTAAAAACAGGTGACACGGGATTTTCCATGACAATCTTACAAACTAAAGCAGAAAACCTCTGTTTGCAGGTTGGAAATACTCCTAATAACAATGCACAGGCTCCCTCTGACATGGATGTGCTACAGCTCTCCTCGTTAGAAATCCCGGAGGGTTATTGCTACTGTAGTGGCATGTAGAAACTGCGGCCATGGATTTGGACCTCAACCTTCTCTCCATTTCAGAAACACAGGCAAAACAGTGAATACAGACAGACTTTTTACCTTGCCTTACTTTGAGAAGCCCGAGGTAAAAGTGAGACGGCAATGGGCAGTGGGCTCGGCTGGGTGGTGGCTTAGTCGCTGCTCTGGCCTGGCATCCACCCCAGCAAACAGCCTTGCAGAGGCATGTGAAGGGAAGCACTGGAGCTATCTGCAGGTGACTGTGGGGAAACCCACCCTGAAGGGCTGTGCAGGTGTTAATTCTGGTGCCTGTTTATAACACAGCTTCGCTTACTTTTCTGTGTTCTTTAAGGAGTTGCCTATTTCTTTTAAGAGAGAGGAACAGCCTAGCTAAAAGCCTCCTACAAACCTCTTTTCTCCTTTTTGCATCCATAGGCAAGACTACTTCAGACCTCATCTTTTAAGTGCTACAACCGATTCATTAAATAGCTTCTCATGGACATTTTTTTCAGCTCCAAGGAGTAGAGTTGCTGAGTGAGAAAGGCATGAGGCGGGCTCTCGCTGCTGGGACTTCCTCCAGACCAGCTTGCAGTCCTAAGAAAAATGAGTTGGATGGTCTCAGCTCTGTCCCCAATGAGCAGCAGCAGTAGATCACTTTGCAAAAATGAGCCACGCATAATTTGGCACCATTGACAGAAGACCCACTCGCAGCAGCTCGGGGCCTTGCAGGCTTGAGATAATGTGTTGCTAAAATCACCTCTTGACCCTAACCCAGGAGGTTCCTCCGGGTCACAGGCGGAGAGGGGGGTAGCAGGCCACTGTGAGATACCTTGATAAATGTACAAGCCCCTACGAGTCAGCCTGGCACGCCTGCACCACTGTGCGCTGCTCTGTTTATCGCAGTCAGAAGAATATGTTTTCGGAGTTGTGTTAGAGGACTCCAGACTTCTCATTTAAGCTGCCTCCTCCTTTTTCCCCTCCGGTGCAGCGAGCCCACTGTAGTGAACCGGTGGCCCTGATGGAGCGCAGAGGCAGGCTGTGTGCATCTCCTTGTGATGGAGCTGGCAGGGAAAATCGGACACTGGGACAAACAACCATAAATCAGGACTGTCCTGATTAAATCAGGCATGGCTGGCAAGTAAGTTATTAGCCGCCTGTGAAACTAATTGTGATACTGATACACTCAATTTTGCTGTGTCTTTCAAACACCGGTTGTGATGGGAAACAGCTGTTAGACCCCCCCCAAAAAAAAATAAAAAGAAAGGGAGAGAGAGAAAGAAAAAAAAAAAAACCGAGAGAGTGCGCTTACTATTCAGAATCATAATAAAGTCTGTCTTCTCTATTCCCTTGCACAAAAGCTCTTAGATTCTTCTATTCTCCTCTAGACAATTACTCCCAGCAGGCAGGGTCACTCAGGATGAGCACACTATTGCATTTAAAGTTCATCTACTGAAGGTGGGGGGAAAAAGGCAGAGAAAGGAGGGGGGAAAAATCTTCCCATTACTGTGTGAAAAAATGGGAGGTTTAAAATGGGTTAGAAATACAGGTTAAAGCAAAAAAAAAAAAAATTGTTACACGACATCAGTAGGAGAAAAGATATTGTTCAGCGGTATTGTTTGACTGAACACTTCCTTCACAATAACACCAGTGCTGGGATATAAAAGCCAGTGTTTATTTGATGCCTGGGCCAGGCAACTGTTCTAAGCAGTTAGCACAGAAAAAAGGGGGATGTTTTGAAATATGTCAGAAGGAGAAAGCGCCTGATCCTGCTCTGCTGGAAGCTGGTGGCTAGCCCTGCTCCGGCTGCCGTGTTGGCTGGCAGGCCATGCTTGGCTGGCCCGGGGGGCTGCGCTGGAGCCGGCGGTGTGACCCCCTGTGCAGGCTGCGGTGAGGAGAGAGTGCAGTTCAGCCACTGAAAACCTACTGCTGTCAGGAATTCGCTTCACTCAGGCCAAGGGCAGTAAGTTAGTAGCGCTGTGGTAGTTGTAATGTCTTAAGGGTAGCAGTCGAGCAGGTTTGCGAAGAGATAGTTACTGGACTGAGAAACATAGCTCAAAACCCAGACAGGATTTTGAGCACATGGGCACTTCAGGTCTGAAAAATAAGCAGCAAAGCCTAGCTTGAAGTTTCTTGCTCGTCTCAGCCCTAAAGAAGAATGCTGAGCCCCAAACCCTGCTTTTTCCAGAAATGCTTAGGCTAATGTAAACCGTTGCCTCTCTTTGTACAAATCTGATTGCCAAGACGATGACACATATCTGAAAACCCTTCCCTGACATGGTGCAGAACATACCTGCATATGCGATATGGAATTTGTAGGTGTCTTCCCATGGGAATATTTATTCTTGGTTATTTTGTGCCTTCTGCTGAAGTCACTGCCGTGGGCCGCTGCTGGAGGTTAGACTCTTCCCACACTTGGTTTGTATCCCTGTGGCTCCAAATACTTTATACCTCCCATTTCATCTTTTTGCCACTTTTCCTTAGCTTGTATCTATCTAGTCTGTCTTTCTGTTGCTGTTCTTTTTTTTTTTTTTTTTTTTCTAATTATATTTTAGCTATAAGGGTGGTGAGAAAATGACATGCATTAGCTAGTAACAATATGACTACACCACGAGTTTGGGAGAGATGGAAGGAAAAAACAAATCACTCATGTTTCAAGAATCTAACCCCATCCTCTCAGCTTCCACAGTAATATCTCTGGCTTCCTGTTTGCAAACCAGAAATGTTTATTTACAATGTCTTTCAAGACAGCTTTTCAATGTATAATGCTCGTGTCATTACATAATGGGTCATAAATGATGTTGGTTGTCATAGAAAAACACAAAGTCATCAAATATTTTCTTGTTTTTTGTTTGCCTTTTGTGGCAGGATTCAGAGTCGGCTGCAGTTGGGAAGTCTGAAGGTAAATCATCATCTTTCCAGTAATTCCAGCTCCAGTGTGTTCAGTCTGTCAGGAGTTTATGAGTGAGGTGATCCTGATGCTGAATATTTTGGTTGTATTTTTTCTCAGTGGCTCTGCTGTTTCAGGCAGCTCATCAGCTGTGTGCCCTGAGAGAGCCAGGCAAAGGCTTGCTCGTCCATGGTTTTGTGAACAGAAGTGGAACATTACAATGTAAATATAAAAATCCAGACTGTGAGCATTTGTTTTTTTGCATATATAAGGCTATGCACTGAACCAGAAGGGTGTCAGATCCTGGTAGTTTCTATTATAACCCTGAAAAACTGCGACAGTGGTGAGTGCAGGTTTTTCTGGGATTTTTCTGATCTGAACTGTAGCAGTGGGGGAATATGAGTGGGGCGTACGAGTGCAGTTTTTTATAGTGTTGAGATGAAGCTGCCTAGTCTAGTCAACCTTTCCTGTAGCTAACATGGGGACCAGTAAGATGTACATAGCATGCCCAGGAGGTGCAGTCCTTATTCCTGACTTAAACTGAGACCTGGCTGTCATAGACTTCGAGCTCTGCTGGATCCCCTTGCTCTCTCCTTGGAGTGGATTCATTTGGCAAAGTTATGAATTGTCCCTTGTCTCAGAAATGCTGGAGAAGAAGGAAAGGAGCCCTTAAGCCAGGATGCTGGGTCGAAATTTTGCCTGTGCTTACACCAGTGTGTATCGGGTATAACTCCCCTGAAGCTGGTGGTGAAGCTGCTATTCTTACCTCTGAACAAATCAATTGCTAGCTCTAAAAATAAGTGAATTAGAAAAGAGGTAAAGCTAGCATTTATAAAAGAAACGTGTTTATTTGCTAAACATTGTATCCTGTGTATGAACTTCATCGATATCAGGTCTACCTAAATTCTTCTTAATCTTATTAGGGAAAAAGGCAAAATGATTTTGCATACTTTTACTAAATCGGGAGACCTTTTTATTCTCTTTGTCAGAATAATGCCAAATAAACAACTGTCAGGATAAAAAGCAAATGACGAAATGTGTCCATGCAAAAGACAGACAAAACCTTCTATTTCCTTCATTTGAGAGGGCACTGAGAGTCATTTCTGGGCTGCCCAAAATAAATAAGCCTCCTGGATTACTAATGTAATTCCACTAAGGTCAGAGAAGCCCCGTCTCCCATATATACCACTTAGTGAGCTTATGGGTACCTATGCAGGAAGACAAGGGTCTCATGCCTAATTCTTATATGCACCAGAGGTTATTTGCTGTGGTCCTCTGACACTAACGCACAGCAGGTTGTTGGTGAGCACCCGATAAAATTTCCAGCTGCACACAAGGAAATGCTGGACTAATAAAATGGTCTTTTAGTGAATTGCATAGACCAAAGGCTTTGTCTTCCCCTCCAAGGAAATAAACAGCTGTCACAAGTAATATCGATGAGAAAGTTTTCAGTTACTATGCAAGGTCAGATTACCAGCATCTTTCATTATCTAGGTGGGTGATGAAAAGTTGTTGAGATCTATCAAAAGTGAGGCCTCAATTTAGCAAGGTGGCTAAGCAGGTAGCTGACTTTTTTCTGGGACTCTTTGTGTGCATTACACCAGCCAAGTGGTTTAGAAGGCCGCTGAATTGGAAACTAAATTTCATGAGGAGTTCTTGAATGGCATCTTGGAAATCAGATATCTACTCTTGCAATTGGAAATTGTAAATTATGCCAATATTATGCACGAGTGGTGTGTGTGAAAAGAGGAGAAAATGTGTGTGTAGAGGAACGGTAGGAGCAAATGCTTTTCTGCAGCACACCATGCATTTTGCATGTGTACATTGCATCTGTGTACTGTCTCCTTCCAAGATGTACATTGCATAAGCCCACTACCCATCCTTTATGATGCATTTTTATTACATAACTCCTGCTGTGTTGGGGTGGTGGTGGTGGTGGGGGAAGTCTACAAATACCAGCCCTGCTATGAGTTCCAAACATGGTTCTCATTTCAGGATTCTGGCATGCACTTGTAAAACATTTAAATACCTATTGGTGGATAAGAAAATCAATTTACTTGTGGGGTGACTAAGTAACAAAACATATTAGAATTGATGTTACAATTAGGAAAAAAATAAATAAATTGTTTTTCTGCTCGTTAATATTTGGATAAATATTTATGAATGTATAAGACAAGCAACCACTGCCAACACTAGATCTTTATTATGCCAGGCATAGGAATAATTCAAGCATATAGGCAGCTGCAGGTTGAACTTAGCCCCACTGGCTACTCAGCTGAATTTGATCTGGCCTCAAGAAGACTTTGCTTTGGAGGGGGTTCAGTTTATGCGGTTTCTGTGTGGTCTTTATTTGGGACTCACTGAAGAAAAGGAGTGAGACAGTCTGCAGGTAACAGGCTCCTGACAACGAGCCATGTTGGCCTTGATGGATGTGTGCTGGGCAAAGTGATGCTCAGGGTGGACTTCACTGCTCCCCTATGGAGGGGTTAGCCAAACAGGAAGGATTTGCAGGAGTTTGGTTTGCAGAGTTGGCCAGGGGAAAGTTTCCAGCCTGGAAGCAGTAGTAGGCACTCCCTCAGGACTAGCTTTCCACTGGGGCCTCATTTTTTTCCCCTTCTGTTTCTCATTAAAGCCCTCACATCCAGGCACCTCAGAGCACACGGGTGCGTATGACCCTTTTGCCTCTCATTGTATGCAAACCTGCTCGCACCTTGTGCAGGTTGCTCATCTTATTGCAGAAAGCAAACCCTGCTCAGCCTTCCCCCTGCACAGGCAAGCCAGCCACCCTACTGTCCGGTAAGGTGGCTTTTATGGGCCATGAAAGGAGGAGGGGACATTTCCTTTACACTGCACTGTCCTATATGTGTGCAGCTGGGAGCAGAGAGGGGGTCATGAAGAAGAGCTGTGGTGGTCTGGCCACCCACAGCCATTTCTCTTTTCTTCCTGGCGAAGGGGAGCCTGATTTTCACTTTTTTTTTTTTAAGAAAAAAAGAGTAATGGCTTCATTATCTCCAGGCAATTTTTGTAGCCCTAGTCTCTAGTTCAGGATGTGAACCAGAACAATAGGTGTTTTAGAACCTGAGGAAAAAACAGCTGGCCGATGTGGCTCAAAATGTAATTTCATAGGAGCATGCATCAATAATGTGACTACCGCTCTGTACGGATATTACGCAGGCAGCCTTAATACGCTTGCATGGCATCCGGATTGACAAGACAGACCATGATGGCTCCAAAGGGTCAATAAAACATGCGCCATGAAGGACTTACACAATAGACAGTAATGGCTTCTTTGAAGCTGTTACGGTCTATCGGGTCAATAATAATCCACTTTTTAAAGAGTGCCAAAATATGAATTTACACAACAGGCCATAATGGCTCCTGATCTATCAGATAAATGATATGAATTATCAGCATTAGAACACACACTGCAATGCACGTTTACCTATTAGGGTGGGTAGAATAAATATTAGGTGCTTCAAAACATACTTTCATATTCAAAAGGCTGATTTGTAAAAACATCTGGGGGAAGAAAAAAAAAAAGAAGAATAGAAAAGTCCAAGCTGTCATTGTTAAGCCTGCAAAATAAATAGCATAGGACAGGAAATTTAAATCTGAGACTACCTCTAGGAGGTTATTGTGAGTTTTCACTCTACATTATTTTTAATTAAATATTGCAGCAGCCTATATAATGTATTTTTGCAGTTTTTGTTTATTTTTCTAGCAAACTCAGGTCTGTGAAACAGGGGAGTGGAGTCCGTGAACATTTTCCCACATTGGTAACCTTTTCTATTCAATCGCATCTCTTCTCCTTTATTAAGAACTAGTTGTCTGAGTAATGGTTTGCAGGATCCAGATTGCATGTTATACAAACAGGCTTGGTCTGAATATATGCATTCAAGACCAAAAATCTGTTTAAATAACATATGCTCTGTTTGCGGCCACCTATCTGTCTCTATCAAGGAAGATAAAAGTCCTTGTCTACACTGTTTCAGCTGCGCAATCAAGACAGAAACCCTCAACTGATGTTTGCCAGCAGGTGGTGACATACAGCAACAAGCTCCAATGGCAGCAACATTTTCCTGAAAAACTTGGAGAAAATCCAGGCTTCAGGAAAATGAAATATGCCTCCAGTTTGGGAAGAAATAATGATGAATGTCCATCAGCAACACATGTGATGATTTAGTCTCCTTGCATGGCAAGAAGAAGTATGTTCAGTCCACAGCAGGTCAGAAGTTTTCCTTGTTGTTTCTCTGCGTCTCCTTCTTGTTATTATAAAACATTTGGCTTGGCTGTGAAATATACTTTTAATTAAAAGATAGGAAAATCATAGTAAGACAGCAGCAGCAGAGAGCTGTTAGAAAGCCTGCTGTCTTAGCTCTTGTAATAAACGTAACGCGAAGGATAGGTGCACACAAAAACTGAAGTGCTGTGGTGAGAACATATATATATACTGACTTATCCAAGTCCTTTCAAACAGAAGTGTAAATAGCGCTTTCTGCTTGCCTGTGATTTCCTCATGCTTTTTCAAACTTCCTGGTTTGTTGTCTTTTTTTTTTTTTTTTCTTCTTGGTCTTACAGCCAGGTACGCTTGTTTGAAAGACCCACTGCTTGTACAAAACACCCCCATTCAGTTTGGAATAGGTTAGTGTGCGAATGATTCTTCAGGTTAGTGTGCGAATGATTCTTCCACAATAGGGAAAAAAAAAAAAAAAAAAAAAAAAAGAAAAAGGAGCTGTGGCAGGATCTGTCACCTTTGGTTTCTGTCATGTTGTGGTTTTCAGGCACTTAGAATTCCTTGCATTTCGTGCATACATTTTGTATACATGTTACTCCTACCTTAAACAACATGCCCTTTAAAAGAAATCTGGATGCTTGCAGCATCTGAAGTGTGATAACTTAACAGAGAAAAATACAAGTCTCGTCCTGCTTAGCAGGGAGCTGAAAACAGGATGAAAATATAAAAATACCGAGGATTTTTTCCTCCTTTGCAGTGTCTGTTTCCTGCAAGTATCTACCATCTACAATATTGACTGGTTTATCAGGCAGCAGGTATCTCTATCAGTCTATCTTGAATTGTCATCCAACAGGAGATTAAATGCTGCCTGCCTCCTTCTTGTGATTTTCAGTCTTCACATCGCAAAGTTTTCAATCAAATTTCAGCGGTGTACATTTAGCTTAGAGAACTCACAGTACTTATCTTCCCAAAGCAGGTGATTTAGACCGTGTTTACCTTGTACAGTTCCAAGATATCTCTCGGCAAACCTGTCCGCATCTCAGGCCTTGAAATGATTCCCAAGTTCATTTTTTTGTTTTTCTCTGTCTCCCTTTCCCAGCCAAGCTACCAGCCAAACAACAACAATAACAACGTGGGTCCTGAATAACACACAAATGCCAGTTTTTGGAAGAGTTATATCGATGCGGCAACCTTGCATGGTTAGCTTTTTTAAAATGAAAGCAACGTGACCGCTTACAGCCTTGTTCTAAGCAGCTTCCTCATTAGTAATCTTTTCAGTGCACTTATTACAGTTGTGGCTTCAGCCCACGAATCAGCTCAGGCCCCGGAGGATGTCAGCTGGGCGCACTTCTCAGCTTGCATCGGATACCTGAGGAAGTTGTGGGCTGGAGGTATCCTGTAAAATAAACTGTGGCTCCATTTGTAAGGAATCCAGTGCAAGCAAGTTGACACTGAAAAAAAGGGCTTCTCTGCCAATTAGCATATTTTCTGCATAGGATTTTGATAAACAGACTAACTAGAATTTGAATAAGCATAAACTTGAGACTAAAAAATGCTGGAAAGGCAATTCAAAATAATCACAAAAGCCAGACTGGATTTTTGTGGTGCATTCTCCATACAAAAGAGTTAGAACATAATATAACTAAAAGTGATTTTGCTAAGGTAAAGGAATGGAGGAATTGGGAATTGTAGTTAGAAACTCCTAATTAGTCCCTCACCATGAAATACTTTGAATAAACCCATGTACAGTAGTAGGGGCAAGGTCCGGGAGCAAGATTTGTGCCTCTGTTCTGGCCACTTAGAGCTGTATAAAAAGACTGTAGAGGGGTAAAATAGTCCATGGACCATTATAGACCATGGTTCTGGCTGAAAAAGCAATGGAGGGTGCAAGTATGGGGCCAGAGGGTCAGAGTTTGCCTTTTGAGGATTCCCTGCTCGGAGGGAGAGGGAGTATGGGTACATTTTTTTGGGATGAGGCAGCTCAGTGAGGTGCTCCCAGGCCCCCAGGCAGCACCGTGAGCCTGGGGCCACCAACTGGGAGGGATGAGTCTGTGCAGCGTGACATGGCCCAGCTCCATCCGAGCACTCACCCTAGGGGCGGGATGGGTAAAAGAAATGTGACTCTGGATACAGTTGTTACGCATGGGGCGGGAGTTTAATCCTGAACTCCTACTTATTCTAGAAGACCCGAGAGGCTGTTAAAGTAATTTGATGCCAGCTGGGAAGAGGCAAACACCTCCCAAGTCAGTGCTTTGGCCAAAAGCCTGATGACAACAGAGGGTTCCCATCAGGCAAGAGAAATCTTCCAGAGGGTGATACCCACTAGAGATCATCTGCTGCGTGCTGTCAGGGCAGCGCGAAAGAGAGTGAAGTGACAGGTGAGTTGGCCCAGCTGCTTCTTCATGAATATCTGAGATTGTTGCATAGTGTAAGTGCAAACTATATGAACACATCAAAGAGGAAAAGACACTGAAAATTAAAAGGCAATACCTAGATGATTTTTAAAACAGTGAATTTGGCTCAATGTAATTCACTTCCTACATAGGCAAAGTGTAGAGTAGATTGAGGTGGCAGGAGTGAAACACAATTACCTTGTCGTTGAATGTAGAAATTAATTACTCCTTCCCCCACTCCCCCCCCCCCCCCATGCCCACACTTTGTGCTTCTTCCTTCCTTTTGCACAAGTACAAGCAAGCGAAAGTGCCTGAGGCCAGGCTGCAAGGAGAGGTTTATGGCACAGTCCCACTCAGGCATCACCTTTGCTGAACCCTCTTCAGGAGTATCATGTTGGCAGGGATCCATGGATGGGGTGAATGAGTGTTAAATAAGCTGATAGCTCAAATGATCCCCGTGGTCCCTGCAGCTCAAAAAGGAGCACAAGGTATGAGCTGATACACAAAATGCAAATTACCATCACTTTTAGAAGTACTACCTTCCTCTTACTGGAGAGATTCATTTTACTGAACTGAAGTCTTGCAGGCAGCTATTGCAATCACAGATTTTGGCAAGTGGTGCAGATGTTTTGGGTTCAAAAAGCCCAAAATATGTAATTGTGGCAAAGTAAAACCCATTCTTTATCACTTGGTGCTCTCACCTGACAATGTCGCAGAAGTGGAGCCCAGGGCAGCAGGGATACTTCCTCTGTTGAATGGGGTGGACAGGTTGGGCATGTCCCAGACAGAGCTCTCTGAGGCTTAGGTAGAAGATCAGCAAGGTCCAGATCACAGACTCAAGTCTTTCTCTTGAAATACCTGCAGGCTGGAGACACTGAAGAAAGGCTATTTTGAGGTATGGGGTCCAGATCTGCAAGGAGAATCTGGATCTGCTTTTGCTGGCTTGAACTACTTAGCTTCATTCTATGGTTCAGTCTTACATATGTGATGCGTATGTGTGCAACATACTTCCTGTGTCTGAGCCCAGCTACTTTTGTCTCTGTATTCAAACTGGTTTTACTCTTCTGGCTCCAAGCCTTGTGTTGTCATGAACCCTTTTTGTTTTTAGTCCATATATTTGTAGTGCCCCAAACAGACTCTTTCTCTAGTGTGAGTTGCAGGGTTTGCTGTCCCGTTACTGACTAGGGTAATCATCTGCTTTCTAGGTGAGGCACATCCATGAACATGTACACAGTTACCCTGTAGAAACATGGTAAGGCTATTACAGCTGTGGGTCCGTTGTAAAGCTATGGTTAAGGCTGCTAAGTACGTTCACGTTATTTTAATGTGTTTTCAGTTGCTAAGCTTTAACATTCTGGACTAAATATTTCTAAAACAGGTCTTTGTCTCAGACCACATTTTTTAGGAAAGCAATGTGAAAAAATGGTTCAGGTACAGATGAAGTGAACTCTTAAAGTTTAAAACCCATGAGAATATCTGCCCATGTTTCACTGGGCTGTAATCTTCCATAAAAATCTTACTTCTACTCACATTTAGCAGAGATACAGTCAAGTTTGGCATCAGAGTCTGGCCTAGCCCTGGCAGAGCAGGACTTTCCTTAAGCTGCTTCTGGCTATTATAGTTACAGTAACTTACCTGTGGTGTGCTTCAGTCACAGGACAGAAAATGAGAAGAGTTGTCCCTTGTTCCCTCAGTGCAGCTGCCTGAAAAGCTGAGGAGTGAGATGACGGGAGGCAGGAGGGATGTGGGATGCAGGGACAAGATGTGCAGAAGAAGCTGCAGGAAGAGAGAGGCAGGGGAAACACTGAGGCACAGGGGAGGGCAGAGAGGGCTGGGAGCTGCAATGAGGAGGGAGAAGGTTCTGGGAGTGGGGGGAGGTCTGCTAATGGGCTGGCACAAAAGAAAAAGGTGACAGATACCAGGAGTGGAGTAATAGTGTTTGATACACGTGAGAGAGGCAATTTTGGACATTTCTGAGTGGTGGCTGTGTAACCTCGGCTACTTCTAATGTTTGTGTATGGGATGAAGAGAAATGAAAATTGTTATGTAGGTTGGTATTCTAGCATTTAACATATCACTGAGATAAGGGAATACTGTATATGTGACCCCTTTAATATGCTTAGGCTGGGACATGAGCACTTTTTCTGTTGTTAGGATGGGGTCTGAGAGTAAAAAATTGAAGATATCCGTGATTTGGGCTACCGGGTTTTTTTCTGTTTGTTCTCTATGTTAAAGTAAACAGGACATTTCTGCTATAAACAGAGATTCTTGTGGTTTCCAGTTTAGCTCTCATGGTAGTGCTTTCAGCGAGGCTTTCGAGCTCAGACCCTGGAAACCCCAGGATGATTTCCATTGCGGTCCGATCAAAATACTAACAGCCACGTCCCCCAGCACCTGCCGCACCGAGTGCACTGAGCAGCTGGGGAACACAGAGGTCACACTGGCTCCTTGGAGTTACAGACCCTCAGCTCGGATGCAAGCACCAAAAAATAAATGCTGAGAGAGGGAGAGAGGAAGGGAAGGGAGGGCATAAGCCCTAATCTGCAAAGTCTGCTGTAGGGGCCGGTTTTTTTTAGCAGCTTTCCTAAATCTTGAATGGAAGGAACATATTTTACAGCATATGTTTTGTTTGTGTTGATTCCTGCACTCAGCTCTTCTGGTGCTTCAGAAAATGTGTTTGAAGGTGGCTGAGGTATTTCAGTTTGACAAATAAACTAAGCTGTGGTTACTTTCTCAGTATGTTTTGTGTCATGGTGCTAATTTCCCATTCACTTGATTGGGATGCAATGATTTCACGACAATGTCAGTGCAGGTCTATGGAAAAGACATTATGGTGTCAAAATGAAATGAAACAATGTTAATTTGTCTATGGAAACGGTGTTACACTGCCAAATTGAAACATAACCCTCAGCTCAGCCACCTTGAGACTTGGCGCTGCCGTGCTATCGAAGGACCCCGCCACACGGGGTGATTTTACAGCGGCACACTGGGAAACTACAAATCTGGATTAAATATTAGAGGAGGTAAGACTATTTGTTTTGTTCTACGAAATCGCAACTGTATAGCATTTCCTAGTGTTATAGGGGCCTTCCACATGTGCTGCAATACCTAAAGCCCAGGGAAAAGGTGGGAACCAAGGGGAGAAAAAGCACTTTGGCAACATTTACTCAGATTTCTTTTGGCTTCCATTGGCTCTCAGCACGTCACATTCCTAGCATTATATTAATGGATCTTTTTTAGGTGAGAAACATTATTAGATTTTGCAGTGTTCGCAGCACCTAACCAACATCTGGGACACTGGAGCTCAAATTAAGCAGTGGTCTAAATCCAATTTGGATTTTAATTCCACCAGGATGTAGCATTTCTAGTAAAACAAGAACTTGAACATAAACCAGAATCCAAAGTGTGGGGAATACAGTAATGAAAAAGAATAATAAGCAAGCTGAAATCAAAAGACAAGCGCTGAGGGAGAGAAGCAGCAATATATAAAGGGATATATAAAAATATAAATAAATATTTTCTCTGTTGTTAGGGGTCTATGGAGTGATAGAATCTACTTATCAATCACTGTTTGCCTTTTATTTTGTTTTATGTTCCTGGACAGTACGACCACCTTTGAAAAAGGGTAATCTTTGATCTCCTGCCCTGAGGCGAGCACCAGCAGATGTTCTTTTGTTCTTCTCTCCGCATTCAGTGTCCCTCACCTCCTAAAGCCAAAGCGTGCTCCCCAAAACTGACAGGTGTTTCTCTGTTTGATTGCAAAGAGATGGATTTAGGCTAAATGTGACCTGAAACCTTCAAAGTGGAAGGGCCTCCCAGCATCCTCACAAACTGGTGAGAGGGAAGGCTGTTGTAACATCTGCACTTCTGGGAATATTAGCAAATCGCATACAGATGTCAAGAAGAAGAAGGCTCGGCCAGCCTGTTAGGAGGGACTCTAGCACCTTCTTTCATCCTGGGTGAACTTCTGGGCTGAGTCTGTCTGCTGAGTTTCTCAGTGATTTTTTTTTCCTTATTTGTGAAATGGGTGTAATGGGACTTCCCTGCCTCCTGCCTATAGGCGTGAGGGGGAAGAAATAAATTACAGGTTTTGTGGTGTCTGGGCAGTACTTTAAGACAGTCATGTCAGTACCTGTGGCCTGGTCACTGGTAGCTGGGGTGGGTGGAAAGGCTAATCACATCAGCACTATATCTTAAGCAAGCCTTTCTTTACATTTGCCTCAGTTGGCATTAAAATCTGACACTGGTTAATGAAAACAATAAAACTATCCAATCTTATTGATGGCTATGTAGATTTCTTGGACACGAGGAGCTCTGTGTTCCCCTTTTGTATATTGATCAAAATGTGTCTGGGCTGTGCACAGTGTTTCTAGGCATCCACTGAAGTCTCAGAGCTAAAGGTCCTCCTGAGAGTCCGGTTACTGCTTCTCTCTTACTATGTGAGTGGTGCATGTTTCTTTTTTTGCATAAAGCTCCTTCTGCCTTCCTTCCTTCCTTCCTCAGGTGGGAAGCATGCATTTATTGAATCTGATGGGTGCAGGCATGCTGGTCATTCCCTGGAAGATGCTAAGTACTCTTCTCAGCTTCCCCAGGCAGAATGAGCATGGACATTAGCGCTCACAAAAAAATTTAACCCCCAGGGCCTTACGAAGGCTTTCATGCACCATTGTGTGACTGGTATTGCTGTCCCAGGAGAGGAAAGCACAAGGATCTTCTCCCCAGCACATCCTTTGGACCCTCTTCTCCTTCCAAGTGATATCCATCAAATCACCATTGAGAGAGCTCTGTAATTTCTCCATGAGCCACATGCATGCTGCTCCAACCATAGCTCTTCATAGATATTCCCAGGCTATCTGATGCCGAGAGGGAAGCTTTTGGCTCTTCAGGCACCATTTACATGTTGGTTTGAAGTAGCTTATGTTGCACTAGTTATAGTTCTTAAGATGTGCAATCCACAGATGAAATGTGAAATACAACTTAGAGGGAGGAACTGCAACGTGAGATATTGCAGACCTCCCAGCTTGTTGCAAACAGCTAAGAAGTCATTGGATTGAAATTTTAATGAAATAGGATTAAAATATAGGAATCGTTGTGCTAGACGAGGAAGGCAAATTCAATGTATTTTAAGTGTGTTTTATTCAATGTGAGGAAGATTATCAAAACTAAATGTTATTATTAAAAGACTTTATAAAAATATTATTAAAAGTAATATTCCTTCCCAGGGTTCTCTCTCTCTCATACATACACACACGCATACATGCAGACACACACACAAGCACATGCATTTTCTTTCTCTGGGTGTGAAGCATGGTGGACATCTGGTTGCCAGGCTCAGTCTTCTCCCCCACAGGCATAGAACAACATCATTGTTTGAATATGTTCTTTAGAGACTGATATTTGGGGAATTCATCTGCTCTTCTCCAATAAGTGAGGACATTCCAATAATTTTATGCAATGTGTAAACCACAGATTAATTGCAAAAATTATATAAATTACCCTAAAACTTTTGGGTAACGTTTGCCATGTCAACACTGTAATTGAGCTGACTGGGCATGCAGAAAGCCTGCATGTGGCAAGTGACAGTCCACGATGCAGATGGAGAGGAGATTTGGATCTACTCTGCTGAGCATAAGTACTGCAAGGACTCTGCAGTCTGCAAGTAGAATAAGTAACGTGACACTTCCATCAAAACAAAAAAAAGCAATGGGCTATGGTCTTCCAAATTACTGCCTAATATGGAGGGGTCTGTAGCCCTCTCCCAAACACCAGGTGAACATTCAGTGTGTGTGTGGTGGGGTGGGGGTGGGGTGGGAAATGAAAGCTACAGGCTTAACTGTTAAAAAAAAAAAAAAAAAAAAAAAAAAAGGTCTTCATTGCTTGTGAAATCAACCACAGTAGGGGGAAAAAAATAGCTTTTAACTGATTTGTGTCCACATCAGCTGAACTTTACTCTTTGTGTTTTGGACTGAGTGGTGACTCCTCACAGGAGGAGTCCCACAGGTCATGTCAAATTTGCCTTGTCATTTCAGAAGATGTGTTAGTGCAATATCTGGATTTGTGATAGAAGAGAACAGAGCAATGACCCAGAGTGTGCCTTTCCATCAACAAACACAAGCAACATATTTGTAACAGAGCATATAACAGTGGAGTAACCTCTTAGAGGTTATGTTTAAAGTGCTGAGGACTCCAAATGTTTTAGGATTCACAAGCAATTGCATCCCTCCTCCTTACAGTGGAATGGAAACCAGAACAGGGGATGGAGAAGTACCCCCTGAGGAAAGACAGGCTCAAGGCAAGCTGGCACTTGGTCAGAGGCTAGGTCAGAGGCTGAGCTCCCAAGGAAGCTTCAGCTCTTGTTTCTCACATAAGCAGTGTGTGGCATCGTGTTAGCTATCTCTCCTTGCTTTGAAGTAATGGCAAATCCAGCCACTAAGGCTGGCCTAACCATAAAATGGGCCATCATTGTTTTATTTTTTACATTTTTCCATTCAGAAGACCCCTAAAAGACTACTGTTTCCAGCAAGACTTGACATTTGGACAAGGGTTTTGTAATGGGGAGTGATCTGCTGGACCTCCAAAAATTTCATTCAGCCTTTCCCAAGTTTGTATAAATGCTCTCAGAGTGAGTGGAAGAGGCTTCTTACCAGTGGTAGAGGGGTCTCTGTAGTTATTCACTGCAGACTGTACCAATTAGGCATTCAGTAAATGAGCGCAATCTCTGACCCGTGGGGGAATTTCCTTCTGTGAGATACTTGAGTAGTGAAGAGCTCAAGCTTAGAGCTGTGGAAGACATAGGAGAAGAGTGCAGGGCAGGAAAGGAATGAGAAAGTTTAAATCAGACAAGATTTGTTTCTAAAGAATAAATTGCACTGCGCCTCCACATGCTTTTAAAGTGAGGGGCAAGTGAAAACCTGATTTTGTTACAGTGAAAGGAAAAATTCCTATTGCATTCAACAGTGCTAGGATTTCATCCAAGAGCTCCACATCATTCTAAGACACTCATGTAGCCCTCATTTCATATTTTACAAAGAGTATTCTTTTTTCCAGAAATTATCAATGTTTTCGAATTTTCTGACTTCATTATCTGCAATGCCCCTGATGTGACTTCTTTTTATACAACACTTATTTTCTTTTTTCAGCCTTGTACTTACTATCACTATGCCCCCAAAGATCAAAGAATCATAGCATAAGGTAAAAATATCTTATTGCAAAAACTGAAGACATCCTTTTTTATAATCTTTATTTTTACTTTAGCACTTAATAAAGTAAAATACCTGGATAAAATCTGGCAGTTGAAGAAATGTAAGATATGTTCCTGATTTGACTGGGGACAAGATTTCACCCCACATTTTTATGGGAAATATTTAGCATACAGACATTCCAGCCCCCTGCATCCCCACCCCCATATATTTCAAAGCAAGAACAGAAGGCAACGCAAAAGTAGCTGCCACCATCCACCAGATAATTCTTTCAAACATCTCTCAGCGTTCTAAACCATAATCTAAACTTATGTCCACATAACAAATAACAGCCCTTTGAAATGAACTGAGAAACTGTAAAGCCATTAAGAAAATGTGCCATTAAGGAAAAGATTTCAGCATTTCCTATGAAAAAGGTTCACAATGTATGTATTTCCACATGTTCAGAGAAATGATTAAAGTGTTTATAGCTTTTGTAATTGGTCTCTCTCAATTTAAAAATATAGGCTTTTTTCTAAAGTTACAATTCTCTGCCGCTTTGTCTAGAATAACATTAATGAAGTCCCATTTTCTCAGTTGCTGAAGGTAGAAAATAGGAAAGCGATGTGTTTAAGAGAATGCATTCTTGAAACATGCCGTCTGTCTGCCCATATCCCAGCAAACGTGGCCTCTCGCTAACGTGTCCATTAGACGCAACGTGCTCCTGCAGGGTCTGGGGCTGCCATGGTTCACGTGGTGCTGGAGCATATACAGCAGCAGGGGAGGGGGCTCATCACTGTCCCTTTCAGGGCACCCTTCTGCATGCCCCTGGCCGTGCTGGTGCAAAGAGTTTGAAGGATAACATGTAATGTTTTTTTCCACCCTGTTTGGGTTCAGTCGAGGACGGTCAGCATAGCGAGAAAGCCAAACTCCATCATTAAATCCCTAAAAGACGAGAAAAGAAGGAGAGAACTGGTAAAGAACTCCCTTTCCAAAGCATACCCAGCCCTTTCTAGGACAGCTTGCGCTCTGCTCCGTTAAATGCTATAAACATACCAGCTGCACTGATAAAAACCACATGGCCTCGTGTTCACTGAGCGAGTGAATCAGGAACGGCTTGGTCCTGGGGGCCAAAGCCACTCTCTTCACCTGCAGATCATGGCCTTTGGAGCGGTTCGTGGCACATCTAGGTCAGTCAGGAAGAGAGGGAGGAAGATTTTCACCCAGTTTCCAGATGAATAAATTTGTTTTATGGTGAGAATATATACACAGATACATAACTTTTTTTTTTTTTTTTGAGCAACTGTCAATCAGGTCTCATTAATTTTTTTCATTCTATTATTTTCTTTTATGCTGTTAAGCTAAAGCTTTAGGTTTTATTCTAATTGTAAAAGCATATATCAAATGTTGCATTATTTCTTTTCATAATACCCTGAGAGAGGGTGTTTTACCTTTCCTTTTGTAAATTAGCTTAAGTAGAAATTGTCAATCTGGAATTGACAGGTATTTGTTACAGACAACAAGGCATTGTTCCCACTTTGCTTCATCCACCAACACAGGCGCTGCTGTCACATGTCACAACAATGGGGAAACTTATTAAACTATAAAGAGTAATAATACTATAATATAAAGGCACAAGGGTAAAAAATCTGAAAGTGTGTTTGCTGGATGGAGGCAGGAAATCCTGTCCTTTAGCGTAGCTGATCTGACAGCTCTCTGCCTCTCCCATGAACCTCTTTTTTCCTGGCTCCTTCTTCGAGGATTGCCTTTATAAACCACTGACACCCCCTATCCCCTGCCAAAGCTATCAGATAGCAGTGGGACAGGGGCATAACTCGATCTGTGAGGTTGCTCCTCACCTGTTGAGTTGCTCAAGGAGAAAGGCCATGGATTCTGGAGGAGCTGGGATTCCTCTGGTCTAATTACAGAAAGGCTGGGCCCGTTGCTGGATTATGTTGCGTAGTGTGTTGTGACGATGCAAATACCCACAGGCATTTCTTCTGTCAAAGGCTGGCCTAGATACAGGGAATTTCCTAAGTAACTTACTAAAGAGCTCCTGTTTTGTGAACTTGTCAAAGGAGGCGACAGTGGTCTTTGCTGAGCTGGTGGTGCTACCCACCCTGGGCTCTGGCACTGTTGGCTGGAGAGAGATGTACTCTAGAAACGGGCCTGAGCTGCAGAATCTGGGACAGGATTCAACTCACATCACCCAAATTTGGGGCTGAATGTGAGCAAATTAGAGCATTGCCATCCTCTGACTGGCAGCAGACCAGATGGGTTCATTGGGCTTTTTCCCTTCACCACAAAGAATGACAAGAGCAACAAAAGCTGGGAGAGGAGAGAGAGAAGTGACATCATCTGCAGCAAAGTTTTCCCTTTTTCTGCCTGAAGGACTGTTTTGATTTCCAGCTGCATTTCAGGTAAGCACGAAACGTGATATTGGACTGAACGTGCCAGCTGCTTGTAAATGGAAATACTTGCGGTTGAGCAGAGGAAGAGACAATACCGTGCTGTCTTTTTTATATCTTTTCAGGTATTTGTAGAGCTCAAACAGCTCCTGGCCTAGCTTCAAATAGCTGAGACATTGGTCAAGTAATTTTAGATGCCTCAGTCTCAGTGGGAGTGTGGCAGTGGCTGGGGTTATATGCGATACTTTGCAGTCTCCTGCTATTCCCACCCCTCTGTACTCTAGCCCTTCCCCTAAACCCCATCTTTCCTCTTCTGTGGTATGGGAGAGCTGGTGATTTGAAGCCAGCTACATATGCTTTATGTTTCCTGAAGATTAAAACCCATGTGTAATACTCCATTGCCTGTCAACAGCCAGCTTGGGAAAGAGACCAAAGACCAGAGAGCCAAAACCAGACTGTTAGATCAATCAAGGCCAAGATGTGCTTCTCACTTATAAAAGCTAAAAGAAAACTGGCCAGGCAAGAAGTTTGTCCCTTGCAATGCTGGAAGACTGCTGCCCCCCATCCTGTGTCTGATTCCTTGTGAGTCAGACTATATACAAATCTGCAAGAGAAGATATTGCTTGTGTGTTTAAAATACTTCTGCCATCAGACAGGGAGAAGACTGCTGTCTACAGTAAGTATCAAGCCTTGGGATAAGTAGCCAATGATTTGTGTTCCCTTTGCTTTTTTTCTTTTTTTCTTAGGGTACTATTAAATAGTTGTCTGAAACTATCTGCTTGTGCAGGGCTGAACAAAGTGGTATGTGTTCCCAAACACTAAAAACAAGTTGTCAAGACACATCCTCAGAGACAGAGGGTCTTTTTTGTTATTGTCCAAGAATGTCTTATTTAAAATGGCATTCCTTGAAAAGATGCAAATGCTATTTCTTTTAAAATGTACCAGTACTGAGAATAAAGCAAGCAAAAGAGGAAATTAAAAAAGTGACAAGGGAGGGAGGTCTGGCAAGTTGGCTTTCAACCAAATGACCTCTTGATAGATCAGCTGGGAGCCAGGAATGCATGAGATTACCAAGAACTAAAGAGATTTATAGTTCTTTGTTTGGTCTCTTGTTAAGTTTCCATTATAGTCAGCTACATGATGGGCAATGACAAGGGAAATGGGCAAAAGTAATCCAGAACCCCAAATATCTATTGTGATTACATAAACAAACATTGAAAGAAGGAGTTATTTAAAGATTCAAAGCATTTGTTTATTTCAATTTAACAATAAACACCCTTACTGAGAAGAAATTTTGCAGAGTCCCCAAAATCTTGCTCTCTTAGGAGAAGCTATTTGTATGCCACAAATACAGCTCCAATTGAATTAGGCATGTGAAAGCGACACGAGAAGCTCTGTGTCATGGGAATGGGTGTCTGGGTTTCTGTAATCACTACCTTCACACAGCCTTCCCCTGAGCTGGCCACTTGCAGGGAGAACATCCCTCCGTGGACTGCACTAGCTAAACACATCCACAGATTGTGCCAGAGCTCTTCAGAAATGTGTAACTCTTGCGGTTTAATCTCCAAAACTTCGAATGACTATTTCTATTTTCTAATCATCCAGGTGATGAGGAACATTTAAGCATTTGTAGTTTATGTTATCCAGATTAAATATTAATATTATGGTGCCTTAGATGACAAGGACATCAAAATGCAAAAGCAAACAGATTACAAAATGTACTTTATGAAGCTGTCCCAGCTTAATAAGTAGTGTCATCAACTGGTTCATCAGTGTACTGGTATACCCAGGTGTATCCTGAAAGTCTGACCAGTATGGTGAATCCAGGAAGATGGGATGGTCCCAGGGCCCTTAGAATCTGTAAACCTTGTTAAATAACAAAGCACACAATTTTCCATTGGGTTGCAAACACTTTTTAGAAATAATGGGACCCTGGAATTTTGAGAAAGAAAAATCTTTAAGCATGAGTAACAAGGAGACCCTTAGACAAAGCAGAGCTTCTAGCAACAGTTTGGTTTTAAGATACAATTATTTGCTTCTTTCCCATATGTAGTGTATATGCCATATAGGCATATGGTACGTTCACTACATTAGTTCATTACTACTGCTTATTTAGTTCTTTTTAACTGGTGAAGCTGTGCTTGGCTCTGTACTAGGTGAAAATAAATAAATAAATGATCTTATGCTCCAGGACAGTATCATCCATAATACCATAATGATGATGTTTGTAATGCATCATTTACTATTGTTTTTACATACTAACTTATTCTCCCTTTATTTTAAACCAATGAATTATATTCTCTTAGTAATGTATTCACTTGTCAAAACTGAATGTTAAGAAGCCCTAAGGTCTGCCTTAAACTTATAATAAAGGGCAAGTATTCAAAATTCAGCTTCAAGATTTGGACCTTTTGTACAGCCTTACAAGTGCTTTCTGAGTGTTACCATTTTGTCAGTATGATTCTGCCCTGATTCGCATTCCTCATGTTTCTCTCTTTACTAGGCTTGAGTTTGCACATTAAATTACAAGTTACTGCAAGCAACAGTTGATTTGAAGTTACCTTGCAAATGCAAAATAGATACCTTTTGGTGAAAATTCAGTTTTAAAACATGAGGAATACCGGTAAGGCAGAAAAGGTTTGCAAACAGAAATGTTTGTTTCCCTGGCTCAAAAAACCACCACTCATTTCTGATATTGTAGGTTGTTGAACATCCTAATTGTGGCATGGAGATCCTGAATTTTAAAAAGATATAGAGGACCCCAAAAGGAGAGTGTGCTTTGAAAATATTATTATGTGGGCACTGGATGGCCTGATGATTGGGGCAAGTCTAGATGGTCACAGATTTCTTGAGACTTCTGGCTAACATGAAGGGAACCACCCATTTCTAAGGAATTTGGAAAAAAGAAATGAAAAGTTCAGAGGATAGTGAAGGCCTTTCCACTTGGGAGAATGTGGCCATAAATCTTCTTTGTGAATAGGAAGCTCGTCCTAAAGCTCATTAAATAATTCAGAGACAGAAAGAAAACTAACTTCTGTTTTTTCCAGTCTGATATAGTGTACAACAGCATACTATATTTTTATCTAGCAAGAAGGAGTCCATCAAATACAAATGTAACATGTACGACGATCCTTCATTCTAGCTCTAACACTGATGGTTATCCCTATAACAAATAAATAGGCAGGCTCAGAATCAAGAAAGGATAAGAAAAATGATAACCAAAAGAAAAAAAGAAAAAAGGGCCCAGTGCAGATGATCTTGTGAGACACTACTTGATCCAACTCTCCTTAAGACCTCATATCTCAAAATCACAGTGGGATAGCAGAGCCTAGGAGCACTTACAGGGGAATACAAATATGGATAACTGCAACTCAAAACTACCTGGTAAACACACAGTCATATAGTATTCTGTCAGGAAGGTTCAGGGCAGTTTGGAGCATTTTGCTCTGTAATAAACTCCATTTCCTCTGGAGCTCTCCAAGTCCATCTCATTTGGGTTCCTTCCAAACTTGGGCACTCCTGAGCATTTTTATTTTTTTTAAAAAATATTCTTACTTGCTATGGTAATGTCTGTGCTTAGGAATAAAACTAACTGAAGAAGAACAGCTCCCTCATTTTTATAAACTTGGATGTTATACTTGGGTGTTTTTCTTGTTTTCCTTCTCCACTGAAACATTTCTGCAAGGTAGTTTTATGTTGGACCTGCCAATGCTGGCAAGCTTGCACTGATGATACAGCATGGAGGATGCCAAAATTAAAGTCTATACTCTGTCATTGTTCCTTCATGTACCTAATTTTTCTTCCCCAGTCACCACATGACTTCTTAGGGGTCTTATCCCTAAAATCTTTAATGTTTATTCCTCCTGGTCCGTGAATGTTTGTAAGGGAGGAAAATGAAATTAAGATATTGACATTCTTTGGGATTTTGTTGGGGGAATCAGACAAATGTAAAGGAGTGCTGCATGAGAAGTCCTTGCTTCTAAGTCAGGTCTGTAAACTCACAGATTCACCGCAATCCCTTCCTTGAACCAAAGTATTTGAAGAAAATCCAGAAACGTTGTCAGCTCCTACAGATTATCACAGTGGGCTGCAAGACGGGTGCATAGTTAAAGTATTTCTTGAGCTTCTGGAGAAGCCGGTCCTGTCCTTTGTTGCCAACTTGTGGGGTGCCCTTACATAGGTTACTTAAAAGATAGTTTTCAAAGGCTTGCCTGGAAATGTGATAAGTGACAGAGAAAGGTATTCATCCGGGAACGCTTAGAATAAGTCAACTGGAGTCAAGATTATTAAATTCTCCCGCTGTCAGTGACTTGCAATGCATAACTTGTACTGAATTGAGTAAGCCGCTTCATTGTGGCCTCTGTTTATATTCTGGTCTTCCGAACCTTTAAGACTTTTATTAGGCAAGTTTCATAACATTTAAAAAGTAAATTAGTGATAAATATATCCATACTTAATAACACTGAAGTAATGTCTTCACCAAGCTGCAAAGATTGCATGGATAATTCAATCTATAGATTTTAAAATAATTTATTCAGTTATTATTTTAACTGGTTTTGCTGTATGAATGAATTAAACAGCTGGCAGCTTGCCTGTCTGTTCATTGCTCTGCTCCTTTCTCTCCCGTTTCTAACCCAGCTATTTTTGCTCTTGCCATGGCTGCAAATATGGCATCCTTTTTACTTCACAAACATCCTCTCCAAACAAGTTAGACAAGGGAGATGCTGGAGTGTGAGGTGATCTTTCAGGGCAATTCAAAGATGTGTTTTCTTATATGATTTACTAAGTGTTCTCAGAAATATTGTTTCATTTCATAACATCTCCAGGTTGGTTTTTTTTTTTGGCAATCTTCTTCTCTAGTACAGTGGAGCAGATTTCTGAATGAGGCTGATGAGATTTGTAATATACCCTGAGTTAATTTAGACAGCAGGTTAGTCCCCTCAACAAAACTGTGGCCCATATACAAGTCAAATCTGCTTTTTTCCTTGGGCAATGATTTATTCCCCTCTTAAATTGGCTGGACCAGTTAGTTTTTTATTTTTATTAAGTCACACTATTCTTAAATGAAACTATTGATTTAAAGTCAGCTTAGTGAGGATTTAATTTGTTTTCAGGGGATTAGAGCAGGTAACATGGGATAATTTTACAATAAAGTGGAATAGAAGCATTCCTTCACATTACCCTCACCTTTTTTTCTTGCCAGGCTGCACAGACATTACAAATTTTCAAGTGAATTGTGGAAATACATTCATAAATCAGGCCTAATTCTTCTGCCTGCTTAAGGGCTACTCTAAAGAATATTTTTCTTTGACCTTGTCCATGATTGTCCTTCCATGGACAGATGCATCTGATAATTCCACACAAACACAGATTCACACAAAATATCTCTGTGTCCACAGTAGGAATTGTAAACAGGGGCATTTGCTGAAAAATACAAGACCAGTCATGTCTTTTAATACAGTGGCTACAGAGCACTTTTCAGAGAGTTTTTAAATAGCACTGTATTGCTCACAAACAGAGGGATAGTTGTAGTTATTTTTGGCATGCCTTTATAGCATAGATGGTGGATATGTTGTTTTTTTAATATAGTATGGTGTTTTTAATCTGTGCTCCATGTAACTTCATGAAACCTCTTCCCTCTTTGTCATTCTGTCTTTCAACCACATCTAACACACCCTGCAACCATTTCTGGGATGTTACTTGATGATGTGCAGCCTGCTTTTGCAGCTATTGCACTCAGTGACTTGAGTGGGGGTAGATTCTACAGCCCTGGGTAACATTACTCCAAAATCAGGCATCCCCCTTTTGACAGTTTACTTTTTTTGGTTGCCTTACTCATTTTCCTTTGCAGTCCTCTGCTTTTGATGCCATATCCTCCCTAGGAAAGATTCAAAAGCTACATAGCATCATTCCCGTTGCTCACACACATGGACCATGCTCTTCCTGACTGTTTTTAACTTATGTGCAGCACATATGTGCTCCACCAAGTTGTGTGAAAACATGGTGAGACCAGCCCTCGCTGCTGCACCAAGTGTCACATCCCTGCCTGGGTTCCTGCACTTCTGCTCTGCCTCAGCTTCCCAAACCCTAGCATGCCAAAGGCAGCAGCAGGGTAGCTCTGCTGACTGCACATCTTCCTCTTTCATGCTTTTCCATTGTCCCTGTCTCTCCATCTCTGTCTTGTGGGGTGTGAGGAATATTCCTCCCTGGTACTACTGAATGTAGTAGGGAAAAGGCTCAGATTTTGTCCTTATGTCCTTACTGAGCAGGAGCTGTCCCACAGTTACTTGGCTGCTAGGAGCAGAGAATTTTTTTTCCCTCTCCCTAGACTCCTGACAGACATGGAGATGGATGTAGATGGACTTATCTCAAATATCTATAAGGGCAAAAGAGAAGAGGAAGGCCAACTGGATGAACCAGCCCAGATACCCGGTTATGAGAGGGCAGGAGCCCTCCCTTCCCCAAGGCAAGACAGGCCCAGGATGGGAAACACCTGCCCTGCTGATGACACCATGTGGTTTCCAGGTCTCTCAGGGCTTATTTTAGAGTGGGATATCTCTCCTCCTTTCCTCTCCTTTTATTTGTTATGCCATGTTCTCCTGCAGGAGAAGGCTTCTTTTGCTCTATTCTGGCTACAGTCCTGTCGACTGCCTGGCTTTTGAGGGTATTTTTCAGTCTCTGTTGCTTAACACAGTTGGCTTCTGATTAGACTTTCTATTGTAGGTGTCGCTGATAAAATTTCAGCAGGCACACATGGACTTACCTCTACATATATTTTAAACCAGATGCAGCTGACTGGCTGGTTTTTTTGGTTTTTTTTTTGTTTTGTTTTGTTTTGTTCCCCTTGCTATAAAAATGTGAGATCATAAGTAGTAGAGAAAGAAGAAGGAGCTGTTTCTTGGAAGACAGAGAAAAAAACAAGCACACATTCTCCATTGTACTGCTTATAAGGACTGTGTTTTATTATTATTATTTATTTAATGGGCAAAAAGAAAAAAAAAAGAAGCTTTGCACACACCACACACTACAGTTTTATGAGATCCACATCTGGAATCCAGAGCATCTCAGGAATCAATCTATCAGACCCTAGTCAATTGTAATAGTGCACCTGGGGTGAAATTCTGGCTCCATTAAAGTCAGCTGGAATTTTGCCATTGCAATGCAAAAAGTGATGGCTGATGTAGGCTACTCCACGTTAACTCTTGGGCAGAGTAAGATGGCCTGTAAGTCGCCAGTATTTCCAGATTTGGCTTAACATTCAGGAAAAAAGCACCCTCAATCCCATATCTCTATACACAGTGAGAAAAACTAAGAGTTATAATGAGGTCATAGCGATTGTACATTTGGCTTTTACTGGAATAAATGATCTAAGTGCTCATGAATTTTTTTTCTTTGGTAGAGCCTTTTAGGATTTAACAGAAATATTGTTTGTTGTACCTCAGGGTGAACACATATATTTGTGTGTGTGTGTGTGTGTGTATGTATGCATGTAAGCCATCCCAAATCCTGCTTATAAATATCTATTTTGCTGTGCTTTTTCAAAACCTTCCACTGGAAATGCGTTTCCCACTGTAAATAGCATATCCCCATTACCTACCCATCAGTCAAATCAACTCATTTCTGAAATTCAATTAAAAGGGTCTCATTGCCATAAATCGAAAAAGATATTTTATTGTTACTTTGTAATTTGGAAGAACGAAAATTAAAACAGTGGCTCTGATGGAAAGAAATGGCTACTAAAGCATAATGATATTTTGCAGTTTATCTGCTCATTGTCATTTTATTTCAGCTATTTCAGAATGGAAGGACGATGAAGTGACTTGCACACTCTCTACTAGTTTTATTTATTTTTTTGGCTACTCCAAGCACTTGTCTAAATCTTTTTTATGATTGTTTATCTAAGTTTCTCCCAAATGTTTCATCAATTGCTATCCTTGTTCTTTTATTCCATATGTTAACAGCTTCCTGTGTATAAAAGACAGTTTGCTTAAATTCCTTTGGCTCTTGACCTACTCTTACCCTTGGCAGAGATGCTCTGTAATTTTGGGATTTTTTTTTTTTTATGCGGAGCATCAATTGAATTGTCTTAGTGTCAGATAA
Organism: Falco rusticolus; assembly: GCF_015220075.1. NCBI lineage: Eukaryota > Metazoa > Chordata > Aves > Falconiformes > Falconidae > Falco > Falco rusticolus. Next base: position 68,615,331 of record NC_051189.1, on the reverse strand, counting down.
AACGAACACAAAGGCCACATATGTGTCATTTAACTTGTGAACTTGGATAAAGATACAATAGATTTCATGAAATGGGTGTGAGGTGGGGGACAACCAGAGGTTGAAATTGAAGTTCCCATCCTCTGACTACTGATGAAAATTGAAAAGAATAAGCATTCTAAGAGGCATTTATTATCAGCCACAGTGACTAGTAGTAAATAATAAAAATACTGCTGCTCTGAGGAAAACACAACGTCAAATCTATGACCCATCTTTCAGATTTAGCAGGAGTTTTACTAGGGAAAAAAAAAAAAATCTATTTCAGTTATATGTTGCTTCTGTATAGAGTTTACAAGGGGCCAAACTCATTCTGTCTCACTCCCCCACTCAAAAGGCATAATGCTGAAAGTTTTACTTCAGCTGAACTGTTATGCATTCTGCTTAGAAATGTCTGTGGAGAAAGAAGAAAAGAACCACTGGAAACCCAGAGTAAAAATGATTTTACTAGCCGGTAGAGTGAAAAGCCACACATACCAAGGAGATTTTGTGCAAGAAGAAATGAGAGCAGGGCATATCTAGTAAAAAAATCCACCACCATGTATGTGCCATATACAATATATATAGAAGGACTTCAGCGTGTTCAGTAGATGTTAGCCAGAATACTATATGTAATTAAGTTTTCATTTCAGTCGAACACAAACATTTGCAAGCATACACATATGTATAGCATCTCTACACAATAAAAACATGGTTTTAAATTTAACCTGTAAGAAAAAATTATGCAGCCAGCTCTTTTTGGTAAAAATGGTAGAGACCCACATAACAACTACCATAAAATTTAGTTATCTCTAGTTACCACACCCCTTGGAAAGCAAATTTCTTTGGGGGTCAAACAGAGCCTGTAAAGCCTTTTTGCTGGGTTTCACATGGCAGGACAATTCCTGCTGGTTTTAATGGAAGCTGTTCCTAAATAAGGGCTATTACCTAGCCCCCAAGGAGGAGAGCGGTGTAACGTGGATTGTTCGCAGTGCTCAGCACCGCAGCTGAAGTCAATGTTTCCCTTCCCTTCAAAGGTCCCCGCAGCACGTGAGGCTTTTTCCCTTCCCTTGCTTCAAAGATTAAACACAACAAAAGATGTTTTCTGTAAAGTGAGGTACACAGTGCAGTTTTGCCTTCTCTCTAGTTGATGTACTAATGTGTAACTGTAGGGTTTGATTTTACTTTACATTAATCAAAGAACAATGAAGGCCATAAAAACCCCACTAAGAAGCATTTCAAGTTAAGATCCAAAGCTAAATGCCATGGGATTTTGCCTATTGTCTTGTTTAGTCCCCCTGTAAAAAAAGCTAGATAGCACCAGAAAGAAAAATTGAGCCTGTGTTTTTTGCATAGAGATGGAGAAAACACATAATAAATTAGGAGGAGAGAGGAGTGAAATAAAGGCCAGAGGTAAACAACGTTTAATTGTGTGAGCTGCTCTTCCTCTTGTGGTTCCTGCCAGCTGCTGCTGCTATTGCTACCTTCCTGTTTTAAGATGAAAGCAATGATGGTAGACACGTGCAGACACACAAAAGAACCTATTTGGACTGGTGTGTCAGCTCATCTTTATCAAATGTTGCACAGGTATATTTTGTTGCCATGCTTCATTACCCCAGAATGGCGTGCCTGAAATGTTTGCCTCTTCTATAAACCCAATAGCTTTCCCAGCGAGTCACATTTGACAGAGCAATAGACAGGTATTCACTTGCTGGCATCCATTTGTAAAGCCCAGGCAATTATATATATATATATATATATATATACATACAGGGGATTATATACACACACATACATATATATGTATATAAACACAAAGAACACAAGAGGTATGTGTATTATTATTATATTATTTGTATATATAGAGAGACTAGGTGTGTATGTATGCACAGGGTAGTCAGTATAAAAATACATGCATACTTGTACAAAAATTAACATATACACTTGAACAAAATTACTAAAAGAAAGTAGGATTTTAATGCAAATTTCTTGATGAAATAACAAAAAAACTTTAGTCAAGAATACAACATTGGAAAAGACAGGTGGAAATTCTCTCATGAATATTTCATTTGTAGGGTTTTAAACTGGGGAAAAAACCCCCAAATATAAGACACATCATTTTAGTCTGGAACTAGTGTTAACAGTAGCCCTGTTCAATAGAAGGAGGAAATGAAAGTAAGAGGAAGAATTAAGTGGATTTTTTTCCTAGGGAAAAAGACTATTTGGAGGAAAAAGCTATGAGGGGAGAAACCAGCCCCAGCATGTGCTGCAGGGCCCTTCTGCACAAACAGCCAGCCACGAAGGATTTGCAGACACATCTGCAGAGTGAGAAGAAGATTCAATAACAGTGTGGCCACCTTCATTAGTTTTAAACTAATTCACATGCTAGTGCTTGCTGTATTACTTAAATATATCAAATTGTTCACCTGTAACACGATGATAAGATTTTTCTCCTTCAGAAGAGAGTGAATCTGAAAGCTTGCGTGCTTCTCCCTGACGAGCTCCTGCTCTAGCTGCACTGAAGTTGCACACACACCAAAATGCACGTGTGCTGATAGCAGAGGAGAGAGGAAAAACTACACTGCCAAATATGCTTTTAGATACAAAAAAAAGCTGCAACCCTGGGAATTGTGAGGTGGGTGCTGTTTGCCCTGCTGTCCAGGGTGGAGGGCTAATGGCATGGAGGCGGATGGAGCCCGGGTGTAACCACACAGGACTTGCAGGCTGGTTACAGCCTGGCATGGTAACAGCACTGAAATTACTTGATGGATACTATTTTCATTATTATTACTTTAATGCACCATTGTGAACGTACCGTTCTGTACTGTAAAAAAGTAACACAAGCAAAAGACAGGCCTTATATTTTGAGCCTGCAGCTCAAAAAGAAGACAATTAGTAGAGTGCATTCCTCAGAAAGCCATCCATGCAGGTCACAGTTCAGGAGCAACGTTTCCTTTCTCCACTCTCCTCCCAGAAAACTAGACATTAGCAGCATCAAATCATCCACAGAGCACTCTAACTAAAAGGAGAACATCATGGGTAAGTAACAGGCAATGTAACTGCCTAAACAAACAGAGTTTAGACAGAAAGACTGTGACCCTAGTGTTTCTAATATGTGGTTGTGTTTGGCCATTTGGTTTGTTTTTCAGGTTTTTTTTTTTGTCTGTCTTGTTGGATATTTTGGTAAGTTTTGCTGTGGGTTCTTTTTGTTGTTATTTTGCTGGTGTCTAATGCTATGAAACCGTGTAATACAGAGAATGCTGCCTTGATTTGTGATCAAAATTAAAATATGAATTTGCACCTTTTAGTAAAAGTATAATGCATGCCTGCTAACAAGAAAGTGAGAAGAAAAAATGATCCCAAATTTGAAGTGATTTTTTTTTTTTTGAGTATTGAAAGCATTTGTGGAGGTAGCTTTTTCTGCATTTTAGTATGTGCTACTAATGCCCAACTGGAACTGGAATTGGCAACAGCCTGCGAGATGCTGTCCTTGCTGTAGGAGCGGAAAGGAGGTGAGAAATACCAGTGCTTCTGTGACACTGCTGAATTTCCAGGCCATTTGAGCAGGCAGACTTAGTTGGGATGGGATTTGGCTCAATATTTTTGGGGCACTCGGAGTTAGTGATTCATCCCTCCTCTCCAACTGCTGTATTGCAGCTCTCCTCCAGAAGCATGTGGACAAGGCACTACCTGTTACTAAGGACTGCTAAGCAGCTGGCTGCCTTTCATTTCTTAGTCTGCTCACCAGGGGCTGGCTTGTGTGATGAAGGTGACTTGTCCACAGTTGGGGCTGGTACAGGGCACCCAGAACAGCTTGGGGTAGATCCCCCTTATACAAGCACATCCAGTATGGTGCGCTCTCATACCATATGGTATATATGGTATACTATACAACGGACATAGTAGCTCTCATGTAAGGTTGGCAGCAAACTTTAAAAAAAAACAACCTTAAAAAACACATTGCTTGCTGTGCTTGGAAGTTCACTCCACCACATTTCTCGTGTCCATTTTCACTGCAAGCTTTTCACAATGCATAGTTAGCCCCAGCCAGCTTGCTCCCAGCACCAAGGCTTCTGATCTTGGTTCACGCTGAAGTTTGCCATACTTTATACGGTTAGTAGCAGTCTAATGTTGCTGAGAAACTTGAGCCCCACCTTGACTGCTGTGCTGTTTGGTGTCACTTCAGGAACAACTTAACACCAGTTCTAGGTTCAAGAGAGGTGCTACAACTTCCACTGCAGAGAATCCACAGTCCTTTAGGACCCCTGTGATGTGTAAGCTCATCCTCAAATAACCTGCATGAAATCAGAAGCAGGGGGGTTACAGGAATAGCGGGGAGAAGACCATGGGCTGAAGGGTTGGGAGAGCTGCTGAGAAGGTTATGTGGAGCTGTAGGGCGGGTAGGAACTTTGGGTTGAAATTATAGTGCCCATTGTGCTTATAACCAACACCATGGGCATTTTCTTTGATGAAAAGCTATATAGGTCCCCAGTTTTTGCTTTGAGGAGATTTTAAAGAGAGAACAGTGATTGAAGCACTTGGAATCAAAGGCAAGGGAGCAAGAAATCTGTAGGTGCCTTGGAGCTTGTTGGTCTAGTGTATAATACTTGAATACAAGTGGTGGGGTGCATTTTGGTTTATATTACCTGTATATTACCTTCCCCTTAATGATACCTCCTGTGGCCAGATTTTCAAGGAGGCTGATGGAAATGGGTGTGAGCCTGTTCCTAGGCATAGCTAATGGCAAAACAGGGTCTGCATGTGCTTAGTCATCAGCCCTGTGTCTGGCCTCCATGCCTGTGCATCTAATAACAAAAATGTGTGTTGATAAGCAGCGTTTTATGAAAGAATTATTTGCTTAAAATATTATATTGGCTTAACATCTGCATGTGGATTGAAAACTGGCAGAGCTAAACAGAGTAATTTTAAAAGGTATGTGACAGTATAAAGCTGGTGTGAAGGAACCTGCTGGGACGGTCATGGTGAAATCAGATTGGCAGAAATAAGGGTTGACCTGTTACTTGGAAGAAAGGGGCCAATTTATAACGGTGGTATGTTGCTTTGTTAAAATGGTATTTTAAACTCAGTTTACTTATTTTAGTTTCAAGGCTTGAAAGTCTTAGAAAATTAATTAGAAGAAATTTCAGTCTCTCTGATTTTGCTTGGGTATTTTAGTTTTTTTCAGTTTTGGTATTTTTTTGGGGTTTTTTGTTTTGGTTTTTTTTTTTTTTGTTTGTTTGTTTTTTTGTGTGTTTTTGTTTTTGTTGCAAGGCAATGGAGGTTGAGTAAGCTCCAAGGAAATTAAGTATCAGGGAGGGGGCAGAAAATAGTGTCTGTTATTTCATGTAGCCAGAGAAAGAAGCAACACCTTGGAGATGAATGATAGATATTATTATAGAAGAGTTGTAGCTCAGGGCAGGTGAGTGGTGTGTTAATGAGGAGCCACCTCCTGCTTTCTGACAGATGACTGTCATTGTTCAAATGCTGCCATCAGATTGATTAATAACTGGGTCATCCTGCCCTGCAGTTGGAGTAGACTGTCTTCATTCTTCTTCTGATTTCTCTAATATGCTGACCTGGAGATGACCCAATAGAGGTGGAGCTGAGATTAGCATTTCATTTCTTGTAGAACAACAAGAAAAAATTCCCAAGGAGGAGGTAGTGGGGGGAGAACACTAACCAAAAACTCAAAGAATGCTCCTGTCCCCAGAGAAACCCCCCAAACCTATTCAGCACGTGCAAGAGCCAAAGCCCCTGTTTCATAAATAGGCAGCTTTATGATTCAGGACATTTATATTTTTAATAAAGATTTAAATCGGTCGTGTTCATTTCTGCAGTGTCAGCTTAACCTATATGGAAAGATGTATAAGGTCTTTTCAGAACACACAAAGGAATGTAAAGACCTGTGTATTGAGGGGCAAGGGAATGAGCTGATAGAACATAAAAATGCTTGCTTTGCCTTAATGTCTCTTAATGTTCACTAAATTCACTATTAAAAGTCCAAATAGTAAACAGCATGCTTTGACAAGTGAAATACAGGCATATTATCCTAGATGACTGTTATTATGTGGAAAGAATGGCAATTCTCCTTCAAGATTTGTGTAATTTTCTGTCTTTTCTTGATTTAAACTCTTCTGAAAGCAATGGCATGGTGAGTTTACCTTTCTCCTTGTCATATGTTGGCAAGGTGTGATGGCTCTCATCTGCTTCGGGAGCATGGAGCACAATATAATAGTCAACTTGAGCCAGAAGGATCCTTATAACTAATTAGGATTCAATTTTCAGACTTTTTGGAACATTGCTTTGGCCAAAAGTTACATGAAAATATCCTTCAAATAGCTTGTGAAATTGGCTCATTTCTGGCACTCTTTTAAAATTACTGATCCTTCTATTACATGGACCAGCTCTGCAATTTAAGACTTTTCTATTTAAATGCAACATTTATAACATTTTACAAGAATACCCTTTATTCCTTCCATCTTCCTGGAGGACAAGGTCCCCTCCCTCCTCCTTTCTCATTACTTACAAAAGCAACCAAGCCTTTCTACCCTGGGACTCCACAACAGAGCAGAACACTCTTAAGGGATTTAGCTGATCAGGTGTGTAGACCTAGAAGTGCTCCCATTTGATCATGTGTACTCTCTTCACGTGTATGTGCTGTGTATAGTGCCTTTAGCTCAGTTTAAGCACTAGGCACTTCTGAAATAGTTGTTTTGTTTCTACAGAGGACAACCTTCCCTTTTTAAGTGAGGCTTATGTTTTCAGCTATAGGCAGTAAGAAGCCAAAGCCAATAATTATCAGCTTCAAATCTCCACACCAGAGTTCTGAATCATGATTTGTTTTAAAGACACTCGGCCCTATAGTGTGTGGGATTGCTTTACGCTCACAAAATACAAAACTAGAAGTCAGAACAAAACCCTGTAGAAAAAGAAACAAGAGGTTTGTTGAAAGAAAAACTTAGCCAACTGCTCATTTTTATGCTTAATATCTGTAACACCACAGTTCAAACCATTTCTTTACTGTAGAGTAATTTTTGAATATTTATCTCTGTCTGCAGAATGTTACTTAAAACAAGAAAGAAAAAAAAGGTTTTTTGAGCATGGACGATTCCAAATAGAAATATTGAATCGATTCCCCTTTACCTAAAGCTGCACATCTGTCATGTATTCACCAAATCCTGTGCAATGCATATAACCTGGTTCTTCATTCAGTGCTGCGACCCCATGTCCCCACATGCATAACTGGCATTACTTTTCAAGTAGCTTTGGATTGGAAAGGTTCATCTTGGAAACATTAGATCTGCTCATTAACGGTTGAATGGATGCAGAATGTGAGGTAGGCATTGCTGTCCTCTTGTGCAAAACAGTAGGTCCCAAATAACTTTCAGTTTGTGTGAAACAATAACCAGCAGGTTGTTTTGCTATTAGAAGAATAATATTTAGCGTAGGTCTCCTGTAGAAGTGGCTGCCCCTGGACTGCAGGAATTAGCACGTTATCGGAAGGCACGTTTGAAAGGGTGCCTTGGAGTTTTGCGAGTGGAGGTGAGCTGCTTCTGAGGCCCTTGAAGTAACTGCTATGGAGATTCTCCATTTAGCTAAAGCACAGTGTTAAATCAATTCAGCTACATATTTCAGTAACATTAAAGGTTGGCTTTAAACCCATAAAAGCCAGGAAATTCAGGGTTAAGGCTGAAAATCCTGGCTGCAGCTCTGGTCACGGTGCAAGGCCTTATGCCAAAATAGTAACAATAACGCAAAAAATTTTGCATTAAGGGGGCAGTGGCATACTAGATTTCAGACTCCTCTTTTCTTTACAGCACCCTTCTGTTCAGTCACTTTTTAAACTACTCTCTTTTGTTACAGCAAACACTTCTCAAACACTCTGCTTTGGATACCTGAGGTAACTGATATCTGCTCGTAGGTAGAAGTGGTGATATCACAGTAATGTAATCACCATGAAATGGCAAATGTTGTCTTTTCAGCAATGCCTACTAAAAGACCCTTAAGATTCCTATCTTAGGACTTGTACTGACAAACTGAGCTACTATTGTGTCTGAAAACTGCTTTTTTACATTATCTAGCTGAGCTTCTACTTAAACCACAACTTGGAAAGGAGATCATCTAACAGTTCCAGAAGGCAGCAGAGAAAGAAGTTTTCAGGGAGAAAGCCGAGTTGCCTGTGGTGGAAAGTAGGAGGCTTGTCTGCTTGCACTAGTGGGACAGAGTAAAGGAGTGGAAAGTCAATACCGGGTGAGCAGCAGAAGAGCCAAGGTGTAGGCTGCAGAGGATGCAGAATAATCCTGGATTCCATTTAGAGCTATGGCAGAATCCCCATTGACTTCAAGTGGGTCAAGATTTCAGCTTCAGATCCCCAGGTCACAAACAAGATGGGCATCATGGCTTTTGAGTACAAGCCATCTTGTGGTCCCTCTCTGCTTATTTTAGCTCCCCTTACTGTAAAGATGTTTTTTTCAAAGAAGTATGGAAAAGAAACTTAACAGATGATTTTTATCCTCATATGTCTTCCAAGATAGTTTGTTTAACCTCACACTTTCTATACCGGCATTGCAAGCACTAGCTAAAATGGTGGAAAGGGGGACAGTGCGTGGAACCTGAGCTGAATATTGGAGTCTCTTGCAGTAACTAGCTAAGTATTTGTTGCTGGTTTCATGAGGAAATTGATTTGGCATATTTAACGGTGTTTCTTTATTTTATAGGTAGTGGACTATTCCCATAGCTCTGTTATAAAATAGTGTGCATATATATATATATATCTATCTCACAGATTTACAACTCTGCTGTTTCACTAGGGATACACTTAATGTGGTATAAGTCTCTGGATATGACAATTAAATTCACATGACCCACAGACTACCTCACAACCCAAAATTGCCCTTTGCATATCACAAGAGAATAGTGATTACCCTCTAATCACTTATTAAATCTGCCTTTCCAATGAAATTTTGTCTTTCTAGGGCCTAAAAAAATGGAAGGAAAAAATCCGGTACTTGCAAGAAAAACCAGTAATGTCTCAGTGCCCATTATCTGTACTTCTGCTAAATATGTGCAGAAGGCCAGGATCAATTTTCTTCCCCATCACAAACTTACTGAAACAAGAGAATCTTTAGTTCAGAAGAATCTTATATGCGTAAGTGTCTAAGTAACTTTGTAAATGGATCATTTGGTGTGGTAAACGATATTGCACTGAACTGGCAATGAATTAGCATGTTTGTTATGTGTATTGGTATCTTGTGCCAGATAAATGTCTGAGTCCCAACGCTGACAAAAGCAATCTTTCTTTTTTTGAACTGGTATAACTGGTATTACTGGTATGGATGAGCAAATGTAACAGGGGTATCTAAGCTCTGAATCTGCCATCACCTCATGTTTTTGGAGAGCGCAAATTCTGGAGAAATTGGAAGCCTTACTTGATTACTGATTTGTTACAACTTTTTTCTACTGTTGTCATAAGCTGGAAGTGCCAGAGCACAATGTTTTCTGCGTTATGCTCGAAATGCCCAGAGTCTCTAGAACAAGAGATTGAGGCTTGGCTGAGTCAACTCAACATTTCATTTTGCTGAAGCAGATAAATGCACTTTCATTTAATTTACTGTGGGAAAGTCTTTAAAAGCTAGGTCCCATGGCACTTTTGGTGGTAGCAGATTTCTGCACCTGGGTTTTTGGCCAAGGTTACTGTGTACTAGCTGTCCCCTTGACTGCCATTCTTCATCCCAGAGGTGACTGAATTTCAGTGATGGGTGATTTTTCTGCTTTGACTTAGGATATCTTTGGACATGAAGCCTAAAATAAATGTGAGATATAATTAAACACACAGTGCAGAATTTTGTGTATGGGGGAAGGGATAGACAACCAGTCTGTTTCAACCTGACTTATAAAGGAAATCTTTTAAGTCATATTTTCTTTCTTCCTTTGTATATATAACTATTTTTCAAATGAAAAAGTTTACTTTTCTAAGGCACAAGTAAACTATCCCTGCCTCAGCAGTTCTTAAAATCTGAAGGAAAATCTCTTCATCTCCTGGCATGCGAATACAATTGTTTTGTTGTCCTCCCTATCTCAGGGCTAACTATGACAGGCTCCAGTTTCCCCGAACATGAGTTGGTGACTAAATGAAGGTCATCACCTGTGCCCGCAAGGCCAGACTGACACCTGCTAACAAGGTCTGTGAGGTACCACACTAAATCCCACACCAACCTCCAAACTTTGCTCTCATCTTTTACCTGCTTAGATCAGTGTCCACACTTCTGCAGCATTTGTGAACAACAATGGGAAAGAAGTTTTAGCATTAAAAAGGCAAAAATGCCAGTTCTCACTGTGTGAAACTATTGTATTCTACAAGCTTGTTTGGGACTAAGCGAAGGCTGTGAAATCTGAATTTGTTTTTTGACCCTTCTCATAACTACAGAGGAGAAATGGTGTGGTGAATAAGCACAGGACTCAGGAGGGCTCCTCGCCCTTTCATGAACTACCTATGTTTTGCTGGGGAAATTCCCTATGGAAGCATTCAGCAGCTCCCTGCTAGGAAGAAAGGGGTAGAATAGCATCTGCCTCGTATAGAGGTGAGGAAAACCACACTAAATACACTGCACCTTTAGACTGATGAGGAGGGAAAAATGAAAGCCTATATTTAGAATGTTAATGCTAATGTGACTAAGATTAACCTCAGATTTCATCTGAGGTTTTTAGTTGAGATCAGCTATAGCAGCAACACCTGGCTCATACTTTCACTGGAGTTCAGGGCTTAGGGGAATCGGACTGCTTTGACACTCTAGTGTGGAGACTTTTTCACTAAGCTGACCCAGGGTCTTCCAGGCTGGCCCCTTCGTCACTCCGATTTCATGCAGTGGCTGATGTTGTGATAGTACAAAGCTGGAGAATACAAGCAGATCTCAAAAGAAAGATTCAAAGTCCCCTAACCAAGTTATGCTTATGACTACATACATTCGTCATCTATCAGGAACTCACAGCAGTCAATTTTTCAAATCAGTGCTAAGAACCTATATTTCACATTGATACTGTTCCTATTAAGAGCAAATATGAGTGAGGGAAGAAGGAGGGGCACTGAGCACACAATCCTGCTATTAACCCACCCACTTCAGGCTTTTATTTTTTGAGTCTGAATTCAACTTGAAGCATGATCTTTAAGGCTTTTGAATGTAACCCCAAACTCACCCTCCCAATATCCTATTGTTGGTTCTCAGTAATAATTCAAACATCCTTTAGGTCATCCCTTAGCTGGAGCCTGTTCAGCCCAAAGTCCAGTGTTACCCATCAATCTGCAGGGCAGCATCAGACTGCAAGTCCCCTTGTCATCCCTGAAACATAACGCGCCAGCACATGTGTTATGTGTCTTCACCTCTATGCACCCACGCTCTGCAAATGTTTGTGGGGACCCATTCAGCGTGGAGATTTTCTTTACCCAGCTGTGCTGACCTTTTAACACTGGTGGGAGTGTCTGATTTCTCTTCTCCCGTGAAGAAGGAAAGAACCTCTCTTGGTGGAGAACTGTGGGTATTATCCTGCCTAAAACTTGTCTTACCAACTTGCCCTGTTTAGGCTTTACTAACAGCAACCCTGTTAGTGCCTCATCCTATTTCACACCTCCATGCTGCATCAGGGATACTATGGAGCTGCCAACTCTGCTTCTTGAGAGAGTAAACAGAGCACAGGCAGTCAAGCAGAGTGAGGTGACATCCTCCCTGGCAGAAACCCATAGCCACTTGCCCATCCTCACCCTCTGGCCAACTGATTTGGGGCTGCCAACCTGCTTAACAGACTGGTTTTGATCTGAAGCGATGTAGAACTGAGGTACTGAAGACACAGTTCAGCCTGAAGTCCCAAACCAAAGCCTTGGTTTTGGCAGACAGTAGGCTGGCACCACATGGGTGAGCAGAACAGAGGCATAGCACTGGTGGTGGCACCCACGTGAAGCCATCTCTGCTGCCATGCTGTCAGGCTGGGGTTTTACAGAGGAAAGAGGCTGGAAGGGCCCATGCCTCAAATATCTTGTGGTTCAGACCTACAGTTTTGCATTCCAATAAATCCCCCTGCCCTTTAAAACATTAGTGTAAAGATGGATCTCTCCTCCAGGACATCAGAGTTACTTGGTGCAGGACCCCTCTAATATCAGGAAATACTCTATCCCCCTCAGTGTTGGGGAAGCTGAGACAGGCAGGTGGCAGGGCCAGGTGGCAACGCTGGAGGGCTGTGACAGTGTGGCAGCCCTACTGCACACCCAGCCACCTCCACCCAGTGCTGGCTGTGCCCCAGCACTCACTGGAGGCTGATCTCAGCCTGGCTCTCGTCTGACCGGCTGTGGTGTCAGCACGCCCCATCCACGGGCGCCGTGTCCAAGCCCCTGGCAGCAGCTGACAGCAGGCATCGGTTACAGGATCTAGATCTTGTGTTGTGCTCGAACGTGGCATAGGTTCATTTGCGAGAATCGAGCAGGAATATTTCAGCATTGGCATGGGTTGCTGACAGGCTTTTGGAAAAGAGATTTTTCCCACCTGCATGTTATAAAACCGTAGTGAATAGAAACTGTAATCTCTCAACATTAAACAAATGAGGAAGCTGCATTCTGAAACTCATAAGTCACCACCAGCTTTTACTAAATAATAACAATTGCATTGCTGATGGCCCTGTCTCTCACTGTTAGCACGCTGAATGACAGGGAGTAGTGTGTGCTAGCGAGAGTATCTTATCTGCTCCAAGTACTGCAAGCATTCCTGCAAATCCACAGAGGCTCTTGATAATCTTTTGCAGGTGGTCAGAATTTAAATATTAGAAAAAAGTGAAGTAACGTATTAAAACAGGAAGATAAGCATTTCCTTTGTTTGTTTTCTATTCATTTACTAAAGCAATGCATCTTATTTCTGTCACCTATTAGCTGATTTCATAAAATCCTGATGGACCGATAAGTTACATTTTTTAAATTCTGATTTGCAACTCCTGAAAACCTTGTCTCTAGCACTGAGAATAGACTGGAGGAGCAAGATAACTACTTCCCCAACAAGACCTGATAGCTTCTAGAAACAATGACAGTAAGATTTAATCTAAATAAGTAGCGAGATTTTAAAATGTGGGATAGAGGTTATACAGATAAATACCATTTTTCCCAGCAGGTATGCACAAAGGGACAGGTTGCCTATTGGTAATTACTAGAAGATTGCAATCCAGTTAATGTGGCCTGTGGACCTCTACCTGATTCACATACAAAGGAAACACAGGCATTGCAAGTTCAGGAGGCCATGCTCAAATCTCATTTAAAGGGCTGTGACTTGGGTACAAAGAAATCTCTCCATCTCTAGCTTAGCTCTGCAGTAAGCACTTTGCTTAAGAAATTTACCCAGGCCACATGATCTGATACAAGAAGTACATAGATGGAAAGTATACATAACAGCGATCAACTTTTCCCCCTCTGAATGCTTAAAATATGACCCTCATTAACATCAACCTCACCTTCATGAAATAGGTCCATTGGACAGAAGCACCTGGGTTTCTGGTTAGTTTGCATTTCCTTTTATTCAGCAATCAGCTATCATGGCAAGTGTCCTCTCTGATTACTTGTGAGCATGTTCTTCTCCATGAGCAGGGCTACCAATGGGAAGGAGTAACTGGGGGTGGATTTTGCACGTGATAGTCACAGGTACACTGTATGTACACTGTTCCACTACCGCCTTGCTGTACCCTTAAACTCGATCAGACATACCTAGTGCACTCATTTCTTTTGTCTTTCACCTAACGTGTGATACACCCAAAAAACCTAATTAGCTTAAGTTTATGTTAGAAGTTGGTTAGGAATAAAGCTTCTGAGATAGCCAGGCTACAAAAGGGAAGCAGGCAACGTGAAAATAGATGGTGTATAAAAAAAATAATAACCAGAGTTAATTCTCTAGTGACAGATATACATTGGGACACAGAGATAACAGCAAATGTTTTCCTCTTTAACTGATGGTTTTGCAGAAAAAAACCCCTTTTTACTTGCAATTCAATGATGAGAGGAAGGTTAGAGGTGTTCATTGCTTGATTTACTGATTTTTCCAGAGATCTGAGTAATATTCAAGATCCCTGAGACAGATTAGCTTTTCTGAGATTTGCCCAGGCCTTTGTGTGCTGATGTCAATCCAGTATATTGAATTGTTGGTTTTAAGCAGAAGCTGGCAACCTACATGTGGGAAGTCATTTCCTGAAAACCGTCAAGCACTTGGGGCCTGTTAAGATCTTTCTTCTTTCTTTCTGTTATCATGTATCATCATTTGGTGTTATATAGGATGCTCTGGGAAGGCAAACCTAGGGCTGAAGGTCAGGCCCTTGCTGGTGAAGCAAAACTGTTACTGCCGCTTAGGTGTATGTAGGAAATCAATATGGTTGCTAAAGTATCTATGCTTAAGCAAAGGTGCTTAAGTAGCCTTTCCCCCACCTTTAATGGGAAGTAACCTTCAGTTAATTAATATACAAAGCCACAAATATGTCTCTCTCTGTCCCTGTGATTGATCTATATACCTGACAGTGTGTGCTATTAAAATCCATGTTTCCTGGCTTTCCTGGTCACCTCAGATGAGGTAAACCCAGTTCGGAAATCTTTATTGTGGAACTGGAAAATGAAAGCAGGGGAGCATGCTTCCTTTCTTGCTATCTTTACTAATTTGTCTTTAGGACTAGATTATTCAGATTAGACCTCTCCCCCTGCTTCAACATTAGTACTATTGCTTTTTTTGTTGGCAAATATGGACAATAAGGCTTCATATTAAAGGCATGAAGCTCATACCTTTGAAAAAATGGCTTTACTTCTTGGTCCTCCCCTTGGCAAGCCATTTGATCATTCTGTGTCTTTTTTCTCTGAATCAAATGGAAATACTGCTTTACTCCCAGTTTTAGTCTGCCCTGCCTGCCTAGAATTGCAAGCCATTTGTGGTATCTCTGGTAAAACAGGAGTTGATTTTTGGATAGAGCTGTGAGGCACCATTAGTCTTAAAAAATCTTAAATGGAAGGACTGAAGTTCAATCTTTCCAGCTTTGTTTCTTGGTCTCGGATGGGCACAAGCTCTGTTTGCAAGGCAGGAATTGAAAAAAAAACCCTGTTTGGAATAGGCAGCTATCCGTATTACTACTGAAGCACAGGTCAGAAAAGACAGCAAGCCCATTCATACCTCTGGAGGAGGCATCTGCATGTGGTGGTGCAACGTGGGGGAGGGAAGAGTGGGAAAGTAATTTAGGATGTTGAACATATTAAACACATATGTTTAACATGTGCTGTACCTTTTCAGCAGATGTGATGGAAATTTTGAGGTCAGGAAGGAGGAGTCACCTCCTACTCTAATTAGCATTTTAGAATTGGTTAGACAGCAAATGTTGTCTGGAATGACGAGATGAATGATAATGCAGCTCTGCCAACCCTTTGGCTTCCTAACACGGTCCCTCACCTGGAAGGACACTTCCCCATTCTGCAGAATAAAGGAGATAATGCTGTTTCAGCTATTTTGTTTTGTCTCCTGATCTGGTCTCTTATGAGGGTTATTGAGGCCACTTCTTAAAATGGGTTTTTAAAATGCTTCTTTTCATGATATCTCATAATTAAACTTCAGTGAATGAACCAAGCAATAACATGGGAGTTCTGGTCTGTTTTATGAGGCAATACTCTAGTTCCTGAGTGGGTGAACTAGGAGACCTTTCTTTCTTGCATGGGAATTGGGTAATCACTGGGAAACCCAAAGTCATGCTCCTTTTGTTAGTGTACTGTAAGCTTTTTAAAATAAAGTAGCTGGGCCCTCTCTAAATAATGACTGTCATGGAAATGATAATTCCCAAAGTTGTGACCTTCAGGCAACTGGAATCACAGCCTGGGTCCAGATCCAGCCTCCACAGGTGGTCAGCCTGGCTGTGGCTGCCCAAACCTCTGGATCTAAATGCTCAGGAGGTTGAGAAGGGTTAGAGATTTTTTGCAACTCAGACTCTCTTCTAATTAGAAATTAAATACCACAAATAGTTTTTGGGGAAGGAAATGGAAGCCTAAAACCAAAATGAAATTAAAGGTCAATCTTCAACTTAGCAGGCTGATGCGGAAAGTGGATTTAATAACAAAAAAAATCCATTCTGAGAGGGAAAGAAAAAAAAATTAAAATTACTGGATAGGTAAAAGACAGAATGGCTTAATATGTAACAGCATCGTCTGAAATATAAGGCAGGTGGAAAGTGGAAGGAAGTTCAATAATGTAAAAAAAATAAATAGAACTAATAGTCGAGAAGCACTGGAAGAGAGGCTGGCTACTCTTGGAGGCATCTACAGTGAGGTAAAGCAGCAATAGAAAATTAAATATAATATAGAATCAGATTTTGACAATATAGTGGGTTTTAAAAGAGCAAAGAAAGAAATCTGCTTTACAGAATTTAATTTGAATCATTCTTGCTTCCTTATAGCATTTAAGCAAACCCGGTACAATTTCACATGCACAGTTCAAACTAATCAGAAGATGATTTATTAGGTTTTAAAATATTTCTAGGTTCTTTTGACATTTTGATAATATTGTTTTCCATAACTATACAGTTGTTATCCGGAGAGCTTTTAGATACCGCACCTTTAAGCAGGCTTTAAATAAGCGTGCAGCCAAAAGAACATCATTAATTAACTTATTTTCCTTTAAGGACAATTCAATATTCCTTTCACAGTGGGTGCAGCAGCATTAATAGATTCTGAATTCTCTGCATTCGAGACAAAGCTGTCATTGCTGCCCAATATTTTGGATGATAGGTATTTCCCATCTCTCATGCTAAGTCACAGGCTGTGGTCCCATGAATGTTTTTGCTGTGGCCTGTTAAACATCCCCCCCTTTTCCTAGGCAGGGCAGATAGCCAGCCAGAAGTGATGAGTGCTTTTCATGGTAAGGAACAATACATTGAGACTTTCCAAATTAATTTAACATTCGCAAGGAATGCTGTTGGCTGCATCAATTTCAGATACGCTGGCAAGCAGGAAATTATTTTCCATGTAGATGATGTTTCTATCCCTTCCCCCTCCCCAGGACCCCTACAGTGAAAGGGAGGAAGAGAGGTTTTGTCTTTTAGTGAAATCTAATTGTGGTGTGCGGGCAGGGAAGGGAGGAAGGGTCAGGGGGAGGCCAGCCACACAAGCCACCACAGCAAGCCACAAGACATCTCCCAGGAAGAGCTGACCCTGGTGGCCCTGACAGAACCCTTGGTCCCCAGGTCTCACCTTGGGGACAAGGTGGTCTCTTTGAAGGAGGTGGAAAAACATTGATCCCCTGCTTCACTCTCTGCAGAGAGGCTTTGGATCTCGTCCTCTGCTCAAGCTAAACTCACTAAAACCTTCCTGATATGGGTGGCTTCTTTTCCTTTCTCTCCCCAAAGGGTCCTTCAGGTTTTGTTAATTAAACACACATCTTACAGGGCTGCTATGATTTCCCAAATTCGGTGAGATTTTAATTCCTGAGCAAAGTGAATATCTGCATGCCACTGAAGAGCCACCGTGGACAGGACTGGAGTACTTCTCCTGGTGGTGGCCAGGGTCTCAGGCAGGGAACGAGATGACTTAACCTAAAAGCAAAGTGGAAAGTGAGGTTAGCTGGAGTTTGCGAGGTGAAAGCAAGAGAGGTAAAGCATGGAAACTGTGAAGATCAAGTGTGAAATATCCTGAGATTTCTAGGGGCTGTTTTATATGGATTATAATCCATAATATATATGGATTTTGTCTCTGAACTGTATGGAGGAAATCCCATACTACAGTGTTAAGGGTGACAAAAAACTCTCAGTCAACTGGATCAAGAGTATTTAAGAAATTTTGAGGAAATTTGATATGGAAATAGTTAGGAAAATGGATTATAATCAGAAAATCATTTACTGTTCATATGCAGTACATACCTTCCTGCTGCGCTTGTCATGTAGAAAATACAGATGTCTAGATACCTATGTTATTCCTAGTCATCCAGTCCCTGAAAATATCAACAAATATTACATAAACATCCAGAAAAGACCCAGTTTCTAGACCTTAGCCCTTAATCTTATTTCCTCCTTTCTTCCCACCGTTCCTGCAGTTCTTGTCCTTGTAATACTGCGATTGCAGTGCAGCTTTAAATAAATCCTGCGCTCTCTCAAGAGCTTTGCATTTAGTTCTTGGAGCCCTGTGGCCCACAAAAATTCCTTAAATTGGCAGTGGGAGCATTTCCACAGTAAGGGGAGAAGACCTAAAAACTTCAGGTTTAATTCAAATGTGCAATCTGGTGTGAGAATTTGCACAACTGGTTAAATCAGCCTCCAGTGAAATTACGGGGCAGGACTTTGGCTCTTACTATGGTCACTTGTAATTGTTAAGGTTAGTGAAAAAAAATCTACTGAAACGTAACATGGTTCATGTCAAGAAGTTCAGCCCCTCTGAGTGACTGCAGGTTAGGGCTTGGACCTGCAATTGAGTTACTGCAGTTTAACGGGTTACCATGCATCAGCTAAGCTGCAGAAACAGTCCGTGTGTGTCCTCCTCGCCTTTGACAAATGTAAGGTGATTTGACTTAGCTTAATCTATTTTCATTGCAGGCTAAATTGAATTACCTCATATTTATGATGGGCTATAAGGGCACTCAAAGAGAGTTATCTGGGTTCAACTGATCTCTGGTAACTTGCTTAGCCATGGTAGCTTGACTGTGGGTATAAACCCTGAGCCACCTTGTGCTCATAGGAGAGAGCTGACGTGAACTTCAGCAGACACAGATTTATAACTCCTGATGAAGTAGTTTGGGATGTGGTAAGCCATTGACGGAATGGCTGGAATTGGCTTTTAAAGGAATAGAGTAGCTGGCAGGGCACTTTCTTAATGGGTTTCTGATCCTGGAACATAGTTCCTTACCCCAGTCTTCAGAGCCTGTATTGGTTTGAGCTCCAGCAGCACAGAGGCTTCCTTGACTTTCCTCTCTTCCTCAGTTTTTTTCAGGCAGACATTTGGGATAGAGTTGGGCTGATAGCTTTAAGTCCCTGTGGGTTTTCTGTGAGGGTGTTTTGGTAGAGTAAATTTTAAATTTGGTTGTTCTACCATAACCTAAGCATTCTTAACTGAATTGTAAATTTAAATGTTAAGTGTTGCACTGAATGTTTAAATAATTCTAAAAGCACTTGGAGCATGGGATAAGTGCTGTAAAAATCTAAATAAATGAGTAAATTAGTTAACAGCATATGTGGTAATGCAAACTACTACATGTGTGCAAAGCGGAAGAGCTGTGCTCGAAATGGTTGCCAGAGCTTAAATTTCCTTGCTACATGTGAAACCTTTTCGCATTAGCAGGGTGGGGTTTTTTTTCCACATTTAGCCTACTGTATAACTGGGAGAAGAAGATGAAGTTGGCAGTTTAGACTGTCAAACAGAGGTTTCAGCTCAGCAGTGAGGTTCAAAGAGATTAATTTGAACGCCGCTGTTTACGTTACTGATCTCGTACCAGCTGGGTTTGTGGCATTAAGATGTCAATAGTACAACAGAATTTAACTAACAGTTTCATCATTGACACCATCTTTTGAAGGTACAGATGATTGCCTTCTTATGTACTGAGACATATTTCTTTAGGACAGGACTTTCTGTATGCTTTTATCCAGGAGGGAGAAGATGGAGAGGGAAGTGGGGAGGAAGCCTTAAAGTGAAGCTAATTAGAAAATGTCCTTGTACATAAGTGGTTTATTTGAGTTCCAGCAATAAGGTGCCCATTTCCACGTGCCACAAACCCCCTTATTTTCTCTTTTTCTCTGACTTTCCTTTCTTTTTTTTCAACTGGCACCAAAACAGAACAGCTAAGGTAATAATAAACTGTCCTATGTGCAATGGCATTATTATTTTTAATGGTTCAACCTTGAATGGAGTAGCAAAGCCTCTTGGAAGGGCAGAGGGAGTTGATAATCAAGCTTCTTCCACACACCTCCTGCTCCCCCCCACCCCCCTACAATAATTATTAATCAAAGGTAGCCAGAGTGTCTTTCGCTGAGGCTCTTTTGGTAAGTCCTTTGGTCCAATGTAGGCTGTACGAGGTTCAGACTCAGTTAAGAAGTCATTGACCTGGCAGGCTGAGCAGCAGCTCTTAAAAGGACAGGAAAAGAAAGAATAGGAGTACTAAATAAATAAATAAATAAAAGCTTCTGGTTTAAGGACTTAAGAAATTATTTCAGTGGAGGAGATGGTTTTATTAACAAAGCTTACAGTATCAGCCCCTCGTCAAACAGGCTTTGCTACTGTCCCTTGGTGCTGAGGGGCATGGCGGGGGAATGCAGATGAAGGAGGGGATGATAACCTTTTGGAGAAAATAAGCAAAGCAATGACTTAATGTGAAATTGTTTTGCTTTACAAAGTAATGATACAGCAAATTTTGACTTAAGTGCTCTCTAAAAGCCTTTCCCCCCTGTGCTGTAGTGGCTGCTGTACCCCCTTGAAACCCTGCGCCTTTGAGGGAAATCACAATGTAATCCTTTGGTTCAGCACGTATTGTCCCTTAATGACAGGCATTACATTTGCACAGTACCATAAATCAAAGCTAGAGGCTGTTTTAAATAGGCTGCAGATGCATGTGGACGTTGGCTAAGTGGCACTTTGCTGGAGAGAGGAGGGGGGAGCTATCCCACCGCGGCGGCTCCAGGTAGAATAGGGCCAGCAGAAGGGGTTCCCATTTCCACAATATTTTCACTTCACCTGGGATTTAGCTTTACATGAAGACCTGTTTAGCAGAAGGAA
The DNA here is from genome assembly GCF_015220075.1 of Falco rusticolus. Taxonomy (NCBI): domain Eukaryota; kingdom Metazoa; phylum Chordata; class Aves; order Falconiformes; family Falconidae; genus Falco; species Falco rusticolus. The sequence continues at coordinate 68,594,579 of NC_051189.1, read as the reverse complement.
ATGCTTTTTGACTATGACCTCTGAAGGGTTTAATTGGGATTTAACTGTTCCTATTTTTTCCACTCCATGTGGGAGTCTGGAGCTCTGTTTACAAGGTGTGTCATATCCTCTCGACCCCAGAGTCCTTCTCCCCCTCCTTTCTTTTTATGTTCTGGACAAATAGGCAGAAAGATACTTTCTGAAGTGAATGTGCATAGAAAAACCCACAATTACTGTCCCTGATTTCACTGTGAAAACTTTACAACAGCTGTACTGAAAAATCTTCCCCTACCCCTCCCACTTCTTCTAAGAGAACGAAAAAATCCATCAAATTAACACATCAATGAGTTGATTGTAATCTCCAGGGTTCAGTGTAGCACTTTCTAGCCTCTCAGACAGGAGGCCAGCATGATTTATCAATGCAAACCTAATAGCATCAATATGAATCTAACTAAAAATCAATATTTCATTACCAAATTGTTAGTGAGAATGAAGAAAAATTGCCAGAGTCAGAGCATTCTCTAGGGTAGGAGCATCTGGAGTTCAATGTGACAAGATGAGTGATGCATGACTCGGGGCCTGGGGAAGGACACTGGGAGGACAGGCCACTACGTAAGGCCGAAGACTCATGAAGAAAGCACTTACTTTTTTTTTTTTTTTTTTTTAAAGCTTTCTCTCAGAAGAAAGAAAATGTCTGAGCAAGAAAAAATGGAAGGCATGCTGCTATTTACTAAAACTGATGCAAAGTAGCTCAAACAACTGAATCTGAACAGATTAGTCTCTGCTGTGGACACCTACACAGAACTGGTTTTCACAGGAGACAAATGGGGAAAATAAATTCAGTGGTCCAGATCCTGACTTCAGCTACAAAGGACAGAAATTTGTAACAGCTTGCACAGTGGAAATACTTTGGTTTCATATCCCATGTAGCTGAAATTGGGTTTGGTAGACCTTACTCTGGGGCTTCTGAAATTTGTGAATTTTCACCAAATTTGTGGTGCGTTTCTGTAGATTGCGACTGAAGTGTAGACTTAACTCTGCTATCAAGAAGGCAGCAGTACTCAAAATAGTGTGTTTGCTTAAAATGCATCCTAGTAATTAATGTGCTTCTCATTTAAGGAAACAGAGCAAGAACTGCATGGAACAGTGCCAGAAATAGATTCAAAGCATAACTTCATATTGCATTATGTCATAGGTCTACTCTGGCAACATAGGAACTTATATACAGAACTGAAGAAAAATAAGGACAAAAGCACTGAAATATAACTGTGATTTGAGATTCTCAGATAACCTTTTTTTACTTGGGTTTAACATATATTGGCAGATGATGGTTGGAGTGTTTGTGTCCCAGTACCTTTTGTTCACTTGGATATTGGAAAGTTATTTGAATATATAGCAGCCAAGGTACTGTTTAGCACTTTGCCTGTTTCAGGAGGCAATGACCACATCATGGGACTCATGGAGCCCTCAATATTTGTTTTTTTATGCATCCTGTAGTTTTCTGGGGGGTAAAGTAGGAGCTTTTCTGTGACCCTTAAGTCTACAGCTACTGGAATCAGGTTATGGGTGATCCTCTCAGCTTTTAGCTTTTGAAGAAAAACCTTTTAGTTCCTGTATTGGGAAAGAATGGTCAAAAAGTGCATTATAAAGACTTGGAAACCAGGAATAAAACATCATCTCTTCTAAACTACTTTGAAAAGAAAACAAAGTGCTAGTTACTCTTTTTATTTTTTCATTTAATGGAGGCCTGGAATGAACAGTCCTGAGGCTTCTCTAGTTCTTCCATATCCTCATTTAGCTAAGCCTGCTCCATATGGCTTAAGTAAACTCATTCCTGCTGCTTTTGTTTGTTTGTTTTTCTTTTTTGTTTTTTATTTTATTATTTTTTTTTAGAGGGAGAGAGAGAGAATTTCCAGGTTAGTTGAACTTATTGCTCAGAATAAAATTTCTCCTAGGCCCTGTGTTTCTAATTCTGGCAGCCTGTGATACATCACTAATCTCTAATTCCCTTACTCCCTAGGAACTGTCATTATTTTATGTATTGACTAATATAGTTGTCTCAGGGTAAATTTCCCCTGAAATCGAAGTTTACTTCTTGCATTAGAAGTGAAGCCTACTCCCTTTTATAAATGACAGACTCCTTTTATAACTTTGCATGTATTGCAAGCAGCCAAACTAGAAATGTATGGGGTTTTTGTTCATTTAGTTTTGTGGTTTTGTTTTTAATGAAGTATTAACTGTACTTCAAACTGAGCAAATTGGAAGGCCAAATACCTATTTGATGATTTCAATATTTTTTCTGATGAGAAAAATCTGATGAGACCTGAAGGTATCAGTAAATAGAAAAGTTGGCATCTCTGTTATTAGGAATGTCTTAAAGGCATTAATGCCAATAAAAGGTTCTACTTTGTTTCCATGAAGACCTTATGTAGCCTGAAGCACTGAATGGGTACAGTGTTTTATTTAAATTTAGACAAATTATTACAAATATGTTACAATACAAAAAATGAGCATATTGTTTAAGTAGGCATGCCATGTTAATTGAAAATACCCTTAAATAAATTTTAAATGAAAACGTGTAAGTAATACCACCCCATCCACCTCCCCAAGAAGCCTAACTAACTTCTGAGGGGCAAATCAATTTCTAATTTGTACTGATTCTTCTCTCATGGTTTTCACTTCACAGCCCTCTTCCTTTATAATATGTATTCATGTCTCTTCTGCAATAATTACAATAAGTTTTTGTTTCTGTTGTATTTTTGAATTTGAAATAGAGACTTTTGGCTCCGGTTCTGGTTTTGGCTGGGGTAGAGTTAATTTTGTTCATACTAGCTGTTATGGGTCTATGGTTTGGGTTTCTGCTGGAAACAGTGTTGGTAATACAGAGATGCTTTAGTTACTGCTGAGCAGCGCTTACCCAGAGCCAAGGCCTCTTCTGCTCCTCACCCCACCCCACCAGTGAGCAGGCTGGGGGGGCACAAGGAGCTGGGAGGGGACACAGCTGGGACAGCTGACCCCAACTGACCAAAGGGATATTCCATACCATATGACATTGTACTGAGCATATGAAGCTGGAGGAAGAAGAAGGAAGGGGGAGATGTTCAGAGTTACTGTGTTTGTCTTCCCAAGTAACCATTAAGCACGATGGAGCCCTGCCTTTCTGGGGGTGGCTGAACACCTGCCTGCCCATGGGAAGTGGTGGATGAATTCCTTGTTTTGCTTTGCTTTGCTTGCGTGCATGGCTTTTGCTTTGTCTATTAAACTGTCTTTACCTCAACCTATGAGTTTTCTCACTTTTCTGATTCTCTCTCCCTCATCCCACTGGCAAGGGGGAGTAAACAAGTAAATGAGTGTCTGTGTGGTGTTGAGTTGCTATCTGGGTTTAAACCATGACAGCTCCACAAACATAAATGAATTATTGGTGGAAAAATGGAGACAGTAGGTTTATTTACATGCAGAGAATAAATGAGGGCAAACATAAGATAGAAATAAATCAGGAAGCTTATTTTTATTTAAGAATTTTCATCTTTATTAATTTCTATGTCCCAACTTCCATTGGTACTGTTCTTTCTCATACGTGTTGAAGTTTCTCTTTTACTTGATGCAAGTCTGGAACTGAGTGACACCTTTGCTGGTAGTGAACAGCTTGAAAATGGAAGACGAGATCCAATCAGACAGATTAATTAGGGTACCCAGTCAGGATAGAGCCTTGAATATTCACTGCACATGTTTTGGAAATACAGTACTGTGCAATCCTTGCACTCAGGCTGATTGATACCATCTGCCAGCCAATCATCCTTAGTGATCAGTGGGAAATAACTAAAAAGATTAGGGAACTAACATCCACAACAGTTTCAGGAACTGCTTAACTTAAAAAATGAGCACCCTTAAATAAACAATCTTGCATTAGCAACTGTGCAGTGTGTTGATTGAAAGACTGAATTTTATGGCAATACCTTGCATAATCATTTGCTTCAGTTTTGCAAGGGGAAACTTCATGCAGAGATCAGATCACAGAGGCTGAGCAATAATGGCGAATGGTAGAGGACAGCCACGAGAATGGAAGAAAAACACTCCTGGTGGGAAGAAGTCTTTTCTGTCTGTTTTAGCCATGAAACTTCAAAGCAAAACCAAAGTGGATGGCTTTTACTCTTTGAATGTTGTTTATCTGTGCTTAGCAGGTGCACTGATTTCTTAGATGTATGGCAAACTGGCTGGCTCTATAGGTGTGCCCCAGTCAGATGTTAGTGGGCAGTCAGAGGAGCACCTTATGTCTGTGCCTCTGTGCTGCCTGGTTTCTTCATTTGCATGGTCTAGGTAAGCAGATGAACAAGTGATAGTTCTGAATTCAAATATTAGTATCAAAGATGTGTGATGACAGCGTGACCAATTAAAGTGTAGGCATTTTATTTCTCATTGCATTAGCAATGCATCTTCTGCCTACCTTCAACCCATTCTTTTTCTTGACATCATTGTATAGACCAAGCAAGTATGGAAGAATTATTTCCTATCCTTTCATTGGCTTCAAAACAGTCCAATTATGATGGCAGTCCCCCTTTTCAGAGACACGTGAACACTTAACATTTTTGTTCCTGTGTATGTGCACAGCAAATAAATACTGAGCCTGTAGCAGGAATTAATGGTAAGATAATTTGATTTTCCTGTTATTTTTTTTTTTTAATTTGGGGGGACGGAAAGCTTTAATTGAGATTTTCCCTTTTGACTGAGGGAGCAGAGCTAATATCAGAAAAGGTAGGGGAGCACACACAGTGATGACTAATCTAATCATAAATATTGAAACCTATAATGTGACTCTCAGACATGCCATGCAAGGGGTAACTTTTAGTCACCCTGCTCATTTAACACTTGTTGCCTGCTTTCATACCTGTAAACAAAAGCAGGGTTCAGTTCACCTTGTTCACTAGCTTTCATTTCCCAATTCATTTTCTAATGCTTGATGGAAAGTGAATGAACCTTTTGGCTTCTAATGCTTCAATGTTATGCTTTCAGCTCCTTGTTTTCACTTCCAGTTTTTACTTCTTTTGTTCTTGCTTTTTTGAATCTTTTTCTTTCACTTATATCTTGTTCTGCTCCCCATCATCCTATTCCTCCCCTATCATCCTTTCACTTCTTTCTATATTCCATTTTCCTTCCAACCTCCCCAGTTTAGATTTTTGTTTTATACCTTCTAGTTCACTCACATTTTTGTCTTTGCTGAATTTTTGGTATTTTAAATTGATTCCTTGATTCCAGACAGCAGTATCTGTGGTTCTCTAGCCTGCCTTTCAGTGTTGCTTGTGTTGTGGGTAAGCAAAAGGCCAGCTGAGAAGCTTGTTCTCTGTAATGAGTATACTTCATGGTACACTTGATAGAGTCCTTGATGAGAGTCTTTTACAGTAGGAGTAGCTAAGTAGTAGCTAAAACATCGTGTTCTCTGCAGAGTAAATACCTTGGTTAGCTGCCAAGTTTCTGTTTGATTATAAGGACATTGGAAAGGGATATCCATCCAGGTCTAATAAAGCAATTGTTCATTTCTTTTAGGAAAAAAACGAGGAGAAACACATTATTAGAATAGCTGATACATTTGGCATTTCGTGTATTTATCTGTGTATCTGCAAGGCTTGTGGGTAAAATAGACACCTGCTAAATGTATGGTGTGACTGATGGTAAAAATGGGTTCTTTTCACAGGTTTGTTCTTTACAACCAAGCAGGCTTAAGAATTTTGCCATTTACATAACACAGCATAAATTGTTTCACAGTAAATCTGCTTAGCAACTTTATTTATGGAAGAATGACATGTGCATTTTCTGTGACACCTAATACTTTGTGTCTTTATTTTGTCAAAATTGTTGTTTTACTCCCTTGTCCTCCAATTATTTATAGTTAAGCTCTGGTTAGGCACTTTGTCTGAAAGGTAAGGTTCAACAGGTTTCTTTTACAGTGTAGAATTTTGTGTTTGAAGCATTAACATGTGGCACTTCCATGCAATGCTTTTTATTTATTCTTTTCCTGTGGGCTTTCAGATGCAAAATAACATGCGATTTGGCCTTTTAAAAGTATTTAATTGCTGGGGTGTGAATCTGTCATGAAAAATCAGGATACTTTTATTATTTTGGCCCCAGACGCTGTTTTCTTCCTGGTTTAGACATACAACCATGCTTCCAGATCTCCTCTCCATTGGTGCATAATAAGTTTTTTATTTGTGTTGTGGCAAGATGCAGAGTTCACATTTAGGGTCTGGTTGGGGGTAAGCATGGAAAAAAACCACAACCCAATGAAAAGACATTAGTTCCTGATCTCTCTGGTCTCTGCCCTGGGGAAAATCTTTGCCTTTTCTTCCTATATGTGCTTCATAGTTACTGCTGAAGTACAGTTGGGGGATGTGCTTCAGATACTTCCTTGCACAAACCTCGTTTGGAGGAACAAATTAACCCCAGCAGCAGCTTTACCAGCACCCTTGGGATTTCTTTTCTCCCTGTCCTCTCCATGGGCAATTGGCTGATGTGTATGTACATGCAAGTGTACATGAATGGCCATGCACCCACTCCCACACGCATGTTCTCCCCAGCTTGTTCTAGCCCAGAAACGTCTTTTTTATTGTTGTGGGATATTTTGCCTTTTCTCTCTACCTCTGTGCTTTCTAGCAAGTTTCTGTTTGTGGCAGGTCACTGAGTAAGTTAACAGTGGGGGTCTTTGGCAGTTGTGAGCTGATGTCCTTGAGTTGGTCTGTTGAACTTGGTTTTGTTCTTTGCTCTTTTGACATGAGATGGCCTTTTCCAAGGGAATCTGAAGGTCTCTAGTGAGTAGCCAGCTCCTTACTGGTACTTTGTGTACCTGTCCTCAGGGATGACTTATTCTGTGGAGTACTGAAGGAAATGAGTTCTGCCTAAGAAATTATTCATGAAGATTTTCCACGCTGCTCAGGGCTTTAGGTGGAAGTTGTAGTGGAAATGCTGTGCCAAGAAAAGCCTCTGACCACTCTAGCATGGACTAGAAGGGGTTTGCTTCTTTCTTTCTGCCCCATTCAATTCTTTCAGCTCCTTTTTAAAACTGGGGTTTTATTTACGTTGGTTTACTCACCAACAAAGCCTCTTCTGATAAAAGCAAAGGACTCTGTCAGAGGATTCCTTTTCCTCGAGATGGTGAATTAATCAGTGCTGCTCTGTCTTCATTACTGCATGTAGCCAAATAATAAACTTCAAGGCCAGACTGGTCCTTTGGTCCTTCTAAGCTGCAGTCAGCAGCTATAGGACTACTTGGCTTAGGCAGGTGTGACTGCAGAGTAACATGGATCTTAGAGAATGAGCACCTTGCTGTTTTGTTGCACTTTATAGCTAGTTTATACTTTTGCAGCTTCTTTGCTGCTATGTAAAGTTTAGCATGGAGCAGCAAATATCACTCTGCTGTCTTTGGGTAAAGCCACTCCAACTGATGGAGGTGTAAGTGTGGACCCTGCATAGAGAAGTTTCATTTCTGACTTCTGTGGTTCAGATAAATGATTTATTCAATATCACTGCTTAGTGGACTGCAGGTGAAAGCTCAAGATTTCTGTAACAGAACAATATTTAGTATTCTAGTCTTTGTGGTCTTAGCAATGTGGCATGTAAGTGTACAGGGTAAAGAGGAATACGCACTTTCAATTCTACAAATAAAAAATGTTTTAAGGGCAAAGTGACTTTAACAGACCCATTAACTAACAAGAGGATTGGATGGTTTGTTGCTCTGCAAATAAGGTATTAGTCTAAATTTCAGAGGTACTCAGTGCAAGTTACAATTTTTGCCCCTATTTTCTTTGTTAATTTAGGCATATCACTTTAACCATAGTGTTAATGACCTCAAAGACTATTTTCTCCATGGCAGTACTGCATAGCCTGGAGCTGCTTTCTTTATCACAATTAATACTTGTTTGCCTTCTAGAAAGCAGTTTACAGTAAAGACAGATATCTTTCCTTTTCTCCTAATTTACTGGCTTCTACAAAACTCTGACTGGGACTTCAGGGGTACAGGACCAGGAAGTTACGTGCAATTCTGGGGACATATTTTCTGTAGAGAGAAAATACCTAGTGAAACAAAATGAAAAAGACTATACATGCCATATTAGAAAGACTCTGCTGCAGGAGGTGATTTTGTGGTGTAAGCATCATGTCTAAAATATTTATTGTCCTTGTGGACACAAGTTAAAATTTAGGCAGAATTGGCTTAGACCTCTGCTCCTGAGTTGCAATAAACTGCACATATGTGTTCTTTGCAGATTTAAAATGTGAAGCATTTTTGGATATGGCATGGTTCTTGTGTTTAAAAGAGAAAACGTGAAATGGACTGTAGAAGATACAGATGTTGCACCAGACATTTTCCCTCTCTGCTTCTGCTGTTAAGCAGGCAGTTTTCTGGCCACAGAGTGTGCAAAGTGGTTTGAAGTGAAAGTCACTATTTAAGTACAGAAATATGGAAGCATCGCTTGTGTGAAGAATGGTTAGGGAAAAAAAGGCAGAAACCCCTAATATGCTCTGATGTCTGTCTACTTAGCTCCAAATTCAAAATGAGGGAGGGGAAAAAAACCCTTCCAATTCATCTTAATAAGATGACCATAAGTTGGCAAGTCTTTATTTTTATTACTCTGTCTACTCCAACATCCTCAGATAGGAGTCAAATTGTTGGCACAGAAACATCCACTTTTCTTGGTCTTGTTCCACTCTGCTTCCAGTATTAGCTTGAGGACTCTATACAGGATTAATCTAAAGGGAGAAAAAAAGCATTAAGCAAAGCAATAAAGATAATTAATGTAAGTTTGAAAGAGATATTTTCCCTTTCTTCTGCCATTCCTTTGCTGCAAACGTGCAAACATTTTTCCTTACAGTGGGAGGCTGAGAGGTGCTATTTGCTTTACTAGAATATAGCTTCCCCAAATCATCTCTTCTCCACTCTGCTTGCCCTGGTCTTAAGGGCTGTCATCAAGGACTGCCTTATATGTTACTGGAGTTCACTGTTGTTTCAAGCTAATCTTGGATATCAGCTAAAGCCATCAAATCAATCACGTGCAGCTGTGCAGTGAGTCTGGGAGGACTCAACTCCAAGTTATTCAGCCTTTTTAATTTTTATTTTTTGGTCTTGTTTTGTTCATGACATATTTATGATCAGTGGGGTTGAGATGAAAAGTCTTTATGTACACACATGCAAAAATCAGTGGTATACTTTTTTTTTTTTCCTTTTAATGATATTTCATTCCAACAAGCTCTTTCTATCTAGCCAGGGTTCTGCTTAATTAGATATTTAAATGATTGGAGCAATGCTGTTTCTTTAACTCCTAACTGCTACAAATACATAGGAAACATACTGTTGGCGGCATTTAATCAACAGCAGTCAATTTATCATTTTCACAGTTTTAGTGAGTGGTTATGAATCACTAAAATCACAGGTATTGTAGATGCAGTGTTGTGGCACTATCATTAACAAATATACAGTGCACAGAGGGATGACTTGGTAATTGAGTGGGACTAATAAGAATACATCATTTAGCTGTGTGTGACAAACTGTGCCTCAAAACACAACCATGGAAAATTCACGTTTTGCTTAATAAATAAATTACACAGCCAATGTATTATACATAATTTGTGTCCTCATGGATTTGAATGATATATAATGCATGGTCCAAGTCATTTATTTATTAAGACTAACTATATATATTGTAGGTGGGGAATTTTAAACTCCAGAGTAAGACCTGCATAGGTAACTGTTACAACTACTGAGTTTGACTGGGCAGCAAATGAGGCTGTGCATTTGGGGAGCTGCAAACACAGGCAAGTGTTTCTAATGTTACAAGCTCCAGTGTGTTTATAAACGTCACCTTCCTTCATTAATTTGAGGCATAAGAGGAGTGAAGCTGAAGCTTCACTGGAGAGGTCAGTTGCATGCTACTTATTCAGTGAAGGAAAACAAAGTATTTCCTCAATAAAAAGGAAATACTGAATGAGGCAAGGAGCATTGCTGCTTTGGGGTAATAACCAGCACTTCTTCCGTAATGTTTTGGAAGGGGTTGTTTTACACTTGTGGACATCTAGGCCTGTTGACCAATTCAAAGAAAACAGCAAATAAAAACCCTTTGTGCTCTAGAGCATCTTGGAGAGGCAACAGAATACTTGACCTACTGATGCTTTCAAAATAATGTTCAATAGGTACACTAAAGTTTTTCAGCTAACATGCTCTGCAGCTGGCCTATGGCATTTTGTTTCAAGACTTTCACAACTCTGTATTTAAACTAGTCTTTTCTCCAGATTCCTCCAATTTTTTTCCTGGTGTCTAGCAACTCTGATTTTATTTCAGGAGAATCTGTTTGTTTTCTTCTGCCTGGTTGACTGAAGTATCTTGTAGGATCCTTCTTAGAGCGTCTAAATTTAAATACATTCTGAAAAAGTAATCTTTTTTTTATTTTTTATTTTTATTTTAAAACATCATTGCTGCTGTGAATGCCCAATTAAAAGGAAAAAATGAGCACTAAATAGGTCTTAACTTACATTGAAGAGCATTCAACAATGGTTATTTCAGATTTACATTGAACAGTATATATGGAGTCAACAACTTCCACCTTAAGTTTCCCCTGAAACATTACCTATAGACTGCATAAATTTGCATGTAAACAGGCTTTTACAGGGAGACTAGAACGGTCCTTTTTCTCACACTGGTGGAAAAGCTTGGCTTACCAAAAAGAACATGTATAAAACCACTGAGAGTAGCCTAGGCTAATCTGTGAGAGGTGGAAGTACTAGCTTGGGGAATACTGTAAAGGCTGATTTCTCAGTGGTTAATTATAAAAAAAAAACCCACAACAAAACAGAAGAACCCCCTTTCTTTTCATACTTCAGCACTAAGTCAGTGATTTTATTGCTTTTTTTTTTTGCGTGAGATATTTGTAACCAATTCTGAAACTCCGCCAAGACATAAAGTTGCAGAAGCTTTATCCAGATCTGAATTTCTTTGGCACTGCAGAGGTGTCTGAGATTTCTGTTCTACTTTTGGGAAGAAACCCCTCAGATTTAACTCTTTCTTTGCATCATGTTTTGGCTTAAACTTAAACTTAACAGGCTTAAAACAAACTTCCTGAGAGGAAACCTGTGAATTTGTTTCGAGCAAGCCAAGGCTGAGAATCACTCAATGCACAGTGTTGAGCTAGCTCAGATTTGCAGTCAGCAAACAGGCAAAAAATTTGTTGTTTCTCTTTCAGGTTTGGGATGTTATTGTGCTTAGCATTTAAAATGAACTGAAATAATGAGAGCTGGGTAAACGAAAAGCAAAATGTTAGAGAACCAACTTGCCTCACTGGGGATAGTTTCCTTTCTGGAGCTGCAAAACAATGTGTACCAAGTTTTGAATCCTACCTGATAGGCAGCCATCCACAGCATGTTTAATATTGCTTTGGATGGTGCTTCTTTAGCTGCTGCTGGGGTCCAAACTGAATGTGTAATTCTTCACGTAAGGAGGTCTGGTAGCTGTCAGCCCTTCATTACTTGTTTTATCCTTAAATATCATCCTATAAAGATGTTCAGTGCAGGTGATTTCCCCTTTTTTAAAAATTTATTTTTGGTCACTAAACTGTGATTACTTTAATTGAAGGGTTTCACAGCTGAAGGGATAGCAAAGACGTGGTAACATCCTACCATCTGCTTGCTCACAGAGCACCACACAAGGAGAAATACCTTAATATCTATGAAAATATCAGCTTCACATCAAAAAGTGAAACCAATGAGAAGCTTAAACCTATTGATCTATTGTAAAGTATGACTAAATGGATAACATGAATTTCCTAACTTTCCAGAAAATAAGAGCACAAGGCCTTTGGGAATTTCACAGCCTGGCTGCATATTGTATCAGTCCATGGATGTCGTTGATTTGTTTTCTTCAACAGGGTTGTACCTTATCTGAGAGCAGGCTTTTCATCTTTTCTGTCTGTGGAGTCAAGATGATCTTACAGTTGGTTTTGTAGCTGACTTAATTTAAATTCAAATTGAAGCATGACTATATTTGACAATAATTCCGTACAGATTCTAGCCACTAACTCTTCCCTGATTTGTCTCGTCAGTGCTTTGGGGTCTTTCTTTTGACCCTGCTGTAATCTCTTTTTTCTTTTTCTTTGGTAGAAAACCACCAGAGCTGAAATTTCTAGAGAAATGCTACTAACCAAGAGTTATCTTAAAATCATTCACTTGAGAAGGGCCAAAGTACTAAATTTTCACAGCTCCAAAACACATCAGTGGAAGTATTACACATACTGACCCTTTAGTGAAACCAGCCTGGTGTTCACAGGCAGTGGGACTGGGTTATAAAAACTCTGCATGCCTTGGCACTAAATACAGTCTGTGGGTAAATGACTACAGTGGTCCCAACTGTCCGTGAAAGAAATGAGTGAAAATGTAGCGTGCCAGTAAACTTATTTCACCTTCTTTCCCAGTAATTTTTGGACAGATTTCAGCAATGGGGTAGGCTGCATCTGTCTGCTTCCTCCCAACTCTAGTCAGAGAAAATAGTGAGACTCAGGGTAAGACATGGAATTAATTGCAATGCATCGTCCCCTCTTTTAATGCTTGTAACAAGCCAATGAGCACTGAAAGGACCCTTGGTATAATAATGTGTAAAAAAAAAAAAATGATTAAGGCTGCTGGGTAACAAAACGTCCTTGGTATAATTTGAGTCATTTCTCTTTGTGGTTCTATTATTAACCCTAAAAAAGCCAGTGCCTGCATTTTGGTACACTGCCTTGCTAGCCCAGTGTTTCCGATCTAGAATTCCCAGAATTAAACCTATGCTAGCAGAACTGCAAGATAAAAATGCAGGCACAGGGATGGTTAGGCCCCTGCAGTCACTGAGATAAATTAAATAATTTAAATTGACCTAGGGGCCTGTGTGTAGAATAATCCTCCACTTAGATGACCCAGTGATTCTTAACTCATTTCTAAGTCTGTATCCAGTCAATGTGAAAGTGTTAATGTTCCTGTATCACAGTACACTGATTACACTTATCTTTTTCATACCCAATAACCAGAGACAATGATTATATTATTCATAAGATATTTTTACCTGAAGTAATAAAGCATGCAGCTTTAGTTATTATTTCCTAATCTTTTTTTTTTTTTTTTTTTTTTTTTTTTTTTTTTAACTGTACCTTTTTCTCCAGCCCCAGGGATAACCCTACAATTTATATTAAAAAACATTCTCTCCTTGCACACCTTTCCTTTTTTATCTCTGTCTGTGCTAAGCTGGTATAATTGTATCAGCAATGTCATGTTTCTGTGAGCATTCTTGTACCTTTCAGGGAATACTATCCCTGCAGGGCTGGCCAAAACATCCTTTCTTTTTAAATTGAAAACTAAAATTGGAGAGTGTTAATGTGGGAGAAATGCTTATATCGGCACGTCTTCTCTTACCTTAATCGGGTAATACACAAGGTAAAAATAGTCTGACATGTCCGCAAACAGTTACTGTGCTGCCCCACCATATGCTGCCCTAGTGTTCCAGATGGACGGAGAATCTGTGAAAGTCATGTTTCATGAGCATTCCCTTCAGGCTCCCGGGAACCTCCAGGACACAGCTGGAGAGACGTATGCACACACCAGTGCAGCAGCGTGGGGGTACATGTGTGTACGTGTGGGAAATAACATTAATGTTTGGTAGGCAAAGAGGCTGGTTCTAAATAAGTCTTGGGACAACTAAAGGGCAGGGGGGGAGTGAGGTGGAAATCTTTCATTTGACTTCACATGGCATGCCAAGATTTCCAAGAGGGATTTCTAACACTCATTGGCCCTCAAATTCACCAGCTTGTAAGACTTCATATAATTTCTAGTGATGATTCTACACATTATGCCAGGGAAAGATGGTACAAATGTACAGGCAACTGATGAATGGGTTTAATCCCTGCCCAAATAATCACACAGGAAAACAATTGTTTTTCTGCATCTTTGCTCACTAGTGTTCCTTGTAGTACAAGTACTTCTGACCAAAAAGGTGAAGGGAAAGAGAAAACTCCCAATCTTTCTGCAAGGCCATCAGTAAAATTTGAATTTACATTTAAATAGCAACATCCCAGAGTTTTTCTCTCCTGAGACTTTCAGTTGTGTTTTAATGTCCTAATTAACATTCTTGATTCAGACACTGCAGGAAGATTTTTATCTGGCCACAGTTACTTGACTATGTCATATTTAACATGACTGCTAAGAGTTATTTGTTCTGCTAAAACTTACACATGACTGCGTTAGTTAGCCAAAACATGGCTAGAAATCTGACTATTAATCTGTGGGTCCCTGGGAGCATGGGACAAAGAGCTTGAGTCATCCTTTAATGCACCCCCACTTGTTTAGCTGCTGTAGCTGCCCCTCTGCTCAACCTGCAGGTGGCCCAAGGAGGTCTGCTTTTCACCCAGCAGGACTTTTACCTTTTACTGGTTTTCTTCTTCCTTCCCGTGCATGAGCACTTGGACTCTGTCTTCCAGCAGGAGGGCAGTAAGTCAGGGGAAGGTGTGCTCCTCCGTCTGCCTTCCCTGCTCAGCTGTGCTGCAAGATGAGGCAAGTGAAATCCCAGTGAAGCAAAACCCCAGTCTTACCGTAGATGGGCTCACACATAGGCATGGGAGTGCTCGGTTGCTGCTGTGCATAACCATGTTTCTAAATATAGGGCTACCTCCCCTTTTCATAATATGTCTAAAGTTACAAGCAGGGGGCTATCTGTAGGAAGCTATAAACATGGTAGGAAGACATTCACCTCTTTCACTACAGTTAAGCTTACAGTTATTTCCTATGATGTGCTCTTGAGTCATATAATTTTCTGGAAAATAGTGAACTGCGCTGATGGCCCTGACATTAAATTAAGTTTGAGCTAATTGATATTTCATGGCCAAAAAAAAGTCTTTTGTTGAAAAATTCCCAGCCAACTATGTTCTTAACCAGTACCATAATATAGAAAAACATGCAGTTGTTGAGTGACTCGTTGCCAGCCCTTCCCACTCTGTGCATAGTCTGGCCTTTTCAAATGACAGTGTTTTTACAGCTGATGTTAAACCAAAGGCAAAACACAGCATAAGTTCTCTGTATTACGCAGATAATCGGTGATGTTTGTGAGGTTATGTTGAACATGGGTGGCCTGATTGACCACTGAAAGCTTCTGTATAAACTGCAGGAAAAAACCCTCTAAAACCCTGCCCTGAAAGATAGTTGTTGCCTTTCCAAATCATTTAAAAAAGAATAAATCCATTAAAATACATCACTGGTAGCAACCACCTAGAGTTTCTATCATGCAGAGGTACTCACAAAGCTCTTATTCATGGGTGGAAGGTGATTCTCTGTCCTTTGTAGGTAAAAATGCTTCTGTGCACAGAGAATTTATATATTTTTACTAGGCAGTGAGCCCACACATCCAAATTTGCTCTAGAAGTAGCAAAGTTTCAGTCGTGTTTTAGGTGGCACTGCTTATCCTGAGAGTTCCCTTCCTTTGCTGGGAGGACAGTGCTGGTGGCGATGGCAGCTTGTGGATGGCTACTCACTCTCCACAGGGGAAACAGCCCAAAGCGAGAAGAAAAAAACCCACCTCATAAAAGCTCTAGTTCAGAGTGGAGCTGGGGGGAGAAGGGAAAAGCTTTGTCAGTGAGGCAGAGGCTTGCGAGCGAGCACTGCATGTTGGCATTTGTTTTGGCTGCTGTGGCCCTGAGGGCACCTGTAGCCCTGCCTGTCCCTGCCCGGCCCTCCAGGTCTCCCCCCACCTGCCAGGGCCCAGGAGCCCACCTCAGCCCCCTGAGGCCATCAGCCCCAGCCCCAGCGATGCTGCAGAGGGGCCGGTCTCCAGCCGCCCCAGCCCTGCCCTGCCCGGACATGGGCCCCCACGCCAGGCCCACCCGCGGGCCCATGGCGCAGCGTGGCCAGGCCTTGCCCCAGTCCCCGGGAAGGCGCGCGCTGCCCGGTGCCCCCCGGTGCCCCCCGGTGCTCCCCAGGGCCCGGCTCCGGGCTGGGGGTGGGACAGGCCCTGGTGCCGTGCCCTGCCCTGACAGACCCCCACGGGTCCCCACACCGCTCCTGGCCCCCCAGGGAGCCCTGACGTTTGTGGACCCCCCCATACACATGCCTGAATTTATCTTTAATTCTGTACAAAACCAACATGTGCTTTCATGCAGATAGTGCCAGCTGACATAGGAATAGAAAGGTAATATCCTGCCCATCTGTTTCTATAACTTGATCATATAAACAGGGACAGTATTTTAAAACTAAAAAAAAACCAACCAAAACCCAACAAAAAACCCACCAAAAAAAAAAAAAATCAATGCAATTTTCTATTCATTCCCATCAGAGAGGAAAAGGCCTTGGCCTCATCCACAGCAAGCTTTGCCCCCTGTAAGGCACCGCATCCTCTGCCTTCCTTCCCTTCTTTCAGGGGTATAAATTAATATCTAATCATTGACCATAATATGCCCTGTAACTGTGTTTATTATTACTGCATATTTTAGACAGGTGGTAAGTATTGGCACTTTTTATTATGCTGATAAACAATGTCGGACTGCCAGGTGAAATGTGTTGTTGGGGTGATTTCTCACCTCCCCGCAGCCTCCTGTGGATTTCTGCCCAGGGCTGCGGGAGCCAGGCCCCTCTGCAGCGCTCTGCTCCCCTCTCCTGTGGCGACCAGCCAGGGGCAGCCACCCTTTGCCAACCCACGCTTTCAAGGGAGGTAAAGGCACAATGGTGCGGAGCTCTTAGAAAACAGAATGCAAATACAGGCATCTTCTTCGCTTGCGTCCGGTCCCCACTGCCTTCATGAGTGCTGCTGCTCTCTCAGATCCTTTTCCTTTACTCTGCAGCAGCACTGGTGGTCCTGGTGCCCACACTCCTGAACTGCTGCTATTTCCCAGGCTTGGAGTGGGCATCCGGCGTGGGGTGGCCAGGAGGTGCGGATATATTTGGCTGCTTATTGAAGAATCCTTAGGCACACAGACCCACTGCTTCTTACATGATGCTGCCTGACACGTATCAGGTTCACACATAGTGCTCACACATACCTGATATTGCCTCACATGTATTGGAGCCTTTGTCAAGTATCTTTCAATCTCTTCTCTTGCAGCATCACATCTATTTACCAGCTTTGCTTCTCAGACACCTTGCAGCATGCTGCAGAAGGGGTGTGTGTGTCTGTGCAGTATGTCTGCGTGGAGCACTGTAGGGAGATACCTGGGGGAGATTCAGACACCTGGGAGCAAATTCACCTTGATGGTGCTGGCAGCACTAACACTGTTATGTTGCTTCCAGTGCATAAATTGGCTCGGCTATGTTTTCAAACTGTACATTATATATACAAGTGTGCAGTGTCTTGTCTGGCAAGAACAGCAACCATTTTTCCTCTGCAACCCTCTTGTCCAACTAAGAGATGAATGTAAAGAATGGTATGCAACTTATTTATAGATCCATTTTTTCACACCTGCAAACCTTAAGCACTAAGTGAAAAAACCCATGAAAATAATATTGGTTTACAACTTCACTTAGATTCTCAAAAGTCAGAAAATGCCAGAATTTGGGTTGTTGATGCCTCTTTGTTCATTTGATGGCTTTGTGCACATGCAGTCATTCATTACTGAAGGGTGCCATTTTTCTCCCAGCCTTTACAGGTTGAATCTGAGTTCTCTAATCAAAAGGGCTGTGGTAGGGATGTAGTGAATGAGTTAAAAGGTCACAGAAAGGAAATACTGGTATATGATAAGTGACTTTTGTTTAAATTTATCTTAGCAGTACTGATTTTGGTTTCCATAGCGGGGATCATCCTGTGTTTTCTTTCTTTCCTTTTCTGGATGTCCATTAGGAAATGATGAAGTAACTTTGAATTAAAAACTTAAGATTAAAGAAGGAATCTAATGTTGATTTTATCCACTTCATGTATTTTTGTGGCATTTCAGATTTCTTTCATCAGATATACCATCTACTGTCACTGTTGAGGTGGGTAAAGGGATAGGTATGCGCAAGAGAGCAGGGCTTAGGATCTAAAGTCACAAAGTTTCTTTCCTTTCCCCATAAGGTGCTGCTGTGAAGCCTGTAGGGTGTCACAGAACCAGTGTCTCCACAGTGTTGCATGGGACACTTAATCCCCAGGTCACCTTGCCTTGATTGAAGATAGAGGACTTCCTTTAGTACTCATCCATACCATCCACTTTTGTTTCAGTGGCTATGGTTGTGGTAGCTACCGAGTTTACAAGAGCCAGTACTTTGAGTAATAAAAATTTGCAACTTATCAAGTATAATATTGAGTAAGAGATAATGCAGTACAGTGGCTCAGGTGGGCTTCTGTCCTAGGTGCACTTCTTTTGCTAGTGCTATACAAGTGACCCTGAATGAAATGAGGAAAGGGAAAGTACATGGCAAAAGGTTTGGAGTAGGTTATATGTATTATGTAGTCTTTTTACTGGAGATTTGCTGGGTCTGCAAGCCTCTGTACAGAAGTGAAGCTGCATACTGTTTTCCTGGGACAACAAAGTACAGTAATAATCTCAATTGATCACAAAAAAATAGTAGGACCCTTATGTCATATCATATGATGTGCTAATTAAAAACCTAGAAATCAAATCCAGTCCTAACTTAGATCTTTCCATTACTGGGGGAATTCTGCATTGTGCTCCATCTGGGCATGCTGCCTGCTTTGGGGAGAAGAAGGAACTGATCCATGCTACCATTATGTCATCTCATAGTGCTTGTCCATTGGTATTATGGAGACATTCTGGTGAGGGATGCAGTACCCTGAATGTGAAATTCCCTGATAACTGGGTGGCTAAAAGCTAGATCTGGATTTTGATGCCAGCGGCCATCTCTATTTAAAATGCAAGATAAATTAATCTCCTCCCCCAACATTATCAGAATCCCGCAGATGGTGTTATTATAAATAAGTTCTGTTTATCTAAAAGTATTAGCATTTAACTCTGGGAGGAATGGTTGTTGTCATGTGTGGTTCAGATCTTTATGGATGCTAGGGGTTTCTTTTGCCTCCAGCAGGATGAATATACAAAAAAAAAAAAAAAAAAAAAAAGAGAGAGAGAGAAAGACAAAAAAAGAAATATATATGTACTTGTCTTACTGGAATATACATTCTCTTCTAGTCTTTTATTTGTTAATATTTAGCTGAGCAACTGAAGTTATGGAAGGAAAAAGTGTTATTCATAAGTGTGCAAATAACATTCATGAGAGTCATTTAAGCTAAAGCTACCATAACCATGCTCTTTATCATAGGTTGGTAACTAAAACTGGGGACAGAGAATAAGCTTGTTGCAAAGGAACATAAGGGTTAAGAAATAATTTTAAGGAAGAGGAGTTGGGTTAGGTAGTTTGGGTGAAGGTGGGGTTGGTAATGAAAAACCTCCTGAAAGAAACCAAGCTACAATCAATTTTTAGACGCTTCTGTGAAGAAAATGAGGTAATCCAATCAAGGAATGCAAACAGAGCCATTTGGTTAGATGACCAATTACATTGGGGCAACAGTGACTCATTAATATTTGTGCCATATGTTTATGAAGAATCCAAGGGCTACATTAAGCAAACTTGAAGCAACTGGGACTTAACAGGTAACTCATGGAGAGAAAAAAAGGCCTAGAGAAATGATTAACTTTATTCACTGGGAATGGTATGCCTCCCTTTACGAACAAAGTCGTACTCAATGTCCTTGCCCTACTATATTAATGATGGGCTTTGCCTTACTGTCTATATTTTGCTCTGAATCATTTTGGATAACTCAGGTTGATGAGCTTTCTGTTTTTCCTTGAAACGTAGTCTGTGTTCCTTAAATGAAAGGAAATGTAAAGCTCTTTACATTTATGCAGTCATTAATTAACCTGCAACAACTTAGTGGCACCAAGGGACTGAGTGTGTTAAAAATAGACATCAAAGTCAATGACAACTTTGACTAACTTCTCTGGTTTTTTGTCACTGAAGCACTTAACTGTGTTTAATTGAACGGGCTACCTGAAATCATAATGATGTACTATCATATATTAAGACCGTCAAGGTTTTCATTGGTCATATGCTTGTTGTTCTCTTAGTCCACTTCATATTTAATGCCCTGTAATGTACTGCTGCTCCAGGTCTCAAACCAGTTCTAAGAAGCAATGTGTTTTATAAAAGTCCCGTGTTGATCAGTGATTCAGGGATGGGAAAACAGGTTTCTTTGTTCCTAGTAGTTTGCTTCCCATTTGGAGCTGAAAGTGCTGAGCTGGAGAAACTGAAGTTCAAACTATACGATCATGATGTTTGGCACAGTCAGATAGTTTGGTGTTCAGAGGGACAGAAGGTCATAGGTGACTCATGAGTGTAGAGAGCTTTTTAGCAAAAGAAAATTTCCTAGTACAGATAATCCAAGGTCAAATGTTGAAGCCGAAAGTACAAGCCGGGAGAGTAATTCTGTTTCAGGGATTTACACTTTCATTTGCTACCATCATAACCTGGGGAAGGGGAGAAGCTCTGTGACTAAATGTCTCTTTAGATACTCATGTCTGACATTTTAAACCTCAGAGCTCTTGTTTGATGCTAGAGACATCCTCAGATTTGTTATGCAGATACTTGGCTATTATTTCTGTACTGTTCACAAAAGCAGCTGTTTTGATAATGTGAAGGCACTTTGAGCTTATCCTGTGCTTAAGCCTAGTAGGACTCACATGCTGCACCTGCAGCTAGGATTTAATATGGTAGGCATGCTTTGAATACATTATAGTGCTCAGAAAACATAATATGGAGATAATTATTCTTCTTATGCGTTAATTAATATAGGCTGTTTAAAGCAGCCAACTAGGATGTGGGAGAGTAAAACTCCACTCTAGTGAAGGGAGGATTTGAGGCTTGGGACATCCATGGAGTGCTACATGGCACCAAATCCCACACGGAGAGAAATGCTAAGCTTCAGCCTAAAGTCAAGCCCTTAAATTTTTTTTGAAGAGCAGGTCTTATGCCACTTCTTTTGCTTATGAGCAAAATTCACCTGAGCTGTCTTAGGCTTTTTTGCAGCCTGTATTGCCTTCTTTGAATTCCATCCATAGATGACTGCTGGCACCTGACCCACAGCTGGCATTTCCATTCATTAGGTGCCAAGACTAATGGCAAAAATGGCAAACCTGAAGTTTACAGTGCTGAGTCTAACCCCTTTTGTGAATCCAGCTCAGTTTGCTTTTTGCCTACAATTAATAAATGCAACAGAATTCTTCAATGGGCCTCATGTTTTTCTGGACTACTTCCCTGTTCTAAAACAATTTCACAGGCTAACAGACTTGACTTCTAGGAAAACTTTTCAGGGAATCAGTCAACATTTTTGTTTCTTCTTAAAGTGAAATAATGTGAAATAATACATCACCTAGAGTTCTTTATCCTCATCCCAGTCTCATGACTGTAACTTTTTTCTTACCCTAAAGAATAATGCCTTAGTGTTGACACACTTCAATCCACCAGGTGTCAGCTGTTGGGACCTTCTGTGAAGTGAGATCATGCTCCTCCAGGCCTGTTCTGTGAGTCAGCTGAGAGGACTCTGTAGGGCTGGTGGGGAGGGGAAGACCTGGTTTTCATTCTGTGATAAAGTTGCTTTCTTCCTAATTAATACAGTGGAAAATTTTGATTTGTCGTCCTTGTTGCAAAGTAGAGGACAGGATAAGAGAATGTTGATTTAGAACCTCCAATGTGCAATGTTTTGGTCCTGACTAGTCTGCCAAATAAGAAGCAAAAAGTAATTTTTTTCTTTTAAATGTGTCTTAATTTCCTTCATGTTCCTGTAAAACAGTGGAAGCTGAAGTAAAAAAGATGAGCCACCAACAAATAATGGGTTTTTATCATTGTCCATAAAGAACAATATATTGATTGATTATTTTTCGTTTATATAAAGGCAGTCGACTGAAACTTCAGGCACAAGAGCAATCATTATAAAGTACAGAGACTTTAACAGCTCAGCGTCTGAAAAAGTACTCCAGCAGAAAGTTCCATATTGCCTTGATCTGCTTCCATAGCCTCCTCAGGAAAAGCCAAGAACAACAGTAAGGTTTTGTGGCATGGCTTGAAGGTCAATAAATTTTGGCTCTGCTAAATCAAGGAGGGAAATAAAAAATCTGGAAGCAAGAACTCCTCACGTGAGTGTCCTGTGGCCGAGCTTGCTTCCAGGTAATTCAAGTGTCAGTCAAGACAATTCCATTGAACAGATCCCTAGGAAGAGGTGGTTGCTAAAGATGAGCAGATCTAAATTATTTAGGGATTTGAAGCTCAAGGTCAATACTTAAAACACTGCAGTGGAAGGTGGCACAGAAAAGCAAGCAGGAGGCATGAGTGTGGCTGAACAAAGAGGCAGAAGGACCACAGAGGCATGCGTAAGTAGCATGCACTAGCAGCACTGGCCCTCAGTGCAGAGCTGTACTGAGTTAGGTGCTGCTTGTGATCAGCACAGTGGATCTGAAACAGAAAGCTTTTGGTCAGCAAAGCTGTGACTCTCAAAGGGCTTCTGAGCAACAAGGGTGTCAATGCTGTTCAAAAGCCTGTCTCAGGCTGCAGAACAGACTAACAATAGCTGTAAAAACTCAAAGCGTGCTGCTGCAGTTAGGTAGGCTGTGTGCTCCCTGCATCACTCGCGTGCACAGCCCAAGTCATCTTTCTTAGACAGGATTCCCATTTACACAGTGTGTAAAAGTGGAGATGGCAGAAAGCTTTGTTGGACGGGGCAACGTGGGACTTCTCTGGTTAGAAGAAGGCTGATCAGTTGCTAGTGATTTACTGGCACTGTTGGAGGAGAGTTAGGCAAAACTGTTTGAGTAATTCTACCTGCTTCCCTAGAGGCTTTGAAAGCCGTTCACTTCAGAGCTCCAGGCTGGTGGCAAAGTCTGTTCTGCTGTGTTTACAACAAACTCTTTTTTGCACACACAGTATTTTCCCCAAAACCAACATACTAACTCAGATGGGATCAGTTTTTGTCTGAACTGTTGAGGAAGAGTGTACATTTAGAACAGCTGCAAATGAACTATGTGCTAGCTGGAAATGATCAGGCAACAGTCCAAACTAACATTAGAGCAACAGAGGATGAAGTAAGGTGCTTTTTTTTTTTTTTGCTTTTTTTTTTTTTTCTGAATCGATAGCTCTGTCCAGGTTAACTTCAAGGTGTTGCTTACTTCATTGCTGTACATCACATAATTAATTTTTTCTGCATTTGGAGATCCAATTTGTGCAGCAGGCTTCCCACTGAGGCTTCACCTAGGTTTTAGTTTAATTTAGCTAGCGGGTTGGTGGTTTGTGTGTGTGCTTGCTTCCCCTCCCTATGCTTCTAAATCTAACTCCTCCTCGGGAAAACAAGGAAGCATTGCGGTTAAAAGCCTAATGGAGAAGCTGGCTCTGGTACACAGTATTCTTACCCCCCGAGAAATCTTGGAAATGGTGCAAGTCTATGGTAACTAATGCAGCCTCTGCAATGATAAATTTATTCCTTCATTTGCGAGCAAAATTGATGCACATTGCTGGGTCTTGATGACCTCTGCTTTTTTCTGTCAGTTTTTCCCTGTTTGCATAACATTGTGCAAGTGTGGAAAGAACTTAGGGCTTTTCAGGACTAAAAGATTCAAGCAGTCAGATCTCCAGCTTTTCTATTTGACACAAACAAACAAGAAAAAGAAATCTATTATACGCTGCTCTGTATGGGAATGATTTGAGCTACTCAGCAGTCTCGCTTCAAACTCTTTCCTTAAAAAGGTAAGTAACTACTGCTCCACTCAGTCTCAAATTTCCAGAATAAAGGCTGGATTGAAAAGCCAAGGCACTGGAAAATAAGGCAGATAGATGTGGGCAATACATTAAGCTGGAAAAAACTTTGTTAGCTATCATGCCCCATGCTGTTGTATATTATTATTAGTTGCAAAATAGCATGGCTTGAATGTTATTACTGCACATTACAGAACATTTCACTTATAATTATGGAATAAAGAGAAGTGCTTACAACTTACCTACTCAACATTTGCTTTGCACACACAAGAGTTTCTTTTTGTAAACCTTTTTCATTAACCCCCTCCCTCCAGCAAACAGGCTACTTTTGCAGCTTCCTGGTACCTTGTAATTTCAAGGTGCCAGTGAAAAAGGGAAAAAACCCCCACATCTTAAAGTCTACTTTTAATTAAAATGCATTACACTATGGTGAGTAAGCATACTGAAATTGAGCAAAGGGTCAAAATATTTTTCAGCTTAATTAGAGACTTGGTGATTGAGGAACTGAAAGGAGCATTTTTAAGAGTGTTTAGGACACTCCTGAAAGAGCACGGGGAGGGAGTTCCTCAGGTCAGCAGACCTACGTTCTTTCTGTTGTAGGCAATTGCACCAATAATAAATCGAAATAGGGAAAGCTGGTCTTCATTTTGCCCCCACTACTCCTATTGCAAGAGTTTTTCAAGCTCGTATTCTTCCTTTTTAACAGCAAGAGAGCAATTAATGGCAGTTCTGCAAATTGAATGACTTCCATCTTTGGCACAGAGAATATTGCATAAAAAGCGTGAGTTATTAATGATAATATGTGGCTGTTACCTAAGACATCTTTACCAGTAGATCTCAGAGTTCTTTAAAAATGAAGTAACTGTCAGGGTCTCCATTTTCATATGGGGAATAAAAGCTTTGCGGAGTGAGGTGATGTACTCAAGGTCGTTTCAGTCAACTAATAGCAGGGCTGGGATTAGAGGCAAATCTGTACAGTTTCAGGCCACTGTGTTAACCAGTAGATCACATTGGCTTCCCCTAGGGCTAGAAAGGGATCCCTTGATTGGTGACAAAACTGTTAATGACTGAGGCTAGGATTTTTTAAAGAACCTTGGGACTTAAAATCCATGTCTCCCACACACAGTAGTGCAAATGCGTCATGAACTGTCCCTGAAAATCCTGAAATATCCTATTGTGTTTGATTTTTTTCTGAAGGATGCTCTGTCTCGCGGTCCCATTCTTATTAAATGTATATGCATAAAAGATGATGCTCTGCCCCCTTTTTGAGGCCATTCAATTAAGCTTATAATTAGAGATTTGCTGTTGCAGCAGAGAAACAGATAGTTAGAATACTGGCTTAGCTGAGCTCCACTGAGCTAAGAGCAACACAGACACAGCCAGAGAAGATTCCTTCTGGAACCTGTTTACTGCCTGAACAGAAGACTCCAAAGGTGGCAACAAGGCACAGAAAAATGATACAACTTGTGTTATCCATAATGGACTTGGAACAGACCTGAGAGGAGTTTCTGCTCCATGACTCAACTGCAAGCCTTCCTCAAAGAGGATGTTGTAGAAGTATTTAAGGCCAGGTATTTAAAAACTCTTTTGTGCTCATGGCTTGTAGATAAAAGAAATCCCAGGCTTAATTTTGCTTCCTGAAGTCTCCATGGGTGTAGGTTGGGGCATTTGGATCTCTAAGTGCTTATTAAAAACTTCAGACTGGATGCCAAAACTGCTCTGGCAACAACTTTGCACCACTGGCAGAGCTCTTGTCTGCTGCTGCGCAGCTTGTCGTTGGATGGTGCAATTCTCCAAAGTGAGAGGAGAGGGCAGGAGGGGATGGCAACTGCAAGGGGAAGGTGGGAGCTGCACAGCTGCCACGGCAGGGTGTTTGAGGCTTGCTTAGTGTCTGAGCCTGCTGGGGCTTCTAGCTACAGCCACACCTGAGTCAATCCTTCCCTGCTTGTATGAGGTCAATTAACTCCTGCTGTGGCAATTCTGATTACCTGTGAAAGAAATCAAGCAATAAAAAAAAAAAGGAACCCACACCCTCGGATGATAAAAGCCAATCCCCATACTTAAGGTCTCCTTTCCTGAGTTCAGTACTGTTCTGCTTCCCCCTGTTTCTTATGGCAATGTCCATGCTTTCTCTGAAGGAGCAGATTGTAGGAGGAACACCACAGACAACATAACGATTGAACCATGTGGTTCAAGCCTGGCTTTTATCTCATGCATTTGTTTGCTTGGGGTTTTTTGGTTTGTTTCGTTCATATTTTTTAACTGAAGTGCTTACCAGTGATGGACATGAAAAGCTGAGTTTGGTGGTAGCTATGCTGCATAGTTTGAAACTAGCAAGGAGCTATTGTTTCTAAGCAGCACAATTTTACTGACCTCAGTGTTGTGGTTTTCAGTAGACAAGTAATATGCCATTTATTCACAGCTTTTTGACCTGTCATAATAATAGCCATTGAACTGCAGATAAATCATGTACCTTGGGTATCAAGCTGAACATAGAAACAAAGACATGCTTGTACACACACACATATGCATAAACATGTGTTCCTTACAACTTCAAAACCTTGAAATTTTTCTGGTAAAAAATAATCAAAGAAAAATCAATTGCCTATGGCTTTGAAACTTCTGCATAAGCAGGTATGTCAGCTCCAAGCTTGTTTCTTTATTAAAGTAATGTCAGAGCATAAAAGGAAAGATATTGTAAGAGTACTATTGCTCCGCACCAGAGTTTCAGAAGAGCCATTGTGTTGAGAGAAAAAACCGTTCTAGATGAGTTTCCAGATCCTTATGTTCTTGGAAGTTGAATATCATTAAAAAACAATTAAATCTTTTTGAATTTAAATCTAAACCTTAGTTTTCAAATGGTTGCATCCAATCATTCCCTTTCAATGTCCTTTGATTGTGGTGTTTCAAAATGCTGAGACTGGACTGAAATCTCCTATCACGTTCTCATTTGTAATTAAAATATTGTCCTACATATGGTGCTGTAGTTACAACTCTGGTCTGTCTCCAAATTTTAATTGCCTTTTAGATTACCAAATCTCAGTCTTTCTATGTAATTCAATGTATAACATTCAGTAAATTATAAGATATGGTTATGACTAAGAAAAACCTTACCTTGAATTTCAATAAAGCACAGATAAGTGTCCATGATGAGACAGTGATATGCTCAAATTTATTGATGGTTTTAGGGAACTCTAGCACTATATGTATAGTGCTTTGAAGTTTGATGGTCATTATCATCTTTACCAGCAGCATTCATCCAGTTCTTCAGAAAGCTAAAAAGAAAGGACAACCAAAGGGACTGGAGCCAAATATCTTCAAAGACAAAGTCATATTTTTGTTTCTTTTCAATATTCAAGTAGCTGTACGTTTTAACAATACATTCATCAATAATCTAGTAAATGACAGAAATGCTATAATTAATATGTAATTTCTGAAATTAAAAATAAATTTGGCTTATCTATGTGACAGTGGATAACTTCTAATGTCATTTTACAAGAAATATTTGAAAGGAGAATTTATAGTAGAAAGTCCACCCTCTTTTGTAAGGAAAACAGATGTTCATTAATAAACAGACTGACCACAGAGCACTGGAACTACCATCTGGATGGGATGTTGTACAGTTTTCCCCCTCTTTTAACAATTTAGTCAGTGAAGTTCTGATAGGGATCAGGTGATTTTATATTTTTTTAATAGCATGCTTGGAAATATGTTAATCTTATTTTCTTTCCTTCACATAATTTCTTCCTTCATGCCTTTAAACAACTTAATAAAAGGAGCAAGCCATAAAGCATTCCAGAAAAGTTCTGGAAATAGAAAAAAAAAAGTAGTTAGCTGTAGCAGCATTGTCTTGCAAAGCTGCTGGTGGTATATAAAGTCTCCTCTGTTCTTGTGCCTCAGCCATCGTATGTGGAAAATGCCATGTGTGTGCTTGTGGTCTTTGTTGGCAGCCCTGCTCTGTACCCTGTTCTGCACCTGCAGGTAAGGAAAGGGTGTCCTCACCTCTGAAGAATTTGCCACCTGAGACTGTGCTTCTATAGACAGTGATGTTCATGGCTTACTATACTGTGACATGGAAGTGCCTTTTAGGTGGATGACATGTTAATCGTCATCATGTGGGACTTATGTGCATATGATAAAGGTGTAGTATCATCCTTGTTTTACATATGGAAAATGAATCTTCAGACAAAGCCAAGAATTAAAAACCAGATGTCCTTATTCCTGTATGAGAGCCTTGGTGCATGATGATGCTTTTCTTTTTCACCTCAGTGTGCAGTTTAAGACCTTCCAGGAGGCCCTGCTTCTCCTTGCCTGCTTGTAAAACAGTTATGGAAAAGCTTACCTAACTGCTGGGATGCTGTGAGGCTTTGCTCTGTTGTGTGGATCTCTGAGATACTGGGGTGAGAGAGCAGGATATTTTATCACAGAGCTCCAGTATTTCCACAATGTTTCTTGTGGCTGGTGAAAGGGAGTAACCCTACATATGTCAGATCAAGCAAGGTGCTCCAGTTGTCAGATAATTACAAGCACTTACTAAGTAATTAATGTGCTTGGACTTCACTTAATATTTGTATACCTTCTCCAGTCTGTTTTACTACATTCTATCAGACTCCTAAATACTTTCTTAGCAACCAAAACAAGAAATGACTTGGTATTAAGTGTGTTACCTGCTCTGTAGTCACTACTGACTGCCAACAATTCATCAGTACACTGCTTATTAATTTTCTGCAATGTACTGTTTATTGATATTGCTTTTATTGTGGTACCTCACCTCAGCCATGAAGGGAGGACATGCACCTTCATCTCGAGCTAATGGCATTGCTGCCAATGCTGCAGGGAGTCTGAAGAGCAATGTGACTAATAAAACACAACCAATAAAAATATGAAGGAAAAAATGTCCCTACTAGTAAGAAATGCATATTCCAAGTGCTTGCACAGCGCCTGGGGCTGTTAATCATCCCTCCATGGGCACCCCTAAACAACTCTAAACAACAGTTAGAAAAGGATCAGATGGCTGTTTAGGGGACTCGGTAGAGTGGTATTTGTTTGACTGGCAGGTAGCCATGCTTGTAAGGTGTGCTGTGAATAACAACAGTGGCTGAAACATGAAGATGAAGGTTTTTACTCATGTGCTGTCTTCAGGGCTCTTCTCCACTTTGTGCTGGGAGATGAAGGAGGAGCTGGGCTCGAAGGGTGCGGACTCATTGCAGACAGCGGTTGGGCCTGCTGAGCAGCCCTCTGTAAAGGGCAAGCTGGAAACAGCTGCTCCGACCAGTTTACTGGATGGGCTTCTCCCGAGGGAAAAAAAATATCTTTGTACCACTGATTAATAGTTCTTTCCTCTGTTTCTCGCCTGCATTTGCCATGGAGGAAGCCTGTGAACATCTTTTCCTCCTAAGTGCATATGTAAACTTTCCTCTCATCTCTGATCCATTAATCATAACCACTTTTGTTACGTGAGTTCCTCCTCCTCTCCTTCCCCTTCTGATTCATCCCCCTGCCATTTCTTTCCCTTGACTGCTCCTGCCAAGGGGCAATGGTGCCCACAGTGGTGGCCCAGGAGCTGCTGCATGCAATGCACGCTGTGGGTGTCTGGGACAGCTCACCTCCTGAAGGTGGATGCTCCACCCGCCAAGGAAGCAGAGGTCTGCAGTGGAATCAGCTTTCTAGCCTGGCTCTAGGTGCTCTGGCACTGTGGGACTGACTTGGCCAGTATCTATCATTTTGCAGGAAGTGAAAAATTACATGTAATCATCATCAGTCATTCATTATCAGCCCCTCTCAGCCTGCTGCTGGGCAAAGCCTTCTCCTCTGCTTGCTTCCCTCATGCTGATTGCTGCAGTTATTTATTTATATATTTATTTTTGCCAGAACTTTGCCACACTTGGAAAGCAAAGCTGGCCAGTGATAGTAGAGCATGGTTTGCCAAGACCCAGTCCTCCTTGCTTTTCAGAAAATAACTGGTTTACTGCTGGTGATCCATATTTATTGAGTAACTTGGACAGGAAGGTGTGGAATTTACTGAGTTTTAGCAAGAGGCATGAAGGCACACTGGTACGAGCTTTGGTAGGGAACAGCGATATAAGCATATATCTGAGATCCCTGGTGGGATCCCACAACCTGGTCTTAAGTCCATGCCAAGAGATCTGCCATCACCCATGCCGGCTAGAAGCCTATCTGTGCTCTAGGCGTGCTGTCAGTGGCAGTGGGGACATAAAGCTTATTTGATTTTACTTAATAAGCAGCAAGATGAGAATGTTTCAAATGCTTCTGAGGGAGGACTGAGTTTTTAAAAAGATCAGTGATTCCAATTCACATAAGCTTCCCGGGGTTTGGAGATTCAGCCAAACTTTTGTGAATTATAAATACTGAGGGATTAGGCTTTCCTGAGATTTTTTCCTAATGCTTCCTGGTTTGAAGAGATTTTTTAGCAGATATTTATCTCTATTGCCTCACAGGTCCAAAACCATTGGGAGTTCTTGTATAGGAAGACAAAGTCATTTTTAACTACTCTGTTTACTAGATCTGTTCCAAGTGGGAATAAGTAATGTAGTGATTAAAATGACAACAGGAAAGATCATTGCCTTTGCATTAGGATTCTCAGTGTAGCTAGTGAAGGCAAGGCTTTAGATGTAGGCCCTTAAAAGTCTCTCAGTGTCCATGATGATGGGCAAAGCCTCACTGACACCCCCAGAATTGCAGCAGCTCTGTTGCCAAAACCTGGAAGCAATAAAGTTTCCCAGTCACATGTGTTTCTGACACACACATTTCTTGCCCTGAAGTGCTAAGTTTCTGCTGATGGGTATTCATAAAGCTATCTGGCTGCAGCAGGAGTCTCCAAGTAGTTTCTTTTTGACTAACTTGCTTGAGACTGCCAGAGAAGATATACCGCAAACCTGCTTAGAGGAGACTTGGTAGTCCGCTTGTGAGTTTGCGTTCAGGTAACCTTGAGATTAGAGTGCTGAGAGTATATGTACGCCTGGGCGGTGGGAAATGGGGTTGTATTTGCAGGTAAGAAGTGTTTACTTTCATCTCTCCCTCTGCAGAGAGCTGGGTCAAGGGGAGTTGCTGTTTTCTGGCCTGTCAGCCCCATCTGCACCTACAAAGTACCTTTTTCCCTTACACTTAGCACCAGGTAGCATAAGTGAGTCCTTGCACCCTCACATGACAGTTGCAAAGTGAACCTTGCAAAATCTGTGACACAGGGAACCACAGGGGTAATGAATTTTGATAACAGGCTATGCACCTCCAAGCTGCAATGCCTAAAGAGAAAGATAAGCTGTTTTGGCACTCCTGCACAGGAGAGGAGGACGCACCTATCTGTATAGTCAGAAACAATGAAGATTCTTTATAGAATGTCTTCTAAGGATGTTAGGAGGTGAAGGAGCCCCTGCACAGTTCAGCTGAACATTTTGCATGGCCCAGGAACCTGAAAAGTGTATAGCCTTATCATGGATCTTGCTGTATATGCCTAACTTGTACGTACCTCATGGGGACAGATGTCCTTCAGAATGGGATTTTCAAAATTGTCTGCATCCTTATGCTCCCAAGTCTCTTTCAAAAAATGGTTCGTTTCTGGATGTGCATGGTTCCTCAACTTTGTTTCATTAACTTCTGTCATTTTGTGATTTCTTAGAGTTGCAGATAACCTCAATGTTGCCCATTTGGAGACTTGGTGGGGCCCAACATTAAGAGAAAGCTTACCACTTTAGACAATGAAGCTTTCCTCTTTGTCACCCAGAATAAAGAGCGATGATCATGATAACAAAAGAGACATACTTGTCTGCAATGTGTGCCTGGCTAGTAACCAAATGGAAGTTGGTATGAGTGACTTCTCACAAGTCAAACATTTGTCAAAAGTGAGATAGACCCCTCTCTTTTTGTTTCACAGCTGAAATCGGAATGGAAAAGGTATAGTAAATAACTTATCCTCTCCAACCCCTGTCAAATTGTTTTTATCAAAATGAAATAGTCCCTTTTGGCCACCGTAATAACCATCCTCACAAAAATATTCCCTTTCAAATGAAGATAAATTTACCATTTTTGTGTTGCATTTTGCTTAGTTTGCTTTCAGTATGGAAACATAATACTTTGATATTAGTACAACTGTTCTTTCCTGACTTATTCTTGAAAACAGCTTCCTCTCTTATGAAATTAGAGCAGAGAAAAAAAAGAAGTTACTCAATTTTACCATACCTGCTGAATTTACCTGAATGCGTGCATTCAAATCTGGGATTTATATTTGCTGTTTACATATTCTAGTGCAAACACAAGCCTCAGACTCAATAGTCTGTCTGATTTCTTGTTTCACATGGTGTGGGTTTTATTTGATTTAGCATTCAGTACTACAAGAGAAAATAAAAGTGAAATAATCCAGAAGCCTAAGATGAAGGATACTTTGAGAAAGAATACTCCCCAAATAGTTCACTTTGTATAAGCTTTCACTCTTTGGATTCACTCACAAATTGTCAGCAAGTAAATCGGCTGCATGTGTATCTATGTGCACATGTGCTGTGGATGTACAGTAAAATGTGCCTGGCTGTAGATTTTTGTTACAAACGGGTAAGTCCACCCATTGCTCCTAAGTTGCAAATATAAATCCATTTATGGCTTTGTAATTTTGCAATTGTGCATGCTATTAACGTGAGATCAGTTTGCAGTTTTGCAGCTCACATGTCCTTAAACCTCAAAGCAAAACCTGGAGATTTATGAACCCAGGTGAATCAAAGCTTCAGGAAAAGCTCTCACAGAACAGAGATTTGCACAATTCTTATCTTCTGCCAAATTATTCAAGCAGACAGCAGAGAAAATCTCTTATATAATATTTGGGAAGTGAGGAAAAAAGGAATAGGAATACAAGCACAACACTTGGTAATATGCCTCTTCACCTTTGTGTAAGAATTTTGATTGATAGATTCCTCTGCAGTCTCCTCCATTAGGCTAATTTGGAGAGTCACCTGCATGTTGCATGTATAACTTGCTAAGCTTTTCAAATTATTCCCTTAAGAAAAAGGTGCTCTATGCTGTGGTTTATTAAGCACACTTTTTCGATATGTCTCAATGCCATATCTGAAAAAGAGCATAAATTGCATGGTGGGGAATTTGGAAGTTTAAAAATACTGGTATTGGTTTCTTTCTTTGTCTTTTTTCCCCTCCTTAAAATAGTTAGTCTTTACACATTGTAAAGCCAGAAGGGGCCATTGTGATCATCAAATCTGACCTCCTGCTTAACACAGGCCATAGGCTCTGCTGAATTAATTCCTGTCTGAACTAGAGCATATCTTTTCGAAAGTCAACTTCTCACTTCCCAGCATATGAAAAGGTCTCCCATGACACCTATAGACCTTTCATAATGGACAGATTCTTCCCATGATACGGACAAATTGAGTTTTTCCTGGGAGGTACTGCCCCACTCTGAGCTGATAAAGGAAGACCCAGGAACTATAGGTATGCTGTGATTACTTCTTTTACACTCTGTGATGTTCCAGGAGCTTGTGCATCTTCTGCTTTATGAGATATACTTGGCCTAGGGGAGCTAAGTGGAAGGATGAGGGAGAAGAGGAGGTGCATAATGGTATGGCCTCCAGCACTATTATTTATGACAGTATCCTTCCAGCAATCTGTGCCTGCATAGGGTGAAGGCATGGTTTCAATTCTGCCCTTGAAACATGGATTAAGCAATGTTGCTAATACATATTTGTCCCTGCGGCTGTCAAACATTTCACTGATACTAGACTCTGTAGACAGCTTAATAGCTAGGTCTTCTGTCAATGTTACTGCAGCAGTGTCTCCTTTGCTTTAAGATGCTGTTCAGATTTATTCAAGCAATAGGTGTAGCATGGTGCTTGGTAAATAGCAGCACCTGACTGTATACTTGTATCATCACTGCTTGCTGACATCCCAAGTGACCAGATGAAATGGATAGACTATGGAAACCAAGTGCTGAGAAGAATCCAGTGAGTGAAAGTTGGAAAGATCATCTGTCTTGCCCCTATTTTATGCCTCCTAACAGAGTTACATGCACCATACTTTATTATTCTAGAAGTCTCTGAACAATAGCTACCATCCACAGGAGTTGAAAATGTGTGTATCCAACGATATTGGACAAATGGTTTTATTATTGCTGTTACCATGATCCTTTACTGGCATTGATGTAATCTAAGTGTTTCTGGTCTACATATATCACTTAGTATTTTACATATGACCTCATTTAATTTCTCTGGATGCTAGAGATTGAAATTATATGTGCAAAGATAAGCACTGAAAGCGTTACGGTATGTGCCCATACATGATGGCAATATTTTGCTACCTATTGAAAAGCAAAATACAATTGAAGGATGACATGCATGAATGCAAAATTACAGGTCACCTGTGTGGTGGGAGGTGATGAATATTTGGCTTCTTAATGCTGTTGCCACTAACTGATGGAGGAATAATAATTGGTATTACCTCTACTTCACACTTGCCTCAATTCTCAACTTTGGCTTTTCAGACTATC
Source organism: Falco rusticolus (assembly GCF_015220075.1). Taxonomy (NCBI): domain Eukaryota; kingdom Metazoa; phylum Chordata; class Aves; order Falconiformes; family Falconidae; genus Falco; species Falco rusticolus. The sequence goes on along the minus strand of NC_051189.1, from coordinate 68,560,390 downwards.
AAGCTTTTTGATGATAATTTTCTTCTGGAGCTGATTTTTCCTCTTCATCACTGATGATTGGAAAACTGTCATGAATACCTCCAAATCTCACCCCATCACATAAAAATATTTCCATGGGTTGTTTTTACTCTTCAGCACACGTTTTCTTTCCCTAACGTTTGCAGATAGCTAACTGTCCGTGCTTGGCAGGATATCACATGTTTAAAAGTCCTGAGTCTGGGGCAGATTCTGGGTTTGAGGTCTGCATTGTGGGTGGTGGCACTTCCTGCTCTGGGAAGCTCTGGACCACTGCTGTGTTTGAAGTGACAAACGTTGTGGCCAGTTGTTGGAGCCTTGGCAAAATGTAAGTGCACCCCATCTCAAAAATCCCTACCCCTCTGAAATGAAGCAATGCCTAGAACTTGGAGTTCCTTTCACTAGCCTTGAGTTTTTCTGTTCTTCCAACAGTCATTGCAGGGCTAGAAGAAAAAAACCTCTGGACCTTGTTTAATACTGTTTTCTGAGTGGAACTGAACGTGCTGAAGTGTTTTAGAATTTAATTCCTGTGATATCTGTTACAGAAATTACAGTTATTATGGTACAGTAATTTCTTTGAAGTTTCTTCAGCGCCAATGGTCACATGCACAATCACACCTTGAAAAACACTTCCTCTGTGTGACTTTGCTGTAGTTTCAGACTTTCTTTGCTAGCCTCCAGGGACATGAAGACCTTAGCTCTGACCTACATTTCTGCTAATTCTCCTACTGAGTCCCCCTTTGCTTATTCTGCTTTGCCAATAATACCTTTATGTCCTTTTCTTGCCTTTCTGCCTACTTCTATGATCTATCGGTAACTGTTCAGTCCTCTCTAAAATTTCTGTTTTGCCTTGAGGCAAATGGAAGAAAAATGCACTGTGATTAAACTTACGCGTAGTATGGAGAAATAACATTTTTATTTTCTCTCTCAATTCTAAGGCAACTATTTGAGGAGTGGGAGGGCATACGGCATGCTTGGTATTTCTATATTTTCTAGAACATGGAGTCTGAAGTAGGGGACAGTTATCAACACATCTTATAGGTCAAAGAATATTTTTAGATTTTTTTTTTTGCTGGGAAGTGTTGAAAAATCAGTGTTCATGTTCTTCCACAAACCTTTCTGCTTTCCTACCTGGTTGTTGTGAAGTGATGGTTGAAATAAATAATCTGGGAAAGGCATAGTCTTGTTATATGTCAAGTAGTGAAAAATGCAACTTTTAAAATGTTGATGAAATTGGTTTATTTATCATGGGAAATGTGGTAATTCTGGCCAGATCAAACCTGAATTTACTCTTGGTCTGGGCCATCCTCCTAAATAAAGAATAGGGAGAATAAACTTGCAGCTCCTCACTGGGAAATGCAGTTCATTTTCTTGTACTGCTAACATCCAAGCTGACACTGTTTTTTAACATTTAGTAGTCTATCCTTACTGACCTTCATATCTTCGCTAGTCCCATTGGGGATTACACCTACTGTGTCCTGGTTTATTACCTAGTCAACCTCAGATTTCCTCTCTGCTTGGGGTTTGGTAGGATTAGTTCAATGTTCAGGGAAGAAAACAAAGCCATATGATCGGCCTGACCAATCACAAAGTCTGTCTACTGAATTACAAGTAGCAAATACTGGGAGTACTACTCACAGTGAGCATTTTATGAGCAATTTGTAGGCTGAAATTGGTTTGCACAAAACATTTATTGGACAGCTTCAAATAGAAAACGAACTTGTAAAAACTGCAGTTTGTTCATGAACTGCATTCATGAGTATGATAAATTATGCGGTACAAACTCTTTGCCCGCTGTTAACTTCTCCAAGGGAGACATAAGATGCTGCTGATGCTCAGGACACATCACCCCTACTGTACAAGAATATTGTTTAAATGAAAGAACTCATGTGAAACGAAGCAAATGATGGAATAAACATTGCAGATGCAATTGAAGATGCATGCCAACTTATATGAATTAGAAATGAATGTTAATGTTCCTTAGATCAAGAAATTACCGGCTTGTACCCAATCCCCTTTAAGTTCTTAATTCTGAAAATACAATCTTCAACTTGTCAAAAATGGAAAGCGCAGCTGTATTATGTCATCCAAAATATCTAACCCTTCTTTCTTCCCCTCATTATTCCTCCTTCTCTGGACTGCCCCCCATGCAATCCTAACGAAGAAGGAAGCGCAGTCCAATTGATGTGACATCTTTGTGACAGTCATGGTCTGTAGCTCTTTCATTTATGCAAATCCGGTTACTCAAGGCAGGTATTCTGATGTGTCAGCTGTATGTAACGTGAGCACTTTGTAGCTCAAATGACATTCTTACTTTGCTCTGATAATTGTCCTGCACTCTCTAATGTCTGTGAAGCAGGTGGATCATGAGCTGCTGTTCCAGGTTTCCTGGGTGAGAAGGATAAATGCAGAATGGCATTTTATTAGCTGAGGGGGTTGTTAGTGTTGAGTCATTATGTAGTCTTTTGGGTTGAATTTCATAATTATGAAATACGGTGAGAAGGAACTTTTGATCAGCTCCTTTAAAAACATAAATTAATTAAATGTTTTCTGAAATGGAGCTGCAACTCTCAGTAAAGTCAAAAGCAGTTCCTTTCTGCCTCCGAGGACAACATTTTGTTCACAGATTGTAACTTAAACTTATTTTTATCTGAAGTACTATGTTGCAAAGGCTGGTAAGAGATTTATTGTGATGTATTAAACCATCTGTTCCCAAGGACTGTGCTTTGCATTCCAGCACTAGCCAATGCTTGTGGTGCTGCGTTTTTGATTCTCAAAGCTCCTTTGCCATTTTAACTTGCTTGTAGGTAATAGACAGTTTTCACTGACTTGAAAAGCAGATGTCCTGTTAAAGTCTTGAGTAGACTAGGGGGGATCTCAGCTGCAGGGATAGTTGCAGGTTTTTTCCACTCATTTTTTCCTTTCCTGTCCAGACTCTTAAAAACCAGTGGAATCAGTACAAAATAAAATGCAAAGCAGCAGCTTTTCCAAAATGCAGCAATGAATGAAGACTTTGACAGGTGGATGTATGAGATATTTACCTCTTATGAGATAGCTAGCTATAAGGAAGAAGATATTTTAGTTTATTTCAATAAAAAGTATGGGGCAAAATGGTGCAGGTCTGCTGGTGATCAAAGTTCAAATGGTGTGAACTCTTTTTCTGTCCACAGAAAAAATAGCTTGTGTCAGGAAGCTTTTCTTTCTCTGTTGTCATTGTACTCAGAGAGCTTTCAGAGGTTGTTCAGTACTGGCACTGTTTTGTTATGATTGGAAGGAAATAAAATTTGGATACATAATAGTTTATTTGCCAAAAAAGGAAGGTTTGGCTCTACCTAACCTATTCACAAAATCTGCATGTTACATTTGTTAGTGTGAACTGTTGACTTCTCCAAAATTACTACAAAAATGTGGATATCAGTTTTGTGTTGTTTTACTTTGGGATTTTTTTTTCCTCCTCCTGAAGTCAGCATTTCTATTTTTGCATTGATTTCCTTCGGAACTGGGGTGAGGGCTAGTAATTTGTTTAATACACTTGAAGGATACAGTTTCTAAAAGGACTTAGTTTTTTCCTTGCTCTTAATGTGCCTAGTTGAAGAGGTCATGATGAAGGAACTGTGTGCTGTCCCCATAGCAGCGGGCTGTGTGTGTTTGCTTCTCCCACTTCTCTGGTTTATCCTGTAGACCTAGCACAAAAAAAAATAAATAACCTAAACACTGGCTCACCACAGTCTCCTCCGTCTTCATGATTCACAGATCTTCTATTGTATATCATCTTCAGCATCTCAAGGATGCTGAGGAAACAGAAAGCAAAAGGCTTTTCTGTCTCATCATGCCTGGTCCTTACCTGTTGCAGGCCATCACATCATATAGGATTGCTTCTTTATTCTAAGGCATTCCTTTATAAAAGAATGACTTCTGCCCACACAGTATAGTACATTGGTAATGCAGAGTATACTAACCACACCTGTCCAAGGAGCTGGAGGAGAAGGCAGCCTCCTTTTTCTAGTAGGTCACCAGCAGTACTTGTGGAAATCTGAAATCAGGCAATGCTTATATATCTTTAGGCAGCACAGGCTGGACTGATGTTAGCTGTAGCTCAGCAGGCCTCAGTGATCCTTACTGGTAAGCGTTCACTAAGACTTGGAGCCCATGCTTTCTTGTTCAGGAGCCTTATGGAGGCATGGACCTACAATTTTTTAAGCTCAGTTTCCTATTTGCGTGGGTGCCACAAAAGCCAGGACTCAGAAAGCATCCATCAGAGAGACAGCAGAACTGGCCTGGAGCTGGGAGAACGTGTCATGGTGTAGGACACACTTAACAGTGTTTCCTCAACCATGGGACTGGAAGAAGCAGCAGCAGGCTGGTCCTACAGGGCTCAGCATCTGTGGGGCCAAGACATACCGAGACAGGAAACCTCTCTCATGGCCTCTGTCCTGCTTTGTAGCACCTGTACCCTTTGGAAAAAGACAACTGTGTGTGGTGGTCTGAAAGCGATTGCATAAATGCATTACATTTGAGCCATTTAGCCTGTTGGATGACCTGTGCTCAAAATGTGTCTTCATAGGCTTGGCGTGCATGGAAGCAGGAAGAGAGAGGAAGGAGAGGGGCAAGGTGAAGGTTTGGATTCTCTGTATGGGTATGTTTCCTGGTTAGTGGAAGACTTGAGGACCGTAGAGGTTTCTAGCAGAAACCCTTCCACCAGGAACTGGAAAGGCAATGTATTTGATCAGCTGGTAGAGGACAAACTGACCAGAAGTGCTGTCCAGAGCACTCTCCTGACTCTGGGGAATGTCTCTTGTTACACCAAACTGGCTGGGGGCATACAGGGCTAAGTACCTAGTAACTCTGCACCATGACAGGACACCAGGGACATTCTTCAGACAGGGTGACATAGTCTAGATACAAGAAGATGGGGCATGTAGACCTTACGCAGGCCTCCCATGATCTTCCAGGAATATTTTTGGCTTACCTGATGGTATGTAATATAGACATCTTAGAATGAGAAAAGAAGTAGAGACCTCTAGAAATTAGAGAGGAAGGAAGGACATGGCTAGCCAGCGTTAGGCTGCCAGTGCGCTGGGAAAGCAGCAAGGGGGACGTATACTCCAAAGGAACAAAGGAGACACATGATTTTGACAAGCCTAATTTTGTCTTTACTGAGACCAAGAGGTGCAGGTCTGAGGGCTTTCACTTGCATTGTCCTCTGGCGTGATCTGCTCAGGCTGTGTGGGAGCCCAGCTACTCTGAGGGGCTGGAAACATAAACCATGTTTGCACTTGCCGCTGCTCCAAATGCAGAACAGCAGAACAACAAGTTTGCATAAAGATACGTTGGCATGCACCTACTACATGTTGGTTGTAGTTTAATCATGTTTATAGATGAAACACTGAAATTTTCTTGATAAGACTTGCAACAGAGTTGAAAAGTTTGAGTGACACTGTTGCTCACAAATATCTCAAGATATACATTGATGATGCAAGTGGTGTATAGTGCTGACTACAGTGGAGTGAACCTCAGCAAGATTTTGGCCAGAATTGCTCTAGTACCACATAGCTTTCTGAAACTGATTTCACATTGTCTACATTTTGGATTTATTTTAAGTTTATGTATCTTGCATACCAGGTTAGAAAAACTATAGAGATGTAGTAGACTGCTGGGCACACATAGCCAAAGTGGTACACTAAAAAAGTAGGAAATGTTCCTAGACTATACCTGTTATAAATCAAGGAAGGATGGGAAAAGAAAGGAACAGTCTTTCACAAGCATCTTGTGGGAAAGTGGTGAAATAGTAGATATGGTTTTACCTGGAAAAGGTTTTCTTTTTGTTCTGTTCGTATATTGCCTACTCCAACATGGATTTTCATGTGCAAACATGGCCTGAGAGCAGATAACCATATATTGACTTGCACTGTTGGTAGGTTATGTGCAGTACAAGAAAAAGAAAAAGCCAACACCCACTCCAAACATCCTTCCAAACCCCTATTATTTAAAAGTAGCATGAATTGCATGCATATGCAGGGCATAAATTCCTTTTCCTCATCAGCCTTTTTGACTTTCAGTGCCCAGCTAATCCAAAATTTCAGGTACCTACTTTTCCCCTTGATATATTTCTTGTTTTGTGAGAGGATAAACCATACCATATTAAAAGGAGAACACCAAGAGTTTTTGCTTTCCCCTTGATCTCTGTCTTTGATTTCACAGGAAGGAAACATCAACCAGGGCTGTCCTAGGAATGAGTAAGAGGCCCTAGGAGCATAGCCAAGGATTCCCATGGTACCTCCTGGCAACTATATTGCCTGTGTAGCTGAATTAGCCCTGCTTGTGCTGCTTAGGAATTAATGTCCTCTGATGTAGTTTGTGTTATTTTGCTACTGCCAAACTCAAAAAATCAGGAAGCCAACAAAAATAATATATGTTTTGGGGTATCACCATGACTACCAATTAAAAGATACTAGGAAAAATATATTGTTTACCTTAATCCCTAGTGCATGCAAAATGAATATTTTACAGGCAACTATTATAGAATTCTTGGAAAGTGGACTTTAAGCATACAATCAAAGAAAACTGGAGGTATTCATAAGGAAATATTTATGCAACTTGAGCTTTCTAATTTTCTTCATTTTGACTTGGGTGTTGCTTTGCTAATCTTTCTAGAATCATGGAATTATTATTTAAGTGCCTGTCTAGGTGCTTAGTAAAATCAATCATGTTACTTTTAATTTGTGCAAGTTAAGATTTCTACCTTCAGTAGCACTGCAGACAGCAGTGAATCAGGGTTATGTTGCACTAGTCCTAAGGTTAGTTTTGCAGTGTAAAATATTTCATTTACATGCTGTGGTATAAAAGGTAGCATTTCTGAGTGATGGAAATCTGTACTGTACAGACTTGGTATAATATCTGTGATATTGTACTTTGGGGAATGAAACAGAAGCCCTGAGTACTGACACAACGATTTAACACATGATCTTATACTTACAGTAGAGTATCTCATTTTTAATAGAATGTATCCAGCAAAATATTCCAAACAAGGTGCTGATATCTTGCTTTTGAAGGCTACTGTTCAGAACAGGTCTGCCAATTTAGCTTTCTGCTTCAACTGGATTCTCACTACGTGATTTTTGCTAGGTTACCTACTTAAATTCCTTCTTTTGCTATCCTCCTCCCTGTTTTTAAAATGCATGTCATTTCTGGTCTCTTGAATGATTATTATTCAAAACATGATATTGTAGTTCTGAAGAGAGATTATTTAATAGCTACTTTGGTAATTCCTTTTTACTACTTTGATAGGAATTCACAACAGTTGTGCACTTGCACAAAATCCCTGGTTGTTCTACTTTCTTCTTTGTTTTCTAAACACTGGATTTATAAGTGCTGCTCCTGTATGCCCTAGCCCTCCCAAAATAGAGACCCCTCCATGAGAAATTCTCTTGTCTAGGGATATTACAGCTTACAGATGGTAAACGTCTCCTGTGGTCCAGGAGAGGGGAGAGACAAAAAAGGTTATAAGACTTAGAAATGCATAAAAATAAAGATAAACTGAAGAGGGAAGACAGAACCACACTGAATACCAGGGTGAGGTCCTGAGAACTCCCTACTAAATGAAAGAATTCATAAAACAGTTCTGGTTGCTTTTAGGAACCAAGAATTTGTCAATTGTTATGAAGCAGTGAGCAGCCAGCTTTAGACCAAAAATGTCCTTAGACAAAAGTACTGATGCTTGCCAAAAATCTGTGCAGGTGTTATCCCTAATGTTATTTTTTTTTCCTAGTGATTTGGATGTAGACTTGCAAGATTCTTTTTATGCACTGGAAGAAATGCAGTTTTTGAATTTGTACCCAAACTTCACTGAAGTTTATAAATGTTTTTCCATTTTACAACTGTACCAAAATAATTTGAGAAACTCTCTGTGCCACTGGCAATGCTACTGGGTGAAAGATTTTATGTACCTTGTGGACGTGTTTTACCTGTTCAGGACCTTTCCCAGAATGTGTTATGGTCTGCAGTTGGATCTGGGAGAGAACATCTACTGAGGTTTTTGTAGACAAAACTACATATGCACCTGTTTGGTCATTTATCAAACATCAGAAGGGCCACTTCAAGTTGTTTTGCAGAAGATTTTGTTGGTGAAGCTTGCAGGCAAAGGAAGTTCACCTTGTGCAAGATGACTTTCAGTGGCACACATTTAACCTGAATTTTGCTGTTCTGCTGCCTGCCTGAAGCAATGCAGTGAAAGGAAAGAAAATGTAACAGATGCAAGCTTTAAATTTCTCTGCACTGAAAAATTCCAGATCCCATCTTCCACTCACATCAAAATATTGCTTATCAATCAAAGTACATCACTTTGGAAAAATCACATCCTTTTATTACCTTTTTTCCTTTTGCTCCTTTAATATTGAAAAACACAAGCTTGCAACAGAAAAAAATATCTGAAATTACTCATTTGGAAGATATTCAAGCAGTACATTTTTCTTCATTGCTGGAACTTTTGTCTTAGTTTTTCTCTGAAACCAAATTTTGGCAAAACTCCATGTAAGTTTCCAAAACATCTTTCTTTGGACACTTTTTAGTTTTCTTTTGTAAGATTATTTCATCAGAAGTATTTGCAGCCAGTTGTAATGGCAATACTCTCCATGTTTTTGACTCCTCAGTCTCCACGCTCACCTTCAGGAAAATAGGTACACTTTTTAAAAAAATGTATTAGGGCTAGTAATGATAATATTAATTCTAATAGAGTAATTAGTAAATTAGATAATTAACATAGAGTAACATAACATATTAAGGGGGATGTACAGAATTTGCTGTTGTAATGGTGTAGTGATATATGTGTATTCTTTCCATTGTTCAGCTGGAAAAACAGAATACAAGTTTCAAGTGACTTTTCTAAGAGTGATACAACGATGTTAGGGCATCACAGCCTTATTCCAAGGACTCTCATTGTGTTCTCTAGTGTCTATGTTTCCGTGATGGAAAGTCATCCTGGCCTTCTTTGACAACAACAGCATGAAGTACTGGAGAAAATGGAAAAAAATAGTCTTGAATCTGGTGACACTGGTAGATGCAAGACCTTGGGTAGATGCAACATATCTCATTAAGGCGGTTTAATGTGCTAGTTAAAGAGAAAAAAAGTAATTTGTAGACTGCATGTTAGACTTACCCAAATTGGAGAACTACAAGGTTATTTTTTAAGCAAACTAAGTAGAATTGTGAAATCAAAATAGTCTGACAAATACTTACTGTTAGAACAAAAACCCTTCAGATTTTACATCTACTTAGAAAATACTTAAAGGAAGATTATATTATCATTCTGAAATAAGCAGGACTTGGATGACTTACAACCTGTAGCATGAAAGACAAAATTAAAGTATGCTTTAGAATTATGTAATAAAACTTCAGGGAATATTCACCCAGACGATTCCAAAATGTGCTTTTTAACCTTTTTAGCATAGAGCGTTAGTCAACTTCTGCTATATTCTTTCTTTTTTTTTCTTTCCATTCTTGACTATTCTTAAAATGGAGCAAGAAAGGCATGAGCTGCATATTCAAGTTGACAATAATAAAACATTTATTTCTTACCTTTCATTACACTATATAATAGACAGGTAAAAGGTGGATTTTATGTTTTAGGAAGTTTAATTTGTTCCAAAAAATGAAACAATATAAAATTATGTCTGTGACTTTTTCATATAAGGCAACTCTGAAATATCCTTTGTGATTTCTGGATTATGTTCTTAAGAAGTATATGAACATTTCTGAACAAAGTATTTCCATTTGGAAATAAGGCTTTGTGAGAGTTGTGGGGCTATTGTTTCTTGTCTGCATTCTCTTTCAGGGACAGGCTTCCCAGAAACTCAGTGTTTCTCACTGGTACACTGAAGCCAAAGACGTATAGTGTGTGACGTTTTCCAGCATATTACCTTTGCATTGTCCTAGAGAAAAGGTTGTAATGACTTTCTGGGGGTGAAAGCTGTCTGCAAAGTGGACCAACAGCAGAGACAATGCCTGAATTATATATATACCACACATATATATATATATACACACAGAGAGAGACATATACGTATAGGCAGCATAGGAGTGTTTTCACATCAGCATGTTTGGAATTTTGGTATAAGATTTTTACTATTTGAATTACCACTAAAGGGTAACTAAGTTTCCTGGAAAATGCCGGTTGGAGAAACACTTTTTAATGAGCTCTATTCAGGACTTATGCCAGAGGGTTGTTTGTTGCCTTCAGAAAAGGTGTTTAAACAATGTTCTACTTTGTAGAATATTTCAGCTGTCCAGGTCAGGCTCTACTGTTTTCAGCTCAGTTTCTTAATGTCCTGAGGTTCTGACTGAACTGACTCAACATAACATGCCTACCTTCCTTATTTAGTCTGACAATTGTGTTTAATGTATGTAACCAAACCCACGGGATTCTGGAAAAGCCTTCAGCACGGATGGCATCTCCACACTGACTTTTTCCCCACATTCCTTGTATCCCCTTCAGAAAGTATTTTGTCCAGAAGCTGAAATAACATGAGAAAAGGTCTTTTTGTTCTGAAGTCCTTTGGTGACTGATTCATGCTTGATGCAAACAAAAATTATCTGCCCCAGATTCCTGATTCTTTTTGTTGTTGTTGTTGCTTGTAGCGAATGTCCAATTTTAAAACAACTATATCCAGATTTAATTACTTTCTATTACTGTAGAGCATTGAAGGTATGGCTAGGGTCACAATAATTTATGAGAGATCTGTTCATTTCTGAATTCTTGGTCTTCTGAGGAGGGGAAGAAAGGAAAACAAATCTGTAGATTTTCCAGGGAAAATCAGGTTCAAAGAAGTCTGGTTAGAATCAGTGACTCAAACAGTGGTACACGCTGCAACAGAGCTGTGGCACAACCTACAGCAGACTGAGTCATCCCCAGATAGATGTTTGCATGATATATGTGATTTTTTTTCTTTTTCTTTTTTTTTTTTTTTATAATGTGAGCCCTCTTTATGACATTTTGAGAATTATGAATCAGATCTGATTAATAACCTTGAATAAGCTGCCAGTTGAGACAAATCCAAAAAGCAGAGCCTCAAGATTTTAATCTCAACTAGTTTGTGTGACACTATGCAATGCAGATGAAGGAATTGATCATAAAGAAATGACTGTGTAGCCAGGAAGGATTTTTACCCCTATTTGTCCTGCAGCTTATTTTAGAACTGAGTTTTAGTCAGTCATTAAATTGATCAATTTATTATGCTACTTTATGTCCCCGTTGTCTGATATTAGCAGTTCTGTCTAATTCAGTTACAGCTTGTTTTTCTTTAATCAGAACTTTTAACTGATTAATTTAGCTATATGATTGTTGAAGGTTTGTAATAGTCACATGCCCCCATATCCAAAAGTGAGAGGTTTCCAAAATAATTTTAAAATTCCATTTTGCTGTGTGTGTATATGGATCATGCACTATTTTTTTTACTTTCTTAAAAAATAGATTCTTAAAATACTTTAAAAAAAATCTGAAACCTCTGCCTACCCTTCTGGAGAATACTTTTCTTTTCAGACAGAAGTCATGCTGTGCTTGATTCTCTTGTTTCTTTTTTGGCCTGAGATTGCTTTCATATACAAATGTCATGGCTGGAATTTTTTTCTGCCTAAGCAGCTGAGTTTACAAAACTCATCCTCTTCTTGGGTACATTCATTCTAAATGCCCAAATGCAGTCAGCTTGTGCCTGACTTTTCAGCACAGCTAAGCTCTGGAAACTTTCAGTACAGATTATGGGTCCTTGAGACAAAAATCAGATGACAGATCTCAACCTACTTTCGTGATTGTCTCTGGAATTTTGGCTTAGTTTGCATAGCACTGTTTGATGCTTCCCAGATTTCAGATGGAAATATTATAAAAAACCTCCTCTTACTATCATTAACCTCTTCCCCATGAGGCTTGTCTGTGAAGGATCTTGGATGCCTTCCTCATCCAAAAGTTGTTCAAGTATCCTAGGCAAAGCTATCCTTGATGCTTCACCATGGCACTGGTGCTTGCGTAGCTTAAGAGTAGGATGGATGCTTTTAGTAGCAAATATGCAGATCACGCCAGTTTATATCTCCTCTTTTATCAACAGGATGTGAAGGACCAGATTCTTAACTATTCTACTGGAGAGACTGATCCCAAGAAACTGGGGCTGGAAGGAAAGTTCATTCCATTCCTTTTTTATAAACACACTCAAAATCCAAGTCCTTTTGAACCTTCAGAATTGTGCTCTAATATAAGAGAAATGCAAGTTCATGCAATTTGAATTCTGAGTACAAATTCAGAATTAGATTTTGCATGGATTCTGTGTTCTTTCAAAGTGACATTCAAAGGGAAAAATAAGTATCAAAACACATGAACCCTGGAAAAGAAATTTAATGGAGAAATAGGGTGATTCAATGAAAGCATTGACATCCCTCAGCTGAAACAAACATCTCCCTTCCTGTAGATTGTGCTGTCATGCACATGCTCTGGAGATGTAAAGCTGGGACGTCTTTTGCTTTTAATCATTTTTAGATACAGTTTGTGATATCACTGCCTGCTTTTGTTTGTTGTATTGCAATAATGGACATAATATTACTGGCTGAACAAGCCACTGCAAAGTTTCCACATATAAATACTTGTAAGTATACATTTGTAAATGATCAAGCAGAATTACACCTGGAATTAAGGAATCCTCTCTTTACACAGCAAATTCTAAAAATCTTTCTAGGGATATGTACTCTGAGGGAAGAATTGTGAGGAAAACCTCATTCCATGCAATCCTTGGCCCCTCCTGGTCTTTCTTTTCACTCTTCCTATGTGAAATTGCCCTTGGAATGAAAACAGAAAAATACAGTATAGAAAATGATGTAGCTCTGAACCCTGGTGTAATTTACATCAGCACTTACAATAGACAGAGTGAGAGTGTTAAGAATGGAGCTATTTGCTGTATTTTGTTCAGACATTCCTGCTGCAGAAACATTTTTTAAATGAGAATTTTATTCCCACTGATGCTTATTTTCAATTATTTTAAAACAATACATTAAAAAGCTTTGTAATTGAGAAAATACTAACTTGACTCAATTTTCACATTTGATTACTGACCACTGCTGAGAAGCCAAGTTTCCCTCCATTTGCCGTAAGTAGATGAAAGCATGACACCCGGGACTTTGGCTCTTTGTCCCAGCAAATAACTCATATTCATTCTGAGATAAAACGTTCCCTTTAGTCCTCACGTAATTACTAAATAGATTCAGTAGCCTAAAATCTTCAATCAAATCCTAACCTTAAGCCTTCATATATATTTTTCCTTCAGTTAATATCCTGCCCAAACAAGAGCTATTTATTAGAATTCTCTGGTTTAATTGGTTATATTAATGTTAATAAAAGTAGGATATAGACCCTGTCCTATGCTAATTGAACATCTAGCATTCTCCTAGTGCTCTCATGGTTGCCTGTTAATATTTGTAAACAGCATATCAGTACCTTGGTTACCACTGCATCTGCAGCTATATCAGCTATATGTATTGTCTTGGCATGGCAGAAATAAATTGCAGTCCTTACTTGCATTTAATTAGAGATTTTGTGGGAACTTCTGTTGATTTAGAATTTGAATTTAGCACATCAGTATATGATAACCAACTTAAGAGTATTCATGATCTTACCAATTCCTCTCATACTCTATGGGCAGGATGGTTTATCTCAAGTTTGTAAATTTACTTGCCCATTCTCAGTGTGTAGTTGTAACTTCTGAGGGCAGTTAATACATGAGATATGTTGAAATTTAGTACAAGAGTTTTGGGCGATTCTCACAATACCAAGCAATTACTGCTGTACATATCACCACTGTAGCAAATAACCCATCACCATTTCTCTCTATTTGCAAAAACTATTATAACTATACTTTCTTTTCTATATTCCTGGAAAATATTCTTTAGGTAAGACCACCAGACAAGCACAGTTTTGCCTTTCTCTCTCTCTCTCTCTCTCTCTCTTTCTTGTACAAGACCAAGAAAATTGTGCTTAAGGAAGGATCATAAAAATAGAGAGAAGTCCAACAGCAAGATTGCATTTTAATCCAACAATCCATAAAGAAATTAAATCTCTTAGGAGAAAGAAGGCTTCAATTTTAAAGTTAAAATTCTAACAGAAGTTTTAAAGTTTGAAATAATAGATTTTTATATTAAAGATAAGCTGAGAAATGATTGAAAGCTAGGGTACTTAAAGTTTCTTAGACCTCCCTCTGCTATCTATCTTCACCTCAACGAGTTTGTAAAACATGAATACTCAAGATATCTAAACTTTTGTGTCTGAGTGAAAATACTGCAAAAGGAATGTCTAGAACTCCAGGTGCCAAATTCCAGCACTCTTCATAAGTAGGTATCAGTCTGGAGTGCAGTGTGGAGACAGCTCTAGTGATCCTGGTGGATGAACTTCTTACGGACACTGGGCAAGAGAAGACACCTACAATACCGTTGCTTGATCCATCAATGGCCTTTGACACCACCAGTCTCAGGTGCAGCTGATTCACTTACTGGACCTGCCAGGGCTGAATGTGCAGCTCTGAGCTGGCTCTGTGTGTTACTTTTGGGCAGACAACAGAAGACCCTCCCTTGTGGGATATGTAGTTTTCAGTCCTCTATCTTTTCCAGCATCTTTGTAGGATCTGTCATCAGGAGCACCCATATGCAGCTGCCTGTCTGCTTTTGCAGAGGTCATCACTATTACTGCCCAGATGTCCTGTGAGTGCCTGTGAGAAATAAATACATGGTTGAAAAGAAACAGGATCCAGCTTTTTGTGGATAAGACAAGGTGAAGTTGGCAGGGAAAAGCAGTACTTCAAAAACCTCACCATTTGCTGAGGGCTTTTCCCCACTGATGGTCAGCATGATGCCCAGACCCAAGCTTCAGCTGGGAGTGCCATCGGTCATAGGTACACAGGTGGCAATGTTGAGGAAGACCTTCTTTTTGGGCTAGCAAAAAGCATGTGCTCATTTGCCTTGAGTGATGGACTAATTTTAGTGATTTGCCTGTTAGCTGTCTCCAGTTTACAGCATTTCATTTTTTTTGGGGGGGGGCTGACCGTGAACAGGACATGGAACGTAGATCAATGTGTTGTGATCTTTCTTGTAGAAAAAGGAGACCAAAGTGAAAATGTCACACAACTGTTACACACACATTTTCAACTTCTCTTTTGATACTTTGTTCTTCCAAACCAGCCTGGCATTTGTAGCATTTGAAAGGCAGTCCTGCGCCCACTAGGGTGAGGATGCTGCAGGTGATAGACCTTGAGAATATGTGTCTTGGAGGTGGATGCGGGTTCTTGTCCATAGAAAATCTTCACCACAAAGGGCCAAGCAAATCTGTGTCATCCCTGTCTCACAGACTTTCAGACTAAAGTAAGGTATTTGGGGTAGTTATCCTGCTGTAGAAGTAGCAGAAAAAATTCATTTTACAATTGTTACAAGCAAGAAACTGCATGAACAAATCAAACACTTCTTGAAAAAAGGAGTGCTTTTCTTCAGACAAAAATACTAATTTGAAACTTGATTCTGTGATGGTAATAATACGCTATAAAATCCAAGACAGGAATCATTAAAAAACACAATTAACAATGGTGCAGACCTCAAAAACGAAGAGATACAACAATAGTAATTTTGAATAATAGTTTTAAAATTACAAAAATCAATGAATACTAATATGTGTAGTAAAAAAACTCAATTGAATTAGCTGACAAAAAGTGAACAAACGGCAACACGCCACGGCTGCAGAAAAGCTTTCATATAACGTAAACCAGCAAGAATACAAATGAGAAACTGCTGGCACATGTTCTGTGTAAAGAATAAGATGAAGTATCCCAAACTGCGTCAATTATTAAAACTAAAGGCTCAAACTTTGACATATGATCTAGAAATCATAAATAACACTTTCAAAGAGCAGTGTCAGACACTCTAATCTTCCAAGTTGCTTTAAACAGAAGATAAAGTTTGTAAACAAAAGCACTTTATTGGAACTTTCACCAGATCAAAGTATAACCTTAGACTTAATAAGAAATAATAAATGCTGCTAAAGTCTAACAGTGGGGAAAGTAATGTGCTTAGATGAGCTGCCAGTAAACATTCAGTGAGAAATCATACATACACAACCGAACTGTTATTGGAAGTATTCAACTGAACATTTGAATCAAAAAGTCTGTTATTACACAACCCGACAATTCCAGTGAACTGGTTTTCCTATCTATCTGGAGTATTTCATACTGGTCTTAAATGTCGGACTAAATTTATTTACCAGTGCTGAAATACACTCCTGCGTGCAAAGCACATATACAGGTAAAAAAATCTCTTGTAAGCATTAAGTGAAGGTTTAAAGGGGAGCAGAGGCTTGGTGAGACACTTTTTCAGCTCATTGCAAATGATTTCCACATAAATCAGTCTGGATTATTCCCATTGTGGTTCACTGAGGATTATTCGAAGTTTTGTGTTTATTTACCACAAAAGTTTGATAATATAGGTTAGTCCACCCAACTGACAAGGAAACTCTTTGGATTCATTAAAATGGAAATATCTGTTGACTGTTCTTTAAAAAAAAAAAACCAACAAAAAAACCCCAACCCAAACCTGCACTCTTCACTTTAGAAAGACCTTCATAAAAATTGGATTAAAAATACTGTGTAATATCCTGACCAGGTCTGTGCATACTAGCAATTTAAACTCGCCCTTTTTAAAATGACACCGGGGAGCTAGACAAGGCTGTCCATTATCCTCTTTTCTTTTTGCAATTGTAATTGAACATTTAGCCTTATTTTTCAGCAACTAAGGATTGCTTCAAGGGATGAAAATCAGAAACTCCACAAATTTGGGTTCATTGTATGCACATGACATATTGATTTGCTCCTGTAATCCTGGGCGTAATCTGCCTATAATCCTACAAACAATGGATTGGTTTACATTACCTCTGGCTTCTTTGCAGCTACAGTGATAAAACCTGTTTTCTTAAAATGAACATGCAGTTGCAGAACCTACCTGACCAAAGAATCATCAAATGAGACCGGATTCTGCTAGATACCTAGAGATAATCATGTGTGAAGCTAGCATCCACATGTAACTAAAAAACTCACTTCCCTGAGTAGAGAATGAATTGCTTTATGCATACCCTTATTTTAATTCAAACTTTTTTGGAACTGTAAAAACAAGGAATATGATAAACCTTGTTTTTCTATTTCTCTATTTCAGGATATTTCTCTTTTAGTGCTATATTTTTTCCTTTATTATTTTAATCTTTTCCCTCACTTTGTACAAATGAAATATTCGAGGTCTCTTTTTTAAGTTTTGTCATCACTGTTAGAAAAAGGTAGGTCACCTTCAAAATTTAGGGTTGTTTCATATTAAAATATTAGTTCGTTATACTTTGTATAGCTGTAGCTGCAGAACTGAGATACTAGTCTTGTAGTATATGTTATAGATAGTAAGAAACAATGACAACCCTGTATGCAGAAATTACTGGTACCTACCTGAGACTAAAACCCTACCTCTGAAGATGACTGGAAAAATGTAATGCATTTTTCTTTATTTACTCCTTGAGCAATTCTCAGAGTAAATTCTTAGATCTCTATTTAATTATTTGAAAGAGCTTGAAAGATTGGAACAGATACCCAAAATTTGGTGATGTTTTTCAAAGTCCAAATATCACATATGTCAGGTTGTTCAGCAATTAGATAGGTCTGGCCCATTGTTTTGCTGTCAAACAATATTAAACGTGAAATTTTCAGCTGAACGTCATACAAGCAGATTACATAATGTTACCTTAGAAAAGCATTGTTACACAGATATATTGACAAAGTATTCCTTTTCTACTAATGAACTCTCAAATTAGATTATTTTAGCAAAAACTGAGTTTAAAATGGAACTTTGATTTTTAGAATACGTTTTCTCTGTTTGGAATAAGATTCAATAGTGACTCATTCCAAATATATATTGATTTTCTTTAATATGTTACACAGGTTATAATTAACTCTTCAAAGAATAGCTTCATTTCAGACAAATTTATCATTTAGCTGTCATAAAATATACATGCCATAAAACACTAATGTGTGACAGAGTATCATAAATTAGCTATTTGAAAAGGAGAGTGACAAAATGGAAAATTGACATAAATGGTTTCTGCTCCCAAGTTTTTAATTTAATATCAGCCGGACTACCCACCTACTTTTTACTAATTGTGCTCACACATGAAAATAGTCCTACTTTCTTCTAAACATATCACACAAAAAGGGAGCAAGCAAAGTTTTCTATCAGAGAAGCTAAAATCAGCCTCACATTAAAAAAGCTGGAAAGCCATAATGTTCGTTTTCAACTTCCATAATTTTCATAACATAGATGATTATTTCCAGACACAAGACACTTTATTTCAGTCCTCTGTGCTTTATTCTATTTATCTGGCAGTGTAAATCTAGTGAAGACTACAATGTAGGTAATAAGGATGTAAAACTAACCAAAGTAAAAATCAGGTAGTGCATATCCAACGTGATACTGAAGACAGATAAAGCCAGAATGATGCTGTTTTTATCAGTTAGGCATTAATGTATATTCACAACAGACAGGCAGAGGGGCTATTCACATTGCATTCAAATTTTTCTTGAAATAAAAAGTATGATCAAGGACAAATGACATGGAGTAACACTAGCATAAATTGCATTGATAAAAATGCACAGTAGAACCCCCAAAATGATGGAAAATAGGATAACTTCCTTCGACAGTTATAGGGAGATGCATATATTTTAATTGCATCTGTTCTTAGGAAAATCTGAGCCACATCTAAACTTTCTGCACTTACTCTTTTAATGAGCTTAAGGATGGCTGGGACCTAATTCTTGTGGCCAATCAAGGTACACAGGCTGAGATAAGGCCATTTTGTCCTGAGATTCATCAGTCTTCTAGGGAGATGAGGATGGTAGCAACTGAGCTAGCTGGTCTTTATGAAATGGGCTGATTTTATTTCCTCAGTACTGCATGGTCAACTGGAAATATCGTTTGAGCCACATCTCACCAGCAAAGGCTAGAGAATGGAAATACGCATTCCAGCATTTCTGCTTTGCCTGTGGATCTTGTGCATAAATAGCAGACTCTAAGGCTGTTACTACACCTCTTCCATGAACACATCTATTCTTACATGTGTCTAAATGCAAAGAGAAAAAAACCCTTTACTACCTAAGTAGTTTATGTACCAGATTATTTTCTTAGTAGAATTTGGTGCAGATGGACTAGTTATGATTAGCTTCTCTGTTTCGTGGGAGAAACCCATAAACATGAATTCTGGTGAATTTATCACTTTGTATTGCTAAATTTTAGTGGCTGTTGTTATTTTGAGTGAGCTGGAGTTGCTGGGCTTTTTTCTTTTCTTCTTGCAAGAGCTATGATTTCTAGCATACAGAAAGTCACAGTAGTTGATTCGAGATGTTACACATACATACTTTCTTTGTTAGTTATGAGCCCAAGTGTACTGAGCACACTAGCAGATGTAAATTAACATTTTTTTAGCACTATGGAGGTTTAGATGTCCAACACAATCCCACAGCCCTGTTTAATGCAAAATCACTACTAAAAGCAATAACAACTGTATGAGATTTCACCAAGTGTGACATCTAGTCTATGTCCAAGTAGATGATGCAATAGTTAAACAGCCACTTGTGATTTATTATGTGTACAAAACTTATGGAGAACTCTAAGCAAAATGCTCATTGGTAAGTCATGCTGAATCAATCTGTTTTGTTCATTATGTCTGCTCCTGCCTCAATGGGTTAAATTAACTTGCTATATAATCATGACCATGTTGTAGTTTGGAATTAAGTTCGAGTGAGCTCCTTTCAACAGTTGAAATAATTTCACAGGCTCCATTATCAAAATTTTCCTCTGCAAGGGTAGTGTTTTATGTGTCTCCTGAGTGTCCTATAAACTCCCAGTATTAATAGTGTGTTAGTGGTGATATTGATGCGTGATAGCATGGATACTGCATGCGCTGTTACAATGCTTTAAGACTGTAAACCATTTTTTAGCAGTGTTCTTTGCAAGGCTAAGTCTTGATAGCGTAATATAGCACTGCTAATTATATTGATCTAATTAATCTAATTAAATTGCAGCTAGATATGTTGTACATGTCATTTGTCTGTATTAACATTATGTAAACCTATTCTGCTTGTCTGTGCATTTTATATACAATGCCTCTTTAGCATTTGACCAGGAAAGTGATGGTATGCCTCCCGTATCTCATACTGGTAAGAAAGAGATGTGGCTATCCAGTGGTTTATGAGATGAGGAAAGCCTGACTGTTTTTTAAATTTGGTTTTCTTTGAAGAGACACAGAATTTTCTCTTCCTGGAGCTTAGAAAATGTCTTCCTGGTTCCTTGTTTGTTTATACCACCTTTGACAAAGACACACCTTCATTTTTCAGAATTTCTATGAATCATTTTCAACATGTAAGTAACAGACCAGAGGGTCCAGAGTCACTTTTGCTGGAGCAAGGGACACATAACTGCACTGCTTCAGTATTTCTGTCCTATACGGAAGAAAATGAGTACAGGAAAAATTCACTCCTAAGGGAGAAGGTAGCTTCCTCCTGCTGCCCCCCACTGCCTTTAGTTCTGCATTTCACCAGCAGGTCCAGAGGAGATGCCTTAGTGGAGAGGCCAGCAGCTGATGAAACAGCAAATCTTTGGCTTTGTTGGCCATGGCCTCTTCTTGTGTAGCAAAGGCTCTTTTCATAGTTGTACTAACCCGTTGTGGTTCTAGCAATGAAGGGTAATGTAAGCAGATGGTATCTCTACCCTCCTCCTAACACAGGACACACACTTGAATGTCATCCAAACTCACCCTTCTCCTGGGTTTTCTTTTATCATCAATTAAATCAAAGCAAATATTCCTTTGACATGAGCTGGCTTTCCAGACTTTGCATAGTTTTTGCTTCTTGTCTTTAATTCAGAGACACTCCATCATTTTCTGTGATCCCTGTTTGGCATTAGGAAGACTCACTTGGTTTGGTTGCTATTCTGAGCTCGCTGTGTCACTCTGCAGAGTCATGGCAGACTGCACCACGTTAAAGGAAGAATGTGACTCTTTTCTTCCACATCAACCTTCTGCAGCAATTAGTGCTGTCCCTGCTTAGTTAGCCAAATGGGCTGAATACTAAAAATATACAACAGTGGGCAGGACAGGAACCTGAAGAATGGTTGACTACTGTGTTCAACTGTCTTGCTATTAGATTTATTTGTTGGCTTTTTTAAAGATTAAAATGAGTGAGACAAAAATGCTTCATTTGTCTTTCATTATGATGTAGGGTTTTAAAAAAACTCTGCAGTGGATATTTTAGGGCAGGTTTTGCTGCTGCTCACACGGAGAAGTGAACGATCCTCTTTTCTGCAGCTGACCACTGTCTTGCTGTTGATGAAATTGCCCTCACATTTCTAATGTCAGGAAAACGGAGTGTCAGAGGGAAAGGGAATAAGAAAGATATATTTTAAATCTTGTTTTCCTTTGTACAGTGTAAGAAGAGCTGGGTTCTTCAACTTACTCTTCCTAATGGCATTAAATATTTTAAGCCACATTTTCAATTTGGATTAATATATCTAGGTAGCTACAGTTAGAATTATTTTCCAGGTGAACCAGTTCTCAATTTCCAAAGAACTGAAGTCAGGAAATCCACCTGGGCTTTCCATAGTAATCTAACAAGATTCTAGAAAGATGCCTTGTTTACTGTCCTTGGACAAGAAAGAGGTAGTATGAGACCTCCTTTTCATTTTGTGTTATCTCCCTCTCTCTAGATGGCATAGGGCAGGACTCCACAGGCCAGAAAATTTAAAATTGGAAGTCTTCCACAGTTGGCTTTTCCCCCACTTTGCTCTAAGGTCTTTTAGACCATGTAAAAGCCATATGCACAGCAAAGGCGGCAGCTATAAGCCTACAGTTTATCTGTATGTGGTGTGTTTGTATTGGATATGTGATGGGGGACCAGAGTTTGCTGTTTAAGGATTTCACTCAAGCTGACACATGGCAGACAGATCAGAATTAGTGTAAAAGAGGAAGACATGAAAGATGAAGAGTTCTGTAGATGACCTGTTGAAGTCAATAGAAATACCCTCAGTGGTGTCAGTAGACTGGGAGTCAGACCCTCTTAGAGAGAAGGATGGCATTAATATTTCAGAGAAAGTGAAATCCTGGGGGTCTGCAAAAGAGAAAAACAACAAGCCTGAAGGGACTTTGGAGCAGAGCCAGCAGAAGCTGCTGTCATCTCTATCCTGCTGTCCTTTCTTGAACTTGGCACAATCAGCTGGTCTGCATGAATGTGATGTTTTTATGGCACTGGTTATAATTGTAGTGATAGCAGCACAACTGAACAAGACAGCACATTGCATGAAAACAGGTTGAAGGGAGGATGGGATTCAGTTACAAAATCTTAAAACTCATTTCATCAGAGCGGGGATTTTTGCTAATCAAAATATTTTCTGTGAATCTTGGAAATTGCAGACTCTGATCACAAACCAGACAGTATGAGAGGGTCTCATTCATAAGTGCTTTATCTTCTCAGGAACAAGTCGATAAGTCTTTATTGTTTAATTTTTCTTTCTTGGGAACGGGGCAGCTGACATTTTTTCAAAGTCCCTTAATTTGTAGGGGATTTTGTGGGAGTCACAAAACCCCATTAACCGTATTTTTCATCTGGCTTTAGGAGGAATATATTTTAAAATGGTAAAAGAAAGACTTTGAACAGCTTCTGATAACTCACAGTTTAAGCATGGCTATAAAAAGAAAATGAAAAGGCAATTAAAAATGGAATATTTCTTTCTCAAGTTCCCCCCCTCAACTGTAATTTGTCACTATTTCTTGTAGGCAGGCAGAAGGATGAAGCTACAGAAGACCATTTAGCACTGCAAAGCTGGTTACTATAAAGCACTGTAACTTGACATTAGAGTGGTGGACTAATTTTAAAAAAATCTGTATAACCCCCCCTGAAAGTTCTGCAAAGTTGGGTTTTTTTTTCAAAATTGGGAAAGAAATGAAAAGAAATTCACTAATGTCTCAGCAGCACTAGCTGAAGTCAGTTGAGAGTTGTAAGAAACCATGTTTCTTCAGATTTGGTTCTTGACTATCAGTATTCAGAATCTCCTCATGACATGTGAGAAACCTACACAGACATATATCCCAAAGAATCAACAAAAGTGGCCTTGAAACACTTGCAGTGTCCATATTTGTGCATGCAAACCAGTATTTATCCTTCTTCCAAGTCCTTAGTGAGTAGATGTCAGGAGTTTCTCCAGTCCCTGGTCTGCAGAGGGCAGGGTTGCTTGGGTGGGATTCACTGCTGACTTCCAAGCCTCCCGAGACAGTCACCTCTCCTAGGACAGAAGATATGTAGTGCTGTCCATACCCATCCTTGAAGAAATTAACAGCTCTGCTGGGGGGAAGGGGCTGGCGGGCTGTGTTGCACCCAGCTGAAGGAGGACCTACGTCCATATCCCTTGCCTGGGCAGAACGGTAACAGTGGCTGGTTTCCACCAGGGCAGTACATCCAGAAGACCCCAGGTTTTCTTGATGGGCTTTTCCAGCAGCACTGTGAGCTCTGTGGGGATATTTTGGGTGAAATAAATACCTGTATGCTGCTAAGCAAACATAAAATAGTATCATTATTTAAAAGGGTGCTGAAAGCCATTGACACTGTCTCTTGTGTGTATACATGTAAAGTTGTACTTATCTATCACACGTGTTTATGAAACAGCCACCACTATATCATCCAAGCTCAAGTTTTGTGAAAAGTTCACAAGTCCATATTTCACATGAGCCATATGCTGAGCTGAAGGCACATAATTTACAAACCTTTTAAGCGATTGTGTTACCAACAGTTCACATTTCTGCTCTCAAGACAAAGTCCCAGCCCATTCCATCTGATCAGCATCTTATTCTTCAAGCTGGTGTCATGGTTTCTGAATTTTGTCCAGATGGCAGCTGATGTGGAATGAGAGACTGAGTGAATAAAATCAAATGCTGTGAGAAGAGCCGGTGAGCTCCTCGTGTTACTGCTAGTGACAATAGATTTAATACAGCCATTGTTCATGATCTGTGAGTTTATTAGAGCTAAATGGTTAGGAATACCTCATCAAATTATAACAATCAGAGAAAGTGATTGAAAATACCCCCTTAAATATATTACATTTGGTTCTAGTTCATCAGCAATTTGTAGTTCATGTCTTTTGGTGGTATGCATGTATACATATATCTGCTCTTGTCCAGAGCTGGTTCAGCATTTGTTCTTCCCTATATACTTTTGATCTGTTAAAAAGCAACAGCAAAGCTTGTAGACACAATACCGAGTGCAATTAAAGTTTCAATGTGTGTGTGCAAAAAAGTATTGACCCCCTGGGTTGTCTCAGGGAGTGTGTAACTGCTGATTGGACCTGTGAGGGTCAGAAATTACCTCTGGGATATTCAGGCCCCCTGACAGAGCCACCTTTATCCATAAGCCAGCTCCTGGAGCCTGTGCAACATAGCCCGGCAGGAGTCCTGTGAGCACAGGGCAGAGGGGAGTGGTGCTGCACCCCTGGGGAGACATGCAGCCCTTCTCCATCCACCTGCATGTGGGACAGGACCCTGACAACTGATGCCCAGCACCCATCTGTTAGATACTTATGAAACCGTGCCGTATGCACCTCCATACTGCTAGTGTTAGGTTTGATCTGACCATCAGTTGTACAGGGGCGCTGGGTATAAATGCCGTACATGCTGCCTCACCTGGAGCTAGGCAGAGTAGAAAGTGAATTGTTAGGAGTTACTTCACTTCCTCAATTGCCATTTCTATCACCTGGGTATTTGCCTCCAGAAAAATCCATATCTTTGAGTTGTCTCTCAAAGAGGCTCTTATTATGACGCTGATGGGCAGAGTCCTTCACAATTTGTAAAATAACCTGCTGCCATGTCAGATTAGGTTATGTGCCATCAAATTATTTAAATCTTCATAGTTACATTTGTTCTACAGACGTGCTCTCTCCCTCTCGAGACTAGCGTTTCTGCACTTATACGAATACTTTCAGGTCATTCTTTTTTCTTAAATCTTTTTAGTGGGAAAATCAGTTCTTGGAGCACTTTTTAAGACCACAAAAATACCCAGAGAGGTAGTGCTTTGTGTACATTTTATGGTTTTCCTGTCCAATGACTCTAATGTCAAAATTGCTACAACCTTCCAAGAGAAATGCTAAATCATAATGTGGTAAGAAAGGCACCCTCGACAGGTCTGCAAATGACAGCTCTATAATTTCAGTATTATTTGAATACAATGTAGAAGTGCCTTATATGTTTAAGCAGCTTCATTTTACATCTGCTTTTTAGAATAATTGATTCATACTTGTCTGCACAGGCTTTCAATAGTTCTTCTTTTCTTTCCTAGTGTCTTTGTCTATCTTTTTTTTTCTTTTTCTTTTTCTTTTTTTTTTTTCTTTTTAGTCCCTTGAATATTTTTTCTATAATATTTACTTTAGCAGTGAGAAGATGAGAAGGTCAGGCTGAGCATGTGTTAGACTGAGCTGCAGTGGAACGAGCTGGCTTTACCTCTGTGCTTATTACAGCCGTGAAGCAGAATGACTTGAATTACATATGGATTTTTTCCTGCCTACTTTCATACATATGTTAACATGAATTGCTTTATTTGTGGCTCAAAAATTGTCATTATTATTTCTGAGTACTGGCGTATATTGGATCTGTTTTAACATTTCTAAATTATTTTTGCCAATTTCACTGAAGTCTGCATAGGTTGGTTGGAGTCCTTAAAATATCTTCCAATGGTTCCTGATGACAATTTTTCATCAGGAGACAGGGTCTTCAAATCCCCCTAAACCAAAAAAGTTTATAGCCCTACACTTTTATTGTTTTTTTTTTACTGTGATGTTTCTGCACTGTGGAACTGACAGCTGAAATCTTACCCTGTTTCTCTGTGCCTGATGTCAGATGTGGCCAGTGAAAGGGTGAAGGCAGCAGTATGGACTGGGGAAACCATTATATTTCACAGAGTGGCCACCCTGGTTAAAGCTGTGTGTCGTATGTCAAAAATCTGCCAGACCTGGCAGATCTCTGTGGAGGCAGCTTTGCTTCTTGTGGCATGCCCAAGGAGCCTGTGCCTTGCTGCTCTGACACTGAGCCATGGGCGCAGCCTCTGTGGCCAGCACCGCACCAGCAGCAGTGCTCAGGAAAATCAACTAAGGGCAGTGTTTCATGTCAGGTCAGTGTGTGGACATGGTGTGGGGTGGGATTCACCTCTGCATTGCAGCAAGGACCAGGAGTCAGTCATGGCTGTGCCTGAAGGGGACCTTCTGCCTGCACTCCCCACACTGGTTTCCCAAACCTGGGAAGATGTGAGACAGGTGTTGCGCAAACCGCTGCAAATCAAGAGAGTCTCCACAAAAGCATGAGCCTGTGAAAAATGAGATCAAAACATCTTTCTCCTTTGGTTTTTTTTCACTGTGGAAGCATGTTTCTTTCTTTACTTAGTGGATACTGAACCAGATGAGAAGAAATGCGATTGGAAAGGAGAAAGAATTAGAATTACAGAGAGGAAAAAAGCACTGGTGAATAGTTTAATTAGGTGTTAGCCTAAAAGCTCTACCCTCTACCCTCTTATAAAAAACACTGCAGTTATTTAGTGATACCACCTCTTATTGGTGGTGCTGTTATAAACTAAAAGACAGGCTGTTCTCACCCTCGGGCTTTCCAATCAATAAAAATATTTACAATTAAATAAAGCATGCTTTAAAAATAATTTATAAATGCTGGACTAACATGGCTCTTCTCCCATCATCCCATGCTTGCACACTGGTAACTCTGTTACAGCTGGCTGTGGTGCACCCCATTGCTGCTCTGTGATGGGGAAACCATGAGCTGTTGTGCAGCCAAATTGCCAACCAGGTGGTGCCCTCCACCTTTGGTGCTGGGCTCGCTGTTCCTCAGAAGGAGGCAGGCTGTGCCAGTTGGTCACATGACCACACCGGCAGAGATGAAGTCTCTTCACTTCCCTCAATAAGACCCAGTGACAGTTCTTTGAATGAAAAGTTTTCAGGGGATCCCAAAAGATCTCAGATCGACGTTCTTCAACATCTAGCTTCCATTTCAAAACTTCCTTTTTTCTGAAGGAGGTCTATATCTGTACAGGTTGTATGATTTCTCTCTTTTGAGCTATTCTGCCTGTATTGATGCATTGTTTCCAATGTTCTTAGCAGCAGTTAATATGATGCTTGAAATGTTTGTTGTATCTTTGTACCACCTTTCCTCACCCCGCAGTGGTGGCTGTCATGGAGGGCACCATGAAAGCGCTGGGAAAGCCTCCTGAGGAGTTGGGTGCATGTGCATGTGAACATTTCACAAAGTGTGAAATTGTATGTGAAACCCCTGATCAGATTATCTGCAAGGAGGAATGTGAGAATATTGTCAGTTTTCAGCCCAGAAAATGCAGAATGGGCAGTGTCAAAGCTTTGAGATCAGCCTACGCAGTGATTTTTGGTTCTGGGTGAAGCAGAAAGCTCTTCAGATAATGTCATAACATGTAAGGCTTACAGATAGATAGAACTAAAGGGAATAGGTAATAACCATAAAACAGTATTATGAAAATACAAACCATAATTAGTGATAATGGGTTACTCTCTTAATTAAATATATTAAAGTATGGATGCAGAGTTTTGATGCATGGATGCTTTTGTCCAAGAGCATATGTGTGTTTATACACTGATCTAACACTGATGTATAACTGATGCATTAAATATGCATCAAAGAATGAATACCCTGACCTAATGTTAAGTGGGTCTCTTCAGTGCTGTGTGGTTATACAAGTGTATGAAAGATATGTCCTTGCCCCCAAATTTTCCATCTAAAAAGAAAAGCATAGAAAATTTAACTCTACATGTGTTTAGGGTAGCTCCAGGTTCTAAGTGGTGTAGGCCAGGTTAAGTCACACCCATGGGTGCTCTGCTCTTTCTGCTGAAGGACCTGAATGCCAGTGGGATGTCTCTGCTCCTTGTTAATCTGGGAAACAGCCTTGCAACTAAAATTCAGGTTCCCTGTTCTGACTCCAGCACCAGCAGCTTGGGGGATTATGTGGAATGAGTGCTCCTGCTCCCCTTTCTGCTGTCTTCTGCAACAAAAGCTCTGTGGCTCTCTTCCTTTGTAGTGACAGAAGAAACCTCATTTCCTGACCTGCAACACTCCAAGTTTCATTCCAATGTGTCATTAAATAATCTAACTGCTCTGAGTAGTTAGGTGATTATTATGGTTTGTACCAGAGAGCGGAAAGTACTGAAACACATCTCTAAGCGACATGTTTACCCTAGTATGTGCCTATGCCGTTGCCTTCCCTGTTGGTGGTGGGGACCTGTCATGGCCGATGTGCCCCACTAGCATACTGGTGCAGAGGCCCAGCCTTGGTGGCCCTGCGTTCCTGACCTTCCCAGCATGCACTGGGTAGAGGTTGTCATCTTATCAATAGCCAAAACCAACTGGAGTTCATCGGCTTTCTCTCATGGGCTGTTTTATTCCTATTGCTTTAGAGAAAAAGTCATGCCTGATGCCTGCCACCATGAATTTACCCTTTTTGATTAAAAGGTTTGTCTAGTTCAGGAACAAAACAAGCTTGGCCTCATGCTTTAATCCACCAGAACTTCTGGGTTTTTGTTTTCTGAGGTAAACTTTACCCCAACAGCAAAAGTACTGATCCCTTTATTCCCCAAATTGTGCTTTCTGAATTTGGATTGAGGGGAGTCATGTTCCCTACAGTTGCTATTGCTTAAAAAAGGGCAGCTACAGTGGTTTCCCTTCATAGTCTTCCTCCCTCCTCCATGTCATCCCCCCCTCCCCCCAACCTCTCCTGCCTTAAATATTTGGGTTGATATTTTCTCTGCCTGGTCTTGGGACTACAGTGATATTAAAAAAGAAAAGTCTGAGTAAAATGAACTGTTCCTTATTGAGGTAGAGTATACAGGGAGAGAAAAAAATATGCCTTTTCCTTGGGATTTTAGCATAAACATACAGTAAGTCAAAATGGCAAGGTCCATAAATGTCAGAGAGAATTTTATTGGCATAAAGAGTTAAACATAAAGATACACAGGTTCAGGTGTCCTGCCAGTGTCTGAGCCCCTGGTTATTTTAGACACATGGGCAGTCTGATGATATCTGTAGGATCTTAATTTAAACTTCTAATAGATGGGATGCACTCCATGTAAAGAGATCTTCTAGTTGTCTTCCTTTCCTAATACTTGGTATATTAAGCTGATGCTTTTGAAATCAAAAGAGAGATTTCCATCAAAGTTAAATGGGTTCAAAAGTGGGTCCTAACATGAGATTACTTTTTTCATTAAGAGCATTATGTTGTATGATTGGACTCAATGTTTTTTTCCATTGACTTCATTAGACGCAAAATTGGCCCCTTAAAGCATATGCCTTGATAAGGCACTACATCTTCTGTGACTGCAGGAAGAAAAAACAAAAACCCCCCAAAAAGAATCATAACATCCTTATTCTTGCTGTTCTCTGTTTCTGTGACATGTTGCCTCTGATATTTCTGCATTTTGAATCATAAGGGCTCTATTCTCACTGGGCTCTTGCCCCATGTTAATCTGATATTCATATAATTTTGCTAGAGAAGAGCCTGTGAATGATCTCTCCCTTCTAATTTATTCAAGACTAACATTCTGCTACTGGCAAACTTGCCTCCATGGTTCCCCTGTCTGTACAGTATAACCAGATGTTTTGTAGTTTGGGTCCCTCTGCACATCACTGTACAGACACTGCAAGTACCTCTTTCCTGCAGATTTCTCCAAGAGCCCTCACAATGGAATACATGAGGAATGTGTGAAAACAGGTCATAAACCAAGCTAAAATGAAATATAAAAATACAGAAAGTACTTCTTAAAAAGCAGAAGAAATATTATACAGATTTTTGTAGAACAGTTTGGACCGTCATCTGGGTACTATGTGCATAAAGGTGCAGTTGCAAAGCCTTGTAAATAGTGAGATATTTTTTTAAACCAACTTCTGAATGAAGACATAAAAATATGGGAATAATGTGGAATTGGCTTTGAATCAGTAGTACTTGTTTGACACCTATTAATAACACACTTGTGTGCCTCTCAGCATTGAAGGCATATTCCCAGTACCATTCTCAGGGTGGGAAATGACTTCTAAGAAAGAAAACTGAGATATAAAATCTACAAAGACATTAAATGCAAAACTTTGCATTTGATTTCAGTGCTTAGGTAGGCCATGTTTAAATGTTTAAAGTCTTCTGAAATGTTGTGCTGCTTGCTCTGTCTAGTGTCTCAGATGCATTTTGTGGTAGAGGCAGGGTCCAGTAATGCCTCAAGTGGGATACTGATGCGGCTGGGCCAGCCTTTCTTCCTGTGAAATTTTTCAAAGCCTCTTTCCATTATAAGTGAAGTAAAAAGTGATTTGTAGGAATGATCATCAATGGTTTTAACAGAGTGACATTAGGGAATGAAGGGGTCCTCTGATTTCTCCTAGATAAATGAGAACTGTTATGAGGGGAGAGACAACCTGCCTGAAGTCAGTCAAGGGCAATAGGAGACACTGATTCTCGCCCCTAATAAAATAAATAAATAATTAAATGAATACAAAACCCTAGACCTTTGATACTTGTGAATGCAGCTTGAATTTTCCTCAAAGTCTGAGAGAGTTTCAGCGGGGGGCTCTGAATTGGATCCATCTCCGCTGAAAATGAAAACAGGAACTGACCATCAATTTCTATACACCCTCTGAGCATAAAATTAATGGTTCTATTAAAATGACACATCCCCGAGAAATTCTATAGTAATTGAACTACTTCATAAATTAAGACAAGCAAGCACAGTTGTATAAATACTGGAATAGCTGACCCAGTTATTTGTAACCAAGTTTTGTCCTTTATAGCCTTCAAACCCAACTGGGTGGTGACAGAAATTTCTGAATAGCCCAGAAAATAGCTTCTGAAGCATTGGGTGAATATTTTCAGGTGATGGTGTGACATGGAGGGCTACTCTGCTGTTCTAACCTAGTTTGAATGGTCTGCATCAATCCTTACATTTAATGACAGAAAACTCAGCTTAACCTTGCTGTAAAGTAAGTATTTATACATATCAATGAGAGAAATAAAACACCTTATTGATTTTACATCTGCTTTCACTGTGGTAATTAAAATGTACCTTTGCAGCTTGCAGAATAGTAGTCTGTTTGTATTAGATCAAAGAAAAGCTCTTCCAGAGACCTTATTTTGTATTCCTGTTGTTCCTTTAAAACTCTTAAATAAATGCAGAAGGATGAGTCCAGTCTTCATAACCTGCTACCCTTTATCTCTAGTAAAAAGACATTTTCTGGTCGAAGGAGCTAATCATTTGTAATGGTATATCCTAATAATTTCTAGGTCAAATGCAGTGTTGACTACTGCAAAGTTCAATGTTCAGTATAGTTAATGGCTTTGCCTGGATACATACTTTGTCAGGAGTCTTCTGAGGAAACCTTCTTACTGTAATTGTTTACAGGATGGTCATCCCTACAGCAAATCTCTTCAAAAGAGCAAAGCTTTTGGGAAGGGCACTGTAGACCTTCCAGTCCTACTGAATTTGGTGTTAGACCATCACTTTTAGGTGTATGCTACTACTTGGCAGCTTTGGGTAGGCTCTGCTGGCTTTCTGGATATATGCAGCCCATCTCATCTGGAGACTGGTGCATGTGCAATGGTTTGTGTTGATAGATCTGGACTGTGGCCCTGGACCTGACATTAATGTGGAGGCACCAGTGTAAGTAGACCCACTCAATCAGTGTAAGTAGAACTGGGTGGGTTGGGGTTTTGGTTTTTTTTGTTTGTTTGTTTGTTTTTTTTTTTTTTTTTTTTTGTAGAAAGTGAGCTTTAAATCCATCCTTGACAAATTAATGTTGAAGAATCCTCTGGAGTTGTCCTTTGTCAAAATTTCCATGCCAAAAAGCTCTCTACCTTTGGTCTTGATGGATAAGAAGGTTGCAGACATAGCTGTTGAATGTTTTGACTGAGTAATTTCAGCAATGTTGGAACACTTATCACCAACATTTTGGTTTTGCATGTGTGTGTGTGTAAAGTCAAGCTTTTAGCAGCACAAATAGTTTGGAAAAAAACATCTGTTTTCTGTGATTTTTTTGTAAAAACATTTTTCAGGTTCTCAAGACCTGAATGGCTACATGGTGCATGGATTTTTCATACCCATGGTGGGTTGGCCTTGGCTGGATGCCGGGTGACCACCAAGCCACTCTATGACTCCCCTTCTCATCAGAATGGGGTAGGGGGTGTGCAGGGGTGGGAAAGAAAATTAGATGAAAAAAACACTTGTGGGTCAATATGAAGGCAGTTTAATGAAGCAATAGCAAAAATTGTGTGCATGGAAAAAGGAAAACAAAAGATGTTATTCTCTACTTCCCATCTGAAAGCAATGTTCCTGGGAAGCAGGGCTTCAGTACACTCACCTGTTGCTCTGGAAGACAAACACTGTAATAACAAATGCCGCCCCGCCCCCCCCCCCCCCCCCCCCCCCCCTCCTTTCTCTTAGCTTTTATATCTGAGCAGACATCATATGCTGTGGAATATCCCGTTGCACAGTTTGGATCAGCTGTCCTGGCTGTGTCCCCTCCCAGAATCTTGCCCACCCTCAGCCTACTGGGGTGTGTGTGTGAATATTGGAGAGGCAGCCTTGATGCCATGCAAGCACTGCCCAACAGTAGTCCAAACACTGCAGTGTTATCACCACCTTTCTAGCCACCAGTACAAGCACAGCACTGGGAGGGCTGCTGCAGGGCTCAGCCAGACCCAATACAATACCTTGGATTGCTGTTATTCTCTCATCTGTATCTCCAATTGTATGCCATGAGCAGACAAGTCCCCTCACATCGTTCACGTACAGACCAGGCAATGGTTTAACCTACGTTTTATCATCTTTATCTACACTAACTTTCATTATGTGCTTCAGCAGCCTCACAGATTTAACAGTTTTAACTGACTCCAAAGAAATAACTGACATACTTTGTATCAGCCCTAACAGAAGAATTTCAGTTTGATTCTCAAGATCTAAAAGTCCTGGGAAATTTGAGGTTTGTAGAAAGTAGATTTATACTGGTACTATTCTGCTTCTTCTTCCCACTCAACCCCACAGGTTGATGGAGAGCTATTAGCCAGTTCAACTGGTGATTAATTTAACTCCCTCTGTACCTTTTATCCTTCTTATGTCTGATTAGTCCAAGGCTTGGGATTTGAAATAAAGCCAAGATTTTAAATCTGGAGCCCTCTTAATTACCTCCTCTCACTTTTTTTTTTTTTTTAATCATGTGGTAAAAATTTGATTATAGATATGTCTACATCATAGCTCACTGTAGAGATATTTAAGCTAGGTCTAAAAGAGCTAGTTTGGTAGCGGAAGCAGTCTAGCCATAGCAACATAAGATAATTTATATAAACATACACTTACTACACAAAAGTGTGAACAATTTAGAACATGCCATCTATCTATCTATCTATCTATATATATACACACATGTGTGTGTATATATATGTAAGGACTGCATGATGTGTGTATTTATGCATATACATCTAAAAACCTTGCTAGAACAATTTAGCAAGCAACACATTTCAAAAGCAGAAAGAGAAAGGAAAAACAGAAACACAGTTGTGATTAATCATGCTCATTATCAACTCAGACTTCTGACCTGTGTAAATTTTAGGGTATTTTTTTTGAAGTGTGTGTGTGGTGGTGAATGGGAGGAGGGGTGCATATGTGTGGAATGAGAGATGAAAAATACACTCCTTTCTCTGCCAATAAAATGACCTCTTCCACCCCCTCAGTTTTCAACTTCCCTCCAAGTTAGGTAGATGTCTAAAGCTGGCTAAAGTCTTATTATTTAGTTAACTCTACGTGGTTTCCATTAGCCTTACAGTACATGCCACTGAGCAGACATACAGTAACTGAATTGTTTCAACTTATCCAAATAACATTGAAATAGACTTAATTGTTGAACTGCAGGAAAGACCGTGTGTCTCCAGAGACTATTAGTGTCATTTAAAAGGCTAAATGTATCATAAAACCTGTCTTTAACAGAATAAAATTGTACAGACCAACACAATTTTAGCTAATGTTTTCCACATTTCTTGTAAAAAAAGTTGTTGGCTATAAAACAAAGTTCATAACATTTCTAGGAGCTATTTCAGTGCAGGACTTCCCAACAAGTTTGAACCTACTATCCTTTATACTATTGAGTAGCAACTTTGAGAGCAGTCATGCTGAAATCTATTGAGTTTACTTACAGAACATATTTCTATTTATTGTTGGTAAACAGAGGCTTTTATACAGTAGAAGATTCAAGAAGACTCTGATTTCAATAGATAAGTCTTTTCCTCTTAGACTGCCTCAGTTTTTAAATACAGCTTTGATTAAAGAAGAATATGGTAGCATTTGAGTGGAAAAGTAAAACTGAAGGAGTCCTTGCTGATACATGCCGTCAGTGAGATTTCCTCAGCAATCAGCATTTTGGAATTTTGTGATTCTTATTCTGGGATTTACCCCCTTGGTTTTAATTCCAATGTTACGTATACTCTTTGTTGGCTGTGTTAAAAATTTTATTTGGATAGAGGAAATGATAAAAGCAAAAGAAGAAAGCAGAAGATGACCATGGGAGAGGCAGAGTGAGAGATTGAGGAAGAGTGAATGAAAAAGAGAGAGTTGCTTTTATGCTAACAAAGAGGCAAAGAGATATTTCTTTGTTCCAAAGAAGTTCAAAATATCGTGGGTCGTAAAAAAATCAAGAAAAAAGACAAATAATGAACCAACCCTCAATAGAAGGAGCAAATCTTTCTATTTATCTGTCTCATCTTTCCACTGGACTTTTATATCAACTAACAAGTAAGCTATTACAAATAACTTCTGCTAACATTATTGTTTTTTTACAAGTTTAGTCGCTTTGTTATTTTACAGGATTTGTTGCTATGGAAATGAATGATGTAATCTATTCTTTCCATCACAATCACTCACTTTTAAAAAATCTTTTTTTAACTTGAAGAGATTTTTTTTCCCAATTAGTCCTCTCCAATTTAGGGGACAAAGATATTGTCTCAGGTTTTTTTCTGGAAAATCTCAGAATCATGATGTAATTACCCATGTAGGAACACTAGTGCCTTTCCTGAAAAAGTTAAGAATTTCTTGCAACGGCAGTTACTGTCAAGCTTTTCCCATTAGAGCTATGTGTGAATGGAAACAACTGTAATTTCTTCATTGCTCGCTATTAAACTGAACTTGAATCATGTAACTCTTTTGAAAAAGAGACATTATGATGACAAAAAATATTGGTTAAGTCTAGCCAGGGTTTGATTTATTTGGTTTTAGTCTTGTGATAAGGAGAGGGTATGTGCTAATGAAGCAGTTCCCGTTTAGAGGGAAATTCATCCAGTAACAAGTCACTGTGCCACTAATTCTTTTTTTCATTCCCATTTTGGGAATTTACGTAGCGTCTGGTCTCCTGGCGCTGACCCTCAGAGTGGCCCTGAATTCACCTGTAATGAAGGAAATCCCTAGATGCATAAACCTAGAGCATCTTTACCTAGAACTAAAAAGACTCTTACTATTTCAGATTATTGATGGGACACTATTGCACAGATCAGCCTACAGATGTTGTATTCATACACTGTGCAATTAAACGCAATGGAGAGTTTCCCCCACACCTCTGATGCAGCAAAGGTAACAGAATGCAATTGTTAATTTGAAATTTTAAAGTAGGATAAAACTGCTAGGCACAAGCTGAAAGGTCTAATATGTGTCCATGCAACATTTATACTTCTGAACCATAAACTTGTTCAATCTCTGCTTTGTCAGTTTGCCTTTCAGGCCTGAACAGAATGTATTTAATTGCAATTCATAAGACAGTTTTATGGTTTGGTATGACCACAAGCAAGTAGCACAGTCCAAGTTACTGCACTCTTATGCATTCGAGGTGACTGTAGGAAATCCTTGCAATCCCACTGTGGCATATTGGATGATGGAGTTTAAGTCACTGGTAGCATCTTCTTGGTAGACCTGGTTTAGGTGGGTCTCTGCCTTTCCTAAAAATTAAGAAAGTGGTACTGGATTGAAGTTGTATTGATTTGTTTTCAACCCATTTAGGCTTTGAAAACACAGAGCCTAAAATATCACCGTTTCCTGAGTTATGGCAGTATTACCGAGAAGATTCAAGGTATGTGGAAAACTAAGCAATATGCTTTTTTTCCTCTTTTATTTAACCTCTGTTTTGAAGACTGCAAATCCTGCAAGCATTGACCACAGCTATCCAAATATTGAGAGAGAAATAATGGATTTCCCCTGTATTTTATAGGCCATTTTCATAAAAAAGGCCATTTTCCTATAAAGAGGATTCTAAGACTTTGTAAGCATGGAATTATTTTTTCTATCCAGATTCCAGTAATATGATAAGGACTTCCCTGCTTGTTTCTTGCTCTTAAACATGAGGGAAAAAACAAAATGACATAGAAATTTTCTCTTTCCTATCCCTTTTTATTGCTAATAAACGTAAATATTCGCATATGGGTGGGAAAGTTGACCAAAGAAACAAAAAAACCTCCCAGA
Source organism: Falco rusticolus (assembly GCF_015220075.1). NCBI lineage: Eukaryota > Metazoa > Chordata > Aves > Falconiformes > Falconidae > Falco > Falco rusticolus. Next base: position 68,523,751 of record NC_051189.1, on the reverse strand, counting down.
CTTTTCCAATCAACATATTGTGGGAATATAATTTTTAAAAAATGGATATTGATTTTAAGGCAGTCACCTGTGAAGCAGAGATGTGAATCTCTTGGAAGTCAATGGATACAGTCCTGAGATAGTGGCACATGGAAATACATTGCAATAATGACATAACAAATGACAAAATACTCCTAATAAATACATTTATTTGGTGTATATATATAGGGGTCTATTGAGTATAGATAAGAGTCTGAATGTATTTTATTTCTATGAGCGAAGTAAAACTCACAGAGGACATTACACATTATTTTTGTCATTTAGCAGCTGAAAAAGACATTTATATGATTTACCCAAACTCATGTGGGAAGGAACAGCAAAGCAAAGAATAGAAACCATCTACTTAGACTCTCATTCACACATTCTTCATAGATGACCTGAATTAGGACTTATTTTAGTATAACCATGACAAATGTAATGTGCAAAACTAATGAAATTTAAATTAAAAAAGAACTGACTTAACTGTCCCCTGACCTTTCATGCCTAAATGGAGTCTCATTCTAATATAAAGTGATAATTGTCCAGTGTTGGTCTTGCCACTTCATTCCTGATGGGATTGAAAAGATTCAACTAAACCTACTAATTGCTAAATTCTGCAAAATTAGGGTAGATAAGGTACAGTCTTTACTGGTAGTGAGTAGCTGCATAGATGTTGTTGACAGACTGTAAAACCACCTTCTCGCTATGCCCATTATGCAGACTTTACTTGTGTGAGGGGTCCTATTTAACCTGATGAAACCACTCAGGGTAAGTCCCCCAAAAATTGCAGGATTGGGCCCTACCAAGTTTAAATACTTTGCATTCTTCATCAGGCACACAAATTCTCTGAGAATTTCTGCTGGAAAATCAAATAACAGATTTCTACATTTTCAGCACATGTCTTCAGCTGATTAGCACAGAATCTAATTTGCTCTAATCAGCCCAAGGTGGATAGAATGTGAAACAGATGACCTTACTGTTTAAGAACAGGTAATTCTGTTTATTCGTGGTGAATAATGACATTTTCCTACTGATGGGTATTCACCTTGCTCCTTAAATTGCATCAGGTCAGTGCTGAGAGTAACTGGTGCAACAAGTTTGAATTCCCCTATACTATATAATAGGTAACGTTTCTGTCACTGCCAATTTGAACCAGACCCTTGTATGAAAAACAAAACTTAGGTTCTTGGTAAATATAACAATTTTTAATATCCCCAGATGGAGAGAAAGTTTCCACTAGTATAGCAGAAGAAAGTACATATGTAGTCTGTAAACAGCCTCTGGAAGAGAATTTCTGAAAAGGGGAAAACTCTTCCTTTCCCTGTGCTTAGAATTATTAAAAGTACCTGCCCCAAAACCAGAACCTATGAGTAAAGGTGCTAGTTGAACCAATGCAAGATATAAATCAAACTGCTTCAAGACTGAAAATGTGTCTAAAACCAAATTATTAGTAGCTGACATCTGACTCAGGCAAGGTGTACATAGGCAACTCATTCTTTACTTCTGAAGTGCCTTAAACCATCAAAAAACGTTAACTTTAGTATAAGGGTCATTAACTAAGGTAAAACTTGAGTCAAGCACTTGAAATCTGGCCATCTGAGAACACTGGCTAGTGCACAAAAACAGATTCCTGGCCCTCCTGTAATGATCTACAAATATATGAAGTAACAGCACTGAAGCACTGGGAAGGAGTATCTCCTCTTTGCCTTTCTCCTCTGAGGGCTGGAAGCCAAGCTGATGGAAACATGCTATTGCATTATCACACGCACTCCACCCTCCCACCCACCTTGTACATCTTTTAATGACCCCCGAATCTTAACCTTTGTTCCAGTACTTTTTTGGATGACTTCTGGCTGTTCTGTCTGCTGGGCTCTTTTGTTGGAGCAGAGGTAGGGGTGCTGGAAGAACAGACATCAAAGCCAGAACTGGAGAGGCAACCCTGGTGAGACCTTCAAAGAAAGGCAGCTACTCAGCTGTAAAGGATAGACACGAATCTGTGAGCCTTGATCCCAGGACCAGTGAGAGCTTAATATCACTTGCTTAAAGGCACAGCCATACAGGCACAGCCTTGAACTGGTAGAAATCAGGTATGACTCAAGATTTTCTTCAGGGAAGAAAGCCGCATGTTTACTTTTGCTTAAGCAAAGCTGAACAGTTGTAAGTGCAGGGATGATGTTTACTTTCTCCCTGATGTATTTGCAAGAGGAAAAATGAAGTGCCTTTTCTCCTTTCAGATAAACAGAGCAGTGAATTTTTATTATCAAAGGTGATCTGTTCTTATAACTCAGGGGAAAAATGCCACATTATTTTTTTGTGAGCCCAAGTAACCACTTTCTGGTACTTGGGGCTCAGCACTGCTAGCTGGTGCCTGTTTTCCTCAGAGGGCTCTGGTGCCTGCTTTCCTCAGAGGGCTTCCAGTAATGTTTTTGCAAAACCCTTTTCCTGAGATCTAGCTGTAATTAGCATGGGCTTCAGTCAGTTCTGTGGAGATGTCACTCCACATAACGCTACGGGCTTTGTGCTGCAACATGAAGATGTCACTTCAGATAGCACTGTGGGCTTGAAGTGGCAGCGCAGAGATGTCTCTTCTCTCGTACGAACTGCTGCAGGAGAATCTGTCTGATTTGATGGAGCTGGCCCCATACTTTGCTAATACCCTCTTGATGTCCCTCTCAGTGGGTTTGACTTCACTGGAACAGCATGACAAGTTAAAACATGTCCTTGAGAAGTCACGTTAACTAATGCAATGATGACTGTGACTACACAGTGTGTCTAGGCAGGGACAAAGTGTTTTTTCAGTCATGGAAAAACCTTACTCTAGTGAGAACTGACTCACAAGTTGTTGCTGGACAGAACTTATCTCTGTCTACGATGACCGCAAACCTATGGTCATCATTGTGTCAGTTAACATGGCTTCTCAAGGTCATGTTCCACACTGCTGTAAATTTGAAGGAAGGGGCATCAGGAATTTATTTTCTTTCTAGATGCCTCTTTGGCTCAGTTAACCTTTAACAATGGTCTCCTTTTAAGTGGCTAAAACAATAAAGAACAATGCGACAAAGCTAAGGGCATGAATCATAAGTTTCAGGCCAGTCTAAATAGTTGAGTCTGGTTTTTACTTCAATATTCTAAATAAAATAAATGTCTGTTGATAAAAATGCCCATACATCTTGCCATATAAATTCTGCGTTTCAGGTATTCCAGCATTTGCTTTGGCTAGAATAAGGTCTCTAACAAAAAAAAAAAAAAAATGCCCAACATGCTTTTCCCAGTTAAATGCCATGTGTGATCCCACAAGTACAAATGACGTTTGGTAGTGCCCCCTTTTGTAATTGCTTTAAATTAAAAAGCAATTAGAAGCCCACTAATTTCAGACTAGACCCATTGGGTCAGGACTGAGATCACTGATAGAGCAGTCAGAAAGTATGCATTACACATCCCTCCTTCCACGAAGGCCAAGTGTATATTGGAGGTAGGTCAGTAATTCCTACCACTGTCAGTGGCAGCCTTTTAAGGTGGCCCAAGGACACATGCAGTGTTCATTCATTCTTTGGCAGGTGCTGGTATCGGGGACAAATTTACCTTCTGTCATTTTCTTGCTTGTAATAGGAATCTCACACCTGCATAAGATGACGTGAACCACAAGTCCCTGCAGCAGAGTTTTTTGGGGAATGGAGGTCTTAGAGACTCAGCTAACGTGAGGCAGATGGGAGGGCTGCAGCTGCCCCACTGTGCTTCTGCACATGTCTTCACAACCCCCCACCTGACATCCCCCTCACACTACCTGGCTTCCTGCTACTGATACACATCTTCAGTCTGTGTCACTGATTAAAGAGAGTTTATTTAAGCAGAGAAGAGAGAAATGATAATGAGATTACTGAGCATCGCTGATTGCCTGCCCTAGCTGAAGGGCACTGTGGATGACCTGGCCCGCTCAGCCCATGGGCTGGGGTGGCCCCAGCTTCCTGGCACAGCTCCTACCAAGGCTCTTCTCAGCAAGAACCGTTGGTAACCCCGGAGGTGAATTTTCTTTGCAGAAAGGCTCTTCTGGGCTTTTCCCAGGTTCTAGTTTTTCTTGGCATGGCTTCCATATTTTTTCAGAGAAGCTGTGAAAACTTCCTGAAATGATCCTCCTCTGCCTTCTGGCTGAAGAGTATGACTGATGCCTTTTCTTCCCCAGTGCAGTAGTACATCTGTGGAGTAGAGAGACTAGGTAACCAGCTGTCACGTCAGGTTTCCTAAACATACTTGCATGTCATTTCTTACTTGTTGGTCTGTATCAAAGCAGAGAGGCTCTGCTGCTAGCTCCGTTGCACATTAGGGCTAGAAAATCATTTCATTAAGGCTGAAAAAAGTGTTTTAGTTAAGTCAAAGTCAGTCTATTCCTGCATCTGTTATTTCTGTTTCTCCCTTAGCAGGCAGATGATAACGCTTATCCTTCTCTTCTCTCTTGCCTTTTTTTTCTACATCAAAGATACTAACTACTGTGTTCTTTAATTTAACAGCTTCTGCAGCACAAGGGAGAATAACTTCGTTTTATGAATAGTGAATCCTTGTATAAGGATATCCTTGTCAACTTCACATAATCTCTGTTTTGCTGCTGAAACAGATTTTATTTCAGTAAATGTGCAGACCACCACTAGAGTGACACTGTACTGGCTAAAGGAAGTGGTGTTACAAGTATAATAATTTTGTTTTAAAGCACGCTACGGAAGTGTAATAATTGTTCTGTTCTTCTAGCTGTCAGCTCTTTGATTGCTTATTTCTGCCACAGAGAATGGTATTACCTGAGGTCACCACCATAGCAATTGGCAACTGTAGGCACTGTAGCCAAACCAGAGGCTGCGACACCTATAAATTATTCTCATACTTAGAGTCAGGATACACATTATAGTGTAGATATAGTTAGGATAAAATTCGTATTTGCTTGCCTTGAACTCAACGGGAAGCATACTAGAATAGTGTAACCAACAATACACATATTTATATTTAACATCCATGGCATAGCCAAACAGAACATGTATTTCATTTAAGTATGTTAACAATGTGTCCAAGAAGAGTGAACAAAAACTTGTGTAGTTGCAAGTAGGAAGTGTAGGAAAACATGTGAACAGCAACTCAAGTAGCAGAATTTGGAAGATAAAGAACAAAGAACAAGAGAAGCACAAGGGACAGCAAATAGCAGGATATCCTACTGATTACACAAGTATTGGAGAAGGAGGAGTAGCAAAGCCAAAACCAAGATAAGCAGCACTGGAAACAGACGGGATCCATTTTTGGGAGAGGAGTAAGCTACAAAAAGCATCAGGTATCCAGAGAAATTTTATCCATAAAAGGGTCTCAAGTCTGATCACCTTGACCTCCCCTCAACCATCAACCACTAAGTACTGCAGCCACTAGTGCATCAGCTCCATGGTATTGCATACTCACAGCTAATTCACGATGTAGTGGACTAATAGTTTTGTTTATGTAAAGCTATGTGGTGATAATTTGTAAGAATTAACCATTGGCACAAACTGCCATTGAAGAATGTCAGCCTACTGAAGTTTTACTTTAAAGTTGGTTTATCAGTCTTCTAAATAGTCCCATCACAGCACTTTCTAATTGCCTGACTGATACTGATAGGTGTAAATATATATTTACACACACACTCTCTCACAATAATTTTACAAAAAAAATTATTCATGGTTATCATGTTGAACAACATGGCCAATTTGTACTTCACATCAGAAGAGAGAAGAAAATTAGAGTCTCTCTCCTTCCTTGTGACAGAGGTAGAGGCTGGTCACTGCCAGCATCTCTGTGTCTGAAGCAGGATGTGTAGATATACACCCCACATTGCTGACCAATAAAATACATTGCCTTGTGGAGTTACCTTGTTCCTACAGCTTTGAAACACTCAAGGGAAATATGCCACTGCTGCAGAGATGAGTGATGAAGCAGTTGGGTTCTGTTTATGTGAAGTTTTGATTTTTTTAATAATTTTTTTTTACTCTTTGAGACTATGTAGAAATGTGTGCAAAATTAACTACAGACCGTAACATATCTAGAAGCCTCTGAAGTATTTGTTTAAATTTTAAGTGCTGCATCTGCATCTGCACTGCAGTTTCAGATATTAAACCCTGATGTATGTTTAGAATTCCTACAAATTATGCAATTTCTTTTCCTTTCCTGCTGCTTCTCTTTTCATACTACTACTATCAGCAAGTTTCTTTATTGCATACCAGGAGTAATACTGATTTCATCTGCAAAATTCAGGCTAGTCACAAGTTGCCTCATCAAGAAATGCATTCTCTACATTCATTAACAGACAAATAGTAGCAAGACTTCATGTAACCGTGGCTATCATTTTGCTTTCTTTTTTTTTTCTTATTTTATACCATCCTGTTAAACAGTTAGTCAAGATACTCACCTGGTATAAAGTGATGTCACTCCATTGAGACCTTGACTAACACCAGGCTCAGGAATCTTCCTCCTCCAGATCTCCATGGCCAAGTCTAGATTTTTAGCTAAAATGATTGTCTTAACATGAAAACATATAAGACCCAAATGAAAAAAATTAAACCTTCATGATTTAACAAATCTTGACAAACAAAAAAACCCAAAACATGAGTTTGTCCTGCATCTGTCATTTGAAAAGTGTTGGTATATATGTTGAAGTTTTAGTCACACTGTATAGTGCCAGCCCTAATCTTTGAAGATATATAAAAAGTACTACAATTTTCATGTCAATCAATTTGATAATTATTGCTATTACTTTATTTTGATAGATTACATTGATGCAGAATCCATGGCTTAGAAACTGCAAGACTCTGTGGTTTGGGAATGGATGCACAGGAACAACAGTAATTCTGTAACCAGGTACCAAACACGTTAAATGCTGTGGACTGTTCCAATCTCTGAGCTGCTTTGGTCCTGCTATGTAATTGAACCTCCAGGCTGTTCTGAATGCTTGCAAAGGCCAGAAATAACTGGAGCAAGAAAATGTGAAAGGGGGACAATTGTCATGGAATTTTTTCTTTCAAATCTCTGCAAAGAGGCTACCACGCCTTTCCTCATGGGCATGATTTGCCCATGGCCGTGTGCACAAGTTACGAGGAGTTGGGCTTGTGTCCATAATGTCCAGAACTGCTAGGGTTCAGGTCAATGTTAGAAGTATCACTGGAACAAAATTTATTTCTGATCTAGAGTGAATTGATTATGTCTAGTCTGGTAAATAGGACATGTTTAAGAATATTCTCTGACATGGAGTCCAACTACCACAGCCTAAATGACTGTTAGTGAACTGTCTACTACTGAGCCTCCAAAACCGGGTTCTTGCATGTGAGCTATGGCATAAGGTCCCTGGAGAGCAAACCATGCCTGGAAAAGGCTACGAAAGATTCTGGCTACTTGGGAGAGGCCACAGATATGGAGAAATTTTCTAACAGTTCACCAGTATAGACATATGAACACTTCACCACCTGAGAACATCATCAAACATACTTCAATCAGAAGCTACCTGACGCAGCCTTAATGACATGATTCCTTCAGGGAACAGAAAATTTAAAATTAGTAATTGCATCTGTCTGTGACTTTAAAACCAGTGATGCTGTTATATGCAATGGCAGTTTCCAATTGCTTGAAATAAACACTTCCCAATGACTCAATAATATACCTGGCTATGGTATGTCCTGCTGTGTATAGATTTTCACAATGCCTACTTGCCATAGTTTCTACATGTGTTATAATAGTTTCATCAAATGACATTACAGACACTGTACATTATTTCTGCCTTCTTGGACTTACAAGAGGAAGAAATATTATTAAATGGATGCTACTTTTTGAAAGGACTTTTAAAATGTGTTTACTTTCATAAATGGTGCTGTATACTTATGCTAAAGAAAGTGAAAGAAGGCAGCATTTATGAAATGCAAATAGTAAAGCTTGTGATTAGTCTTAAATCCTTTAAAATGCCACAGTCTTGGGCTGGCCAGGAAGACAGACTCCTATGCATACAAAATAATTCCAGAACATCTATACTGCGAGGGCTTTTATACTTTATGCTTGATTTATACAGTTAAGAAAACTAAGATTAAGCAGACTGTGAATGTCCAAAGCATATATCCAAATATTTTCCTGAGCTCTAGATTGCAATTAAAATATTAAGATGATAAATTCTTTGTGTTTATTTTCTTCCTAGCAATAATGACTGCAAAGTAAAGAAGTTGAATTTTAGGAAAAAAAAAATTCAGATATGTTTTACAGATTATCTTTTTTATTTGTGTGCTTCCTTTATGCACAATATAAAATTGATCAGTGATGAGCTAAATGGAATGTAAAATCCACTTTGAATTCAAATTAATATGAATTTGGTATACATTTTTATGTATTTTCTATATTTCCCAAGATCAGAAGAGAAAATATACCTGTATAAAAATATGAGGTAACTATTATGGTAGCATCTTAAGGCCTGAATTATATTAAAGGAGGCAGTTTATAAACATGCAATAGAGTGACAGCCTTTCTCCTTAAGGGTCACTATCAAAGTATTAGACAACTGTTTGCTACAAAAAATAGACAGGGCAAACGTTTCACATCTATTGGTTTGATGTTGCAATTCTTATTCAGGAAAACTTCCACTGAAATTAAAAATTCAGAGGAAGCGTCTGATGCAGTTGTGTAAGATCAGGTGATTTTTTATTAGAATATCACTAGGAAGCAAAGGCAACTGGCTTTATCTTGCTAGGATGTAAGATTCTATTATCAGAAAATGTCTAGTTTTGACTCTTGACCAGCAGTATTTAGATGTCTTTTGATATGATGTGTTAAGTGCGTCTGGAATTCTTGATTTAATCTCCAAAGAATTAGGGCTTTTCCTACTACTGTCACTGCTCTCCATCCAGCAAAAATGAATTTACCTTAAATTTATTTTTGGGATGTAATTTCCTTTATAATCAGTGAAGCATGAGATTTTTCATAGATTCATAGAATCATTTAGGTTGGAAAAGACCTTGGAGATTATCAAGTCCAACCATTAACCCAGAACTACTAAGCCCATCATTAAACCATGTCCCTAAGCACTGCATCTATATATTTTATAAATACCTCCATGGATGGTGATTCCAGCACCTCCCTGGGAAGCCTGTTCCAATGCTTCACCACTCTTTTTGTGAAGAAATTTTTCCTAACATCCAATCTAAACCTCCCCTGGTGCAACTTGAGGTTGTTTCCTCTTGTCCTATTGCTAGTTACTTGGGAGAAGAGACTGACACCCACCCCTTTACAACCTCCTTTCAGGCAGCTGTAGAGAGCAAAAAGGTGCCTCCTGAGCCTTCTCTTCTTCAAACTAAACAACCCCAGTTCCCTCAGATGCTCCTTACAAGACTTGTGCTCCAGACCCTTCACCAGCTTCGCTGCCCTTCTCTGGACACGCTCCAGCACCTCAATGTCCCTCCTGCAGTGAGGGGCCCAGAACTGAACACGGGATTTGAGGTGGGGCCTCACCGGTGCCCAGTACAGGGGGACGATCACTGCCCTTGTCCTGCTGGCCACACTGTTTCAGATACAAGCCAGGATGCTATTGGCCTTCTTGGCCACCTGGGCACACTGCTGGCTCATGTTCATCTGGCTGTCCACCAGCAACCCGAGGTCCTTTCCCCCCAGGCAGCTTTCCAGCCACCCTTCCCCAAGCCCATAGCGCTGTCTGGGGTTGCTGTGACCCAAGGGCAGGACCCGGCACTTCTCCTTGTTGAACCTCACACAACTGGCCTTGGCCCATCGGTCCAGCCTGTCCAGATCCCTCTGCAGAGCTTCCTACGCACCAGCATATCAGCACTCCTGCCCAATTTTTTTTTTGCCTGCAAACTTACTGAGGGTACACCAAGCTCTCCAAAGGTGAATTTTTTATCACATTTTTTTTAAACTTTCAGAGAAAGGGAAAATTTTGATTACCTGTAAACAAAGTCATTGACATATTCCACACTGCAGTAAACCTGACTGTCTATCATGGCTTAACTCAAGTCAGCAACTAAGCACCACACAGCTGTTCGCTCATTCCCCCTCCTTCTCCCTGTGGTGGGATGGAGAGAAGAACTGGAAAAAGGGAGAGAAGAGCTGGAAAAACCTGTGTGTTGAGATAAGAATGGTTTAATAACTGAGATTTTCAATAATAATAACAACAAAAATAATAATGGCAATGAAGAGTAGAGGGAGAGAGAGGAATAAAACCCAAGGGACAAAAAGCAAGTGATGCACAATACAATAGCTCACCATATGCTGACAGATGTCCAGTCAGACCCAAGCTGCAATCGACCCCTCCCACCACATCCTCCTCTGGTTTATATACCGAGCATGACATTCTATGATATGGAATATCCCTGTGGCTAGTTTGGGTCAGTTGTCCTGGCTCTGCTCCCTCCTGGCTTCTTGTGCACCCCGTCAAGTGGCAGAGCACGAGAAAAGGAAAAGTCCTTGACTTAAGAGTAAGCACTACTTAGTAACAAATGGAACATCAGTGTTATCAACATTATTCTCACACTAAATCCAAAAGACAGCACTGTAACAGCTAAGAGGAAAACTAACTCTACCCCAGAAAAACCAGGACACTTTCCTACAAAATTTGAAATTGTTTTGCAATTTAGTCATTCTCATCCCTTTGGATGATATGATTTAATTTTGTGTAGAGGAGGTTGTACTGCGTTTGCAGTGAATTCTTGGATACTTGCAAGTCTCTGGTGGAACTCCCATGATCTTAAACAGAACCCAAAATTCATCAGCTTCTCTCTTTTCTGAACTTCTTTTTTTTTTTTTTCTTTAATTTAAAAAAATTAGAAAAAGACACGAACCTTTGTGAGTCGCAATCTGGATTATGCTTCATTGTTGTGACCAAAGAGGTTTTAAAAGTATAGGAATATAGTATAGCCTTCTCTTGCCAATACAGAAACTCCTGAATTTCTATAAACTCAGGTACCTTTTACTATGTTAAAGGAACATTAGATTTCAGCTTGAGATACAAATTAATAAAGAATGATTTTAATGTGGTTTCAGATTTTTCTGTACTTGTGACGTTATCACTCGTTTTGTGATAAATTATGTTTTTCTTAAAGGCCAAATTGTTTTAACCAAATTACCACAAAATATTTGTTTTCATTAAAAAATGTGGTAATTCTAAACGCCATGTAGCTGAAAAAGCTTGGTGACATGAAACATAAGAGTTTCAATCTCACACAACAAAAAAGTAACACATTATCTATTGCTTTTAGAATCTGATTATAAGTTAGTGTCTTGGCTTATAAACATGTATGTTTGTCAATATTAAATCCTCGATCTGACCTGGAGCAGCTCTGCTAGTGTTTAGTTTTTAAAATCAGATTTTCTAATGTGACAAAAATTTTTCTTCTGTTCTGCTATATGAAAGACCCACACTGACAAAAGAATTTTACTACACGGGAAAAACAGTGAAGCTGAATGCAATACTGTCAAAAATTTTGCAATGCTTTATATAAAAAAAGTATTTTTCTTCAACTTTTTGGTTATAGCATAGATAAATGTAGGGGTTGTAAAATAATGATAATAGGTAAATATGCTGGATTTGGATGTATTGTTCTCTTTTGTTTATGTTAGCTGTGCCCACCAAAGATCTGTAAATTAATATAGCAGATTTTGTATAGTTGTCAGAAAAGCAGCTCCAGGCACTGGAGATGGAAGAATCCATCGTGTCTTCTATGACCAGCCTAGTCCTTTGATAGTGGGTGAAACTGCAGGGAATATTGCAGGGGATGTTATGGGGAAAACGTGTACTTGCTGGGTTGGAGTTGAGAAACTCTATTGCACTTGCAAAAACTTGGCTTTTGACATTAAAATATGCACTTCTGATTTAATGGCACAGAGGGCCTATAAATTGAACAAGATCTGAATTTTTGCATAATCCATTTTGAAGGATCAAAAAATACCCATTGTATTCAGTAAGAATTCACATTTTTTTCCTGTGTCATTTTAACCCACAAATGGATGATGAGATTTAGCCTGTTGGATTTACCTGCTGACTTCATGGATTAGCTGCCAGATGACTGTCATCTTGTCTTGCAAAGCTGTTGTGTGTCTGTTTGGTTTTGAGTTTTGTCAATACTTACAGTAGTTCCATGACAATAAGCCTTGATCAGCAATTTTCATGTTCAATTTTTGTCCTAACAGATGTGTCTTTGGAGTCACTAGCTCAGATTTGACGGTCTGGCTGCTGCCAGAAAATGCCTTTCTGCTCACCTGGTGGTTGTAGTCAATTTTTCTAAGACTTTAAACTTTCTTCATTAAAGGGAAACCATCAGCCTGGCATATGAAAACTTTGTCACTACAGTTGCTTGCAGATAACTCCTAGATCAGTAAAGGATGAGTTGAAAAATAAGCAACTTTGTGTTTTAGAGAATGTCATTCTTCTGTGGCTCCCTGGGCAAGCAGTAGTGGTAACAGCGGCAAGTTCCAGGTGGTCGTAGGAGCAGGGAAACTGCAAATGCACCAGTTGCACAGGAAGAAAAGACTTTAGACAGATGAAGGTCCTGAATATAGTATGATCTAGAAAATGCCTTAAGCTCGCTCATAACTTTAATGTCTTGTGTAGTCCTATTTTGAAATGTCTTTCGCTGATACTCCTGGAAAAACCTACTCTGGCATCAGTAGTGTAACAGTCCATCATCGCTTTTCTGAAATAAATCTTGAAATCTTGCTGTTTTGAAGGTAATGCAAGAAAAAATAGATTAATATCAGAACTGAAAAGTTGCTAGCTCTCAGCTTAGCTAGAAAGATTTTGTTAGGATTTCTCATTTATCTCATTTTCTTTCTTTTGACCAGTGTTAAAATATTCCTCGTAATGAACTTGTCTCACAGACCTGCATACTTGTCTTTGGCTTACTCTGTGAGTGTCTTTCCCCACTGATACAAATTTACTGATTTTCTTGAATTGGAGGGAGGGAGGGTGTTTAATTGTGTGATTTTGAGAGGACTCAGTGTGTAAGAAGACTCAGACCCTGGCAGGAGGTATAAGGAGTAGGGGAAAGGAGGTGGTAAGACAAGTACTTTTGCAGCAGACCCCATTTTGTTTCTCTCACCAGGGCAATACCACCCCCTCTATACCACTGATTCAGCTCTCAGAACGTTTGATTTTCTGCTGAATAAGATTCAGACACTTTGGACTGTATTGGTTAGTTTTTTCATTTCTTTACTTGGACACAGATATACAATGTTTAGGGATTATGTTTTTCCTTTTTCAATTGCAACCTATATACTTCATTGCCTAAGTGCTACTTTAGCATCAATTGCAAGAATATAAATAAAAAGCACCACTCTGTATTTGTTCATCTAAGACCTTGAAAAGCAGTAAATCAAAATCCTTTCTTGGTCTACCTTCAGTTCTCATGACAGGACCAATACATTTGGACTGCTGCAACTTATTTAGAAGATGTTTGTTAAGATGGTGGATTTAAAACACATAGCAGCTTTTTTACAGCAAAGTTGATTACCATTTTATGTGTCTAGCCCTGTGGCAAAGTAGTTTAAACACTTCCCCTTTCCAAGCAAGTTTACTCTGCAGCTCATGACAGGGACAGTGCCTGTGTTCCCAGGAACAGCTTGGGTGTGCTTGCTTTTATTGCCCTTTAGAAAAAGTGAGATCTTGTCTCTACTAGCCTTTCCCCAACACAGAGAACTCGTTTCTACCTGCTCTTGAGGGGTCAGTGGGAGAAAGAGAGACCAGGGCACAGAAAAGTGCAGTATTTCCCATCCTAGGAAATTAAATAGCATGCACTTTTTCTTTGCAGAGGAAAATCTAATCAGCACTGCAGACTGACAGCCACAATTGAGTTACCTTGCCTAAAAGCCCGATTCTGCCTCTCTGTGCAGACTGAATAGCATGGGACTGCTGCTGTCCCAGGTAAGGACCCCAAAGAGTTTAGGAAATGAGGCTTTTGGTACACACACACACACATACCTTTTTTTTGGGAAGACAAAGTGAAAAAAGTAGAACTTGGATTTTGTCAAAAGAGAACAAATGCAAAGCACAGAGCTTCCTTAATGCACCAGGGAGAAAGCTCAGGCTACATTCCTGTGTCTAAGAGTTAAATGGTGATTACTCTTTTATCCTTGAAAGTATTTTATTCCCATTCTGACTTTTCCAGCTAGTCCCCTTTTTTTAGGGCATGACTTTGATTGCAAGTTAAATCTTTGACAATATGTCAATGAATTTCATCACTCAGTCATGTAATTAATCTTCATATATCTCTGGTAGTAACACAAGCACACCTGTAGGATGTTTTCCATTGAAAACACAAGGAGAGAACTTGTAATAAATTTCAGAGTGATAGCTTTATTGTGACTGACAGTGCTGCTGGAGGCCTCTTCTTTATGAGTATAATTTGGGAGTATATAAAGGAAAGATTGATTTCCACAGACCACTCTCTTTTCCTTAGTATTTATTCCTAGTCTGTACAACCCACCCTAGTTTTTATTTTACAAAAAGACATAACATGTGACTCGATTAAAACAATGATTCCCATATTGCATTTCTATGAGTCAGCACAGGCCAATGTGAAAACAATTTAATCTTGTACTTTGCAAGTCCCACGACCAAGTGGTGCGCATGATTTATCAGGGAGTTACAGCTCTCTTCTTTGTCAATACTTGTTCTTCTGGATCCTTTGGAAACAACAGTTTAACCTTTTGAACTGAGCTGGTACCTGCTAGCTGGAGAGGATGAAGTGCTTTGAGAAAGAGGCTATGGGAGTAATGAGATGTGACTGTGAGATGAGCCTTGCTTGACAATGTACAACAAACCTCACATCTCATGCTAAGAAGTGGCTGTCATTTTGATCTGCATGAAGTTTAGTGCTCCATACATTTGAGCCACTGTGTGTTTGCTGATCCAAATCTTTCAAAGGGAAAAAGTTTTGCTGATGTCCACAGGACCATTCAGCCAGTGCAAAGGCAAGAAACTGGCTCCTTGACTAATGCTCACAGCATTCATTTGATACATACAATTAATGTGATTTAGTGATAGGGAAATGGAAAGCTAACATTTTAAACAACTTACTTAAGGTATCCTTGCCCTAAGCTGAACCCCTTGCTCCGTGCTGCCTCTAGGTATTCACAAACCAGATGTTGTTGAAAACTGACAATTACCTGTTTTGTTAAATACCCCTCTATTACGAATCATGATGATTCTTGTATATTTATTTATTTTGTGGGATGACTAGGCAGTAACTCTGCATGGGACAGGGCAAATGAGTATTAATAGGAGTTTACCAAATGTATTAAATGAGAAATGTATAGAAATGAGAGGCCCTATAGAACAAGGAACATCTTTCTACTGGCTTGTGCTGCTTTATTCTTGCCCAAATCCACAATAGGACCTTTTTTCTGTTGCTTCTTTTATTTAGAATCAAAACAAAATGAGAACACAGCTTGACCATAGCAGGGATACATGTCTCCATTTCAGTTCATCACATTTCAGTGTTGTGTCAAAAAATGTGTTAGAGACAGAAAGAGATTCAATCTAACTGAAGTAAAGATACCACACTGCCAATGATTGTTTTCTGTAATAGTCCCACTGAAAGTATTAATGAAATAAGGAGTTTTTTTAAAGTGTGATGTAATTCAGTGCCAGCTGGCTGACCAAGAGTTTGGGCTAGGCTATATCTGTCACTCTCTGAATAGGAAGAACAGATCTTTTATTTTTCTTTGTTAAAACCTGTATGCTTGGCTGTACCAGACCAGGCAGATTGCTTGAAGTGACTGACTGCCAATGTAATTTGTGTTGGTAAATAAATATAAAATGTTGGGAACTTTCAAAGATGGGATTGGGAGGCAATGACTGATGCCAAGCAGAGTGCAGTCATTTCCTGAGCAATAAAACTGCTCTATCAACTCACCTTAAGCTTAATTTGCACAAACTCCATTTGTTGTGTCCCTTCATAAGCAAAGCTGTTAAACTGAAAAATCTCCCATGGCTATTGTGTAATGTCAGACTCACCTGGCTCCTTCTCACTCAGCCAAAATAAAGGGCTACCATTAGCACTGTCCCATAAGGCTTGTTTTTTGTCTTCTTGTCAACCAGCTTAGTGATGCTGGTTAGTATATGTGCTGGTTTTGGCTGGGGTAGAGTAGATTTTCTTTATACCACCTGATATGGGTCTATGGTTTGGGTTTCTGCTGGAAACAGTGTTGGTAATACAGAGATGCTTTAGTTACTGCTGAGCAGCACTTACCCAGAGCCAAGGCCTCTTCTGCATCTCACCCCACCCCACCAGTGAGCAGGCTGGGGGGGCACAAGGAGCTGGGAGGGGACACAGCTGGGACAGCTGACCCCAACTGACCAAAGGGATATTCCGTACCATATGACATTGTACTGAGCATATGAAGCTGGAGGAAGAAGGAAGGGGGAGATGTTCAGAGTTACTGTGTTTGTCTTCCCAAGTAACTGTTACACATGATGCTTTCCTGGAGATGGCTGAACACCTGCCTGCCCATGGGAAGTGGTGGATGAATTCCTTGCTTTGCTTTGCTTGCATGCGTGGCTTTTGCTTTGCCTATTACACTGTCTTTGTCTCAGCCCACGAGTTTTCTCACTTTTACTCTTCTGATTCTCTCCCCTATTCCACTGGGAGCGGCTGTGTGGGGCTTGGTTGCTGGCTGGTGACCCAGACAGCATAGTGGAAGGGAGTAAGGACATAGGTGATGTAGGCATGCTGATGCAAAATGGTCAGACACAGATAATAAATCTGGACTTGGGAAGAAGCCAGCTGAGACTCCGGTGCAATATTTTCTGATTTGTACAATTCTTCCAGAGGAGGGATGGTTATGGCATCACATGAGGCAACATCTCCCGGGCCTGAGGGAGGCAACGCTAATTCAGAAGTGGGTATTATCTGATAAAAAGAGGTACAGGTAAACCTGCTGCAGCCTCAGCCCTGACAAAAGGTCTAGGAAAGGATGTAATAGAGTCCTGCCTGTTGTCGGTAGGAATAAATTAGTCCCCTATTGCACTGTACTTCATTGACATAGGAAACTCAAATTGGATTTTCCTACATCATGGGGATGGTTGAAGGTAAATTGAGAGTCACTATTAAGATAGACATGTACTAAATGTGGTCAGCAGAGAGCAAAAATACACATCTTTTGCAAAACAATTCAGAAAGGGGAAAATCCTTTGTAGAAAGGAATATACTCAACTAAAAGTGAACCACTATGCAGTTCAATAAAAGGTTGCCCTCTCCAGTCAAACAGATACAATTTGCCACAGTGTGTATAAAGAGGATCCTTTTCAATTTAGCTATTTCCATTAATGTATGAACCACTGATCAATATTAGACATTGCTTAGCTTCTTGGGTCATGAGAAAGAACTCATTGGCAAGCATTGTATTTCTCGGAGACAAAGTCTTGGTGTGATAAATATATGACCATGCAAACAAATTGAACACTTTCCATAGAAGCTGAGGGCCAAATTAATAATTCTTCATTGTGTCAAAGGTATAAAGTTTCAGGACTATTTCAAAAGCTATGAATTTCTGGAAGATCATATCAACATTGTTCTCAAATGCATCCAGAAACTTCTGGAGAGGAAAACAGACCCCGAGTTGAGTCTCACTTGCCCTTGTACCCTTGCAGGGTCTAGCAGATTTCACATGTAAGGAGGGTCTGGATAAGAAGACTGAAGAAACACTGTCAGAAAGCTACATGCCAAAACCACCATTTGTAATTTCTGATTGACTTTTGTTAGAGCAGCTTTCTGAGACCTCTCACCTATCAGCACATCTCTATCATATACAGCACTGAGAATATATGTAATTGGACACTGTTCTTGTTCTGCAGTTTATAGCAATAAGGGCAACTAATATATTAGCTGTTATATAGATGGAGGACTGGGAGATTAAATATCTTGTCTAGGGTCAAAAAGGAAATGCGTGACAGGTCTGGGACTTGTGAACCTGGAAATGTTCAGTTGAAGGACTCAGCTGTGGCTGTGTATCTACTCTTGAGTGTTAGCTGACAGCACATTTAACTAAACACTCCAAAAGAAACCAATATATTACTGCTCCTATTGGAAAATGACCGGACAACTATGCTTCTTTTGATAAGTAGCCAAATGTTGCCTAGGCAAAATATTCAGTTTTGATAAATTGCACAAAGTAATTTGAAGAATAGATTGTTTTGTCTTCTGAGTATGCTTATACAAATTATTTGGAGAAGAAACTGTGTCTCCTTCTTGTAAATATTAATAAATAATGTTTTTTACATTTCATTTAGGAGCAATCAAACAGGAAACAAATAATCGCAGTTGTAAAGGCTGAGCCACTAACTCAGTTCAATACCCTCAGAAGAGCTCTAGTCAACAGTGAGTTCAGCCAGTTAAAAAAGGTGAACTAAGTATAGCAGGGATTTTGCCTTATTTGAACTACAGAGCTTCTCCTCCAGCTTAGTAAAAGAAGAAATGCTTTGGGAATCAATGACCCAGGTTATGGCTCCATTAGTAGTTTGGCCCAATTTTAATTAGTTGATGATGAGTTTGCTAATAAGGGGTGTAATGATTTTACATGCATGTTCTTATAAAGCCCCCAAATTTTACGCATGCACTGTCCAACATTAAGCCTTCTGGGCTCTTCTGGGTCATCTACATTTCTAGTGGGAATCCTGCAAGGGTGTCCAGGTTTGAATGCAGCAGAGATGCTGAGCGAGGAGCCTTTCTGACTGGTGCTGTGCTGTAGTGGTTTTCCACAGCTGGATACCCAAATTCTCCCTGTAATTAACTGTGTACTGAGGGTCCATTAGAAAGGCATGTGATGGCCCCAGGCCACAGATTTCGGGCTTCACCACGGCCCTGGAAATATCAGGTTAGCCATGAAATAATTTCAGTTTACACCATGTGACTAAAATTGAGGCAAGCCTTTTAATACTATGAGTAGCAGGGTAGGAGGTCACAGAAGATAGCATAGGTGATGCTTTTTCTGAAAGAGATTTATTCTTTTTATGGAGCAATAAAGGAGTAAATATTAATCAGAATACTTGAAATGACTAGCTTCTTGTTCTCTGTTTCATAGGTATGCTCTCTTCAGTAGTGTGATGGTCTGTTCTTTTGAGCAACAAATGAGGGAATTTATAATTTGATATCATGGGGGATTAATAGCATTTAATTTAGGCTATTTTGCTCTTTAACAGAGGTACAATACAGAGCTTGCTATAGAAAAAAAGGAGAGACAAACCGCTCCAGAAAGGCAAACTGGGGCACATCTTAGATGTGTAAGTTAAAAAAATGGGTCCCCCACTAAGTTTGTTTTGAAAATGGAGAGTATGTATGCGTGTGTGTGAAATAATAAGGTACTATTTCTTTCTCATTGAAATCACAGAATCATAGAACAACCCAGGTTAGAAGGGACCTTGAAAAATCAACTTTCGTGGGAAAGGGAGCCTACAGGAGGTCATCTAGCAGTCAGTCCAATTGCATCTTGAAAACCTCCAGTCACAGGATCTCTATCACATCTCTAGCACACCCCTGGTTGGTTGAAATGCAGTTAAATGCATTTTAAAATCCCTGTTTACCAATAAGGCATATGAACAAAAGGGGAAGAAAAGAGGAATGCCTAGTGAACTATTCTGGATCTGATTAAGTATAATGACCCCTGCAGTAAGGAACAGAGGATATTTAGTGCAATATCTTACCAGTGCCAGAGGATCTTACCTTCCTCAAAATACCTCTTCATTTCCTCTCTCTCCACTCTTTCGTTTCTATTTTTGCTTATTTTACAGGATTTTCTGTCTCTGAGAAAGCCAAAGTGGCCTCCTTTTTCCCCTATGATAAGGCTGCACATAGAACTTAACTAGGTGGTTTACCAAGTCCTAGGGGATTGCTCGTCATAGAGGAAAGCCAAATTCAGAGTTAATGCTTTTGGGACTGGAAGCCCTACACAGCTCATTGTCAGGCTGATCTTCTCCTAAAATCCCTGAATGGGTGTGGGAAGCCCCTTTGGGTATCTAATAATAATATGGTTTTCCTCTTTCATTAACTTTTGTATACAAACAGCTATCATGCTGACGGGATGCTAAGCACTTTACTGCCCATCTACATCTAAGTCAATGCTACTTAAGGCTAATCACATACTAACTACATATCCCAGTGACAAAGCTGCATCCCCACTCTGTCTGTATTGATCTCCCATCAGTCACTTGTAAAAGACCGTGCCAGACATGGCCCTTGGGCATTTTTCCAATACAATAGCCACTTAACATTAAAATTGCAGGATTTCTTTTGGCTGTTTTACAAGCCTTTATCAAAAGCATTTAAAAACCTACCTTTAATCATAACTACTCCATGAATTTTTTTCACCTTTGACCATTGACCCCTTTAAGATAACGAGAACATTTGTGCACCAGACTGCCCTTCTTCAAGTTTTATTCATTGCCTGAGAGGACCACTAGAAGCAGTGGCGAAATAATGGAGAGAAAGCCCTTTTGCAGCAGTGTTTGCTTCATTTTAACAACAGCAACATTAAAAAGGGAGACTGGGTCATTATTTCAGACATTTCTATACCCTTTGGGTCAGATGCCCATCCTTTTACTTCATTCAGATGAGGAAGCACTAGGGCTGCCTCTGTCTTCCTAGTCCTCTGCCATACACCCTTTTACTTCTTGGCATGGAGACTGTGTTTGTTTTGTGTGTCTGTGTGAAAAGCCAAACTAGTACAAATTCTTTTACTCTATCACTGCCACATATGAACACTGAATATATAATTTCAGACACTCTGTGGTTGTTGGATCTTGTTCAGGAGGTTAGATGAGAATTTTAATTGCATAATTCTGCCATCCTTTCTTTTCTGCACTGTTTCAAGTTCTGCCTAATTTGAGGATACATCTATGGCTTCAGAACAAGCTTAGCAACTGTCTTTTTTCAAGTTTAGTACTCTTCCAGTTAAACCAGCTTGTAACGTAGTTTGGCTGTGTTCAAATAGTAACTATTTCAACAATTGTTCTGGTCTTGCACAAGGCTGTTCACTGGCCTGAATAAATTACTAGAAAATGGCTGTGGTAGAAGGCTGTGCTGTTTGCATACAAGCCTGTAAGGTGTCCTCACTAGAGCTACAACTTTCTTTATTTGTTGAACTGCTTTGAAACTTTAAACACATCACAGACAAGTTTGACTTTATTCCCATAAGAGGATTCATCAGTGCATTTGAAGGGCCATATGTTGAGTTGACACTATCAACTATAGGCAATATGCCAACGAAGTACTCAGGCAGGCAGCTCTTCCCGAGTTCCATACTATCTATTTTTTGACTATCTATTTTGATTTATGTCTCATAAAATGCATCAGTTACATATATAAGGAGAATTTCTCCACAGGATGTTAATGGAGTAGTGTACAGTAAAAGGTCAAAAGCACTGTGACTGATCCTCTTAGAATAACGTCCAGGAAAAGCTTTCCCTAAACCAGACAAAGTATTTATAGTAACGACAGCAAAATACAAATGTCACTTTGGAGTCTATTTGTCTAAATCAATGGTTCTCAACATTTTTCACTCAGTGTATTACTTTTTAGGACTAAGACTAACCTATCTGCTCCAAATTTCACACATTTTCTACACACATAGCATGCTTGGCTATAAAAAACCCAGATCTGATAAGATGCTGGGATAGTATAAAGGAAGCAAGATTAAAATGAACTCAATATGATGTGTTCAGCTGCTTGTTGCATCACTTTATGTCTAGCAGTGTCGTTGCTACACAATGGCAAAGTTCTCTTTGTAAATATAATCATGAGGGAACTCTCTGCCAGGGGATGACCAAAGACACAGAAAAAGTTAGATGTCCCCAGCACCATTGCCAGACACTGACTGGTAGAAATATGTGTCTGCCTGGAATCTTTAGTTTTTCTGTTCCCTTAGCATCCTGAGAGAAACTTGGGCTGAAAAAGGATTAAGATTGGAATCACATCATGGATCGTTCACCTGATGATAAAAGTAAGTCTGTGATGGGGTATAAACAGCCCCAGACCACCCTCCCTGGGGTGCTGAACTGCAGTGTGCCAATTGCACTGTATCTTATGCCAAACTTAGCTATTTTGGACAGTAACTTTGAAATTTCAAGATGGGCAATACGAAAATATTTTCTTAAGCCATTGGAGTTACAGTACATATAT
Organism: Falco rusticolus; assembly: GCF_015220075.1. Taxonomy (NCBI): domain Eukaryota; kingdom Metazoa; phylum Chordata; class Aves; order Falconiformes; family Falconidae; genus Falco; species Falco rusticolus. The sequence continues at coordinate 68,501,579 of NC_051189.1, read as the reverse complement.
TGTACTAAATCAGCTTATATACAAATACATTTTTTCAGGCTTTAATTAAGCATATAAATAACAAAATTAAAACCCTGCCTCAACTACAATCGCTTTTCTCTATATCCTCCATAAATTCTTCCAGGTGCAAGGCAATTTGGTTAACTGACAGGTTCAGTGTATGTGTAATTCTTTAATACTAACTTGTTTAGTTTTCTTCATTTTTAATGCATGATAGGTATTTTCAAATAATAAAAAGTTTTTTGCATTATATAAAATACTAATAGTACTGAAAACATAAAAGAGAGAAGGCAATCCTGACAAGGAAGATGCTCTAGGTAATTGAAAACAAAAGAACAAAACCACTTACAAAATACATATGCACAGAATGCAACAACGCTCATAGCAAACCATCAAACTACAAGTGCTTAGTGTACATTTCTTCAGTAAATTTTTCATAATAAAATTGATTGTGAAAGGGAGTGAGGCCAAAAGCGCCAAAGACTGAAGTCGTCTGAAGTCCTCTAGTGCAACCAATAGCTTCAGCAAGGCTAGTTACCCCCTCAGCTTTTCCATGCCATGGCCTTATTTTTCTGACCTGGAAGTATAATTTCACACGCTAGTTCAATCCTTACATCTGCTCAAAATTTAAACTGATTAAACATCCGGTAGTGTTATATTTAGTGGCTTTTTGTAACGTGGGCATTTGTCTCTCAAAACCTAGATGGACACCACAAACCCATGCCATCAAACTGCTGGCAAATTTTGGATGCTATTGTTATGAGCTTGAATTGATCCAGAAACAGAGGGTAGCCAGTTCCACTTCCCATTAAAGAAATAACAACCCCTTTTTATACGCAACATTATTTCATAAGTTTTTTTTTTTTTTTAAACCAGGGAAGGCAAGTGACCCTAGATGGGTTATAACTCATTCATGAGTTTTATGACAAACCCAGCCATCATCTCTGTGATCTGTCTGTGGAAATTCTAAAAAAAAATCAGGCTAAAGGACAGCTAAAAACACATCTTGCAGTGACTGGCTCTAAACAGAAGTCATCAGATTGTACTGATTTTGAGAGTCCCCTCAGAGCTTATATTTGTTCCAGACAGGGGGAAAACAGGCTTCTGGGTGATGGAATCAGAGCTCACAAACTTTTTAAAAGAAACACAGAAAGACTTAAGCTTTCTTATGAGAAACAGTGCAGAAAAAAGGAACTGATATTAAAGTTGTCATGGAGAATTTCCAGCAGAGACAGATGCCAAGAGATGATGAATGGAGAGATTGGTAACATACATGGTGAAGAATCAGAATGCAAAATGTTGCAAAGAAAAATGGCAAACCTTTGATACCAAAAGAAATGGGAGAAATTGAGACAGGGATACAGAAGAGAAAAAAGTATTTCCTCATTAAATTGAGTTACATATTTTTTAACTTTCCTCATTTGCTGCACATTCTGAGAGGTGGATACTTTAGCTGATGCTAAACCAGAGCAAATTCTTATGCTCGTCTTCTTATAGGATGCTGAGGGAGATCTGCCGGCATCTACTGCAGCAGAGAAAGCTTTTCCCAATGAAGAAAATGACTGTCATGGAGGGTGATGTGGAGGGAGAGTGCAGCCTACCTAGGGATGGCTAAGTGTCTGGACTGCTGAGCCTACATCCAGCTAGAAAACTCCAACCATGTCAGTTAAGTTAGCCCAGCATTCACTCACGTGAACAAATACCTATCTGAGAGTGTACCCTGGCTTGACTCATTTAAAGAATCTAAAAGTGGCATTTATGACAAGTAGACTTCCAAAGTTATTGCTCAAACAATATATTCCATTGGAGTCTTACTAGGCAACTTAAAACTTTTATGAAATAATTAGATGGTGTTCTAATTTTCCCATTTTAGATGCCTCCTCTGACATGTGAATAATTTCTTGTCTTCTTTCTTCCATGGGTTTGTTTTGAACAGATAAAGTTTGGATTGCAGTTGTTACATCCATAGAATCTTCATGCTTAACCTCAAAAATCTAAATGCTAAATAAAGTCTTTCCCTCCAGAGCTCTAACAATATCAATTTCTCTGGTTTATTTCTGCTTTTTTTTCATTCTTCAACAAAAGAATAAGTAAATCCTCATTACCCAGAAACAGTTGAAGCTTGTCTATGTAAAGAATATATTGGGTTTCTTGTGAGTCTGTGTGTGTGCAGAACTGCATTGCATTAGCATTCCTGAATACAGGCTTTTTAATGTACTAATCTTAGAAAGGTAAAATCAACATTCAAATGGTAATTATTTAGGAAGTAAATTGATCAATTTGTCCTAAGCTCCATGAAGATGAACTGAGGTCAATCCACTTTGCCTATTAAGATTTTGAAGATATCTGGTTGGATTACTTTCACAGTAAAAGCCTGCTTTCCACTGGGGTTTAAGGAAAGGGAAAAAAATTTCAAAAGAAAATAGAAACGAACGGAGCTTTAATGTTAGACCTTAGGAAAATCAAACTTTTCATGTAAGTGCAATTTTCCTGGTCCCAGCAAGCTGTCCATGTAAATAACCTCTGTGTTATTAGCTTTTAGTACCATAGCTCTCCCTGTGGTGAAGGTAAGATGGTTGCTAACTAAACAGAGTTGAGGTGTCTTGGTTCTACAACCCTATATATATATTCTGAAGTATCTCTAAGGCTTGGGAATGTGTGGATGAGCAACTACAATACGTATAGAAGAGAGGCTGAAAGAACTTAGAGGCAACCTATTCAACCAACTCCGGCCTTTCAAAACTGAACATAGTGGAATTTTTAGCTAAAGTGAAACACTACAAAATTGTTAGTGCTAAAATAATAGTCTATGAGTCTTAGAATTAATACATTAAGTGTTGGGGTAGAAGTATGTATTTCCTGATGGTAAATCACTAGACCACACAAATCCAAATACCATAAAGCCAAAACTTTTCTTGCATTTTAAAAAAGAAAGAAAATTAACATTTTTTAGAAAAAGACACAGATGGGGACAATGTGTCTGACTACTGACTCTTGCTGGCTCTTGAGCTTGAAATGCCCTCAGTACAGAAACATTTTTTGCCATTTTGTCTCACGCCTTTTCTAGAGGCACTTTGCAGGTAGCTAAAGAACCCCTAAGTCTTCAGCATTTATTCTGAGAGTATCATTAGTGTGCTAATAGGGATTTTCCCAAAGGTTTTATAATGTAAAATACTTCAGAAATAAGAAAATGAGTAAGGTCAGTGTCTCATTTTATATAATGTTTTTTAGCTTGCCATTGTTGGTATGGTTTAAACTGATGGCTTGAAAATTAATTTCCTGGGGTTCCCAAATTATCTGCCTTGGAGTGGATTTCGGTATCAAGGCTGTGGAAACTAAAGATGACTGGTGGTCACTGCAGAACATTTTCAAGGCTGGGTAAGTTTTACCATTTAGAGGTAGCCAGTTATCTATGCAGTCACTGAAACTTTTGTGTCCTACCATTTCTGGTGTCATATTATTTATGGCAAGAAAGAACACCAATGATGTTAAAGGCTTTCATTTTATGGCAGCGACTTTCTCTTGTCTCATCAAAAGAGTTGTCTTGCATAGCTGCAGCTTGAAACACTGTTCAAGCCTAGAGAAGTGAGAAACTACACAAAACAAGTAGCTTCACACACTGTCTGGGTCTCAAAAATCAACATCATTATGTGTTTCCCTGTAAGACTTATTGTCTGTACGTAACCTGCAGAACAGTGCATTCAACATTGGTCCAGAGTCCTGGTACCCAGGTATACATTTTCCCAGCTGCTTTGGGAAAGAAACACAGGTGCAGGAGCATGGTAAGAGCTGGAGTGCAGTGTAACCCCTGGTCGCTGAGGGGCTTTGGACTGTGAAATACTCCTGTCCTTTAGTGAGTATGTAGTCCTTGTGCTTTATGAAAATACAAAAATATTTTGAGATATGCAATGTATAATCATATTGCCAGATGTACGTACAACTTACTTTCAGAGATCAATAAGGGGAGTTAATTATTATATTTTGGAAATGCACATTTTTCATTAACAGTGGATTTTTCTCCCCTGTGAGACATGTTTAACAAATACTAAGAAAAAGTATGACAGTTCTTCCATAACAAAACAGTGAGCAAAAATTCTGAATTTTAGTTGAAGAGGACTTTGTTTGAGTCTGTCTTTGCAGTGTAATCCTAGTATTTGTCTGAATTCCATTTCTTTCCTTTCCATGAGCTGAAGATATATGCCTAAGTTTTAAAGCAACTGTTCATCTGAAAAAAGACGAGTAGAAGAGAAAATTTTGTGCTGCCATAGGGATCCATCACAATGGCAACATTTCCATGTCAATTTATAGCTGTGACTTTTGGCCTTTTTCAGGTGCTTTATAACACATTAAGATATGTGGTGTATAGAGATGGGAGGAATAGATGTTCTTGTGACCCTTCTGGACTACACACATACTGGATGTCTGTGACTGGGGGGGACTAATTTAAAAGACTGAGACAGTCTTCCCTAAATCTGTGTCCCAAACCTACTTTTCAGCATTTTTTTGAATCAAAACACTCCATATTCTTTGCATAGACTCACTGCCCTCCAGGTCAAATTTTGCTTAATAATAGCGAGCTTGGTGGGGATGGATAAATTCCAAATAACCTTTGACTATACAATAAAAGACTTTGGTGAGTAGAGCAGTACATCAAATATTTCTGTGTGACTGTACAGCTGATTAATCATTGGAGTAGTGTTTGGAGATCGTCTTTAGACATTTCAGTCATAGAGTTGAATGTCAGCATTATCATATATGAATCCTTCCACACATCTCCCAGTCCTGTGTAGTGATTGTCTCAAGGAAAGCAACAGAACTAATGGCAAAATGAGTTTTGTATCTTTGATTTGCAAAATAGGGGCTTTTGTGCAAAGTCTAGTCAAAACTTCTCAGCAAAGCAAAAATTTAGCTGCTCCAGTGATGAGAAACTATAGGCTAGAATGGAAGAAAAATGGAGCAAAGCCAGAGACCTAAGAACTGCATGTGTGTGCATGAGCGTGTGCATGGCAGGGAGGCTCTGGAGACTTAGTTCCCTCACTGATGGCAGGAGGTTTGCAACGTAGGTGGCGCCTGCACCTAGAAGCGGAACATTCTGTGCCCTGCCAGCAGCTGCTGACTCCCTCTGCTCTCCTTGACAATTAGAGCCACAGCAGCAGCACGGTTCTCCTCAAGAGTTTTGGCATAGGAAAAGTTCTGTGCATTTCTCAGGTGCTCCAGTGATGTCCAGCCAGTACCTGTGCATTGTGCTTATGTTCAGAGCTGGTCTTATCTCAGCCTTTCTGCTTCCTGGAGTGAGCATGTAAAGCAGTGCAACACATCAGTGATGTGGCTGAGGTCATGATAGCACCTAGACATTTAAAGCATAGCTATCAGTGTAAGTCACTGGTTAAATAGAGAGAAAAGGGCACCTTAAAAAATTAAGATAGATGAAATATATGTACACTATGTAATATAAATTGTATATGTATGAACTCAAACAAGATATGCATTGGAAAATGTTAATGAATCTATGAATCCATCTTCCTGCCAGGACAGTATATTCCCTAATATAATCCACTCAGAGCCAAAACAGGGAGCAGAAGAACAACTATGTCATTCCTAGTTACCATCCATAAAATAACACTAACTTAACATTAAAATTTAAGAAATATGGCTTAAGGGAATAGAACAGTTAAAACTGGAATGAGCTGTTTTCCCTTTCCTGTGACCTACCCATGTGGCTGTTGAATGGTGAAGATGTATCTGGGCATGAGAAGACTTCCAAATGAGGAAATTCTCAGTTATGAACAGCAGGGATCTCCAGGTGGTGGGGGTAGATCTGAACCACCTGGTGCATCTTTGTCCTATGAGTACTTTCTTTAGAAAAGTTTACTTTTAATGGGAAATTTTACTATTAACTACAAAGAGGATTAGGCCTAACTTCCATTATAACAGAAAGAATCACAAAACAATTTGCAAACTGTAAAAAAAAGTAATATTTGCAATGATTTTTTGGTAAAAGGAATATCTGTTATGAGAAGGCAGCATGTAAAATGGTATTGACCAGAAAACTGTGCTTAGGATAGACAGTGTCCTCTGTTCAGTTCATGAGATCTTATCTTTCATAAAAGACTATTCATAAAAGCTATAGGAGTGCCTTTGGATTGTGCCTTTCTCTATTTCTTATCTAACATATTAAATACTAAGTTTGGGAAAAGATACTTTTGTAATGGCTGGAAATGATAAGGGTAATCAAGTGATATATGGGCAGATGTAGAAAACAGTGGATGCAGGAGGGGGTAGATGGAGTTCAGATTCTTTTTGTAATATCGTCTCTATATTCTAATTGAGGGACTTCAATATCTATGAACTGACCTAAGTCCTTTCTTACATTTGTAGTCTTTTTGGGCTATGAATACATCTGGTGAAGATTTTATTTCAATAATAGCATTCTAAATATCAGCAAGAAAAGCAGTTTTCCTGAATTTTCAAATGTATTTATAACGGATCATGTTTCTATATATGTGAGGGTGAACTATAAATAACAGGCTGCAAGGTTTTGTCTTGTTGCTGAACCTCTGGCAACTTACTGCACACCTTGGAAAGCTCCCTATTCACTTTGCAGGAACACTGAAATTGCTACAATGCATGGTTTCCAAATTTTTCCAGAAGAGCACAGGAGAAATAAAATGCCCGTTTGTCCACATCGTTAAACTACCTTGCAGTCTGGTACAATTGGCAAACTCTGCTCCAGAGAGATTCAGGACAAAAACTGCAAGGGTTTTTCCAGGTCAGGTTTGAAGTACACTGGCAGAGCTGTGTCAGGCAACTTTTTCTGTGTCTTTCTGAATGCCAAGGGCCAAACCCAAGATGTTCTCAGCAGCCCGAGTCCCACAAAAGCCAAAGCTGTTAGTATCCTCCTTTCATGAACATTATACTCCCTTGCAAATCTATACGTTTAATGTTCACTGATAGTTTTGCACCCTACTTTCTTTACTATCTCCTATTCTTATTGACATTGCATGACTTTGTTAATAACATAGTTTCACTGCTTCCTCTTTAATTTTTTGTTTAAGTGAAGGAAAGATACTTTGTATTGCTGCAGTACTAGAGCTCAGCAGAATTCTACAAAGGGTTTTTTTATTTTTAATGGGAAACACATAATACAAGGCAAGTCCTTCCTTTAATAATATTGATACCCCTCCTGTGCAGCCTCAAGCTCATTTGTATAATGGCAGTTTTGTATTAACTTGCTTGCTCTTTTTATTATCCACAGAATACAAGTTAACCTCTTGTGTTGTGGTAAGATTTGTCAACCATTGCCAAAACTGGGACAATGGGGTGCAGAAAGTCTCCCTACCTTGAAGAACTTTGTCTAAACAAAGGGTAAAATAGGAAAAGAGATCAGACAGTGAAAAAAAAAAAATATTCAAAGTCATACAACAGAAGCAGGTCTGGATTTCATGGCTCCCAATGCTAAGGATTCTGTTTGATTATCTAAATCATAAACACCATATTGAAAGAATAGATTAAGCTTCAGCATTATTTGTAAAATAAAGCCCTGAAAGAATGGAAAGTGCTTTTAAAACAGAATTTGAAACCGAAGAGCATGATTTCTGCCATGAATAACTTACATACTTGAGATTTCAGTTAGTTTTATTGTTATGAGAGCAGGGAAGAAGCAAGAAAAAGACATTAATTAAACCCCTCCAATGTGTAACAATCCTCCCTAAACTAGTTTATCCTAGTTTAGTTCCAGAGCAAAGAGGCCATTTTTTTGTTTTTAAACTGAACACCTTTGAAGAGCAACAATGAAAACATATGCCCATCTATGAAATCAATTTTCAAAGCAAAAGTCATGCTGACAGGTCCATGTCACACTGGCTGCCACTGTCAAGAGGATGCCAAGAAAAGTCTGTGCTGTGTAGCAGATCCAGGGCACCAGGGGCTTGCCCAGGTCCTGTTGGGCAGGCACACCTGGCTCATGCTACCTGGCAGCACATGAAAGCATGACACTTCTGAGAGCTACCAAAGTCGTCTTCTTCAGTACCATCCAACTCTCATATGGCTTTTCGAGTCCCAGCTGCAGATTCAGCTGTGTCCTTCCCAGAGCAAAAGGACAGCTCTGCTCTCTGTTGTGCAGACAGACATGCCCTGAATCACTTTCCTGATGAGGGCTTTGGCTTCCACGTGACCCAGGTGGGTTGAAAATTAACCTCAGTGGGGAGCACCTGGTGTATGGCCACCTTGCTTTGTTTTCAGAAGCTTCCTTAGACTGTATTTCCTATGTTAAGCAGCTTTGGCCTTGTTAGCCAACTGGTTCTGCTCATGTTTGGATAGGAGGCTGAACAGCTTTCACTTCAGCTTCTTGCAGAGACACAGTATTACATGCACCAACCTCTTATCAGCAGTAAAGCACGTAAGAGAAGCTGAAAAAAGTGCTGAACCCCCAGACGTAGCATAAGGTACAGAGGCAAGTAGTCATTAGGTATGCATACAATGAATCACTTCCTTACATGTCTTCTTTGACTGGGGGGTGCTACGGGTTTACCTGGTTCTTTTTCAAGCATGAAAATTGTCATGTGCTTATTCTAAGCTACCTGTACTTTGTTAATACTGCTGCACAGAATAGAAAAGGACAAATTAAATATATCTGCTCCTTTTGAAACTACCCCTCTGTAGCTATTTGAAATGGTTTTATACATATTTTTGCATGCTTATTCATTTACGTGTATCCTCACGTGTTCTTAGCAATTCTGTAAAACGATCGGCTTTTTCTTTAAAAAACTCACTTGTAGACTTTTACTTAATTCCTCATGTTCCTATATTACTGTGACTTTTTTTTCTTACAAAACCTCACAGCTTATAAATTACAATAAGATTAAACCAGATATTGCTAATGTATTTTAAACAGTTGTTAAATTACCAAAGTTGGTTGATCCCTTCCTTGGAATTTGCTGATCCTAACTTTAAATGACTCCTAGGTTATTATTTATATCTTTTAAATCTTTTATAGCTGTACACGGGTGCTTTTATGAAACCTGGTGTAACGTATTCTAAGAACAAAAGCATATTTATGTAAGTAGCACTGGGAGCTGACTTGGCAGGTGTTTGCCACAAAGTCTTAACCCCTAAGCATTAGTTGCAGGCATCAAGCTCATCCTCAAAAGGCTGTGAGAGTCTCTTTTTCTACAGAGAAACCGTTCAGGCTGAAAATGTATTAAACTGGAAAGAATGGCAGCACTAGTGCTATCATCAGGTTTGTGGGCTGCAGAAATAAATGAGGATTTAGGAATAACATTTGCAGCAAATGCCATAAACAGAAAATAGACGGTTGTGGTGCCTAGGGCTTCTCAGGGCAACTGCAACCTTATACAGCTCATCAGAAAGCCGGGCGGAATCGTTCTTGAGAAGAAAGGAACCTCAAATGGGGAAAGGATTAGTCAAGGCCATACTGTCTCCTCTTGCATAAACTGGACAAGAAAACTGGCCAGCTGGAGGAAATCCAGGGCTGTCCCACATGAAGAGAGGTAGCAGAGGGAGCTCAGCCCGTATAAGGAACAGGATTTTATCTAGAGCAAGGGTCTGTCAGCTTAAGGTAGTGAAAGCTGGCACTGAGGACTGTGAGACTTTTCCCAACTTCTGCTGAAGCCAGTGATCCAAATCTGCTGGAGAAGGCCAGCAAGGAATGAAAAAGTTCCTGAGAGTAGAGTAAAATGTGGGTGGAAACTTCCTTTCAGTTTGTAGGCATGAAATGTGTTGGTCCTTTAGCTTCTTCTGTACTGGAGGCACCATCTATGGTTCAACTTGCTCATCAAAGCTAACTAGGAGCTCTTTCCATAAAAATACTTTCATTGAAAAATGCCATTTCACTGGAAACATTTTTGAAGGCAGAAAGTATAGCCATTTGATGGACATAGTTTTAGGAAAAGTTTCCTGGCTTCAGAACTTCATTTCAGAGCAAGTAATGTCCCTCAAAAGCCCTATGGTCTGGTGTTCATGGGCTACACCCATGAAGTGAGAGACGTTAATTAAGCCACTGCTCTGGCTGAATGCAATCAGGGTTTAATCACCTTCTCTGCCTCAGAAGACAGACTCAGGCTCTAGTGCTCAGTTGTGGAGGGAGGTGGTTGCTGAGAAGGGCTGTGAGGCCTCCCTGGAGAAGGCAGGCAGTAGTTCCTTGCTCCCGCAGTACGGTAAGAGAGAAAAAGGGCTAGAACCAGCTCAGCTACCTCTTGGATAAATGGTCCAGCTGGGGGTGCAGGGTGGGTGGGGTCAGTGAGAGGTTTTTAGTTTTGTTGTTTTGGAGTTTGTTTTGGTTGTGTTTTGTTTTGTTTTGTTTTAAATGCAGGACTTAAGAGGTTCTTGATTTTGTTCCTATAGTGAAGCAGAAACATTTTGCAAATCTGAGTTTTTGTAAGAGGTGAATATTTTTCTGTTCGGTTCTTATGGTCCATACTAGTAAGTGGCAATGTGATATGTTAAGATGCTGAACAGCGTTCATACAACTACGAGATGTGTTCATGTTTTTGTCTGAAAATGGGACTGATCTTCAGGTGTGCTGATAGAGGGCTCTCAAAAGGGCTTTATTAGGCTTCAGTTGCATGGAGCTCACATGAAGGTCTTGTTCTTCACTTAAAAGCCATTTATCTTGTAGCTTTCCCGGGAGTCTCTTCTCTGATGACTTACAAAATTCCCAAGAATCCTGCTCTGTTCTGTGACTAACATGTTCTCAGTGGAAAGTTCTATTTTAGGCTTATTCAAAACATATTTTTTTCTGTGAGGAAGTATAACTGTTAGTTAATATCCACTGCAATTATACCAAGCAAAATACTTATTAAAAACCTTCCTTGTAGTTCCAGGTTTCAGTCACCTACTTTTTTTTTTTTTTTTTTTAATATGCCTGCCATCATTCACATATTAGAAAATCATCCATGTTAAGAAGAGATGTGAAAGAACTGCTTTTTATTGCTATGATTTTTACTGTGGTAAAAAATCCTGCATGCATAATTTTGCTGGCTGTCATAGTAGTATGCAGGCAGGTAACTTCATCCAGGGTCTCACATGCGGTTGTGGTCTCCCATGTTTAATAAAAATGAATTTAGAGTTCAGAAGATGGCTGCTAGGATGATCAGGGGTTTGCAAAGCACATGACATGAGAGAAAACTAGAAGAGTTTGGCTTGTTTGGCCTCCAAATAGAGATCAAGAAATGAAATTATTTCCTGTATGAGGGAGGAGAAACACTGATGTGGGAGAAAAGCTATTTGAGTTGAAGGATGATTCCAGTGTGAAAACAGGTGAAAAGGAATTAGAACAGACTGAGCCTGGAAACTGAAGGAGAAGTCATGGGCTTCTGGAAGAACATCCTAGTCTGAATACTGGTGACACTGCTGTACAGCCCATTCGAGTGGCTGCCCCTAGCCTCAAGGGGTTCCATTGGGAGTGTTCTGGTCAGCCCAGCCAAGTATGACAGACCTAGTTACATGTTGGGGGTTAACCCCTGTGGACAGCTCAGCCCCACACAGCTGCTTGCTCACACTACCCACGCCCCCAGTGGGACGGAGGATGATATCAGAAGGGTACAAGTGTGAAAGCTCATGGGTTGAGATTAAGACTGTTTAAGTAAAAAAATCCAACAAACAAAGCCAACAAAAACAAACAAAAAAACTCGCCACAACACCCACCAAAAAAAACCAACAAAAAAAAAAAAAAGAAAAAAAGAAAAAGGAAAACAAAACCAAGAAAAGCAAGGGATGCAAAACCACCCACAATTGCTCTCCACCAGCTGACCAATGCCCAGGCAGTCCCTGAGCAATGGCAGCCCTGGCAAACTTCTCCTTCAGCTTTTATCATTATTTATTTATTTATAGGCTGAGCACAATGTCACACAGTATAGGATATCCCTGTGGTCAGTTGGGAATAGCTGTCCAGGTGGTGTCCCCTCCCAACATCTTGTGCATCCCCAGCAGCCTATTCTCTGGTGGGATACTGTGAGAAGCAGAAAAGGCCTTGACGCCGTGTAAGCAGGGCTCAGCAATATGTAACGCATCAGTGTGTTATCAACACATGCCCAAAAGGAGCACCATACCAGCTAGTATGAAGGAAATTAACTTTGTCCTAGCCAAAACCAGTACGTCATGAATAGATGGTTTGAAAAGATAGACCTCTCCCTTGTTAACTGGATTCTAGGAAGGTAATCACTTGGATGGGCAACATGGCACCTGCAGTTTACCAGCACCTACATCTAGTATGTCATAGAGTTTGCTGTTGTGTCAGATGGTTTCTAACAGGCAAGCTGGTGTTTAATTCAATACCTACCTTAACACTTTCAACTGCACTATGCAAAGGCAATAGTGTGACATTGATTTTAAAACAAAACTTCCCATTGGGATCAATGGGAAATTGTGATTAAAACTGATGACACAGTATGGCCCCATTCGCCCTGTAGAACAGTCCCAATAGGGCTCTAATGAACTTCCCGTCCCTTTCATCATAGCAGTGGTTTATGCCCACTGTGTATTAGTAGATATTAAAATGTATAGGGATTTCTCTCTAAAAGAATTTCTCTTGCCACTTGGGTTGGCTGTGCTATAAACAGTAATTGTACTTGTATTTTGGGACTCCAAATTTTAGCCTCAGCTGGAAAACAGAAGTGCAAAGGTTGCTTAAAAAAAAAAAAAGAAAAAAAAAAAAAGAAAAAGGAAAATCTAAGGGAATTAACTTTTTTCCAGCACTGAATTAGCAGTTTATCCTGAAGGGTCAGCTGGAGTGCCAAGAGTAGGCTTACTTTGGATTAAGTTGGTCCCAATCTCTTTCTACCTGTGATGCTTCTACGCAAGAGAAAGCTCGTGATCAGATGGCAAAATGCCTCTTGTTAAATATCGGAAAATTGTTTGCTCAAAAGCTAAACTTCAGAAACCGGTGGATTTCCTGTCTGAACTCACAAGGCTTGCCTTCTGCCTCAGCTTTGCTTTCTCTACCAAAAAGCCACCAGATTTGATATTTTTGTGTTACTTCATCCTCTTCTTGAGCATCCTTCCTACAGGCAACTCTTTCTAGGGCTGGGTGAATAAAACTGATTTTCCCGCCCCTGAGGTCTCAACGTGGTGCGTGACAGCCTCAGAGAGAATCAAGTGGAAAGAGCTTCTACCAAGTCTGAAAGGAATTTTACTATGCCAGGGGAGAAAGAAAAGCACTAAGTGTGCGCCATTGCCAGGTTGGGACTGGCTGCTGGTGTAGCCAGCATAGCGATGCCAACCAGGCCGTTCATTTCCAGGAGCGCTCTACCTTCCATTTATACCTCCAGCTATTCTCCTCCTCAAATCCCAGCCTTCTCCCACCTTCCACCCCCAGAAATTAAGCAAAGAGCATTTATTCTCCCAGGAATATTTTAGATATTTAGCAGATAATTTAATTCTCTGAGAAAGGCATTGACTGTTGCAGAGTGGAGGCCAAACCCTCATTGCAGGCAGACAGGCTCCACTTATTTTCCTGGCTCTTCAGATTTACTACTAACACACTGGCAGGCAGCAGTAGTGGATATGATGATGTAGTGTTGGAAATAATCCTGGGTTTTAGTAATACCTACACACTGCCAGACAATTATGTCCAAAGAGCCCAGATTTTCTAGAAGTGCTGTCCCACCCCCCCTTCTGTTGGAAGCCCTAATTTCCTCCTTGCCCCTCTTCCCTTGCTGTCAGCCCTATCATGTCTCTTGTGGCAAGATCAAGGATGTTTAAATATAGATTCAAAAATTTCTGAGGGAGGAGCGACTCTGGCAAGGCTTTGTGGTCTGACTGATCTCACTAAACTAGTACTGACTATTCAGGATCTCTTCCAATCCTATCTGGCCCTTCTTTAAATCTGCCAATGTTTTAGAAATTCAGGAATAAAGCAGTAAACAGATGCAATGAAGCTTCTGAGTTTTTTTCCATGCTGTAAAAAACAAAAAAAACCACCCCACCCCCTCTTCTACCTTCTGCAACTTAATACTGCCAGGGCTTACTTACTGGGGAAAAAAAAAAAAAAAGTACTTTTCTAGTCTAGCAGACTTGGTTCTAACCAATTACAGCACATATCAGTGCAGGAATATTTGGGAGATCTGTTTTCAGGTAAAGGCAAAACGTAGAGTAGTCATTAAAGCTTTAGTAGAAACAGATTAGATGGATCTACCCCTTTTTTCTTTCTCTAAAATTGCCTTGAGGGTTTGTTTCCTTTTGAACAATCACGACCCTAAAATTGTTAGGAGGTATTTCTGATGACCAGAGCTTCTACCATAACCTAGAGTGGTTTTACCTCTCTCTGATTACTCAGACAAAGCGCAACAGTCCTGAGCTGTAGCATGACTGTGAGGGCCCGGTAAAATTATTAGTGTAGTTGCTGAAAGTTGGAGGAAAATCAGAACCTGGTGTGATTTCCTGAAGTGGTCACACACGGTCAGCTTCTCTCCTGTGCAGAGTGCTAGCACCAGTCCCGTGCAACCACTTCAGTTGCACTTACTGCCTCAGAATGAGCTTAAGCACTTCTTAGACCTCGTGTTCAACATTTGATTTCATCCCCTAGCAGTTTCAAGTAACTGAAGTACTTTTTAGCAAAGCAATAAGTTATAATTTCTGGGGTTTTTTCAGGGAACGGACTGCAGCAGATCTTGCAGATGGACACTATGTGTAGGAGCAGGCTTTGACTACACCATAGAATGGCTAAAATCAAATTTATTTTGGTAATATTATTGGTAATAGATAAAAAAACAACAGCCAGTGTACTATAAATGACAAAACATAAAGCACAAAGAACATAAAAAGGAGAACTAAGAGCTGAGTAAGAAGACATTTAACTTCTGAAAAAGGAAAGGCTAACACTGTGGCTGTCACTACCACAAAGCACTTTTGCCCATGAAAGCAGAAGGTAGCATGCATATGTAATACTCTAAGATGCATATAGCTCTGTAATATGAAGAAATATAGAAACAACTTTAAAAGAGTGATTACCTTTGAAGTGTATGAAAATAATGTTAAGAATGACTTAAAACCCTTTATGGGGTTGGCTATCTTTGTGAATAACTAAAAGTCCATTAGTAACTACATGCTATACATTGTATTAAATCAGCTCTCTTCTCCTTTCAGATATGCCTCATTGTGTTTTTTTAGGGTGAAATTCAGCCCTAGGCAAAGCATACATGCACGATGTTGAGTCTGCCATTTACTATAACATCCATAATTCCGTGTATAAAGCTGCGCATACGGCCTTGATGGCTGTCTTCATTGGGGTGAATTTTGCTTTTGCATACTGATCCAAGGTGAATGACTGTGTCTCGTCAACACTTTCTTCTTCAGTGCTTTATTAATAACAAATGAGGGACTCATGAATCCATTCAATTAATTCATTTCTTCTTGGTCTCCTTTTCTTGCTTAACAGGTTGATCTGTCTCCAAATTGTACATTTTCTGCATTCCCATTGGACTAATGACATTTAGATAATTTTTTTTGCTTTGGAATATAGGCATTCAACTTAAAAGTAAAAAGAGATATTGTACATTTGAAGACAGTGTTAATGCCATTCCCTGCCAGTAAATCCCAATGCTATGAAAATGAACAAGGATGGGATCTGCATTCCTTTAAGGTTATTAGACGAGTCATATCACTGACACACAGGGAGACACTTTCCTTCAGCTACCTTGGCTCGTTCAGAGCTTTATTTAAGTTTTGATTCAAATAACCATTTTTTCCCAACCAATTTAGGGTTATAATATCTGCTGTTGACCTTCTATTACAACCTGTGAACCATCCTGTTTAATGTGAAATTACATCATGTAAGAAATTCCCTTTTGTCCATTATCTTGGTCACTGTCTTGACAGGGCTCTCAAAGAGTCATGGGAGTGTAAATCGGAGATGGGACTAAGAAGTGAGGAACTTGGGAGTAATAGGCATGAGTCTAACACAGTGATTCCTTCTGTTCCTAAGGCCACAGCAAGAGCGCAATGAAGAATGGACATTAGGTGTTTCTTCCTGGCACTGTGTCAAGTGCAGAATATTTTATGCAAATGAAATATCCTGTTCCGAGAAATAATAGATCTGTAGTGATTTCATTCCCATGTTAGAGCAAGAAGGTTTACATTGAAAAGATGGGTTGGCCACAGCTATGACCACTTGTTGAGCACAAAAGGGATATTGAGAAGAAATTAATTGTGTGGCATTAGCTAATAGGAAGCAACACATACACAAAAGGGAGGTCACAGGCAAAAAATTTCATTGACCATGATTGATTATTGTGATTTTTCTTATCTGGACTCGGAAATTATGGAAGAAAGTGAATGTCAGAGTGAGGAAGGTGGAAGTCATGGCTGAAGGGTATAAAATGTCTTGTGGATATAAAATATCAGGTAACTGGGAGTCTCAGACCAATGACAGTGTTCCTGCCTCATGTAAGAAAGTTAGGCATGTCATTGTGAATGTAAGGTGGAGGCAAAATTGGTATCCATAAATAGGATTCTGCATGACAGGGAAAGATGAGGAATGTAGTGGCACAGTGACACCTTTGGAAAGTTAGGAGAATGTATGGAGTGAGATGGAGTTCAGTCTTTGGATATCTCTGTGAGAGACTGGATGCACTTACATCCCGTTTCGGCTGTTTCAAAGTATGTTGTCTCAGATATTTAATTTGGGATGGAATCCTATGCCTTTTTCCTCTCTTGATTTGGGCTTCAGTTGCCTGTTACTGACCATGTTGTATGTGCAAGTGGGATGCAAACACTGCTTTCACCAATGACCTTGACCTTACGGCAAAGTATGAATTAGGAAGTTCAAAAGAAACATGACGAAGGGAGAATTTTGCAAAAAAATCCATCTGGGTAGCTTCATCTGTTCCTATGCTTTGCTACAGGCCAGATCATATAGGACTTTCTCCTAAAGTTAGAGAAGACCACCAAATCAAAGTTGCTTGGAAAGTTAACATCCTTCTACGGGCTTTCACCTCTGCCTTTTCTGCAGCTTTGTTTATCACTCTTCTCTCATACATACGTGTCTCATGTGAGGTTCTTTTCTTGAAAACACATAGTATGGGTCATGCTCCATCAACATAGCTAGGCAGCAGCATGTCAAGGGGTCACCACTTTATCAGGTGATATAGCAATGACAACAAAATTTCTAGTGTTGACCACCATGACAGCACAGGAGGGTTTTAGAAGAATAAATAGCACTGCAGAAAGATTTGGTAAAACTGGACTACAGGCCTTCTGCAGTCTATGCTATGTCCCTCTTGGGATCATATATAAATTAGCATATAAGTACCAAGACAGCTATATCATTGAAAAAAACTGCTTTGAATAGAATGGAAGACTGCCACTTCTAGAGGGAACACCTCTGTTCTTTTACTGAAAAGGAGATGGGGTGTGGGAGTTTTGTTTGCCTGTACTTTTCCTCACCCTCAGGACTCTGCTGTAAGCTGTCCTTAATTTTTTTACAGGAAAGCATTTGGTTCAATTTGTCAAAGATGTTTCTTTGTTGTTCAAAATTTGTTTCCCTTCCCTCCTCAGTTGCTGATGTAGTTGATTCATTCCAGTTGCCCTTCCAGGACTGCCCTGTCTGCTCACAGCTGCATCCACTTCATGGCAGGGTGATTCAGTTCCCTGAGTGAACTGAATTCCTTTGGTCTTCCTTGTTAGTTTAACATATAATCTTAGACATAAGATGCATAAATCACATTTTGGATACAAATCAAAACATGTGATTAATACCTAGACATTTATGGCCATATAATGTCGCACCATGGTTAATAAGTAGTATTTGGCTATGGGGTCTGTGTACCTGCTAAGCAGTAATGTGCTACTACTGTTTTAATGAAGGATCCCAGGGAAAAAAATGCTTCTCTAAGGTAGTGATAAAGCTTGCATTGCTGGAATGCACATATGGGAGTAGGAGAGTTGACTGACTGGGAATATAGCCATTTGTTTGCCCAAATTACAAATAATAATTAATAAATGAAATGTTTTCTTGTGGCTGTAAAAGGGGAGTTAGGAGAATCACTTGGCAGAACTGATACTTAAGATATGATTGTTGAGAATATTTACATGTTGCTCTAGAACAGAGGTCCCAGGAGGGACAGTACTGAGCAATTTGCATTTTGCAGACAGGTTTGCTTGCTCTGTTGGCCTTGGTTTTAAGTTTTCAATTTACTGTATCCACAAGCAATATCAGGAAGTTAGGGGCAGCATGTTGCATGTGAAAAAAAGATTGGAAACTATGACTTTCTGGTGATGTACTAAGTTTATTGATATTGTGTTTTACAGCATAGCTTTTACAGACTGAAAGTGGGGAAAAAGCAGAGATCATGTACAGAGATCCTTTTTCGGGGAAACTAAAAAACTAATCTGCCATCTTGATTTGGTACAATCTGGACTAAAATATGTTCTTTAGCATTATGACAGTAAACTCCAGGGATGCTACCTGGCACAGACGGTTTAGCACTGCTTCAGAAACAATGATTCCCAATGAAAAGTAGAGATGGACCAATGTCTTCTTTAATTTTTGCAAAGAAACTTTAAAATAAATTCTGCAAGATCTACCACAAGAATGTCTCCAGGAAACACTTCTCTCAAATACTTGTTTTAGTGCCTCTGTTTCATGGAGGCATTCCTCTAACCTACAATCTGGTTGCTAACAGTGGTGAGTGGTAGGTTTTTGAACAGAAGGTACCTGAAACCTTGTGCTGCCATTACCTCATTTGATACCATCTTTGTGGATGCAAGTGGTCTCTACCAGTCGATTAATATAGATATTTGATATTAAGAGGGTGTTTTACTCCTCACAATGATGCAGAGAAGTGTAGTGAAAGACAAGTTGCCTTCAGAGAAACTTGTATATTTTTCTCAGTTTCTCAGGGCCATGCAGCCCTGCGCTGGCAATGGCAAATAAGAGTTCTGAGAAGTTTTTTCCTGACCCAATTCCAGCTAAGATACAAAAAGAGAATTTGAAAATACTTTAAAGTAATAATGACTGTGATTTGTCAAAATTAATTTTTTCCCCTTCACAGGCTATTTTTATTTTGATTAATCATTTTACAAAGTGATTTTTTTTGGTGAAAGATTCTCCAATTATTTTTTTAATCACATATTATTTTCTTTGAAAGCATACTCTGCCTTTACTTTTCCATCCCCATGGCTGAGGACAGTTCAGTGTATATTCTCTGAAAGCTGTCCAGATTGGTTCCAAATTAATCAGATGGTGTGTTACGTGACTGCCTTTAGGCACTCAACTGTTGCTAGTGTGGAACTGGGTTGGGTTTCCTAAATCAGTTTCTTGAAAACCAAATTTTTCCCTCAGCTTTTTATAGAAAGAGTAGAAAATGAATCCGAAGGACTTTCTTATGAAAAGCCATTTTCAAACTGAAATAAAAACACTTTGACTGAGAAAATGTTGATTGGCTGTCTATGCAAGTCTGATTAAAAGAGTGGTGAAATTGAGTGAAGAATTTGTGAATGCATCTGCATGGCAGAGTTAATTGCAAGCTCTAACACAAGTGTTGTCTCCAGCCATCTCCGTGATTGCATACAAAGCATCTAGCTTGGAAGTGTTGCAGGGCTTCTGACTGAGCAAGCTGCCTCAATTTTGGTTTTAGGCTAGTGCTCAGATGTCTTCATGCAATGTTGTAGCTGGCCCATTTTGCAGAAAAGAATGAGGCCAAAGCATGAAGTTATGCAAATCCTCCAGTACTTTCTCACGGCTCTCTCATGTATTGAGGAGGTTGTAAAGATCCTCTGGTAACTTATTGGGCAAAGTCCTTGAAGCTTCAATTTTGCAGCGCTGAGAGCAGCGGAGATGCCAGAGGTCTTAGACAACTAGAGAGCATGAGGGGGAAATCAGATCATCAGTCTGACTTCCTAAAAGACCCTTAAATTTCACCCAGTCTTTGCCACTTTAGAAAAGGGAGCATGAGCAAGAGTTTGCAGTGCTCTTCTGAGCCATGGCTGCCATTTCTGCTCCGTGGGTCATTTGGATCTCTGCAACTGGTATCCGCCATAATTTGGTTGCTCAAAAATGTGTCTCAGAGCTATCTCAGCACTTTCCCTGTTTAGCTTTGCTCCGAATTCCTAGACTGTAGGGAAGGACTGGAGTCTTTTCATGCAGATCTAAATAACTGGATGGAATAGCAGACATTGGAGAATTTTGCCTCCTGTTTTAGCAGAGGACTACAAAAGAAGCCTTTCATGCAGCTGAGGGGGAAAAAAAAATCATCCCAATTTTTTATTGTAGGGATCATGTTCATTCAGTGACTCAGCCATGGACTTTCTAAGCGGCACCAAACAGCAGTCCAAAAGCAGAAATAATATGTGTGAGAGGAAAAGAAATGTGGAGCACTGTTGAACAAAGATTCATGGATAATAACTTAGGATTATCTGGAGAGCACTAATTTAATTGTACTATGGCTAATGAGTTTTGTAGCATTTCTGCTTTAGGCAGCTGCACCATATCCTTCTCACTTAGAAAAAAAAAAAATCTCAAAAAAAAATATCCCCCTATATCCAGCTAAAACAATTTCCTAGACTGGGTGTTCCATGTAGTACCTGCTCCATCCCTGAAGCCTAAATATTTCTAAATCAGTAAGCAAATTAAGCACATTTTTACTGTAAGTATTTTTTCTTGCACTAGTAAGTCAAAATATATATTGTTTTCATGTAGTCTGTTCAATAGCTGGGAATTAAGTCGTGTGATTTCATATGGCTCATGGTGTCACTTCAGAAATTTAATTTCTTAATACTGGCATTCTACATGCTGGCCACAATGAAGAAGTATTCCCAAATCATCAGTCCCATTACAGTATTTCAGCAAATTGAAGCTCTTAATATGTAGTAGGTCCTGCTCTTAGTTTGTTTATTGGGTAAATACAGTTTTCTTACTTATAAATAAATTAAATATTTTCTCCAGTTTTATGTGGATGTAGCAGACAGCAAATGTAATTTTATTTACCTTCCTCCTGAAAAATATGAGAATACTTATTTCAGTGAAACAGGAGCTGGGAAATCTGGGGTGGAAGAGGAAGCACTATACAGAAGAGAAGAGGTTCATTCTCTTCCGATTGACAGAACTGAGATAGTGGCTGAGGATGGCTCAGAAGAAACACTGGCTAAAAAAATGCGAGATATTCTGCACTTTCCTTTGCATGCATCCATAAAACCATATTTTTCTGAGGAAGTGGTAGAGCTCTCTGTAATGTTGGTGACATCAGCAACATCTTGGCAACTTCAAGTTGTCTTTGACTTAGATGGGGGTTCCTTTACATTCAGTGAAATATACCTATTGTTTAAATATGAACGCAGTGAACTATGAAATTTGTGGAATCTGATTATTTAGTTATTTATTTTTCTTCATGGGGAGGAAAAGGTTAAATGTTTGTTCTTAAATGATAACAAGTAGCAAGATCAAACTGAATATTCAGAAATAATAGCTAAATGCTAACAGTAACATGATGACCTTCCCGTGGAATGTCATTGCATTTACTTGAATCTAGCAACTATTTCTTGTTTGCTAAAGACTAATCTTCACATTTAAAAGTCTCTATTATGGGTCTAGCTCAGCAGAACTGCCTTACACGGTGGGGAAACCATAGTTACATTGGTAATATCTATATGGAGAACCATCTCCAAGCCATGATCAAGCTGAGCAGCAATTGCAGAGATGCACTCAGGTGTTACTCCTCAGTGCAGCAGCCAGCACAGGACATCTTGGAAGGGAACTGAGCAGGTCCACAGTGGATGCCAATGGTCTGGGCAGGCACAGTGCAGAAAGGATTGCAATAGAAACCTCTTTTTCCTCCATTTTCACAGACTTTCTTTCCAACTGCTATTTTTCAAAAGATTCTTTAAGTAGTGCTGATGCTTAGCTCAGGGGAGTACTAGATTAAATGGTGTTAGGAGCTCTTCTGAGCTATTCTGCAGATTCATTCTGCCTTTAGAACAAACTGCATGACTTTTCAGGACATTATAACAAGGCAGTAATAATGTTAGATAAACCATTGCTGTTAGCCTCAACAGTTAAGAAAAATATTAAAAAAACAAAACAAAACATCATTAGTTGATCTTGTCTGCAAAACTCAATTATGTGGCAAATCATGTGATCCTAACAAAAAAAAAAAAAAAAAGAGGGGAGAAAAAAACCAATAACCTGTTTTCATATTTTTTACTTTTGTATGCGTGTCTTCTAATTTCTCCCTACAAATATTTGTTCACCTTTAAAGTAGGCACAGAGATTCTTCCTTTTCAATTGTATTCAGAATTTTCAGAAAAAACTTCAAATGAACTGCAACATTCATGATAAAGCTCCAAGAGCTGACAAGACCGTAGCACAGCCTTTTTAAACACAAGGTCTTTTAAACAGCTGTACACATTTTACAAGGTCATAATCTTAAAGTAGATGGGTGTAGTGTGGATTGTATTTGTAATGCATTAATAAGAGGTAATAGAACTGGTTTATAAAAATTTCTGAGAGAAAATTTTACAGCTAGACTTTATTACTACTTTGCTGTTATATAGCTACTTTTAAAGAATGTCTAGATTTCACTTGTGAACAAGAAAAAAGACTAAAAATGAGGAAAACTTATTTGCATCAAGATTGCCATTTCCAAAGTAATTGTAAGCAGTTGTCCCAAGTTTCATAGGCTACTGGACATAGAAATCAGTGATTTCCAAACAAAATAGAAATTGATTATGAATTTTACAGTTCTTAAAGAAGGACAAAAGAGGGAATCACTGAGCTTTTCATGAAACCCCAGACTGTGGCTTCCACCTATCATAATTTTGTTCTTTTATCCAAAATGACCATAATTTTATTTTATGGTCAGTGGAACTTATGCTACTTTTTGAGCTGTATGACCACCGTTTGCAAGTACAGCTTCTAGCTGCAAAGACTGCCTACATACTAGACACCAGCCATCTAATGTTGTATCCATGAAGCTGGAATTGAGCGGTCCAAATGGTTATTTAGTCCATCTGTGTAGGGAGTAAAAGAGAAGTTGTAGTATGAGAACTGAAACAAATACAAGTAGGTGGCAAAGTATTTTTTTAGTGGAATGTCGTTTATGTAGGAAAGAACTACAGCAGAGGATGCATAGGAGAACAATGTGAGCAAAATGGAATCATGTGGTCAACTGCAAAGCTAGATGTTGGGTGATTTTAAAGCATTTAAACAGAGGAAAACTATGGTAAGGGAGCAAAGGGTAAGATTATCATAGATATTAGGAGTCTGATGGAGCTTGTGTTTCAGGAGATTGCAGAGCACAAGAGTGACATCCTCCATGACTTTGAAGTTGGGAGAGATTCAAAGTTGCTCTCAGCATGCTGTCACACATCTATACTGTGCAAGTTGCCATAAGGGTATTTTAGGTATGGCTAAACAGTCCAGCTTGAGCATCCAAAACAAACTAGCTGTGGCAGCAGGGATCTCCATACCATAATGACATATTACTATTCAATGGCAAATGTTATTTTTTGTACTTGCTGTAAAATTTATATTATTATTGCTGTTTATGTTATTGACAAATGTTTTATGAAAAAGAGGAGAAGCTAATAGCACAGGAACAGATAATGTTTAATCAGAAACAGTTATGGCCAAAGTGTTCTCTGAAAGTAATCAAAATGACTGTGAGAGGTCAAAGTTCTCTGCAATGTTGTGATAATTTTACAAGACTCAGTACAAATTATACCAATTACAAATGAGGCTTTTGATTAAAAGAGAGATTGGTGTGTTCAAGTCATGTTTTTGCAATATCCAGCCAACACAAACCTTCCAAAAATCATTTTGTCTTGGTGAAGACAAGAGATGCTTTTGGCTCCTCAAAGAACCACCCTTTCTGAGCATCATTGTTGGGTTATTGACTCCTATCCCACAATTTGTAGGCATTATATTCACCAATTTATATTGCACCTTACCCAAGAAAAGACATTCACATTTAAATCCATTGAATTAGCCCCTCATTGAGCAGAGCTGAAGAGGGCAGAGCAGCTTTTATAAAAGGAGGAGGACACCACCAAAGGGATTAAAAGAGAGTGAAAGCAAGAAAAGAGATTCAGGAAGAGGATATTTTTAGGGAGACCTTTTAGAGTAAAGGTAAGTGACGGAGAGCCTCAGGAAGAGAGACAAAACACCTGAAGTGAGCAGGGCTAGTGAGAAGGGAAGACAAGATGTTAAGCATCCTGGAAAGAAAACCGGTATTATTAGAATGAGGCATTTACTCTCTCTATCTGAACAACAGAAGCAAGGCAATCTGTTGTTTGTGTTGTAAAAGTGTTTGCAGTGGGAAGTATGGAATATACACACAGAAAGAACATCTGTTCTAAGAAGGCTCTTGCAAATATAAAGCTGCAATAATGTGGTAGAAACATCTGCACAGCTCATAGCAAGGCCACCTAGTGTTTTTGGGTGGAGGAGGGTATGAGATATGCCACATGCAGGAGGAGGTCACAGGGAAACATCTTTAAGAATGAGATAAGTTTTTGTATATATCCATATGAAGGTAAGATGTCTGTAGACAAAGTGCAGTGTTCAGTGTTGCAGACTACTGCTGTGGGAATGCTATAAACCCTGCAAAACACATCGTCATCCTTTTGTTTAATAATTAAAGTGACAACTTGCCCGTGTTCTTATGTAGTCACAGGGTAACTCAAGTTTTTTTAAATAAAGCCATAGCATAAAGGTTTTCCTCCACCCAGTTACAAGAGTTGCAAGATTTTATGGCATAGTCCTGTTTAACAGAAGACCAAGAAATTCAGAGATGGTAAGGAACAAGGGCTGACTGGCAGCTTGCTGATGATGGTATTGCTGCAGCCCACTTGCAGGAAAATATGTCTAGAAGTAGTTCTCTGCTCTGCTTACACAGCAGCTGGTACCTGAAAGACTCATTTCTGGTTATTCAGGGTATTGCTTCACTACAGACATTGCAGGGTAAATAAGATTACATGATTTTCTGCCCTTTGCCTCAGTTCCCTTTTATTGCAAATACAGCTTAACAACACATGCCCAAAGAGGGCAACTTTGCTTGTGTGTGGAATTTTTAATGAGAAAGAGAGGAAATTACAGCTCGTTCACAGCCTACAGTCTTCCAAAGGTGACATTTGGCAGCACCAGGGCTGGTTTTCACCAAGGCACTCTTACGTGCTTTCCAGGGTGCCCCATTCCTTTGCTCTATTTCAACTCTCCTCCTTTAGACTTTGTGTCATCAAAACTGGTCCAGAAAGTTTTACAACAATGTTACCAGTTTTTATTCCTTCAGGATTTCACTGAACTGTATTAATTTAGAGCTCAGATAGACATAAATACACACCTTTACTTCCAGATAGTTATTATTTTGATAGTGTCTAGGGCTCAAAGTGCAGGACTTGGAAATTTCAACTTGATGTTAGGTAAATGAGAAAAACAAAGCGCAGGAAATATTTATGAATATGGTATCTTAAATGGCTACTTCTGCTTTACTCAGCATTTCTGTACATGAAGTGGACTTCTTTTCCATGTACAATATCAGGGGTGGGAGGGTGCATCTGATGATGCTGAGCAGCCACCTGTACAGCAAAACTCTGTTGCTGGCAATGGGAATGTATTTGCCAAGTTCAGCAGGTGATGGTTGAAGACTTGGGCCTGCACAATGTTTAAAAGATTTTTAGAACATGCAAACTTCTCTTTTCATGGTGCTGGTTGTCCTGGTGCTTGCAGACAGACAAGGCTTTTACTCATTTTGTCTGTTCTTTAATGTTTTGCAACAACAGTTAACAAGTATTATTCCCAGAAATGTGAACAGTTACCAAATTAGGTATAAAAGGTGTGTTCTGTTTCACTGGAATTAGCAGAAATAAGAGACAAATGGTGTTTGTAAAACAAGACCAAGAGGATTATATGTAACACAACCCTAGACAAGTAATCCAGGTACCAAAAGTACTTTCCTGTGGGTCCCAAAGTAATTAATGGAAAGAGATAGATGCATCCAGTACAGAAGATGTTGTGACCTCTGAGACAGCCCCTCTCTTTCCCATGGCTGTATATGGCACCTAAGCCTGGCACCTTCACCACTTGATTGGTATCAACCCTCTCCCTTTCCCAAATTGGTAAAATCCTACTTCAGGGAAGTCCTTTAGCACTTTTATCTTTCAGCACGTTTGCTATCAAGCCTCTGAACAACCCAGGGCAGGCTGGAAGACACTACAGCAGTATACTTCAGTGTGTGGCAAAAACAAATGGGAAGAGTTCTTCCATCTCATAAACTTAAACATGATTACTGGATACTTTTGGTAGTTGTCAAGCAGTTAAAATAAAGATGTTGTTTGCGTTTAGGAATATTCTTCATTGTTACTTTAAATATAACTTGCTCTTTCTCTTCTGAAACATGTGCTTAGCTCCATTGGTTCTGGAGAGTGTGTAAATTATACTTACCTCAAGAGAAAAGAACTTGGCCTTGAAATCAGATACCTTTTCCAGAACAACCATGTGCTTTCTGGCTCTAGAGCACTGCATTGCATCATGCTTCACAAACAAATTCCTATAAAAGTGATGGTTACGCAAATCTAAAATGCTTTGTGAAAAATGCCTGTGGTGGTTGTGGGGAGGGAGGTTGCCTCATTTTTAACATCAGAATGACCACACATGTGGTCAAAATCCAGATGGAAAAGAGAGTGAAAGACTTTGTCATGTGGAGAATATATCTTTAACAGGGGCTGTGAGAGGAAGAGGTTCAGTCCCTGCTGTCTATGTTACTGTATATTAGAAGGGTGCCAAGTCTGCTCATCATTGGCTCTTCTGGAGCAAAAATCACAGTGCTTTTTCTCCTGAGGAGTGTAGAAATGTTTTGGGTGTGTTATACTACAGAACAGAGAAAAATTTAAAAAAGTCACAACGTGTCACCAGACAGGAAAACAATTTCCTTCCTAATTCTAATGACTTACCATTTCTCATGGAAAATAATGCCAATAGCATGTTAGGGTTTTCAAATAAGATGGAAAAGAGTAGTTTCATCACTGATGTTATGGTGTAGGTAAAAGAGAACATTAAAACTGAAAAATATCAGCCCACAGGTCAGAAGGGGCTTTTTCCCTGATCTTCCTTTTCATTCATTTTTTACATCACATTTATCTCTAGCCACAGAAAAGGTTATTACTGGGCTTCTGGATGTTGGCCGTATAAAAATGACAATATTAAACAGCGTCAGGTGAGATAGGGAGGAGCAGTGGCTATGGTATTTTTCTAGCTAATTTTGGCTGCAGTGATGTCACATTATTTTGTGCAGGCAGAAGTGGAGGAATAGCGTACCGAAAGCAATGGTACAGGGACACTCACTTGATGTAACCAGGCCAATTAACACTAATCATCACAGATGTCATTAACTTCTGGTAAAGAAACGTTAATCCCACAGTTCTATTATTGCCTGCAGTGTCCTGCAGAGGGAGGGTGAGGGGGAACATGTAGCTACTGGGGATCTCATGGCAAATATAAAAAGCTGCCAGTGGCCAAATAATGTGCTCCTAGAAAAAGGCATGGTCCATTATCCCTGCTGAAAACAGAGTGACAAATTACTGTAAAAGTACTGTACTGCAGCTGAAAGAAGCCAATAATTTCATGAATTTTACAGGTACAGCGAACCATAACAGTATGTTCTAGTACTACCCTCTGCATGCTACAGTGCTTTACACTATAGTTCTTTTTACAGCACTCACAATATAACCCATGTCCTTTCTTAGAAACATCCCTCAAGTCAGGATACCCAGAAAGTACATCTGTTCTACCCTGGGAGACAAATAACACCAGGTTTAAGAAACCATGCTATAACTTGCATGCATATTACCCCGTCCAATTCTGATCTCATCAGTGTTGATCTTATTTTGGTGTGTATCTGTTGATGAAGAAAAATGTTACTACTGATTTGTATTACAATGGAGTCTCAAATATCTTCTGTGATGATTAATCTCTTCAGACTGTTTCCTGCATCTCATGCATGGTCTGACTAACTCATGCTGCTTCTTGAGTATTGGTGTGACATTCAGCACACTGGATATGAACATATGCCTTACCTGCAATATAATAATAACCTTGAAAAAGCAATAATATTTGGGGTTGAATGCCAAATGCATTTGGTAGTGCACAGATGCACTGGAAAAGGAAGTGAAAAGAAGTGAGATACCTGGAAAACTTGATGAAACAACATAGGCGGGAGGTGTGGTAGTTGATGTCCTTCAGATTTGTATGTGGAAAACATTGAATGCGCAATGATGGTCAAAGGAGAGCAAAAACAGCAGGTGAAAGCCAGTTCAATCAAAAAGCGTGTCATTGCCTTGATTTAATTAGAGCCTAAGCTGTTTCATCACAGATTACTGGTAGAAAGTCTTTTACTAGTGAAAAGAAATTCAACAATAAGAGACAGTTTACCATCAGTGACTCCTTTTTTAGCCTGCATTTTTGCTGAAGTAATGATGAAGATCTCCTTTGCTAGAGAAAGACCCAGTTAGAAAAGGACAGCTTTTGCTCTGAACTTACCTGTCATGCTAGCAATTCTTTTGAAACAAACTAGCTTTGTTAGCACTTGTTCTGTGATTTATAGATGGAAAAATTCAAGAACTGTGCAGTTAGTTTATAAATATTTTGAAATGTGAAAGACTGATTCGTTATTATCAACAATATCCACATAGCAGTGTAAATACAGTTTGTGATTTTTCTGTGTAGCATCTTCTGAGTTTGGGATCTCAGTATTTCACTAATACTGACTCTGATTTCTGTCTGCCCTAGAGGCTCTATTGGTGGTATGAAAGGAAAAGCATACACTAAAAAAGGTATATATGTGCAAATCAGGTTTGTCAAGTTTACCTGTGTTAAATAGGTGTTATCACTCAACTTTTTATAAAGCAAACTTTCGAACCATGGCAATACAGAGACGTTGACAGCACAGTAGACAGCAGAAACTATTTTAGAATCACAGAATGGTTTGGGTTGGAAGGGACCTTAAAGATCACCTAGTTCCAGCCTTGCTGCCATGGGCAGGAACACCTTCCACTACACCAGATTGCTCAAAGTCCCATCCAGCCTGGCCTTGAACACTTCCAGGAACGGGGCATCCACAATTTCTCCAGGCAACCTGTTCCAGTGCCTCACCACCTCACAGTAAAGAATGTTGTCTTTATGTCTAACCTAGATCTACCTTCTTTCAGTTTGAAGTCATTCCCCCTTGTCCTATCACTACATGCCCTTGTAAAAAGTCCCTCTCCAGCTCACTTGCAGGCCCCTTTTAAGGCCCTGGAAGGTGACTATAAGGTCTCCCTAGAGCCTTCTCTTCTGGCTGGGGAACCCCAATTCTCTCAGCCTGTCTTCATAGGAGAGGCGCTCCAGCCTGCTGATCATCTTTGTGGCCCTCCTCTGGACTCTCTACAACAGATCCAGGTCCTTCTTATGTTGGAGGCCCCAGAGCTGAATGCAGTGCTCCAGGTGGGGTCTCACGAGAGCAGAGTAGAGGGGGAGAATCACCTCCCTTGACCTGCTGGCTAAGCTTCTTTTGATGCAGCCCAGGAGATGGTTGGCTTTCTGGGCTGCAAGCACACATTGTAGGGTCATGTTGAGCTTCTCATGCACCAACACCCCCGAGTCTTTCTCCTCAGGGCTACTCACAATCCATTCTCTGCCCAACCCCAACCCACATGCAGGACCTTGCACTTGGCCTTGTTAAACCCCATGAGGTTCACACTTCACGCAGACTGACCTCTCAAGCCTGTCAAGGTCCCTCTGGATGGAATCCCTTCCCTCCAGCATGTTGACTGCAGCACACAGCTTGGTGTTGTTGGCAAACTTGCTGAGGGTGCACTCAGTCCCACTGTCCATGTTGCTGACAAAGACGTCAAACAACACCGGTTCTAATACCAACCCCTGAGGAATGCTGCTTGTCACTGGTCACTGTTACAAGCATCTGGACACTGAGCAATTCTTTGAGTGTGACCATCCAGCCAACTCCTTATCCACCAAGTTGTCCATCCATCAAATACATGTTTCTCCAGTTTAGAGACAAGGAAGTTGTGCAGGACAGTGTCAAATGCTTTCCACAAATCCAGGTAGATTGTGTCAGTTGCTCTTCTCATATCCACCAATACTGTAACCCCATCATAGAAGGCCACCTAATACCTTAGGCACGATTTTCCCTTAGTGAAACCATGTTGGCTGTCATCAGTCACCTCCTTATTTTCCATGTGCATTAGCATAGCTTCCAGGAGGATCTGCTTCAAGATCTTGCCAGGCACAGAGATGAGACTGACTGGCCTGTAGATCCCTGGGTCTTCCTTTTTTCCCTTTTAAAAAAGGGGAAGTTAGAGGGAACTTCACTGGAGTGCCATGACTTCTCAGATATGATGGATAGTGGCTTAGTTACTTCATCTGCCAGATCCCTCAGGACCCATGGATGCATCTTTTCAGGTCCCCTATGTGCACCTTCTTGTGTACCTTCAGGTTCCTTAGGTGGTCCCAGACCTGATCTTCTCCTACAGTGGGTGGTTCTTTATTCTCCCAGTCCCTGCCTTTGTCTTCTGCTACTTGGGCTGTGTGGCTGGAGCACTTGCCAGTGAAGACTAAAGCAAAAAAGTTGTTGAGTACCTTAGCCTTCTCTGTGTTCTGGGTAACTAGTTCTCCCATTTACTTCCAGAGAGGGCTCATGTTTTGCCTAGTCTTCCTTTTATCACTGATTTACCTATAGAAGCTTTTCTTGTTCCCCTTGACATCTCTGGCCAGATTTAGTTCTATCAAGGCTTTAGCTTTCCTAAGCTGATCTTTGGCTGCTTGGACAATTTCTCGATAGTCCTCCCAGGCTACCTGCCATTGCTTCCACCCTCTGTAGGCTTCCTTTTTGTATTTGAGTTTGTCCAGAAGCTCCTTGTTCATCCTTGCAGGCCTACTGGTGGTTTTGCCAGACTTCCTCTTTCTTGGGATGCATTTCTCCTGAGCTTG
Source organism: Falco rusticolus (assembly GCF_015220075.1). Lineage (NCBI taxonomy): Eukaryota > Metazoa > Chordata > Aves > Falconiformes > Falconidae > Falco > Falco rusticolus. Next base: position 68,470,651 of record NC_051189.1, on the reverse strand, counting down.
GAGGAGGTCACCCTTGAATATTAACCAGCTGTGAAGGTGACTGAAGTCCCCCATGGGCTTGTGAACATGAGGCTGCTCCCATCTGTATATAGAGGGCCTCAGACTCTGGGTCTTCCTGGTCAGGTGGCCTGTAGCAGACTCCCACTATCATGTCACCTGCCCCTGCCCTCCCTTTAATCCTGACCCAAAAGTTCTCAGTCAGCTTTTCATCCATCCCCAGGTAGGGATTTTCTTCCAGTCTTACCAGTTCTTTTTCCAACCACAATTAACTACCTGTTGCCAGTGGCTATTAGAGGCCATACAAAAGGGTCTGTGTTGAAACAGACATTGACCATTCTGAGACAGTGGTTATTAAAGGATGTCGCTCTGCCCCAGTCCATCCTAGGGTTTTGTTAATTCTCATCTTGATTGTGTTTTGTTTACTGGTTATGATTTTGATGACAGCAGTTTTTATGTTTCTCTGATTTATCAACAGAGGAGGAGGAAAGCAGCCTGTAGCATTAACTGCGGGTGTTAACACAGAGAGACAGGACAGGGCTATAATTGTTGGAATTCTTATTCAGACATGTGTGACTTGATCCAATAAATGTAGGTTTCTGGCGTCTTTGTGAGTGACGCTTTTACAACAAACTGCTGTTTGAGTGTGTCTTGCAAGGCTTCCCAACACCATGTTACTGCTTTCAGATCCTTTCCCTAAAGGGAAAGTTGGCATAGCTCCCTCATATGATCTGGTGGCTTTGCTGGCTTCTGAAGCTGTATTTCCCATGAAGTCTATCTTGATACAGGAAGGACAGGTATCCTAGCAAGTAGTAACAATGTCCTTGCCTTCCCACCCGTACACTGTGACACTTTTCAGAGCTGTCTTCATACCACCAGAACCATGCCAGAAAACGGCCCCGGATTCCTCTGCTGCAGGCATTGAATCTAATCACCTTGGGTTTGAAGTATGGCAGAGCCTTATGTTTCCTGTCCAGCCTCGAGGAGTCACTTAAAGAGTAAGATCCTGTTGTTGGCAAAACAACCACTGGCAACTGCTGGGATCTAGGAGAAAGCTTTAACTTGGCTGAAAACTTTTGTGTTTTGAGATGTTGAGGAAGCAAGATCAGATATGGAGAACTGCAGGCAGAGCAGGAGGTGGGGAAAAGACACAAGAAAAATTAACACTACCTGAGTTACCATAAAAGAGGAGACAGTGAAGGGACTGCCCTTGAGAATGCTTTTCTTTTGTCTCATCTTTAACCACTACTAATATATCAAGTGGCTAGGACATATAAAAATTAAGTAAAAATGCTCAAAATAAGCATCCGTGTTGCTCCTTTGCCTTTGCTATATTTTTCACCACTGGTGAGTTTTCCAGTATCAGACAAAGGGTACACAAACAGAAGAAAAATGCAGACAGGCTAAAGTGTGAACTTTCAGAAGTTGGCTAAAGAACAATACCCTTTCTGTCCTGAGAAATGGACTAATCCAGTAAAATCTTACCACTGGTTCAAAGCATGAGACAGAGTCAAAGATGTAAAAAGACTCTCAGTGGATTAAACCAAATCCACAATGGCAGCCAAGCATACCAGCTATAAATGTTCTCACTGAGCCTGCAGACACGGATGCTCTCCCAGCCTCAAGTGATAAAGCACTTATCCATTTGGCTTTGGGCCAAAAGATTTGGAGATCTGAGGCAAAACTGATCACTTTAGGAGAGAGTCTACTATGGGTAATTAAAGGCAGATTATTGGATTAAGATTTGATGCAAATTTGAAGTCCTTCCTTTTCTTTCTTGATTTATTTTATTTTTCTTGTCTTCTTTGTCTCTGGGTAACTATAATTGAATGCATCTTTAAACTGTAAATTGTAATTTTGCTGTCAGCAATGGAGCTTTAATTTCAGATGTTTATTAGAAAATTTCTTTGTAAGCCTGCGCGTTTTGTTAGCTGGAGGAACTTGAATCAGTTGTATAGCCTCCCCTACAAAGCTGTGGACAGTATATCATGTTGGGGTGCTTTGAATGTTTAATTTGCTAGTGTGAGAAGATAATTTTTGTCCCAACCCATATTCCCCTCTCCTTCATCATGGTCATGTTCTTCTGCACATGTTTGTTTTCAGACATAAGGAAGTAGTCCCATAAAGGTTCCCTGTCCTTGCATGTGGCCCTGGACCACAGTTATGGCTATGGCAAATCCACTGTGATATCATACTCAGAACTGTAGTGAGAAGGGAAGTTTTCCTCCCCTGTAGGTGAACAAATACATCCCTAGTCAGCAGCGCTGTTCTCATGAGTTGCTACTGAAAGATACGACAAGAGTAAATGAATGCTGAAAAATGGAGGAGAAACAGTTGCAGGGAGAAGTCAGTCTAATTTATGAGCCCCCATTGCTTCTTCAAAGGAAATATATACCCTCTTGCAAAGAAGGGGAGGGAGGGTAAAAGCAGCAGCTGAGGATTCTTGGAGTGTAGGAGAATCCTCAGCTGCCATGGAAATAATGAGGACGGCACCAGCTGTTCCCAGTCTGTCCCATACACTTTGGGAGCACTGTTGAAGGCCAGCTGGTACACACTGCTCAGGTGATGCTGCTGGTGAGGTATAAATGTTGTGTGCTTATACCAATAAGGAAAGCCTCAAAATATGTTTTAAGATCACCATGGCAATGTAAACCAGCTCATTTTCTGCTTCACCCAGCGATATTTTGTAAAAAATGTTCTGACATCATGAGTGTGTGACTGTGATGAGTAACTGAATGATCTCAGTGTTGCATCTGTGTCTCTTCCTCCTTGTCTCTACCCACTGCTCTGTGTCCAGGATGTTTGTAGGCTCTTTGGCATCTGGACTTTGTGTCTGTAACATCAGGTGAATCACACATTTTTACATCAATGACATGAAGTAAAAAAAAGAACTATTGAGACAGTAAGTCAATGGAGAGGCTCAATGGGACCATGTCATCAATGCACCTTTTTTGGTGAAACTTTCTGAATCTGTTTGAGAAAAATCTGGTATGATGTGTTTTATCCCTGTTCAAGCTGGATAGTTAAGGGAGTTTTTATTTTTCTAATCCTCTCAGTGCACCACAGGCATGCTTTTATTGTGCAGTGTCACTCTACCTTGTGGAGTCTTGTTGCTTAAATAGCTGTAGTTACTCAAGCAACAATAAAGCTGCGTGTCTGCAGAGCATATCTCTGCCTCTTTACCCATTGTGCTACCTTCAAGAGACAGCAGGACCAAGCAAACCTTTCAGATATGCCTGAAGAATGGGGCCTACTTAAATGCTGTGCTGCAACATGTTAGTTGTTTGATGACATTATGTCACTGTCAGTCATTCGATGCAGAGCTCTAATATTGCCCGTTCTTGCTTTCTCAGTCCCTCTCTCTTCACTCTAATTGACCCCCTTATAATTAAGATAAATTCTGAGCAATCAACCTGGAATGTGGATGAACAGTCCCTTGTGCAATCCCAAAAGTTCAGCTTTAGGAGGTTATTTCATACACTGTAAATCATTATCCCAGTTTAACTACAGCATGTGGGACCACGAGTTCTTGGAAAAGCTTGCTACAGCAACCTCATTTATGAAGATAACTCAGTGGGAAACGTTCTCTATTTACAACTGTGTGATTTTATAGGGCACACTGGATTCTTTAACATTAGCACCTTAGCAATCAGTGAGAGGCAGTCCAGTGCACAGACCCTACAGCTCATTATGAGAAAATTAGGTGTGACTCCTGAAGATGGATTTCCAGTATCCGTAAGTCACACTAGCATTTCAAGATAGACGGGAACACACAGCATATTTTACTTAGCTTGAGGTACAGCTCTCTACTGATGAGTAACGGGGCTATGATGTGGAGCTGCTATGAGTCAGAGAAATACTCTCAAGGGGGGGGGGGTGGGCGTGGAGGAGGAGCAGAATGAAACAAAGGAGCTTTCAGAAAGGGGAAGAGAAAAAAACCCAAAAACCAACAGGAACACTTCAATTCTCATAATAAAGACCAAAAACACTCATTTGGTTTGAATGGCCAAGAAACCAGAGGTATGTGGATCAGTCCTGTGATCCCAGCTTTAGACAGTTCCCCATGCCTGCCCAGGGTAGAGGCTAGTAGAAAGAATGATGTCATTTCCTACAGGGTTCAGCTGAATTCTGTATTTATTAGGTCTTCCCAATCAAGTTCATCAAGATTCATTTATGCAGCTTTTCTATTGTTGGGCTTGCACATACTGTTTTGTGACCTTAGACACTAGACCCCTCCGGCTGTCCAGATCATTCTTCGGACTGACTTCAGATTTATGTTTGGGGAAGGAGAGAGTGGAGGTGGCACAGAGTGTGTGCCCAGCTCTTGCCCTGCTGTGATGTTACAACATGACTTATAAATTCTCATATATTCCCTAGTTTAGACATAGTTTCATTGGGCCACGTTTTGAGTGAGTCTAGACTATTTCCAGGTTTGTGTGAAAACCCTATCACATCATTTGCTGGCACACTCAAGAAATTGTAATGAGTATCAGCTTGCTCTAATTGTGATGGCTGCCTATAGGGGACTTGTGAGAGGCCCAGAGACCTGGAATATCTCAATGCTTATAGCTGCTTCTAAGACAGCTCTTCGAAAACAGTTTACACGTAGTCACTGACTTTGATTCTGCAACTGGAATTGCAGCTTGACAGAGTTGGTGATTGGGTTTTTTCCCTTTTCAAATCCTTTTGGATTTGAATTTGATTATTAAGATGCCTTGCAATTATGGCTTCTTGAAGCACAGCAAATGTGATATGAATTGTTCACAGACATCTTGAATACTATGGCAGTTTGAAGGCAAGATCAACGTATGCTCTTCCTCCAAGTTTGTTGCCTTGACCTTGCACTCATAGATCCTGTCTTGAATTTTATGGCAGTTAAGTCATGAACAGATGTGCTTGACCCAGATCTATAAAGACCAGCTAGAAAAGCAAATTACAAATCTGAAGGCAGCACAAAGATCACTTGTTCTGACACCCCAAAGAGAACAGAGAAAGAGATAAGCTTTTCTCAGGCTGGACTTCCCTGGAGCATCCGGCTTCACTTTAAAGGAATTTGCATATATTTTGTATGCTCTCTGTGGGGAAACCGAAAAGGAATTGACATCCTTAGGACCATTTCTTCCATATGTTACCTCCTTCCTATCCACAGGCTACTTTTTCACTTGTGACCTTTGTCTTAGGCTGGTTTTGATCTTTATAAAATTAAAAAAAACCCAGCCCAACACCACAACTTGTGATTTTGTTGTAGAAGTCTTACCATGAAATAATTAGGCAGAGGCTGGCCAAGGTATAGTCTTAATCATGCAAAATCTGGTTTTACATGCTCTGATGCTATTTACCTTTAATTTGCCTGAGCTGTGGCCCTTCACATGTACGAAGTATTTTGTGAAGGTTGTGATTCATCCCTGTGCAGACCGCTAGTACAAGCTAGAGCCAGTTAAATCCCTCTCAAAATCTCAAAATGGCCCTTACGTTGGATTCCACTCTGGAGGAGAAAATGAATGGATTGTTTTAAATATATCGCCCTGTCTGGGATCTCTTTCTTCTGTATGCCAATGCTTAAATAAAACCTGGTTTATCTTATTAGGTAGGAATTTATATCTTGCCACATATATTTCTGAAAACAATTTTTCCTCCTGCTTTGGGACCCGATTCTCTGAAGTGCTGAGCCTCTGCCGAGTATTGAGCACCAGGCATCCTGCTAAAGTTCAAGGGGGGGTGAAGTCACTCAGCAGTTCCACGATTAGACACTTTGTGACTGTGTTAAAGCTTTCCTACCAGAAAGAATTGCTCTTTTCATGGCATTTATTACATGTCTCCTTGAGTCTCCTTTGCAGACTTTCTCTGCCATCTTTCTGTAATATGAGGAAATTTGATCCTGGAGTTATGGTGACAAACCCTTGCGAGCCGTGCCACTGCAGCTTTTCTTATCACCAGAAACCATCAGTGGAATTACAGCGCTCTATTATTTGGGTTTTTTTCTTATATTCTTTGACACATGGACTTGAAAGCTCAAGTGTATATTACTGCACAGAGACATAGAGGATGACTTTCACATTAAAATCTCTTTGAACAAAGGAGTAAGGGGGGGAGGGAATCACCTAATTAAGTAATTACCTGATTGTCTGAGTTTATTGAGATATAAGTAATAACTTATTAACAACAATGCAGTTCTGAGTGGCTGGTAAATAACCGCCTAGAAAGCTCCTTGAAGAGGTGGTGTCAAAACTGGAGAATTTCCTGCTACCTGCTTTGCTCTGCTCTGCTGTGCTCTGCAGCCCTGCTCTTCTCTTCCACCTGGTCACTTCTTCCTTCTCCAATTCTACAATGCAGTTACATTTTCACACTGGGCTTGTTTTTCTGGAAATCTGTTATGTTGTCCAGCGAGTTTGCTTGGAGCCACCTTCACATTTAGGGTGAACTGCCACAGCTTGGGTTTGACAGCTGAGGATCTGACCCTGTATGTATCCTCTAACCCCCTATGCCAGACCAATTTTAGCAAGAATATAGGATGGATTATAGATGTATACCCAGCCTGCCTACATTTTAACATGTAGTAGGCTAAAGTAAGTCTTGTTTGTGAGGGTTTTTATTATTATCCCTGCTTTAGCTCATCAGTCTAACCTCAGCAGTGTAACTTTTCTGTGTGCTTACAACACAAAGCATCTTCAGAAACCATCTCATTTGGAAAAGTAGCAGTGGTCTCTTTGAGCAGAAAGTGCTGCTGGGCCTCAGTCTGGAGTAAAAAGGACAGATTACCTAAGCTAGGACTGATTAAGAGTTTTTTTAAAGATTTTTTTGCCTTAGCTGCATCAGGTACAAAGTTTCATTCAAAACTGAAATAAAGGGTATTGGGGCTAATGCACAACACTCTTGTTGGGAGACTTTCCATAGATTCTTTCTTCTTAAACATTGTCAGCAAACCTTAATAAGTCCCAGGTGGTATCTGGGCAGGGCCCTTAGCAAGCAGTCAGGCCAAAGATGTGCATAATGTCGGTACTTGCCCTTTGTTGATGCTGAGGATGGGTGTGAAGGCAAAAGATTCCCCTTTGAATTCTGGGTTCAACAGTCCAGCTGAGTTTGTTGTGGTATCACAGGACTGGATGAGCCAGTAGCTTCGACAGTTTGCCTGGGTATTTGTAAAGGAACAAACAAAACCCATCTTCCTAATCCTCTCCTATGGCCAGCCATAAAATTTGTATGTTTTTCCTCACACAGCTTTAGGATGGAGGTGTACGAGCCAGGTCCTGACCCATGTAGTAGAGCTGTCCTCTGGCTGCTCCGTGGTGCCAGCAACCTCCAGGGACAGTTCTGGGCACTACGAAGGGACAATTTAACTTTGGACATGTGCCTCCTCCTGGCATGCCTTGCTGCCTCTGTGTCAGCTTTGGGTTTTTCAGTCCAGGAACCGCTTCAGCTTGCTCCAGGCCATCCATTGTATCCCCTTGCTGTTGATGGCTGTGCTTGTTTTGGAGGGGCTGAGGAGGAGGGGCTGAATGGCCTCATGATAGAAAATCAGGTCAGGGCTTCAGGTAAATGATAATCAATTTGATTTTAAACTTTGTGGGTTTGTCTGCTATCTGTGGGGTAAGCTGCTTTTCTATTGATGCTTCTTTGCTCATTAAATCTTCTGTCCTTCACTCCCCTGCTCTGAAGCTTCCTGTCTATAAAATTGCTATGGTGATTTCATACAGAAATTAAGGAAAAAAAACATTTTTCTAATTGTAAGCAAGCTTGGCCTCACTGCTTTTCATAAACCCAATAAACACTGAGTATGTGGTGTATTTGACAACATGAGGGAAGAATGACAGCCTGGGTGAAAATAAGTTGGCCTTTTTTGAAAAAAAGGTTTTTTAAAAGATGTTAGTTGTATTCTTGCACCTAGCGTAATCGGATAGATCAGTATGCAGAGCAGAAGTCTGAGAGTCTTTAGGTCAGTTCAGACTGAGTTTTATTGGCCTTGGGCTCTGTATTTGATGTACTGTTGTGTAGTGTTGCATAACCATCCCTTTGCAAACATTAACAGTAATCTAAGGTTCAGCCTGAGTGACAGCTATGCATTGTGAATAGCTCTGTTTAGGTGGCAGAGTGATGTAAATAAGGATGACTAAGCCATACCACATAAACAGAATTTGCCATATGATATTGTTCCCTTTGCATTTTTCTAAGTCTTTTGAAGTTAGGGAGGGGGAAATGACAGGGTGCATGAAAGCAGCACAGCTCACAGCTCAGCAGTCAGTCCTAGTTTGAGATTTGAATTACAATATCTCTGCCAGATGGACACAGATACCTATGAGGACGCTAGGACACGACTGCTTCTTAGAGAGGTCAAGTGACTCAGTGTACTTCACCACATCTGTAAATTGAAAATGAAAAACCTGGAGGCATAATTGTCATAATTTCTAAAATTTAAAGAGACAGAATTAATTTTTTCCTCTTGCATTTTTTTTTCTTTTTCTGGAATATAGATTAGAATCATATTCAGAACGCTCATTTTTTCTTGTCAATCAGTAAGGGCAGCCAGTCAGACCTCATCAGTGTAATAATGGATGTTCAGAGTGAATTAGTTAGCTCGATCGCATCAGAGGTGACACTAAAGAAGGAAGGGGGAATACTTTATGGTCTGTGGTGTATTCACTTCTCTGGTAATTTGTCCACATCTGGAAAAGAGAGGAAACTACTCCCCCCATTTATGACCAAACAGCTTCAGCAGGAACTGAGGTAGAGGATCACCCTCTGAATGATGCTAGTCTGGCCAAAGCATCACACTGAAAGCTCTGCAGTGCCAGGGGCTTAAACAATCAAAGTACTTCTTGTTTACCTCTTTTTTCTTCAATTAATTTTCCCTTAAATTCTGAAATGTCAGAAGTCTGAAATTCTGATGTCCAAAAATTTGGTTACAATCACATTTAAAGTACTGGTTTTATTTATTATTTGTTGTTAATCTTGCAGAGTCTGGTGGTAATCAGGCTTTTGTGAAAGTAGACATTGAAAGGAGATGCAGTAAGAGAGCCAGAGAGAATTCTAGCTTGGTCTGGGTACATCTGAATGACAGGGAGATAGGCCTGTCTTTGCACTCAACAATTTTCTGTGAGGGAATGAGTCATCAACATAAAATGGTGAACTCTACCCAAACTCCTGCATGGGCTGGAATAGAGAATGAGGACAGGACTGGCTGGGCTCCGAGCGAGTGTGTTGCTTCAGTTGCAGGCAAACTGGAAGGATATTTTTCAGGGTACAGCAAGAGAATGCTCTTAAATATAGGATCCTGCAGTCTGGCAAGCCACTAGGGAAATTCAGTGCAAAATACTATTACAACAGACCAAAGTAGCTAAGATAGCTAGATGAAGGGAGAGCTTTGAAGAACCCATCAGAGCATCAATGGGCTGAGGAAATGAGGGCCAGCTGGAATGGAGCAAGGATGGAAGTTTCACCTCTCTTACTTGGCAAAGGGAGGTTCGCATAGCCTTACAGAACAAATGAGGTGGGCAACTGGACCTTGCTGTCTGCTGGCACCACCTCCAAACAAAGGGAGTTAGTGAGGGACAGGAAAGGGATTATTTGCTCTCAAGCAGGGCAAATTAGTCTAAGCAAGTGATCAAGCTGGTCCGTTAGTAGTTATATCCTTTTTATTAATTTCGATATTTCTACGTTGCCCACGTGTGGCCAGATACTGTTGCATTGTATTGCTCAATTTCCCTGCAACTTTCTGTATGTAAAAAATGGTTAGAAAACGTGAAACAAATCACGGATGAGATAAGTTGTGAGCTTCTTGTAGTTGCACTTCTGTAACTTTTGAGGTCTTACCAAAATAAAAATACCCCAGATCCCCCCAAAATACATTTGTTATGCATGCTTGAAAGAGGATCAAGATAGGTGTTAAATCTGTTGAGACAAGAACAAATTAATATAAATATAGGCATAAACATAGCCCAGATATTTTCAGAAAATTTCTAGTCATCAGAGAGATGAGTCTCCGAACAGACACTAAACAGAAATGTAACTTGCTTTAACATGAAGGTCAATTCATTTATAAGCACACTCTGAGACATATTGGTCAAGAATAGCAAGGACCTGGACGGCATCACTTAGGAAGATTTTCTGGTCTTTTATATGTGTTGTATCTACATTTAATGTTGCTCTTCTATTGACAAGACCTTGTGGGAAAGTCTCACCACATGAAACTTCCCTGTGACCAGTTGAGCACCTTTTTCTGATAACCAAATTCTGTCAATCACAAAATTAATTTGATATACACTCCCAACAGAAATACACATATATGTACACATTCATACATACATATAGGTATATGTATGTATACACTTATATAAACAAGAAATCACCAGAAGATTGAATGGTAATATTTACAGAACCGAACAGAAATTTCTGTGTCCTTACACTTTGACATCTAACTTGGAGCATTTATAAAGAATCTGATTTTTATAGTGCAATAATTTTTGAAAATCAGCTATATCAAAGGGCTTCTGTTGAGCATCCAAAAATCTAGTTTCCAATTAGCATTTGCAAAGTTATACTATTGTACAGTTTAAGTAGGAAGAAGCCTTAATTTGCTTTGGGTCACATAGTTTTATGACTCAGAAATCCATTTTCACAACATAAACTCAAGAAGAACTGCTACTTTTAACTACTGTGATGACAACCTATGTATGTCTAAATAGAGGAAAATATATCTCAAAAGGTCTTTGCAAAAATTCTTAAGATTTATGAATCTGTGGCCTTTTTTTCTTGCAAACATTCAAGCTGGTGATTTTTTTTCTGCCTACAAGCATTTTTAGGAAACCGTTTCTAATTTATGTTGTTCTATGGAGGTCTTGCATAAAGCCACTAATATAACACCATATTACTTGGGGGGATCAAATAATCTGTGCAAATATTGACTCACAAATATCCAGCACATTCAGCAAACAGTTCATAAGTAATTCATTGGCTAAAATGAATACAGAGGTTCAGAGCATTGTTCTGAACAGCAGATTTTTCAAGACCATAGCCTCTTCATTGGAAGTTTACGTAAAGAAGCAAAAAGCAAAATCACAAAATCATTAGGACTTTTTTTCTCACCTAGCTCCTAATGCAATGTTATATATCTTTTCTTCCCTCTCCATCCCTCCACCATCATCTTTCTACTAGCTTTTTTATTTTTTAATTATTATTTTGGGCACTATAAATAGGAATATTTGGTCAGCATAAGTTTCAGTAGCTTCTAGGATTTTGTTGTTGTTGTTACCCATACAATGTTTTCTTCATTTTCGGAGTGCAATGCATCAGGGCTGGAGTTTTCTTGGTGCATGGAAGTGAGTAGAGTGATGTTTCAAATTTAGTCTTTTTCTCCAGTACAGAGAATACTAAATATAGTTTTGCAGAAACCTCTGAATAACTGTAGGAATGTCTGCCTCGGAGGAGCCATGTATTATGCACCCATATTCTTGTTTCACTTTTTTTTTCTTTTTTTCTTAGGGGTAAGAAAGGCTTGTTGCAGTGAAATCTGCCTTCTGGACTGAGGGTATATCAATAAAATAACATAGAGTATGGAAGCTCAGAATATTACAAAATCAGATAGAGAGGCAGGCTTTCTGTTCCCCAGCTGTTTCTCAGAAGGCTCACCAACAAGATGCTTCATGCAAAAAGCTTAACTAATTTTTATTAATTCATTCCCAAAACATTTTAAAATACATCATCACAGACTATTTAAAGTTGTGTTAGCTGTCATGGATAGGCTAGGCAACCTGTCATCAGATGGACAGTTCTTCATGAATGTCTTTCTTTTGACAAGAGCCGCTTGTTTTACACACAAATTTGTCATCTTAGATTCATCTGATACATAACTGTTCTCATTCCACAGCCACACTGCTAATCATGTACAGTATCATTGTATTGCTTAATTCCCACTCGAATGCTATCGGTGAGCCCTGAGTGAGATGAAGCCACTTTTCAAAGTGAAAAGTTACACTTGCAGTGTCTCTGCAGCCTGATGCTGACTCTTTTGAAACATTCCTAGACACAGCCTCCCCACTGAATCAGCCTAAGTTGGTTTGAAATGCTAGCATGTGTGATAGGATGGCTTCTTGGGACTGGTACCATGCATTGCAGAAGCACAAATGAACATCTGCAATGATTGATGAAAACTTCAGAGGAGGTGGCTACCCTTAAGATAACCAACTGCAAATTTCCTGGATAACTTGCCAAGGAAATGGCAATAGGACGTCAACTGCAGCTAGAATTATCATAGAAGGATGTAATTTTTGGCAGCAGGATTAAAATGTCCAGCCATGCTTGTTGGAGCATTTGCCAGCTGAGTGGCAACACTCAAAGGAACAATTGAAAAGCCTCCTAACAATCTGAGCAGTAGCAGTCCAAAACCATCTTGAGGCAAGCTTCTTAGATGAGCACTGATCAAAATTGATGGAATATAGCCACCTTTGCTGTCTTCATACAATACAAAGGGTGCCTGAAAGAGTTTAGAAAAGACCTTAGAGGAAGTTTCCAAAGAAAGCATATTAAATTTTTATAACCTTATTTACAACAATATACATCTAGCAGTGTTCAGAACAGTTCAGACCATTTGTTTTACCCCTGAATAATGTGCTATCAGTGTTTGACCTGGAAAACAGGCTCTGAGAAGCCCACCTTTTCTTTTGACACCACTGAGCTGAACAGTCTGGGGTATAATCTTAGCTGGTGTCAAAGATGTTATCAGTGAAGTCAGTGGAAGTGCACTGATTTACATTAGCAGAAGTTCTGGCTCTGTGCCTTCTTTTGTCCTCCATCCCAGTTCCAGGGTTATAACAGACCACTCTTGAGTAGTCTGGAAGGATTAAGCTGATGATTTGGTATTTCATGGATTAAAAAACAGCCTATGATAGAGCATATGGTTGTCTTTTGCCCTTTAGTATTCCTGTGTCATGCATCTAATGCAATCTGCTGCCACAGAAAAAGGAAACCTGATAACCTCTTAGAAATAGAATAAATAGAGATTTGTAAACAAATGCATCTTGTATAAATTATGAAAACAACACACAATAAGTTTATTATCCCAAGAAAATGAATTTATTAAAGTGTGTGAACATTTCTAAGCTTTTAAAAAGCAAACAATCAAAGCTACAAATTATTTAGGTCTTTTACAGTAGAAATAAATAAAATTAATAACCAGCCCAGCCGGTATTAAAGATTGTGTGGCTAGAGAATTCATCACTCTATTGACCCGAACTTTGGACTGGTTACATAGCCCAGATGTAATTAAAACACACACACAGTTTACCTGCCTCAAAACTGCATCAGGTTACAGTGGGTTAAACTAAATGCCACAAGCTTGGATGAATCCCGAAGGGCTTTTGCCTCCTGTGCTAAAATATGAGATCACTGCCCTTTATGTTTCAAGTTGTATCACAACAAATGTTCTGTGTAAAGAGGATACAGCAGTTTATATTGCAAATGCACCATAGCTTCTACCAGTAGAGAACTGGCTTTAATTTTTTTTTCACTCCTTTTTTCCAGTATTCTAAGGCACAGACTTAATCCTTCGTTAAACAAAATTATCTCTAGGCTCATTAGGACTCTGGAGTTCATCGTAACTGGCACCGAGCAGCAAACAGGCAAAGTGAAGATACTGGGTATCAGCACTGCTAACAGGCACTGTGCGTGATTCTTCGGTGCTGAAATACCCTTCTGCCACGGCTGCCTGTACGCGAATTGGCTGGACAGATTTTCCAGATCCCCTGAATGTTCCTAAATTACTATACTCACCCAATTACAGTCCTCAGGGGTCACATTTCATTTTCTGAAAACTGGTAACAGGCCACCACAGCTGATGAAATGATGTGGGTATCCAGGCAACTATTGTGCTGTTTGATTAATATAGCAAACACTTGTGTGGCATGATCTCACATGCTTCCAAATGTTCCACACAATCTGCCTTGAACTGGAGACCATAAAAGTTTGCCTCATAGTTACGTTCCCAGTCTTGCACAGATTGGATTTTCCAGATGAAAATATTTATTAGCGCTTCTTATTACACCCCTCTTTTGTATGATTTAACCCCTGACTTATGCATGAAGGTGTTTAGAAACAAGAGGTTGATTTCTGCTATTTATTCTTATCTCCTTTTTCTTCAGTAAAGTTTATTCACTTCACCTAAGCCAATCAGCTATGGGAAGGTTGCAGCTTGCTTTCAGGTATTAAAATAGGTAGGTTTGCCACAGACTCTTCATTCAGGATGTAGTGTCATTCCAGTGGACTTTTTCAACAGCTGTAGTGTGGACATATGGCTAAGGGGGAAAAGGGTACAAACAAAATATATATATAGCTTCTTGTTGTCAGAGAAATAACAGAGAGATCTCTAAAATACTGTAAGTCTCTCACTTTAGTGGAGACGATGCAAGCTTCCCCTTCAGACACCCTGAAAGTACATTTTAAAAAAAGGTACACCCAGCACTGGCACTAGGACTGTAAACAAATACCTATCCTAGTTTCTGTTTTGAACAGCACCACTTCCTGCAGGCAGGCGATGCACTCTGCTTTGCAAATCCTGGAGAGAAGGTGAAGAGGGAAAGAACTAGCATGTAACCATCACATTCCCCAAGGAAAGTCAGCAGCTGTGAGGCAGCATAGAGCGTCACAAGCAGCACTGGCTGCTCATCCCATCCCACAGTTTCCATGAGGTACTCAAGGGGTTAACACAGCCTATAGTGGAGTGTTTGCTTTCTTCTGTTTGAAATCAAACATCTGATCTTTATCTGAGGTGACAGGTTTAATGCCTTTCTTCCCTGACAAATTTTTACCCGAAGAGGAATGCAAACACATATATCGGTGTGGTTTTATAAGTGCTCATCTGAGCAAGCCAATATTGGCAGCTTCGTCCTCTAATAAACAGCAAAGCCATGAGCTGGTGCCACTTGCTTAAAAAAAATTTATAACCCTTACATCATTTAAATGACTTGACTTTAGATCTGTCAGGGGTCAGGTATTTTGACAGAGCTTTAGGCAAGGCAGAGTATCACTGTTCAGCAATGCTGACTTCCCTTTTCTCTCTCTTTTTTTTCTTTTCTTTCTGCTGCTTCTTATTGAAGTTAATTTAGAGTTTGCAAAATACCCTATTGCCAGTCTTATGGAAGGAAAAGCCTATCTTATGCACATGGCAGGACGTGTTCTGGTCAGCAGAAATTTGCTTTGGACAAGGTCTTTCCCTCTGGCATGCTTTACTCCCTTCCTGAGGAGTCAGACAAGGGGAAAAGGAACAAATTAGTACTGATTGTGACTGTGGACTTGCGGACAGATGTCAGCTCTGGAAACAGGACTGTGAAGTACACTCTGTTCTAAATAGGCCAGTGAAGATTCACGAAGCCATGGTAGCTTGCAGACATTTTAATGCCAATTTTTACATACCTGAGCACAGCAAATACTAATTCAAAGTGGCTTTCTATCACCTCTAACTTACTGGGAAAAAACTAGGTCCTGCTTTGTCTGAAACTTTTGCTATAGATCTCAGGCATAAAACACTGTTTGCTAACACAGTGTGTAAAAACTCAGTAGCCCTGGTTGGTTAAAAAATATCGTTACTTAAGCAGCACCTCAGTAACCCCATGACTGGATGGTAGGATAATGCTGAAAGTACCTGCCAGAAACACTGAAAAGCCATTGTGTGGTATCATGAAGTTTCCGTTTTGGCCTAACTAAAACATGGTGGAAGAATGCTTTTTTGGCTGTTTGTGGCTGTTTGTGAGTCCAAAGTGTTTGGTTAGATCACAAAGTAAACTGCGATTAAGGGTACTGAGTTTGTCTCTTAATCAGGGTGGGAGTGTAGAGAAAAATTGTAACTTCAGGATCCTTGTAATCAACCAAGTAAAAAAGATGATCAGTGGGGTCAGACAGAGTTTAGATGAGCTAATTCTCTGTCTATAGCAGAATTGGGATCAGATTTGTTCAGGTCACGTTTTAAAACACTTTTCACCCCCTGAAAAAAGTACCCTTTTAGTGTAATTCTTACTCCATTTTCTCATACCAAGTGTTTGCAGTACTGACTGATAATAATGAGCAAAACTTACCATTAATGTAACATGCAAGCAACTCTTCTGTGGTGTTTGGGAAGCCATCACTTATTCCTCAGACCTTTTGCCTCTAGGCCTAGACCTTCTAGGACAGAACAGAAGATACAGGCTGCTGTGTTTGCGTGCATGACTCTTAGATTGTTAATTCAGTCTCACGTTGTTGCTTTCCTTGTGGCTCACAAAATTACACCCCTTCAAGGAAGGACTCTGTATTCTACGAAACACTGGCTAACTGATGATGCCTTGGGGTGTGTGGCATCTACGATAATGGCTCTGTGGGAAGTCCTTGCATCCACCCTCATGGGAAGCCCATCTCCACACTGTCGCCTTAACTGAATAGGAGACGTGAATTTAGATTTGATTGTGAGTTTGGGTCTATGCTCAAACTGCTGTGTAAACACACCTGAGCCAGTGAACAGGTCCTGCAAAATGAGGACAGTTGTTCTTCTGTTCCCAGTTGCCTCAGTAGTGGAGAATGCTTGTGCTGGGTGGTAGCAGGGAGCCCTGCTCCGGAGTGTGGCAAATTGCAGCGCTGGCATCAAAGCTGCTAGTATCACTTCCAGCTCCAAACTGCTCTCATCTTTGCGATTCATTACGGGGAGTGAGTGTTTTCTGCATGTCAGGTTTTGGTATCACAAGAAGTGTGATCACAACTGGATTCATGCCAAGGACGTACTTGCTATGGAGCTTCTAACAGTCTTCAGTTCCTCGGTAGAATTGCAAATAGAAAGACATACATGGATGGGAAGGTGCTGCTCCTAAACCTACACAAGGGTAATCCGAATAAGCTCTATTTGCACACTGTGTGTTGTGGGCATCATGCTGGATCACAGCAGAAGAAGATGTGAGAGGATTTCCAGATTGGCTTGAGGTTCATTTGTGCTGTGATGAGAATCTGGCCCCATTGATCTTCACTCGTTTGCTGATTCAGGGTTCCTGTTGGGGTTTGCCTGTGCAGTCCCTGGCTGTGCCTTTTCCCCCGTTACTTCTCCTGCCAGCAGGCTGAAATTCCAGTCAGCTATTGCTTTTTTTTAATCCACTGGTGCTCACTGACATAAAGCCAAACGGGAGCGTAAGCACAGGCAGCATACCGATAAGGTAGTGTTATGCTACCATGCCTGTACGAAGTTACTCCTTTTTTTTTTAAAAAGAAGATGTCATGTGGGAGGGAGAAAAGGTGAAAACAGTATCCAGTCTACCAAAGTCCATCTGGGAACTTCCCCAACCACCCTGTATGGCTCCTACTGCCTCGGTATTATCTGGGTGCAAACATTCACCCTCCTGTTATGTTGCTGAAGATGCCCAGGACGTGATCCAAAAGATGGACCTATAGGCACCTCAGGGGGAGCGAGGCAAAGCACAGCCTGCCCCAGTAGCCAGGGTGGCCGGGGCCAGGGTGGCAGCCAGCGGGTCCCAAGCCACCACCCTGCTCCTCAGCTGCTAGCTTTTCCAACATGATCTATAGAGCAATGCTGACAGTAGATTTTCTGGCAGCCATAAAGGTGGCCTGATTCAGAGAATAATTACTGTATGCAAATGAGTGTGATTTTCCTCTGCCCTTTTATGGATGACTCTGCTCTGCCATTCATCAGGGCCACAAATTTCACTTGGTAGGAGACGGATTTAAAGAGACAGCCGCCTCTAGAGCTTTGTCTTGGACTTACTAAATCCATGCTTAAGTGTCTTCATAAATAGACATGCATATGTTATAAGGGGGATGGCAGATTCCAGCCTCTTTATCTATGTATTATTGCTTACGAAACTGTTGAGAAAACATCCGACTCTCTGGCCATGCAGTATATGAAAGCTTTCACTGCTTTGAATAACAGTCTCTTCTCAAATCAGGGTTATATGTGGTTTAGTATGGCCTCTAGTGTGTTTTTTCTCTCTCACAGTGTCCTTTATGATGTTTATATGGTACGTGTCTTGGTGTGCAGTGGAGTAGGGAGATAGTGCTATATTTTTTCTGATGACAATTAGTTAATGGCTATCACATTCACCACATTCACCATAGTAATGGCAGAGGCTGCACTCACAGCAAGAAGCCTCAGTGTGTTTATGCTGTGGAGGTTCAGTCTACATCATTGCTAGGAGGAAATGTCCTATAGTCTCGGTACTTCTGTCACAGTCTTGATGTGATGGTGTGATCAGTATATCGTGATAAAGCGAGGGGAAAACCCCACAACAGAAAAGAACCAAATCAAATTGTTTCTGAGCATGGTGTGTGCCTGGTGGGTAACAGGAAAAGAAAACCATGATGAAGTCTGTCTGTTGTCATTCCCTGATGCTGGACACAGGAACACGGTGGTGCATTCACAGGAAATCTGTAGTACATAATGTGTCATTGCTAAATATCAATTTCTGCACTTGCTCCCAGCATGTGCTGTGCACCGTCCTCCTCGGAGCATGGACGAGAGGGGAAGGAGAGTGCTATAAATGGAGCAGGCCCGTCTGTCACTGGGCTGTCTTGTTACTCATATGGCAACAATATACCGGTGTCAGTACATCCAGAACACTTTTCTTCCACTGCCACTCAAAAAGCAGAGAAGAAAAGCTGTGATGTTTCTGTGTTTACCGACAGTGTGCACCACTAGAGGCCATCACACGCTTCCCTAAATAAATATCAATTAATGTACTTGGTTATAGGGAAATCTGGGAGGTGGGACCTGGGGCCCCTCATTCTACTCTCTCAGCACCAGTACTTCAGTTCAGGGGTCAGGTCCTTTGGCTCACAGATCTTGCAAGATATACCTGGAGGGTGAAGCTGTTTTAGGGAAGCCTTTGCCCCATACACAGGGTGTATCAGACATAGGTATCAAAGGAAAGTGGAAAAAAGCAGGCCAGGAGTGCACTTTCCTCAGGCTATCGAGAAGAGCAGAGAACAACATTTGCAGCTAAATGGGGCAACAGGGAAAGTTTACCTGCTTCTAAGTTTCTGTCTTGTTCACTTCCACTTTTGGCAAGTTTCTTTGGTCTCGCAGAGGCAGACTTGGGCAGGATTACTACATCCAAACCTTCCCACTACTTGTGACAAACTAACAGTTTGCTCAGCAGACTTAGCTCTAATAGATCTGGGCAGCTAAGGAGTTACTTTGCATGAGTAAACATTGTAAGGCATTTGGAGGCATGGGTGATTTTCTGGTGAACAGAACTTGAGTAGTTTTGGGCATTCAGATTTTTCTGTGGAAATCCAGGAAAAATCCTGATTGTGATTTAAAGCTAGTAAAAAGGCAATTGTATTGAAAGGATTTTATTCCAAAATTCAAAGCTAAAATGGGAGGTGTAAAACCTCATGAACCAAAAGTAGTGGCACTGATCCTGAGAAGCCTGTATAGATGTTACCAGTGCTTCCACGTGGGTCTGCAATGAAGCCATACCCCATGCTGGAAAGCCCAGCACTTGTGTGCACCCAAGGAGGAAAGCAGCAGGGCAGAGGCAAGTGTTTAGAGACTAAAGTTAATTATCAGCAGCAAAAAATGCAGCTTTCCTATATTATTAAGTGGTATTTATCCTATGTCTGTTGAGCTGCTGTTCTAATTTAGGTTGACCTCTGACAAAGATTACAATAATTTGACATTCCTACATTGCATTAACAGCCAGAGTGACTCATTCAGGGGGAGGATTCTGACTTACAACTTCAGACACAATCTGCTCTGTGTCCCATTATTATTTCTGCATTAAGGCAAGACTTAAGGCTTCAGCCTCAATGGGTTTCCATGTAGCTTTAGTGTGTAGCAGGAGATTAAAGCAGTGGTGGAATTGTTTCCCCGATTTCCTGTTTCCCAGCCACCGCTAGCATCAAGTGGATCTCTTGCACTGCTGCTGGGGAGCATTTGGCATGGTGGGCAGCCAGGCTTACGTGCCATTGGGCACTGGTGTCCTTCTGACTCTTTTCCTTTAGACCTGGACATGGCACTGAGATTTAGGGAGGCTATCCCATGCTGGGAAAACTTGGCATAATGAAATTGCACGCTATCTGGGGCAGCCGAGGAGCCCCGATGGCAGGAGTTGGTGGGATGCCATGCAGGGCCCGGCTGAATTCCTACCAGCCACAAGGTGCTGCTGCCACTGTGGAGTCTGTTTAACAAGTGTTTAACCATTGTGCTTTTTACACAAATTTTATTGATGCTAGACAAACTAACCCTGGAAGGACACCATGGGACTTTCCAGTAGCCTGCGAGAAAGTCTGATCTGGGACTTACAGAATAGCTGGGGCAGCATTAGGGAATGGAGCAAGCACCTCCAAGGAAGAGGTTTAAATAAGTATATTTATTTTTCTTTAGATCCACAAGACACTTAAGACTGAGGCCTTTTCAGACTGATTAACGCAGTCTGCTGGTGGTTCATGTGAGTAGAAATAAGGCATGAATTTCAAAACTGCTTTTCTCTGCTGCAAAATCTCAGACCACAATCAGAGGAAATGTAAGGAAAGGAGGAGGAAAGCTCATTAAAGGGGGAATATTCACAAAAGTTCTAATTGAATGCAAATCTTCATGTGACTGTATCCACACCCACCTGCAATTTATTTTCTTTCCCTCCAACCTCTCCCTCTTCCAGCCCTCTGTGAATGCAATTGAGAGATGGCTTCCGCAACCCAGGTCTGGATATTGCATCCCATATGGTTTGAATATGTACACAATGTAAGATCTAGAGTTACCGTTACACATTTATAGTAGTCCCCACTGTACGCTAGGCACTTGCCAGCCATTCAAGAAGGAAGATTTCTGCTCCAAGGAGTTTACCATCTAAAAGCAGTGACAAAAGTTGACAGATGGTAGGGGGAAATGATAGGAAGTTTACATACAGTCAGCTGGACATGGCAGGAGCAATTTAAAGTATAGATGGGAAGAGGTCCTGCAGGTGAACTCCGGGAGATCTTGCTAGGCATCCAGAGTCACATAGACAAAGTCACAAATGGCAACTGTGGAGCAACCTGACAGGAGATAAACAGGCTGTAGGCCTGGGAGTCCATCTAACTGAGCAAAACAGATTGGTATTTTTTCTTGTTTTTAAATAAAGGCATTGTTTAAATTAGATGTCTAAATAATGCAAAGCTCCCTGTTCAATCTGATATTTTTTGGTGTGGAGACTTTTCTATGAAATTTGAACCATTATATTTTTTCAGCTAAATTTTCACCAGCTGAAGTCCACTTGTAACTAGCTCTTCTTCTGTCGAACATTTTCCTCCTCACAAATCCCTTGTGCTCCCTTGTGTTCACAGACAAATGTTTTGCCAGGAGAGGAGCAGCTCCACTACCTCAAGCCAGAGACTTTTGTGTCCGTTACCCATAATGCCTTAAAGTGGACAAAAGATTTCTGAAACACACACTGAGACACACCACAGGAGAATACTTAAAAGAAAATAGAGCATCTTTTCAGTCAAAACATCCTGCGGTATCTCCACATAATGCTTCATGGCATATGACAGGAAGAAGATGACATCTCTCATCACTAGTCAAAAATAAAAACCATGTCAAGTATGAATTGCCTTTGAAAAAAACCCAACACAACTGTACATGATTTCCATGGTCAGACATCCTGGAAAACCTCCAAAAAGGGGAAAGGAGGAGGGGAAAAAGGGGGAAAAAAAAAGGAAGGTTATTGATTTCCTCATTGGGAATGTTATATAACCTTCATATTTTATTAAAAAACTTTACTCTCACTTTGTGAAAGGTCCTTTAACACATTATGTCATTTTGTAATACAATAGTTCTCCGGCTCCTTCCAGCCCCATCTCCCCGATGTGTTCTCTCAACTGTAGTTATTTTCTTTCCTTTTAAAAAAATATTTCTGATAAAACGTTTGCAAGTGTTAAACAAAGGGGCAGCATAAGTTAATACAGGCGTCAGGCGACACTCGGAACATGTTGACATATTTCAAACAAAACATGGGAATGCTTCAGTTAAAAACCTTATATTTTTGTCCTGAAACAGATGCCCATAGTCTTTGTTTTAAGAACGCAAAACTTCCCCCCCACCACCCCCCTTGTAAGAGTAGATTCCAGCTGCAGGACTCCTCAACTTTTCCTTTCCCCCTTCCTTCTTTTTCAATTCTCCCCCTCCTCCCCTCCACCTCTCCCCCTCCTTCCCATCCGGCGTCTACTCACGCACACATACTCTCTAACTTTTTGTTTTTAGTAGCGGCTGCCCCATAAGAAATGCTATCCAACAGACCTGGTGCCTGTCACCGCTTCCCATCACATGCCTGGTAATTAAACTCTGACTGATTTATTGACTGACAGCCAACAAATCCCAACCCAGTTTTTATGATATACATGCTTCCCCAGGCTAAATTCACTCAAACAACAGCCCAGCTGAAAAGGAGGAGGAAAGGGGGGAAAAAAAAAGGAGTGATAGAGAAAAAGCGCTACACACACAGGCGCGCACGCACACTCACATACAAAAAAATTTGGTATTGGTAGATGAAAGGGAGGCATTTTGCAAAGCAAAAAAAACAACCCTCAGCACAACATCTCTTTCAAATCCAGACTTGGAAAGGGAAGGGGGGGCGGGGGGAGGAAAGAAGTAGTAAACATCATTACTTCAGCTTTAAGATTCATTTGAAACGTCTCACGTACAAAAGAACTCTGAAGGGGAAAACAAGACGTGCTTGCAGCTAATATTACAGTCAAGTTCCAATTTTACCTAAGGGAAAGCAGCTTTATTAAAAGTCATGACTGAAATTGCGTGACAGGTGCCAATATTCTCCACCCTGACAGATGTGTCAGTTTGCGAATGCCATTTTCTTGTCAGCGGTCCCTAGATGGAGTTGCTCCCATCACCATTTGTCTCTCTTCCAGCTAGATCACACATGCCCGTCGCTTGCCTCCAAGCTGCGCTGCGTTGTTTGATATGTGGAATCTTCACAATGAGACTTATTAAAAGACAGTCCATTATTTTTATTTAGAGCATTTCCAAAACAAGCAGAGCGCGCACAGAGATAATTTAAAAATTGTGCGGCGGGTCATCTCCAGGCCAGAGCGGCTCAATTGGAAATGCATAAGAAAGCAGTGTCTCCCCCGAGCCCCTCCTCATCCCTCAGTTCATAATGAGGTTGATTTGAGTGACATTTAACCCTTGAATAATGGCCCTTCGAGTCGGCAGGACTGTACGGCTCTGCTCCGCAGAGGCGGCTCAGCCTGAAGGATTAATTCTGCTCTGATTTTTCCTAAATCTTGTGGTGCCCCCCCCCCCCCCCCAACCCCTTCTGCTCCTCTGTTTTGTTACAGGTGGGCTTCACAGTGTATCGCTACATGTAAAATACTCTTGATTGTCTGTATTTATAGACCCTTTTCCTCCTCCTGTTGGTTTCAAACACAAAGAAAAATGGTATCTCTCAATCGTGCCTGGTATGAACAGCAGGTAAAGCTGCAGCAGACTCCTCTCCAGCCTCTGATGGAAAATTATTACAGATGAAATGATTCTGTAATGGAAATGGTAATAGGAAAGTTTCATTCTAAAGGATGTTTGTGCTAACATGAGAGGCTATAATATGTGATGGATTTGGATGCAGGAATAAGTGTAATCTCAAACTGAATTTTACTTCATCATTTCTAGAGGTGGCACTGGGGGGTTGGAGGAGGGCTAATGGACAGTGCTTGCAAACATTGCTAGGTGAAAGGACTTAAAATACGAGATTATTGATGTCTCATTGTCCCAGGCCAAGTGGCAGAGCAGGTTGTTGCTTCAGCAGTTCTTTCTTAAGTACATGGATGCTAATTCTTCTCAGGCTGGAATTAGCTCATCAGTCCTGGTGGGTACTTGTCACTCGGGGAAAGATATGTGGTTAAATTGTAGCTAACCCTTTGTAGATGATAGGGAGATGCTTTTACTTCTTGTGAGGAAACAGCATTTACCTCTTTAGCTCCACCTTGGCACAAGACATGGTCTGGACCCTGTGCTGCCTGACTGCTGGTGAAGACTTCGTCTCTTTGCAGCTATAGTCAACTCCGAGTGTGCTGCAGGCAACGCAAGGCTTCAGACTGTCCCCAGGGTCAGGTATCTCTGGTTGCCCAACAGCTTTGTTGGAGCATGTTTTGCCCTGCATGCTCCTTTGGGTCGCACCATTCCGGGTACCCCTCAGCTCTGTCTCAAGCCTCTGTCAGCTGGGGGCACTCTGGGATGATCTTCCTTCTTCAGAATATGAGGAGACCCCAAAGTTTTGGGAGACAAGAGCTGGATTGAAAAGCATCCTAACAATGTTTGACAGAATCTGGATGGAAAATGAAAGGCTCCCTCTGGAGCGGAGAAAGCAAGGAGGGGAGAAATATTGGAAAAGAAAGAACTGAATAAACTAGAGATTGGTTACATCGTTTAACGTCCATGGAAGGCACTCTGATACTGTTTGGGTTGATGAAGTTTTATAAGAATTTGAGAGGAAAGCTCTTATACTCTGCAAGCTTTTCCATTGCACAATCACCTGGAATGCCCAAGTGTAGATCTTTCACTCAGTAGTCCGTCACCCTTTCCCACGAGCAATCATTTAGAACCTAATTTAAGAATTATAAAACCATGACCAAAAAATATTTGTGAATTTCCTCTCTAAGCTGAAAAGAGAAGGTGGGCTGCCACAGGAATATTTTCTCCTCGTTCTCCCACAACAATGCCTGCAAAGCTGAAGCCATTGTGCTGAGAGCAGCTCCAGAAGCAATTATACCATAGTCTAAACCAATCATCAGCTCTGGACAAGGAGCATACCGAACTGTTCCCACGTTACACAGGATATCAGCATTTCTCACTTGGGAGAAAAGGAGGAAGGGGTTGAGGGGGAAGAGAGAAGAGGACAGGGAAAGACATAAATATGCTGCTTGTTTGGTTGATCTGTCTTATTGTTAGACATTCTAATCTGCTCTTCCAGGTTCCGGGAATCTGTTCTTCCTTTTAAGCTAAAGAAAGAAATGAGCAGCTTCCACCAAAAGCTAGAGAAAAGGGAATGTTTTGGCACTGTGCTCTAACAGTCAAAAGCTGTGGACTCAGTTGATAGAAGAAAGAAAAAAATCTGCAGGTGAAAACCTTCTGCATAGCAGGGCAGCAGACTTCACACGACTGTGGGCATTAATGTAGCCTGTTCAGATGACTGTAACTGCTGCCGCAGATCCACTCTGGAGTCCATCTTTCAGGCAGGATCAAGGCTTGTAGGTCTTAATAAAGTCAAATCAACACATAGCAATGAAATAATAAGTCTGGGCAGCTGACAGATGCTAATGAGAATGCTTATTTAAACCACCAGCAAAATCCAGTTGAAAACTAAGCAGATATATAAAACTCTGGATTCAATCCTTTTTATTTGGAGAGAGATAATTAGGGCCCATAGGACATTTTCTAGGAAGATACTTGGGATGCTGCATTAAGAGCCCATTCCTGAGCATGATTAACCTTACTTACTGCAAGAGAAAGTATCGCTGGTTTTAATCACAGAATGTAGCTAGTTCTGTGTATTTGCAGAATTAGATGATACAGCCATACAATGGAAAAAAACAAATAGGCAGAAGAGGATGGAATGATGAAGAACTGTGTCAAAAGCATTACAGCTGGTGAATCCAGGGAGACTTACGTATGTTCTCAGCTTTTTCAGTAGAAGGACCTGGATGGTAGACACTAATACATGGACCTTTCGGGGCGTGGAGCTTTGGGTAGATGCACGTCTAATGGCTATTTTAAACATCAGCTTGACAGTAAATGAGACTGTTTGCTCTTGTGCCTTGCTTGTGTTGAATATAAGAAAGCATTTACATTATGGACTCCAAAATCTTATTCATGTCATGAAGCAGTGGGGCCTTTACCAAGTCCAAGTCCATCAGGATGACTGCAGCTAGCAGAAAACAATATTTGCACGCTGGCAAAAATGAAGACAATCTCTCTCCTCCTATTCCTTCCCTCAAGTATTTGCACTTGCAAACTACTGGCCTTCAGCTGCAACATCGAAATCACTCAGAATGTAATAATTCAAAGGAAAACATTTACTTTTTGTAAAAAAGGTTTTTCACTGAGAAAGCTCTGACTTGATTTTTGCATGGCTTTCCTTTCCCCTGTGATGTGTTGACAGAGAAAGTTGAAGAGAGTGTCTCCTTACCCAGGAGAGCAGAGCAGAGATCAGCTGTTAGGGCTTGGTGGCCCTGGTGCCTGTGATTCATATCCTGTGGTTGTTGATAAAGGAAGATCTGGGGGACATAGACACATTTTGATCTTTCTTGTCCTGTGTTTCACTGTTTTTACTTCTGTACTCTTCAAAGTGACTATGTCAGGAAAAATTGCTGATACTTCTATTAGCAAGCAACCAACCTGCTTTGGGGTAACATTTTTTTCTTTTTTTGCACCACTTCATTATTTTTTAATTCTGCTATAGTGCCAGGGAAATCTAGAATGCTATATACATTAATACCACTGGCTTTTCTTTCTCTTTTTGGCAATCACTGGGAAGAATAACACTTCATGTGGGAGACAGCTGTTCAGATATGCTTCAAGTGAAGTTAAGTTGGTATGTATACATTATTCCCCACTTTTTCTTTTTTTTTTTTTTTTTCCTTTTTGCCTGCATTTGTCTTCAGACTCTTGAAAAAAGAAAATCATGGCAAAAATGTTATAAAAGATTCAGTGGTACTCTTCAGATGGCCTCTCAGTAAGCAAAAATTTCTCTTGCCTTTGGTCAATCTGCATTCACGTATTCATTAATACCTCAGACTATGGATTTGAACCTCAAAAAGTGTGGATGACTTCCATGGGACTTTTTACTGGAACTGAACAACTGCATGGGTCTCCAGAATGGAAAGGATCTGGAAGTGAGTGTTTCTACACAAAGGACTGGACAATCCCTGAATGTTGCTCCTGCTTTTGTGCATCATATTCACAGCCGAGAAAGATAATAATAAAAGGGTATTTTAAAATGGAAGGAAGAAAATTGGGAAAAGTAAATCAAGAAAAAATACCTAAAAATGGATAAAATGAAGCTGTGACCAGCTTATGATCAAGAAAGACAAAAGCCATATTTTTAAATGGGCAGAAAAATAAAGGAAAAAATTAATCCAAATTTCTACAGTGATCAAAGCTACTGATTAAGATATCCAAGCCACCTTAAGCCGGTCTATTTGAACAACCTGAGAAAAACAAAAGTCAGAGTCTCTTATCTATCTAGCTTAGTTTCTTATCACTAACTTTAAAAACTCCATTGGCTTGCCCTAGGTTTGAATCAGATGAATTTGGCCCAATAAATCTTACTTGCACTTATTCCTTGAAGTCATGGCCTATCATCTGTCTCAAGTTCCTTTTAAGTTTAGCCTTAAGTCTGATTTTCCTGGGGTTTAATAGTTGTTCCTTGAAAACTGCAACATGCTTATAACAAATTTAACCTTTCAGTTACTGGTCTTTCACAAAACATTTTTACTGCATAAAAGAGCTATCTTCAATGATTTATAGGACTTTTCAAATTTATGCCAATATTTTTTCCCTTCCACAACTATTTGAACAGAGCCAATGATTCAATTTGGCTTTAAAAACAAAGAAATACAAGACTATAAATATGGCAGTATATAAAAAAATCCTTAATCTGTGTTTAGGCATTTCTCTTTAGTGTTGCATCAACAAAATTTTTGATGAGGTGTTGGCCTGTGACTAACTTGGTGTGGCCTTCACAGAATATTAATGACTTTGTCACTCTCAAACTCAAGCCAAAGAAACCCTTTAAACTGCCACATAATATCAAGTGTTATATCAATATCACATTTGAGATGGCAAAAGCACATATCCAAGTCTCAAGCTGATGGACAAACACATGTGTCTGAAATTCATCAACCATTTTGGCCACAATGCAAAGGATGAAGCTGGGCAATTCTCAAGCTATAAGCACGACCGCCTAATACTTAGAAATAACTGAGCCACATCTTGGCTGCAGTATTCCACAAGCACTTAGCCTGAGGTATGGAAAATGTCAGCCACTGTGAGTAAAGTTTATTAATGTTTTGAGCAACTGGAAACTCTCCTACAAAGCCAAGAGTTAAGCAGTGCTGAATACTAGGTGGCACTGTACAATCTAAGTGATCCTGCTTATTCCTGTTTAGGGATGTTTGAAGTAGATGTGCTTATTTATGGTATATAGACTGTCCATTTTTCCACTCCTTGGGGTCAATCCCACTAAAGTGTGTGTACTTGTGCAACTTGGAACACATCTCTCCTAGACACACATTCTGATTACATGTTCTCCTTTTCTTTTTTGAAGGCATCTGAAAGTCACAAGGTACGTCTCTCCATTTTTTCCAAGGTTACCAACAGGTGATGAGGAAATCTGTGAGTCCTCACTAGGCAGTGCTACGTTTAGGAAAACGCTGCCAGAAGCAGTGATTCTTTTAGCTGCTGGCACTGTCAGTCAGACATGTATGTTGGCTCTGTGTCTGTGGCCTGTAATTATCCCTCAGTGTCCCCACAGCTTCTCACAAGACCTGTTCCTCACTGACCTCCCATGACAGTTCTCCACTTGTGTTACCTGGACGAGGCTGGAAACCCAGACTGCTGCTGTGGATGACAGAAGGCTAATGCTGATGGTCTCAATTTCCTGATGAAATAGCTCCTGTTAATACCCAGTATTACTGGTTTTACCTCTACTCTTAGTGACCTATTTGTTGTCTTCTATATGCCTTGGAATTGTGGTTTTACTCTGGTTTCTTGCAGGTTGCCTGCTTCGGTCTCCACCAAGGATATCTGAAGGTTTCTTAGTGGTGAACTGAGGGGGAACAGTGTTTTCGCACCATCCCCTAAAGCTCTGGGGGCCAAGGCCAGGGAAGCTCCGCAGGCCTGACACTCTGCCTCTGGCCATGCTAAGCCCTGTTGCCTGGTTTTGCTGAGCCTGTACAGCTCTGTCAGGCAGAAAATGAGATGTGCAAGAGTGCAGCCAGTCTCCAGACCTGCTTCCACCCCTTCCTCATGCCTGGAATAGCAGGGACACCACAGAACATCTACAAAGGCTGGTGGGCTCAGATGGCTTGATGCCCTGGCAGCTGAGCCTCTGTGGCCTACACATAGAATCATGGCCACTGTTGTGAGGTGTCTTCTTGTTTGGGACTGTTCTGCCCACACCATGTCTGCCTACCACCCTACACCACTGGTTCTTTTTGTTCTTGCTTTCTGCTGGCCAGTCTACTGGGAAGCCAGGAGAGAATTCCGGCTGAATGCGAAGGGGAAAGCAGAGTCAGGCTCAGAAGAGCCAGCAAACAAGCCTGAAAAGCAGGGAAAGTCTGAGGAGTACATAAAAACCATTATTTAACTAAAGATAGTATAGGCAGGCTGGGGAGATACCCAATAGCAAGTTAAGAACTACACAGAGTGTCGAGGGAGCAGAGTCATACAATTTGGTAATTAAAACAACATTAGAGGACTGAAAATGGTACAGCAAACTGTTAGTCTGGTTTAGACAGGTATGGGATATGTAAATCTGTCACTAACAAAATCAGATAGTAGCCTCATTTTACTGAGGCCACCATGCTGTTTTGATTACAACACAGGAAAATCAGAGTGTCTTTGTGTCCACCAGAATCTCCACAATTGATGTTAGACAGCAAGTTACTGTAAACAAGCTTCTCTGTCTCAATCCCAGTTTACTTCAGGCTTGCCATTTTCCAGAACCAAGAACAATCCAAGTTTATAAAGTTCCACTGTTCTTTCTAACCACAATAACACCTACCATGTTCCTCTTAGCACCCCTATCCGAAGCAGTGCACTTCCCTTGTGCTTCCCAGGAAAGAATAATACTTTTAAAGTATTTGGTGGTAATCCAGCAAATTGTGCTTTGGGGTACAAAGGCCATAATACAGCACACTTCCAGGGGGCTCACGAGGAAGGTGTCACTTCTATGGCCCTAGAGGTTTCCCGCATACCTATAACTTTCACAAGAAATGCTGAAAACTTTCAGGTATACCACACTTCAGCAGTATGGTTTCTGTATCATTCACCCATATAGTTTATTTAAGGGTTCATCCTGAGGGACTCCTCAGAATTTCAGCTACTCTTATTCTAAACAGGAAATGAAATTGAGGAGTATTCAGAGACTTAATAGTCTGCAGCAGGATAAGCTTTAGACTTTAACTCAGAGAAAATTATATCTGAGACTTCTAATCAAAATGACAAAATTGCCCAAACTTTAGAACTTTGCCACAAGGCTTGGCAGAAGTTGTTCAGAGCCACAAACTCCCCCTGTCATAAGATGGGGTTCCTCTTATGGAGTTTCCCGTATCTTCCAGGATACAAATTGTGTGATCCTCCATGATATGACAAAACTATCCATAGAAAGGTGTAGGGGAGACTAAAGGTAAGAGACAGTCTAACAAGGGATTAACTCATTGAAAAGGAATTGGGGCATGAGGCATATGAACTACAATTCCCATGAGCCATTTGAACAGAATCTCCACAATAAAATTAATACCTTTCAGCTGAAAATTCCTTCTTTTTCTTTTGCATTTTTGGATTTTCTCAGGGGGTAGGGGGAAATCATTTTCTGACAGGCACTAATTGTTTCCCATTTGATTTTGGCTTGTGAGCAGATCTGAGTTAAAAGGGCTAAATGCAGACATTCTGCTATTACAGTGTTATGCTCATTCAACAGTCACTCTTGTTTTACTTGCAGCAATATGAGTTATACCATATGTGTTTGAAACTGGTAACAAAACAGAGCAGGCTTTCAAGCAACCCTAAGCTAAATTATAAATCTTTTTTGCATCTTTTAAATAAAAAAAAATTCTACAGGCACAAAATGAATCAGTGAAGTACTTGCTGCTTGGGCTTTTAACAATAGCAGTCTACACGAGAAAACCAGTCACCCTTGTAAAAAATACTAAGTGATATAACTATCCAGCCTGACTGATTTTCAGTAATCTACAAGATTTCAATTTTCATTTGTGTGTAACATAATGAAAACATATGAAATAATTAAAATTATTTTTCCTATTTTTTGTAGTAACACTACTATTTTATTATTATATTATAGATATATATGTAGATATATATTATATATAGATATAGATATAGATAGATATATTATAGATATGTTATCAGTATTAAGTAGTTTGTACAAACCTAGCCATTGAACAGGACTTCAATGATTGTGTATTCTACAAACTTGTTCCAATCCCCTTGACTGCATTTTTTAATCCTGAATTTCTAAATTTCTTGAAAAAGTCTCATCAGAAAAGCAAGATGACTTCTAACAAAAAATTGTCTAGTATGAGGTCTTATGCTTAAATGATGGCTTATTCATGTCCAAAGCTGCACTGAATTCTAAGAATTGTTGACATCACTTGGTCTTCCACCGTTGCAAAATTATTGGTGCAGAACTAGGAGTAAGTTTCTAGCATTGCACTATGAACCCACAACTGGAATCACACAACTTAGTTCAGTGATACATTCAAGAGAGCTTTGTACCTGTTGAGATATTTAGAAGCTCAAGGGTTGGTTGAAAGATTCGTCAGTTCTGTGCCCTTGTGAAATTGATAATCAGATGTTGTCACCAAATGGGAAACAGCTAGAGGATTGACATGGCCAGCTTGAGGGGACTTGGAGAGTCAGTGGAAAAGCAAAGACCAGAATTTAGCACTTCCCAGCTCCGTGTATACTTGTTTCTCCTAATTCTGCTGCCTTGAACTTTGGCCATGTTAGTTTAGCCTTGTTGTGAAGGCAGCTGTAAACATATAAAGCAAAACAAAATGTTTTCTATGGTTTTAAATAATTACTCTTTTTAAAATGATGCAAAACAATTTGGCATACCTACACATTTATAATAATACAATTCTATATAGAAATATAAAAGTACAATTCTATAATAATATTCTAAAATCAGGATCCTTTACTTAAAAACAGTGTTTCAGTTCCATCTGTGATTGATAATATGTGAGATCAAACAGGCTGGACATAAAACTTTTAGTCCTAATCAATGCTATAAATCTGCAGCAGATCACAAACCCAAAAGGCCTCTTATTTGCTGGAGCTGGTCCTGATACAGCCCATGGTGGAGGAAAGCTCAGAAGAACAGCTGATCTCATGAGATTTTCAACATTTGGAGCCAACATTTTCAGAAAACAGTTGGCAAGATTTCAGTGCCTTGGAACTTGAGTTTTGGTCTAGCCCTAAATTCAGCACAAGCCCAGCGCAGCTCCAACACTTCTCAAACGTGTGGGTTCGCATCTAAGTTTTTCACACATGCACATCTATCTTGTTTGTGTGTGTGTGTGTATATATATATGTATATATATGTATATCTGGGGAGTGATGGATGGAGATTTTTTTCCTTGGAGGAATAACTGTTTGTCCCCTTTCTCATTTTATTCAGGATACAGCACTGGACTCTTTGGAATGCGTCACCACCCGCATCCCACCATGTTTATTATTGCAGGTTCCAAAGGTATGAAAAGGAGTGCAAGACTTGCCTTGAATCTCGAAATGCAGAGCATATAGCTGTGCCACTACCTCAGCTCTCCATCTGCCTTTTATTATCATTAATATTCAGAAAAGAATAGGATTTTCGGAGTGAAGTTAAAAATCTTTGATGGGTCAAGGCTGTTCTCCTAGAGTGGTCCTGACATCTCTCTTCCCCTTTTCACCCTGCCCAGCAGAATCTTCTCCAAGACTCCTTGCTGGCCTTCAATAAGGACAGTATGTGTTGTGTAGCAGCTGCAAAAGGCCTCACAAATGCTGGCTGACAAGAAGTGACAGCTCTGTATATCTCTCACTGGCACTGACAGCTGACAGATGGATACCACTCACACACAGAAAAAAAGCCCCCAGGATGATTCGCCAACATTACTCTCTGTTCATAGGGGCCACATTTGATTGAGTGCTGCTCAGAATAATAAACCCTTGTCGATCCGTTGCAGAGCCAGTTTGCTCACAATGTCCTGATTTTTTTTTTCCCCTGAAATGCGTACCAACATACACACAGAAGCCTTGCTTTATTTTCCCCTCCTTAGCTTTGTTTGAGAAGAAAAGCTACCTAGCTTTATGCAGCTGCTTGTTAGAGCAAGGGAGCAATGAGTACATAACTTAGCAATACCATGTTAGGGCTTTGCTCCCCGATAGTTCCTTCATCTCTCCAGTCTATTATTATCCTTCAGATAGTTTTTATTCCTCGTCACTAATCAGCCCATTGTTGAAAATATTGCTGGTTGGGTTAGTTGGAAGACAATAACATGAAACTTCACCGGGAAGACAATAATGCATGTTGATAAAAAAAAATAAATTAAAAAATCCCCCAAAAGAAAGACAGAGAAAGAAAGTGATAAACAAAAAGAGACATCCATCCATATGGACAGGTAGATCTAAATAGAGAAAAATGGAAACAGAAATGTAGAGCTCCTGCAACAGCAGTAGCTGAAGAGTTCAGACCCATGTAATTTCTCCAGATTTTTGTTCCATTTTCTTCTGCAAACTGCTTAATTACTGGACCCTGTATGCAGACAGTTTTTGCCAAAGCTGATCTACTCCAGGAGAAGTATCGTTGTACCCCTTAAAAAACCCCTGAAACAAGTAGCATGAAGCAAACACACCTTGTTACAATCTTAAGTCACCTGTATAAAATCTGAGTGTTGGGAGGAGCTCAAGAAGTCAACCATGACTGAGATGAATGAGGAGAGAAATCCAGATCTGGTCATTATTAGTGATGATTATGTCATGTTAAGCATTCTGTCTAAATCAGTTACTGGTATTTTCCTCAAAGATCTTTATATGTGTTTTCATATAAGGCAAAATGTTGTCACGTTTCTCCAAAAGAAACTGAGGCAAAGAGGTGTGAAAGTGTATATATGTAAAATTTTCATCCCTTTGGGAAGTCAGAGTGAGAGTGTGTAAAGCTAGATCCACAACGTGTGCCTAATCAGGGTGAATAACTGATTAGGCATTTAAATATCCCTACGGATCTGGCCTGATCCATCTGATTTTTTGATGCCCAGCACCTCCAGCTATTAATACAAAACCTGAAGCACCAAAAATCTGTGAAATTTGAAAAAATATAAGTCCATGGGCTGTTTTTTTTTTGAAGCTGTCCATGCAGTAAGAACAAGAATCTGCTGAGTTGAAGAAAAAGATAAAAATACCCTAGGAAAAAACCTCACACTTTCTGTGTGGACAGTTTTGTCCAAGGCCACTCAACTTTTTAGATAAATACTGGCCTGTCTGTCGAGCCATGTTGGTTTTTTTTTACTTTATGAATACTATGCTAATATATTCTGGTACACAAAAGGATATATTCTGAGGAAGTATTAGGGGGACATTTTTTGAGTATATAATTTATCAGCTTTATATGTAAGATGACTGGTAGATTTGCTGAACAATTCAGACAATATGGAGGCTTCTCCATCAAAGGAGGACATCCCTGTGTCATGCCATAGCTCTGCAGGCCCTTCGCCACCAGGCCTGGCTCAGAGATGTGCCTTTTCTGTGTGCTTCCAAAGAAAGACTGCATTGCCACCCAAGGCACTTTGTATTTCCAATGTTTTCTTGCTGACTGGGCAGACCAGAGCTTGGCCCTGCACACAACTGTGCATGGCCTGTGTGGGGTCATGCACCAGCTGATGTTGATGTTTACTATCAGGAGCAAGGGGCAAGGAGGGGTGGCCTGGGACACGAGGCACCAAGGCTGGGAAGGGGAAGGCACTGGACCTGTGCCACAAGGGTATGTACCCAAAATAATTTCTGATTGTCCATTTCCCATGTCATTTTGGACTTCCTTTGCGTCAGGCACCATCTTTCCTGTAAGAGCCCTGAAAAGGAGCTCCAGCCTGCACCTCAGGGTGCCTGAGGAGTGTGCATGGTGTGGGAGGTCTAGGTGCTCCCCAGGACAAGGTGGAGCACGCTATGCCATGCATCTGCAAGCAGAGGAACCATGCTGAGCTCAGCTATAGATATCAGTATACATGTAAGTATGCATGTATACATGTACTTGCACAGAGACATCTGTGCCTTGGGCACCCCAGAGACCCTCTCTTCCTTTGTGGGCAAAAGGTGCCCAGACTTGTAGGTAGCAAATGACTGTCAGGTTATGGGGCCATAAGTTTCACTTACAGGGTTGGGCAGTGAAGACCTCCTTGTGGAGGAGGCTGTATGCCCCCAGTGCTCATGGAGGTCCAAGAAAAGATTGAGGTTGCCTGGGTCAAAACTTCAGTGCTATTTGTTTCATGCTGTGACCCTGCATGTCCCTTGGGCAGGACCTGATCTCAATGGAGAAGCATGGTCTTATAGATATCAGACAGACATGATAAAGGCTGGATTCAACCATTATGAAGTGAAGGTGAACTCGGGCAGAGAGGAATAATACTGCCTCCTGAATGAAGATCATTGTTTTGCTCTGAAAAATATACCAAAATTTTCTTTTGGCTGATGACACAGAACACTGCAGAAAAGAAGGATTGGTTCACTTTTCCTTGTGGTATAATAGCCCTCTTTCATATCTTTCTTAAATACACAACTGAAGAAACACTATATGTTAATACTTCAGCTAACAATAGCTATTCTACACAGATACGTCTAATATCTACATAACTTCCCAAAGTGGGGGTGGGAAGCTGTCTCTAACTTCAGCAGGGTTTGAAGATTTGTGTGATACAGTAGGTGCATGTAGCAGGAAAAAACAGAGGTGAAGTGTACAAGGAATTAAAAAAAAAAAAGAAAAACAACTTTTCTGTCAGTATCCTATAGGCCAAAGGATTGCTTGTAGATAATCATGGATTAATTGTGAATGTAAAGAAAGAGACACTTTTTTTTTTATCAAAGCTGTTGCCTCAGGGCAAACTCCAGTGCCATGAAAGCCGAAATGTTTTCTTTTATCACAGTTCCTTTTCTGGCACCTGAAATTATTTCTTTCATGTCTGATAGTGAGGAACGAGGCAGCATAGCTCCCCAGAGATGAGCGATTGTTACCATGGTCTCATAACATATTGGCAGACGATGTGGCATCCATGTACACCTGTCACTCAAACAGGGCAAAATGCAGATGTGGCACTAAAGCCTAAGCTCAACCACTTGGAAGCCTCCCCCCCACCCATGCACATGCACACCCCAAAACACACACATGTCCTCCTCAGCCCCCCTCCTTCCCAGGATGTGGCTGTTTTTCAGTACACATATGTGAGTGCACTCAGACGTTATCAGGCCTGTTTAATGCAATGAACCTGCATTAGCATTTCTGCAGGGCAAACACAAATAAACAGAAATGTGCTGAAAAAAAATGTTTCAAACAAATTCCTTTGCAAGTCAGGCAGAGAGAGAAAGGGAGAGAGAGTACAGCACGCAAATGAGCCAATTTCCTTCATATGGAAGTGAACTAAGACCTTTTAATGAAGACTCCAAGGCCAGGGAGGGAAGGGGGGGCTAGATGGATGCCTATTTACTTTTTTATTTTCTTCAGGCTTTGGGCAACTTATGTCACTATTGTCACACAAGGCAAGGTGATGAAAGTGTCAAAAGGCAATCAGACATGGGTTTATTTTAATCTTTGGACTCGTGCTCTTGGGGGCAATTTGAATCCCAGTTTAAGGCCCAGCATATGGGCAAGAGAAGGAGACAGGCAAAACAATTTTTGTTGGGAGATATTGTATCTAGTACAGTTGTGGGACAGATCTTCTGCTAGGGGTGGGACACAACTGCATTAGAAAAGGAAGGAAATAACACATGTGCATGGCTCTAAGGTTAACAAACATGTTGAGGTGACTGGATTTGTCCATGTGAACGATCTGACATTTCTGGTCAGTGAGACAGAAAGTACAGCACAAAATGAAATGTGAACCCTCTCTTCTCCCTCTCTCTTTTTTTTAAGTAAATTGCCAATTTAGCTCCTGGGCTAAAGTAAATAGTGCACTGCCATTTTTAAAAGGGAAATATGACAAGGAACCCAAATGCGTTCATCTGAGATTTGTAAATCCATTGCTTTATTGAACCATTTGTCCATTCTTATAAGCTGATTTATAATAACTGTAATGTGATTCATCATGTCATCTTGTAAATAAATGTGACACTTCATTAAACACAGTAATCAAATTTAAGCAGTCCCACTTTCATGCTAACAACTGAGACCTTTACAATTCTATTGCTCTGAAGATACTCCTACTCTAATGAAAGTAGCATCAAGCAAAGAATAAAATGTAACAGAGGTAGATTTCTTAGAGGCGTGATGAAGAAATAAATATAGTTTTAGTGAGTAGTCAGTAATGAAATTAGTAATGGTCCGAAATGTACTGTAACAATGGTTTTACAAGATACTCCTGTTGGCCTGTTTTATGTTAGTAAGGAGTGGCCAGTTTGAACATCTTGGAAAATCTGTTGTAGGATTAACAAAACCGTTTTAGAGCCTGAATTTCAGAATTTTTTCATGCTATTTTTGTGTTTGCCATCTGGAATGACACTGCAAGCTGGCAAACACAGGAATAATGTGAGATATTTCCATCACACAGAGTTAGCTACAGATTCTTCAGGGAATGTAAGCATCTGAACATCAGTCAGATACCCATAATTATCCTAACTTTGACCTGTTTTGAGGGATCAAGCAGACCCTGTATTAAAATCAACTTTTGCTTTCTTTCAGGAAATGGTTGCCTCTATTTCCTGAGGGACAGGCATTCAAATCAAGGAAAAATCAAAGAATTACAAATGGGAAAGTAAGCACAGAATACAGTTTTTCTGTCTTGATTGGGAGTGATTTAACATTTTAAAGACAGCAAATCCATGTTGTGAGCCAGATTTGCAGGTGGAGTAGATCACTGTGAATTACCTTGGTTTAGGATTTGGTCTACAGTCCTTAATTATGCCCTCTATTGATCAGCTTTAAGGACAAAGCTTATTTCCATGGCTCTGCTATCATACTGATACTATTGTAGAAATGAGCATGGAATTCAAGATTAGAACATTTGGGGGTTCAAACCAGAAATTTGGGATGAAAAAGCAAGCAAGGTAGCTATACTATTTTAATCAGCATTATTAGGGTTTTGGTGCACTACAAGGCAGAATCTCTGCTTCCTATTCACACGACTCTGTTCTTTGTTTTATCCCTGGTTAGGTGGAAGCAATCATCACACTCAGAAACCGAGATCCATTCCAGCTGCAGCCTGGAATATCAAATGTGACTGTCCTTTCTGAAGTTTATGCTCATGTATAGCTTGACCGCTAAAGTCTGATTTAGTTTTTTTTAAAAAAAATTGGAATCTGCTATAATTGAAGGCAGCTAAAGATAGTATTTTAAACAGACTGAAAGAGAGCAATGGGAACTGCATGAAAGACAGTCGTCAGGAATAGGAGAGGTGTTGAAAGGTAGTGAAGGCTGAGCTCCAAAATGGAAAAGCCCTAAGTATACAGGCATGATAGTAAAAGGTGCCAAGGAAATTCAACTCCAGTAGAAACTAGGGAAGATGTATCACTGTCTGTTACAGGGTGCCCAGCACTTTCAAAGAGCCGTATGTTAAACATCTAGCTTCCTATTTCTAGTGAGAGAATGGAGGAGGTCTCTGCATTGAAAGTGAGAGGCTGACAAGCAGAAAGGGCCAGAAAAGATGAGACTGTCTGCAACTGGAGAAACAGAATATGGGAAAAATGATGAAATAGCAAAACAAGAGAAAGTTAAAGAAAGAAGGTTGTTTCATGTCTGCTTCATACAGAAAATCTTGCTAGAACAGGAAAACAAAGAGAATGTACTTGAAAAATTTAATCTAGAGGAAATAAAATTACCTTTTCTGGGGACATAAAGCTGGCTTTGAACTCCACCAAAGTTTATAGTTCAGAATTCAAGAAGGGTTGAACTGGGTCTTGTAGCTTATCTGTTGTAATACAAAGATCCCCAAATGGAAACTAAGAGGTCCTGGAATGGGGTGATAAGCAGTATTTGTTAAATAGCCCTTATCTAGGAACACTCTCAAGGAAAAGTGTGGTGCAAACATCCAGTCTCAATGAAAATGTTAGGGCTGACAATTTTAATTAAGTCATTAAGTCAAATGTTCAGAAAGTATTTGGCAAGATTTGAATTGCATCTGAGAACTGTTCTCACCTGCATTGTACCACCTTGATCCTGGTGAACTCTTTCAGTTGTAGTGCTTCTAGGTAGTCTTTGGAGCAATGATCTTGTAACTGTGTTCTATATTGAAAAATTGAATTCAGGATGCCTTTCATCAGTAGATCAAGCAAGCTCAAATATTTGAAGCTTTGTCCCGAATCTTAGCTAGCTCAGGTGTGCCTGCTACTTGCTAGTGCTGCTTTTTATCATGTGAAGTGTTCCTGCTGCATCAGTCAGCTCTGGCTGCCAAAACCAGGTGAATTCTATGAGTAAAATGTGAGGTATCTGGTGTGAAAGACTTAGCTGGTCCTCATCTTGTCTTAGAGCAGTAGCTGAATTCTGCATTGTCAAGACCTACTGTTATGTTCAAGTGTTTTGAAGCAGCAAAATGACTAGATGCATATGGCCATTTGGTAGCATCCTGAACAATTTCTAGAATGGAATTCTAAAATTCAGAGGTCCAGCTACCTAAAGGATCCATAGCATTGAGGCGGACACACAGATTTCCTCCTGCAGTAAGTAGAGAGGACTAAGACCTCAGAATGGAATCCACAATAGTAGCCATGCTGTGCATGAA
Source organism: Falco rusticolus (assembly GCF_015220075.1). NCBI lineage: Eukaryota > Metazoa > Chordata > Aves > Falconiformes > Falconidae > Falco > Falco rusticolus. The sequence continues at coordinate 68,431,012 of NC_051189.1, read as the reverse complement.
AGTTAAGCAACAGGAAATGTAAAGAGCCAAACAGATTGAAACTTTAAGGTATGGACTGTTGGGAAGTGTTTCCTATTCAGCCTATATATATACTGTTTCACAGTAGCACAGTATTTTACTTAATGTGGTGTGCCTAGTAGTTGGCACACTCAGACCAGATGCACACTCAAGTTTAATTTCTTCCTCAGCCTGAGGGACTTCAGAGAATCACATAATTGTTCAGGTGGGAACGGACCTCTTGAGATCATCTTCTCTAAACCTGACCTGTTCAAGCATGGACAGCAAGGGCAAGTTGCCCAGGACCATGTCCAGCAGGATTTTGAATATCTTCAAGAATGGATACTCCACAACCTCTCTAGGCATACTCTTCCAAGTTTTACCATCCTCACAGCAAAAAAGTGTTTTCTTGTGTTCACACTGAACTTCTGATATTTTAATTTGTGTGCACTGCCTTTTTCCCTGTCATTGGGCACTGAGAACAGCCTGGCTCCCTCTTCTTCATTCTTTTCTATCAGGTATTTATACGCATTGATTAGATCGCCCTGAGCCTTCTCTTCTCCAGGATGAAGAGCCTCTCTCAGTCTTTCCTCATATAAAAGATGCTTCAGTTCCTTAATCAATTATTGGCCCTTTGCTGGACTGGCTCTAGTATGCCCATTCCTCACTTCTGCTAGGGATCCCAGAACTAGACACAGCATTCTGGGTGTGTCTCTCCGATTCTGAGTAAAGAAAGGTTCACCACACTTGACCTGCTGGCAGCACTACTCCTAATGCATCCCAGGATGCTGTTGGCCTTCTTTGCTGGAAGGGTGTATTGCTGGCTCCTGGTTACCTTGTTGTCCACCAGGATCTCCAGTCTTCTCATCATGGTGGATCTCAGATTACATAGTCTGGTCATGACAGCAATAAACCTGTGCTAGCAGTTTGGGGTGACAGGCATGGAACAGTAGTTTTTATTCTGGTGATCATACCCTTTGTAGGACAAGGTAGGTAGCATACATTATTTTACCCAGGATAGTAACACAGCTGAAGACAATCTTTACTGGACCCATTAGATATGACGTTGTTGCTGTCATCATGGACCAGAACTATACTCGCCATTGCTGTTAAGCAGAGAGGATGACATAGAGGACTTTTTGGGATGCAGTTAACATTGCCATATTGAGTTTAACTGTGTCCAGTAAAGTGTCATAAGTAGCCTGTGTGCAAACCAGCTGAAGTGTATGTGTTTTGGCAAACAATATTGTTTATGTGTTGTTAAAGTGTTTAATTTTGCATTAAAAGTTATTGGATTTGCCCTAGAAGCTCCCCAGCTACTCACATAGTTGGAAACTTTAATTGCCAAGTGACCAAAACCCTTATTAGCACCTGCCACAATGGTGACGTTCTGGGCATTGAATGTGGGGCTAATTTTTATGGAGGAGCTGATCTGTAACAGGCAAGGACTTCTAGTACAGCAAGCAATGAAAGCTGAAAGGAAAAAGGTCATTCTTTTGGGACGCATGGGAAGAAAAGTCTGGAAAAAGAAAATCCCATGGCTTTGCTCTTTGGGTCTGGAACAAATGGACAAATCAAGGCAGTTTTAAAAAAGCCAGTTTACCTCAGAACCACATGCCGAATGTTAATGTGTGCACAGTCCCTCTCAATGTGCCATCCTGGTCATGGCAATAAGGTATTCTTGCTCTTTCTTTAACAAGTAGTTTGTACTTACATTTTAAAAGAAATTTCTAGTCTTCCAAGATGGAGAGGTAAGGAAATTGAAACATTTCATATTGATCCATAAGTATAAAGGCATCTTTATACACCCTCTATCTGAAGAGGCAAAGTCAATATGGCACCTAATGCAACACTTCTACAAGGTTTCCATTGGTTTGCAAATAATTTGTTTTCCTTCAGCCCGTAACTGGCCTCTCCAATAATGCTAGCCAAATTCAGCATGTAGCAAATATGTGCAGACTGTAGAACTCCCTTTGGAAAAACAAACAAATACCCCAACTTGTCCCTGTCCAAAGGAACTTTGAAAAAACAAATATTAGGAATTATAGCATTCAGTGTCAGCAGACCACCTGCTTACCTTTACCTACTGTTTGCCTTTGATTTACCATTATACAGTCTAGAGGAGAAATCTATCACCCCACCCAGCTCTCACAGCAAACTAGCTATGTCTTCCGGTTTGGGTATTACAAGAGGGAAGCTTGGTCTCACTGCTTGTCCAGGGAAAGGGGATGGGCGTGTAGAACTGCAGTGGTAAAAGGATCCAAAAAGTCCACAGCTTCTCCTGTAATTACACAAAAGTTAGAATGCACTTCATTTGTGAGCTTATGTTCTTTCTTTTAAATCAAATGTTAACTAACTTTGCTACTTCTGCACTTGCCTTGATGTTCGTTAAACCAGTGACTGGCACTGCTCCACGTCTGGCCATTGAAGTGCAGAGAAATATAGTCATAGGCTGACTGAATATACATGATGCTGTCAAGCATTGCTGCTTGGTGGCATTAATATTGCTATTATTTATTGTTTACATATTTAATGACCTTATTGATATTATGCACTTAGTCCTACTACTTATAATAAACACAATTTATAAACAGTTTATAGTGAAATATATAATGTGATTAGTCACAATACCTGAAATAGGTGCAGATTTTGTGTGTGCATGCCACAGATGATTTCAAAACGATATTATCATGATATAAGTCTGTTTTGGTAAACTTAGGCATCAGCAAGTGACCTACATAGAACCATTTTTGTCTTCAGCAGAAAACTGATCAAAGGTATAATTATAGTGTGATTACCTTGGTTTTAACTCTAGTTAGCAAAAAAGAGAGAAAATAAAAAATCTCTCATAAATCAGACCCTTCAGGTTATGACAGCTCTAGTTTTATGTCTGGCTGTATATTATTTCTTTAGCTAACACTTAAGGAATTATAGACCGTTTCCTAAGAGACACTGACCACCTTCTGACTGTCCTTGGCTTTCAGGACATGACCTATTTTCCCAAAAGGAAATCTTTGCCCAAAGCGTCCATTTTGTAAGCTTTAAATGCCTAAACCCACTTTGATAATAACACAGCGTTGCAGTCTCAGGAAATACTGCAGATATGATGTTACTCAACTGAGATCTGACATAGGGGCATTTGGAGCGACCCTCGCTCCCCAGACCAGGTCAGGGTCAGTTTTCTCAGTAAGAATCAGGATAATTTGCAAGCGGAGCCCCCACTCCCTGCGGCTTTTGGAAGCATGCCATAGGTAAGCCACCTCTCCTCGTCATCTATCCTCGGAATTTCCAGAATGAGAACATCCTTTCCCTAAGCCCCGTGGGACCCACAGGAGGCACACACGTGGGACAGACTGGCCACAGTCCGTATTGCCCTGTCTCCTGCTAGTACTGCCACATTTGCAGCATCAAATCCTGGATGGGCTGCAAAAAACACAGGAGAAGGTGAGAAGCTTTCGTACTGCCAGCAGGAGCAAGGTAGCTGGTTTAAAACTGGCTTGGAAATACCTGTGGAACAACAGATCTGACTTCTTCATAGGCACACCCAAACCAGCTTCTCTGTCAGTGTTCACCACTTTAATTTTCTCAGCTGCAGGTGGTGGTGGCTAGAAAAAATTACATATTTCTGTGTAAACTTTATGGTGAAAAAGTGTTCTTTGTAATGAAAACTGTAGAAATTTGGAACTTTCACCATAAAAGGTGCACTTTTTGAGAAAGCTACTTCTTCTAGAGATAGGAGAAACTCTCTCCAAGAGCCTGCACATGTAAATCATAAAGGAAAAAGGACTGATCCTGTCAGTCCTTTTATAATACCTTTTATTTCCTACCTGTTGCTGCTTGCACAGACCTGTTTTTTAATGCTCTTAAACAGCAGTGGTGACCTATGGGAAACATGCCCATATACCTGCATATTAGGATTTTTAAGGGTCTTTTTTTTTCCTCTTTCCTAACAGCAGGGTGACTAGGACTCAGGATTTCATTATGTAGGGAAAAGTCCTGTAATTACTGAAAATAGGGGCTGTAATACAGCCAAGGTATTACAGTGCCTTTATATGGGAGAAAAAAAGTAATAGAGCAGAAGTCTTTTTACACCAATATAAATACTTTTTCAGCACAAAATACTATCTATAACATCGATGCTAAGAATCAAATAGTAGTAGGAGGAGAGAAAATTAAAGGAGAAAGCTGGAGTGAATAGAGGACAAGGAAATCAAAGAATAGAAGGAGAACAGAAAAGGAGCAGGGAGAGGCAGTATATTGAAACTGAATGGGGAAAGCACAGAATGAAAAACATAATACAGGTCTATTTTTATACTGACATGAAAAACTCATCTTGGTGGATTTACAAGCAATTGTGAATCAGAGTGACCACTAATTTCTGACCTTAAGTAACAGAATCAACATGTGATAAACTATGTTATGCTCATTCATACATAAGAATTTTATTTAGTAGAATAGTAATAGTAGAATTTAGTAGAAAAATAAAGAATTATGTGTTTAGGATTAGCAGGGGTACTTCGGCAAAGGGTTTACCCAGAACAGTTTCTTCTAAAATGTAAAAGGATGACAACATTAGAAGTTTAGCTGAAAAGGAAAGTTTTTTCTGAACTAAATTTCCTGCAAAACATGGATCTGACCTTCCTGCCTCTCTATTAAGAATTACTGACTTACCAAGATTTACTCCATTGATATATGCTCTGAATGGATCTGGATATATTTGAACATAAATGTAATTATATGTAAGTACTATAATTTTATTACCATGATGCTACAGCTATTGATTATAGATAATTGTCTGAAGTCTACAGATATGGTTGTGTAAAGCTGACAGCTAGTATCATCATCTCTCTGTGCTATTGGAGGAAAATGAAATCAGATTTTAAGAGCACCATCTTATTTCAATAGATACCTGAAATGCAGATGGTGAATATCTTCCTCCATACTTTCTAAAGTGAGTAAACTTAAACTTGATTCTGAGAAGTGCCTGTAGAAATACAAGTGCAGGAATTATTTTGGTTATTAACTCTCAGTGTCTCAGATCAAATGTTAGCAGTTTACAAAAGGTCTTCATGTCAGCCTAGAAAGGAAAACCATTCCTTACTTGGGGTAATTACTTGTAACAGATTCTATAGGGCAAATTTGGTTTCTCTCACTTTCTGAATTGTCTTCAGATTTGTCTCACGACTTCAAAGATACAACTTTCTTATATTTCATGTAAAACACCTATAACAAGAGGGTTGGGTCCTGCAGTTAGAATTCAGCTAACCATTACCTCAAAAGGTAAATCAAAGCATTTTGAAGTTTGCAGTTTTTAGTCTTTGTGTATATTTGTGTTGAGGTTTGAAATGCAAAAGAGAAATGTCAAAGTCTTAATGGAAATATTATCCCACTTTCCAGGCAATTCTAAGCTCCTGTGCCCAAGTTAGCCAGACTGTCCTCCTGATATGTGAGCTACAACATGTTATGCTGAGAGGATGAAAAATTTTAGAAATATACCTGTGCTTTCAAAATCTTCAGAAATTCCTTGGTGCTGGCTGTGGTCATGAACAGGAAGTGGGACTGCTGAGTAAAAGAGTGTCTTTCTATACGATTTTCCCACTATGTTGTAATTGTATTCAACACTGATGGAAACTGGGGAAATAGGAAAAAAATGAGAGAAAAACAAAACAAAACACAAAACCCTTGCTTTCCACTAGTGATCTCCTCAAGCTGTCAGGGAGATTTGGAAACAAGAATTGAGGGAAACCCCAGCACAGCCATGCACAGCTTCTACTGAAATGGAAAGATTGCTAGAGTTTCCACATATCACCCCATCAGATGAGGGCCACTCACAGGATGTCTCTCTTACTAGAGATGAATTCACAGCCAGACCTATCATGAGCTCCCAGACAAAACCAAAACTCATGAAAGTATGACAGGCAAAGAGTTTCTGGGCTTGAGATATTGCTGGTGTAACATCGCAGCACTCTCCAAACTATCAAGCTGCAACAAGGTCTTTTACCACCTCATACCAGCATACTCTTCATGCCAGCCCCTATGCTGCCTTACCATGTCATCCAGGGCACGTGTTTTCTCTCTATTCTCTCTGCTTCTTCCTCAGCTGCTCTCTCTTCATTGGCTCTCAACCACTTAACTTAACCAGCCACAGCTGCACCTTATCTACATTGGCCAACCTGCCACCCCTGAAGCCAACCCACAGTTGTATATTATCAATGCTAATTTACCCAGCTTCACTCCTCTACAGTGTACTGGGGGCCACTGGTGAAAAGCTTGGTACATGTGTAATCTGTATTCTTTCCTGTAAGGATGAGATATCTGCTACCTATTTATTAAAGGGTTTATTGATTTGTTTCATCTACCATATCTGCCTTCTACATATCATTCCCAGTTATTACAGACTCTTAAAAGATTAAAACATTAAAGTTATATACTCCTTTGCCTCAAACAGACCCCTTTCAGGAGTGTTTTAGTAAGCAAAAGAGCCCCAGTCCCAGGCATCAGCTTCCCCAGGCAGTTCTCTGTGGAGGAGGGACATATGTCCTGAACAAAGAGCCTGAGCCCATTGCTTGTCCCCTCACCACTGGTTTTGCCTCCCTGCTGCTGGAGGAGGGCTGAGTACACAGGGTGGCCCTGGCCGGGCATCGCTGCAGCTGGGGAGTACACTGTCTTGGTGTTATTTGGAGAGAAAGGTGCTGGAAGACTTATTTTATCTTGATTTTTCAAATTAAGATAAACTAATTGTCCTCACATTTGCTATGGGGAAAAAATTGGTTTTGCTTATGTGACTGAGTGGGTGTGATCTTTGAGCTGGTATTGCCTAAGCTCCCAAGCTGGCAATCGCCTCTTCCTCTATTGTGGAGAAGCACTCTGAGCTACTGGGCTGGCCTCATTCAGGTCTTTTGAATGATAGCACAAATAAGTAATAATAATAGCATGATGACGTGTGTCTTTCAAAGCACGAAATGGCTGCTCTAGGTGGTGACAGTCCTAGAAAATGGAAACTGCAGCCTTTAAAAGCTCACCAACTTTTTAATGAGGCTAGGAAATGGTAGAGCAGAAGTCCATTCCCTGGACGATGAGAGTGACACGGGTAGGAAATGTACTAACCTAACCCACTCTCCTTGCAGCCTACAGCCTGGAGTCCGCCAGGACTCCTGACTATGCAGGGAAGAAGCCAGGAACGCCTCCTTTGGGACTGCAGCTAATTAGAATATCCCGAAATCCAATGTCAAAACCTGGCCAGAAGCCTTAAGGAGAAACCTCAGATTTAATAACTAGATTAGAGTAACAGCACAGCCGCAGAGAATTTCTTCATGTGGGTAGCTTTTATATTTCAGGGGAAGGGGATTTGTGGTGGGGGTTTTTTTGTTTGTTTTTTAGACAATCTTAATGAAACCATGAAGCTGTGGTTTTGTTTGGTTACAAAATCTATGACATTGAATTAAGTAAAGGTCTGAGAAGCAGCCTTCAAATCTTTTTTTTTTTTTTTTTAATTTTTATACACTGTACTTTGAAATAGGCTGATGCAATAAAGCAAAAATATACTGTGTATCTTTTGTGCTGCTTTTGTCACTAATACAGTAGCAGATTGTGGAGAGGGTCATATTCTTGCCAAATACCCCTATGTTCTAAATAATAAAATTCCAGCAAAAGCAAGGGACTAGTCATGCAGAAGAACCTAAAGGTTTCCTACCAATGTGGTAAATCCCTTCTGCTAGCAAATAATTGTGAGCTATTTATAAATGCTGTTTTCTTCTACTTGGAAAATTTGTTTTGCTTATTGCAGTTGTAGGCAACACCAATTAATATGTAAACTAACAATCTGGGATACTGCTTTCCAGTAGCATAATAGCCTATTTTTCTATGCTGCTTCTATACATTTAACTTTAAGCCCCTGAATTCTTTTGAAATCAATGGAATTATGCATTTCTTTAAGATGAAGCATGTGCTTGACTGTGTGCCTGGACACAGGCAAGAACGTGACAGCATATTAGTCGGAGGTTAGTCACACGCTTGAAAACACTGGGGGAAGACTTCATCACTTTTCACAACATGAGAGGCACAAAGGTTACAAGTAGGTAAATACCAGCTTAATATTTTACAATGGACGTTCACATCAATGCTGGTATTTCCCTTAAAAAAAATCTTATTAGAACATTTTATCTAGACCTTTCATTTTTATGAGATGTTAATAGAGTCTTTATAAAACCATGGGTTAGTTAAAAACTTCTCTTAGATGAAGGTGTCATTACTGGTGGGCCCATGCTGCTCTTTTGGCATTCATCAGCTGGAGGCAAGTGGGCTGTCTCATGGGGAGTTGAGAACTTGCAGGTTATCACTTTGATTAGCTGCTGTAGGCAACTGGTGGCTACTGTAATTGCCTCCACAAGTCTAAAATGAATATACATTTTCTCTGACAAGGAAACGGTAGGAATATATGCCTAGTGGAGGCTTTAGGTTCCTATAATGCCATGGAGATCAAATTAAAAAAGGAGAGAGAAAACCTGTTGCTATAGTACTTCATTAATTAAACATCAATTTAGAAAATACTATGTCATTGACAGGTTTGGGACTGGCTGCTGATACTGTTTGGCAGGGACAAATTTTCAAGTGGGTTAATGTGTAAGCCTCACGGAAGATAACAATGATGCTGTAATTGGGAGGCTGCCTCTTTAAAATATTGGTTTAAATTACAGTCAAAGTCAGCCTAATGATTTAAGTATTTTTAAGTAGGTATTTTAAAGAAGTTCGCTCATTAGCAGCCATCTGTAGGCAGTACTTGGAGCAGGCGGAGAGTGGTGCAGGGAGAGGAGGAGAAGGGGAGCAGGAACTTTCACACTGCTTGAATAGCGCAGGTCTGGGCTGGAGAGAAGCAGCTCAGGGATGACAGGGGAAAAATGGCAAACCAGGAGCTAGCACTGCAGCTGAGATCCAAACAGCATCTGCATTTGCCTTCTCCCAGTTTTGATTTACATTAGCATCCTGTGTTGTTCTCTTATTGCTTTTCCTTCTTCAGAAAACTTATGCCTGTTTCTTTGGGAGATGTGCCAACCATCGGGCCTTGGCAGTGGAAAAAGTGCAGGAGCTCAGCTCCTGGCAGCTCCAGCTCCTCAGAACGCTGTGGGTATGTGAGCTGAATGGTGAATGCCAGGACAAGGTGTTTTGAGAGGGGGCTGGCTGGGTGGCCGTGCTGCTGCTGAGCCAGACATCCCAGAATGGTGTCCATATTGTGTTGGGAAGCACTTGGGAGAGCAGGCACAGCGGAGGGGACCTGCCCTGCTCTCCCTCAGTCATCAGCATCACCTGTCAAATGAGCTGTCTGCCTCCAATCCACAGGGCAAGGGGAATCTGTGACACCTGCAGATGCACTAAAAACAGTATGTTTTGGTTCATCCTGGTTCATTTTCTGCTTTGTGTGAGTGCATGTGCTGGTTTATTTGTCAGTGAGGTTTTGCTCATCTCCAAAATTATCTGACCTTCCCCAGTCATGCAGTAGCCCAACAGTATGGAGGGATGTTGAAAAACTAATCCAGTGGGTCACATTGGTTTCTCTTTTCCAAAAACACAGGTCTGTAAGAGGCAATGAGGCTGCACCAGTATCAGTAAGAGCAAAATTTGACCAACTACTTCTGAATCAGGAAAGAGAAACAAAAGGCTGAAGGGAATGGATATGTTTTTCTCTTTTGTTGCTAAGATATCTGACATTAATACTTCTGGGAACAGCAAGGTGAGAAATAATAATAATAAAAAAATCCCTAAAATCAGCTTTGATATAAGTTTTTAAGCTATTGCATCATCCTGGGGAGTTATCATGTCATAGCTCTGGAACTGAACTCAGGATATTTTACAAGGGGAAGATTTTATTAGAAGCATTATATTTTCATATAGAAAAAAATAAGTGAAGAATCCAGTCTGTATTCTTTCTCTTTCCTCTTGGGAAAACAAGTTGGGTATTTGGCAATCACAGTCTTCAGGATAAAAGTGGTGTGTGTGCTTTTCACACATTTTCTGCATAAATATTTTGAGGTTCCTGTAAAACAGGACAACTGCTTTTTTTATTCTTCATGAATCAGCCCCTATGTTTGAAACAAATCGTTGCAGCAACAAGGAATGACAGCATGACAGCCTAGTAGGTTATTAATGGGAGTGACAGCCTGCAAATCAGAAATCATGGCAGTGCATCTGTATGAACAGCAATTTGTGCTCAGTTGAATAACCAGGAAATCCAGAAAATCAGAAAAGGCTGGGGGAGAAGCTGAATCCAATAGAAACATTTTTAGATAACCCAAACTTTCTAGAAGTAATTGGCATGTCAGGGGAATAGCAACATTGAAAAGTTTAGTAGTACCAATACTTAGGTTCACATATGTTTGTTTCGATGCCCACTAAAGACCTAAAACTAGATAAAAGAAATGAGGGCAAATGTAAAAATGTTAAAGGGTTTTTATTATCTGTTATAGTGATGTCATCAAGAAAATGAAATTGCAGCCTACTTAACTGCTTTATCATATTTTGCTAACAAATTTTATTTGCTGTGTATTCCAGACACTTAATAGTGGAGCTCAGTAAGCAGAATGCTGGAAACCCTCCACAAAGGAAAATCTCTGTATAATTTATAAATGCAGGTGCTTTACTATTTCTACCCTCAGGTTGAGTCATTCTGTATAAGGAAACAGAGCAAAATCAAATATATTCCATTTTTTTCTCATAATAGAAAAGAATGGTGCTATGTAAAGTATGGGTTAGCACGTTTTCAGTCTTAGTTTATATAAAAGTTTATGGAAAAAGTCTCTATGGACCTCTAGAAGTAAGATTAAGTTGTTCATGTAGATGTTTCAAGCTTTTCTAGATGTTCCTAAAATTCTCCTGATGGTCATCTGGACCCGAATTTTCCATCTCACTGTTAATGGTCACTGATACTAGTCATCAATTATTTTATAGTGTACTTCTCACTAATGATATGCTAAGCAATGCAGTCTCAATATTTTCATGTACTAAAATAGGTGTTTTAGTTGTAGGTACATATAAACTGCCATAAAAGACAACCTGGGATCAGAGCTAATAAAATTTCTGACTTCAGTCCCAATCCAGAAAGTGGAAAATTTGGCTGACCTAATCTCCAAATTGGAGGCTTCTGCAACATACTGACTTTAAACTTATGTATCTCAATCCACATTTTCCTCTTTCAATTAGTGCCAGTTGTGTAACCTAAGGGATACCAATCCCCCAATGGTGCATTCCAGCCATACAATTACTTGGACAGTAAAACTTTCCTTTGATTTATGTGTTCAGTGAGGACTGCAGGCTCTAGGAATACGAATCTCTTTTTACAGATACACATTAAGCACAGCAGTATGGCTTTATTGTTTTACAGTGATTGCTAAAAGTGTGAAATTCTGCACAAGGCAAGTCCAAGGAAGGTCCTACCTTCAATTCAGAGGGACAATAACTCTTCACCATGAACAGCATTTGCATGATGATCAGGTCATCCATACTGAAGCATAAACTTTCAGTGCTCCAAAGGAAGAAAAAGAGACAAACAACATACAGTTATATGCAGTCAGAAGCCCCATACCCTACATTATACCTTCCTCCCAAAGCAGTAAACTGTTCCCTGCTTTGACTGCCTGTTTGGTTTTCATATAAAAATTATGAAAAAAAAAAATCTATCTATAAATCTCAAAATCTGTTTTGATTTGTAGGGAATCTGCTTTTTTCTGGTTTTGATTATTTATGATAGCTTATTTTTCTAATAGGTTTTTTCTTTGCATTATCAAGCATGCAGCCTTTGAATGTCATGTTTAAGTTTTATTTCCAATGGTACAGTAGCAATTTTGCATCTCTTCATCAGCCTTTGTGTTTGATTTGCATTAGAAGTTAGCATACTGCTACGGGTAACCCCCAGGCAGTGCTATCATTCTGTTCTTGAAGTAGAAAAAAAAAAAAAGAGTATGCCTTTTTGGATCACTAAAAAATAAAATAAAAAGAAACTAACTCAGAAGAAAACCCCCATTGGTTGAAAATCTTTTTAATGTCAATACAAAATATAAACAAAACTTGGTTTCTGAACGAAGTATCAAGACAAATAATCCTCTTGCCCATCTGTTATACTAAAATGGCCGCTATGGTATTATGTTTTGAGGATACATGTGCCAGTAATGGATGAGATAAAAGCAGACATATGCTAGCAAGAAAGAATAAAAAATATCCATAATAAGTTATGAGCTGAACCAGTATAGAGAAATATATTCAGACTTGAGCGTACAATACCTGCCAATCTTTGTGTAAAACAGGTATTTCCGTACTGCATATAATTGTTCCAGTTACTTAGTACCTTCATCCCAAAGGACCTCAAGAATGCAACATATTACCAGCATCAGCCTGGGTAAGGTTAATCCTAAATAAATACCTCCTCGCTTGCATTAGAAACTGCTTTTGAATCTATCAAATGACCTTTGTGATTACTTGGCATCTTGGAACAATTTTAACTTACCTGTGATATGTTTTAGGTCTTGACCAAACTGAAAAACAACTATACTGCTATTAAAGAATAAAGAAACACAGAAAATATAGCCTTTGCTGGTTTATCTTTGTGAATTTTGTGAAGCTGTACATGAGATATATTGAAGTAGATTAGCGATTGCCTTTTGCCTTTGCAAATCAAAAGATCAGTAATCACTGAAAGACACAACACCTGGAAGTCCGCCTCTTGTATGAAATAAATGGGTCTTCTTACTTACAGTTCTGGCAAACTTCAATTTGTCTAAAGAATAACTAAAACAAAGATGGTGACATGGAGGCTCCTTCATGCTCTGCTGCCAATGAGCCTTGTCTTACCCGCTGGAGTAGAGTTGGTTGAAAAATGGTATTTCCTACAGGAAATTCCAAGAGCTTAACATATGGATTCAGTCCAAATTGAAACAAGTCCAAATCTCAGAATTTTTCACAAAATGAAGCTTTCCAAAGTATTTCATTCTGATTGCACTGAAATAATGCACGATTTGATTCTATGATTCACATTAAAATCTACAGATTCACCAGCACTGGGAACTGTAGGGCACTAGACAGAGCTGGGACAGTGTATTTCCTGGGCACCTTTACAAACAATGCTTCATTTGACCCCTGATCTGATTTTAAAGTAGACTTATCCTCTGCAGTTAACCTCACATTACAGAGAAGGCATAGAGAGGAGCAATGTATACAAAGATACGCAACATCCACAACAGTCAGTTTGCCTTCATGCCATTAACCTGGGAAGTCGGTTTTGCATCCCATAGACCAGTCCTTCCACATGGACTGAGCTCTGGAGCAGTGGACAGCGTCACCAAACCTGTACAGCTTAAGTAACCTCAGCAGGTCTTCACTGTCCACCAGGTAAGCCTTTCTGTCAGCCCTCTGTGCTTTCCTCTGTGCCATGCCCCACTGCATGTCGTGTCTTCACATCAATTCCCATTCTGCTGTGGAGCACCCAGCAGTGGCTAGAAAATCAGTGTGCTGAGGATGGTGCTTTCTCTCCCAGCTCCTACTGTGTCACCATTTCTTCATCACACACATTCAATACTTTTTCATCTTTCCCCCTTTTCAACATATTAAAATCACAAATTTGGGGGGGGGGGGGGGGGGGGGGAATATATTTTTTCAGTACATGATAATATTTATTGCGCCTTAGCACTGCAAAATAAGCCCTCGTGTTCATAACAATGCAGAAATGCAGGGATTGCTGCTGACCTGAGAACGTGATGAAGCTGGAGAGTAAAACTGTGTTCAAATTTTGCGGGAAATGATTAAGTGTATTTTTCAGGAATATAGTGATTTATAACATTAAGTGTGTAAGACCAATGTGAAGTAATTGATTTAATTCAATTTTTCTTTTCATCTATAAAGTCCTTTATAATGTCCATTATGTTATGGACTAGTCTTTGGAGACTGATGGGGGGATGAAGGAAAGAAGGAACCTAGCTAGGTGTTCATCCATTGCAGGGGTGTGTTTAGAACAAGAGAGACGATGCTGGAACCTATCAAAGTCAAGTATCTTCTGAGGAAAACCAGACTGTATGGATGATATTTGAGGTCCAGCAGGGCAAAAAAATGAACCTGGAAACCCAACTGGAGATGAAGTAGTGCCGTGTCCTTCTTCCTGAGGAATCTGTGAAAGCAAGCTCAGACAATTCCTTCTCTGTGGTTCTGCCAAATAATCCACGCAAAGGATTTGTTATTGTTCTCCAATACCCTTGAAAATTTTGGGCAAATCTTTGGTAGTATGAGCTGCTGCTCTCATCATAATGAGATTAGTATTCAGAACTAGTATTGAACATGAATGAAAACCACAATGCAGAACAACACAGATTGCTTTTTGACTATTTAGATCCAGGTCTGCTGCTGAACTCTGGATTGTGCCAGCTATTTTAAGTAAAAGATCAGATCCAATATAAACAGCATGGTTTGGTTTGGTTTTATTTTAGAAAGAACTCAAGATTTTTTACTTGTATTTTTCCTTACCACATTTTTGGACTTTCCCTATAGACTTCTCTTGTCTTGTCCTTTCTCCCTCCACCAGGACAGAGATACTGAGGTAGACAAGGTTCACATATTCAGATTGGTTATGAGCAATGGAATGGTGATAAATTCACATCCAAAATCAAGCATTTGGTTTAGGAGGAATGAAAAATTAATCATGGGAGGAGAGACGAGATGGAGATGAGTCTATTGAGATAAATTATTCCAGATTTTTGGCAGTGACTATTCATGAATGATAGAAAATACCAGATTCTCGGTTCTCCTTTGGAAGAACTATGTGACATCCACAATGCATATGTTGCAGAAATAGCCAGATCCTTTCCCAATTCCTGTGTTGCTTCAGCACAAAGCAGGGGAGAATCTGAGAGGCATGGCTGGATTTCATTGTGTTCAGAAACTTTATGATAAATATTTACAAATTGTTGTCAGAATATGTCATTTCAAAAAAACCCTTTAGCCATTTTAACCTGTTTTATCATGGAGAAAGACAGGGCACTCTGAAGTCCTAAATACATCTTTGATTAGCCAACATTCTCTGCTTGGATTAATAAAATGCATTTGTAGTTGAGAATCTGCTTCATTGCATTGAATATCTTTCAGTGCTGCATAAATAAGCAGCTTGATGCCCACAAAGGGCTCTTGAGACATCTAGAAATGTTTCCTCTTGTTGCATGGAGGAAAGAATCCAGTCGTGAAGATGCTAATTAATTACTTGGTCCTGTCTTATACTCCAACAAGGGCTTCTGTGATAAGTTGTTCAAGTCATTTAGACCCTGTTCAAGGAAAGGTTTTGCTGACTACAGTGGTGCATTTGGATGGAATTTGCTTCCTGAGTCAAAACTTGTTTGGAAGTCTGCAGATGTCAACATTCCCACCTGTAAAATTCCCCTGATGTCCAGAGGTCTGCTTCTGTACATAGAGCAGAAGTACCATCATTTTAGAAGTTAAGAATTAAGCCATCTAGTATTTCTTTAACACCTGAGTCTAGCTGGGAGCCACATACTATGCCAAAATCTCCAATGGATCTGGTATAGTAGGTTCATTTTGAGCTTCTCTTGGAAACCATCCGAGTTCAGTGAAAAATATAACATCGAAAGATCATACATGCTCCCTGTTTCTGCAATGTAGTTGTAATTAGGGCTCTCCCTGCAGATGTAGGAGAGCTGCTTTAAACTCCTTCCTCAGCTTCAAGGAGTATTTAAGCATGTTCTTCACATTTTAGCAGACCGTAGTCAGTTGTGAGTCATCATCTTTCCTCCTGAAACTCTGCCACTAGTCAGGAAGACATGCAAAAGTATCTTTCACAGAAAGAAAATTCAAGCAAAACTGCAATACCATGTTTTTATGGATTAGATACAGAAGGTACAGACTGTAATTACTGGGTACAGATTTACTCTAGACTGGATTTAGGATTGGATGTACTTACAGCTGGAGGAAGACTCTTCCTCTGTCTGTTGTGACAAGCACACATGAGAAGTGAGTCAACGGCACAGTGCTGAGGCTCGACATCCTTTACCTTCTGACCTCAGACAGAGTCACTATTTCATGTAGCTTATTTAATTTTTGATAATTTCAGGTCCATTTCAGAATTTTTCACATTTTTTGCAACTTAATTTTCATAATCTGGTTTTATTTTCTTGGTAAACACTGTCTATTCTAAATAATTGTGTCCATAGTAGATGTGTTGGTCTCCATGGCATAGATGAGTCACCAGAACAAGTTCTCCAACAGGATCCCAGGGTATAAGGCCACGTAAGTGGGTCTTGTGGACAGTATTCATGTCTAGATTTAAAGGCCAAACACTCTCAGCTTAGCTGACTGAGAGAATCTTTGGGTATAAAATCAGAGTATGGCTTGGACTCATGCCTCACAGCTGCAATAAGATATCTTTACTGCTCAAGCGCTGCATTTTGGCAGAGTGTATGTATGCAGGTAGTAAAGATCTGCCAGGTTCTCACACTGAATCTAGAATTATTTCTTGGTTTAATTGTCTTTCTTTTCTTGATGGTATCTATTCTGAATCATGGTTTCAAAGCTTTTCATCCAAGTTATTTAAGGACAAGTTGGCTTCTAAGTGCTTACACCAGTTTTCTGATGTGTTTAAGATGACTAAGGATTGGAAATTCCGAGAACAGGTATGCGATGGAGGCAAAGCAAATGTGTCACGGCTATGAGAAAGTGACATATTTGTACAGAGAAAGAAGCCTTTTTTCTGGGTACAAACTGACCTTTGGGAGAAACCAAATGTGATATGACATTAAGACAGGTGATTAAGAAAAAAATGTAGACAATCAAAGAGCAAAAAATGACCCTAAGGAAAGTCTGAAAAGTTGTAATCAGGAAGATCAGATCACCACAGGTAAAACTGAAGCTATACTCACTAAGAGTCTTCCTTTGGTGGCCTGCAGGAGGAGCTTCTTTCCAGGCTGTAAGGTGAGACTTTGGCTTTCCCCAACACACAGAAAAGTAGGACTAAGCCTGGAAGAAAAGCCCTGCTGAGTTTTGGACTTAAACTGCTGGATGCTTTTGAGGGAGGAGGGCTGTGTTTTGGCTGGTTTGTTTTGGTTTTTTTTTTTTTTTTTGGGGGGGTGTTGGTTTTTTTGTTTTATTTTGAATAGTGCTGTTGACTTATATCACATCTATTTGAATACCAGCAAAGAAACTCAGGCTTTTAATCAAGCAAAGCAGTTTAATCAGACCCACATTTTCAACATATCTTTTAAAAAATGAAATCTAAAGTTAAAATTATTTGCTACCATATCACAAACAAAACTTAAATCAAAAAATGTAATTGCTATGCTGCAAATTTTAGAAAATTTTTATATGCTGTTAGCTAGCCAGTAAAAACAAACAAACAAACAAACAAAAGGCCCAAAACACGACAAACACAAACAAAAACAAAGAAACAAAAACCCCCCCAACAAATCCACTCCCCCCCCCCCCCCCAAAAAAAAAAAAAGAATCCTGGAAAAACTAAAAAAGAGGAAAAAAAGCCAACAGCCTTGCAGAGAGCTTCTGAACTCTGTATAAAGTTCTAGATTAATTTAATTTTGAAACGTTTGGGGTTTGAGCTGTAGATTATAGAATGCTTTCTGAACAATTGTGAGATATCTTGTATTTAAAATTCTTTTCTCTTTATTTTCTATACCTTGCTGGAATTGTATGCTAAAGGCTAATTCTTCATTGATTATATATGTTTATATTCTTTTGAGATTGTATTTTTATTTTGTGGAGCAATTTTTTGTTCCACAGGTGTTTAAAGAGAAAATTAATTCTGTAATTTCTACTTAGAAAGAGGAAAGATATCTTCTTCCAAATTTCCCTGAATTCTGATGAAAACTTGGAACAGTCAAGAAAGAGGAGTCAACTGAATCTTAGAAAAATTCAGAAGTAGGACCATGTGGGAAGAGAAGGTATTCTGTTTCCCTCTCTACAAGCAAGATCATATCTTCATCTTAATGTACTCTAATGCAATTTGATTGGCCACCACTACAACAACCACTCACCATTGTGGAAAGAATTGTACAGAAAGCACCTTGTCAGATCTTGCCCCCAAATAACTTTAAGACAAACATCTATTAAAGTGCTTTACTGGGTCAGGGCCAAAACAAAGCAGTTGGAGAGGCCTTTGAAAATACATGTCAAAATGGAGAGTGAGGGGGATTTAAGATGCATAAATAAATGAGTGACTCTTTCAGTCTCTTTCACATATGGATAGTTCTATTGTTGCAGGTCTGTTTCAGTAATGGCCACTTCAAAAAGATAATGTTGCTACTGATATGAATTTTGAAGAAAGACAGATTTTTACAGAGTATAATTTACAATAACCTTCCAAACAGTGTAGAATTTAGGAATAACTTAACATCCCTGGAGAAGCAAAGTTGCTGAGATGGAAATGATTTACTAAAGCAAATGTTAAAATGGCATGAAAGGCAGTAGAAATTGTTGGCTGTCATTTCACTTTGGTGGGGTCTTTTGACAAACCATACTAGTTTAGCTAAATCCAATCAGAGTTTTCAGACTTTAAGTGGAAACATTTAGGTTGGTTTAGTCTTCAGTTTAGTCCTCTGTTTCATTTGATCTGATAATTTATTAATGCAAGAATTACTCTTAAAGTAATTATTTTTTTAAAATCAAGTGTTACTCAAATGAGTTAAAATTGAGAAAATGCTCTAATACACTTTCCCACCAGCAAGTAAATGTAATCTTCCCAAGATCTGAACTGCTAAATTTCTAAAATTTATTTCATATGAAGCAACCGCCTTGTTACTCATCCTTAGTTTTAATACTCAGTTCTGATATGCAGAGTCTTGTTTCTACATACTGGCAGAGCTTTTCAGCTTGACTGTCTAGATTCACAGTTTGGAAATTCCTGTCGCTTCCCTGCCCCAACCGTTATGAGAAGCATTAGGTTTGTATCTTCTACATATCTGTCTGTCCACCCTAGTATTTAATGGGGAGGTTGTTTTACTGAGCCATGTCAATGCACAAGTTTTTTTATCTAATGTTCTTTACTAGTGCTGCAGAGTAATTACCAATATGGTCAAGACGATACTGAGAAAAATTATCTGTCTTTTTCCTTTTATTTCTTGATAGTAGAGGAGAAGCCAACATTTTAGCAAATCCCCTTTCTGCACGCTGTTCCAAGAGCTCTGCAGGTCAAGTTCAAGAAATTCTGATGCTTGATATTTCAGGAGAAACCATTTCCAGGGTTTTAATATTACAAACCCTGTTCTTCCCCCTCATTTTTCTGTCTGACCATTTTTATCACTTTAATCAGATTTTATTCAGGTTGTCTCCTCTTGAGTCCTTAAACTGGGAGCACTGACGATCATCTGAATGCAAAGTTTACTGTGTGACTGTTACTGCTCTCATACTGCAGCTGTAATTTTTTAAATTATAGAAAATAACTGTGAAATATAAATACAGAAGTTAAATTGCAGTGACAGTGGAAATGAGGTCAATATAATAAACCAGCAACACTAGATAGAATGTGAAGAATATGCTCGTGGATAATAACTGATGAAATCAGGTAATTCTGTTCTGAAGCCATAAATATAAAGATTCTTTAAGTGGCAAAAGTTAAATTTCTCTGCATAATGACTAATAACATTTAGCTACATTTAAAAGGTTAGCTCAGCTGTTAGTAAAGTAAATGGGAAGATCCTATTTAGTATGACAGAAGATGGCTAAGACTTCAAGTGCTCTAGGTTTTTTAAGCACTAAACAAATATTTTCCAAATATGCAGGGCTCCAACACACCCTACAGAGAATGAAGTGTGACATGAGTCAGAGAGTCTTAAGGTTCATGAGTGTGGATTGCATTGCTCCTCACCTTCTGTGGACCAGCTTGTGTTGCCCTTTGCTGTTGTATGCAGCACAAGTGGCAGGGTAGCATCCTCTTTCCCTATATAATTTATAGTAATTATATTCAGAAGAGAGCAAGGCTGGGACCTCCAGGCACCTGACATCTAAAGAATGGGAAGGATGGTCCCAAGGGACTGCAGGCAGTGCCATATTGAAGGGTTCTGCTTCCTAATTGTCATTGCTGGCCAGGTGGTCTGGGCTGTCTCGGTTGTTTTCTGTCCTGTGGTTTTGGGGTTTCCCTCTTGCAAGGCAAAAGAACTGCTGAGCATATGTGTTGGGGAAGGAGGGGCAGCAGAAAGAGGAGGGGAGACTGGAAACCCCCTGCTTTTGCCCCCACATGGGATCAGAACATGTGAACTTTTGGATCTGGAAATGATAGAGCTCTCCATGTTCTTTCAGTTTAGATGAAGGGCAGTGTCCAAGATAGACGAAGTCTTTCCTTTCTACAGGGTTGTCAGCTGATTCAATCCGTACAGTATCTCGAAATGATTAAATATAGCTATACTGAAGTAAATGTTTGAAAGAGCAAATAAAACTAAAACCCCAATACTACAAAACTTTGATTCATGTAAATTGACTCTACCCATGCAAAAAGTCTCACGAGCTTCAGTAGCTAAAGACTAATTGGGTGACTGAAGATTTGTAGTATCTAGGCTTTAACTAGTAATATAAACAACTAGAAATGTAACACCAAAAAACAAGTGTGCTAAGATATACTGAATTCCTGTGTTGCTGTGATACATAGAGCTTCTGAACAGTTTTGAAACATTTTGCTGCACACAAACATATAACAGTTTCTCTCCACAGACTATGCAGAAAAGGTACTGCAGGAGGAAGAAACCATTACTTTACTGATGAAGAAAATAAGCCTAGGGAGTACTTTTCCATGCTGTAGTATACAACACTACGCTGTCAAAATCAACTTTGGAAATTGGTATAAACTATACAGGAGTGAGTATAAGCACGTTGATATGTTTGTCCATAACAGAATTGATTATAATTTACAACCCTTGTTTAATACATTTGATTTTATCAAAGATCAGATATACTTTATTGTAAAAACCATGGCAGAACCCCAAATTTGACCCCAATATCGAAAGTGACCCTAATATTCTGAGTCAGTTCAAACATAAATCCTTCTGCCTCCCCCACCTTAGCTGCAGGAAAGGTAAGGATTTGTATGAAAGTAAGGATTATTAACACCTCTGTATGGGTAAAGATGATGAAGTACACAGATTGAGTTATTTGCCAAAGGGCTTAAAAACAGAACAAAGGTTTGGGTGGACAACAGACATAGCTGCTTTCCATTCTAGTCTGTTTGATGGTGCCAACTAAAATGTGTAGTTAGGTGGTCACATACAATGTTGCCCAGGGCCCAAATCTTGCCATTCTTGCTAAGCACATTATATTTAGTTTGCATTATTGGAATATATGTGTTTTGGATTGTAGGCGTGTAATGGCACAATTCTTCATCCTTTGAGCATTTCTGATACTCTTCTTTCAAGTTTGTGAAGTGTAAGAGTTCAGATACCAAAATATATATTCTTCCTCTTCTAAACAGTAATAAAGAGGCCATCTATCAAATTGGCAAGCTCATATCTTCTGTAACCACGTACAAAAAACACTCCAACTGGATGAACAGCTGTCAGAGCAGTCTCTTGTCAGCAGGTGGGTTAAAGTTTGCTAATGCATATGTACACACGCAGGCATTCATAACCTTACCTTGTGAAGATCAATAACAATATTTCTAAATGTGTTTGCAGTAATCATTTACATTAATCTGAATGCACCAGCTTTCTTTTGTTCTTTGGCCCACCTGTCTCCTGTTATCTTTTTTTGCAATGTGTTTGTCCACCACGTGGGAAACTTTTCCATGGGTAGAATTAGGAGAGGTAAATAGTATAAGTGAATTTTGTTTTTTTGAGTCCTTCCATAAATCTGAGGTAAACAGTTTTTCTCTAACCATTCTACTGCCGTGTTTTTCAGGACATGGATATTGGCTGGTTTCTGGTCTCTTTTTTAGCATCATGTGGGAATGCCATAAGCTATGCACCTCTTGAAACTGATATTGTAATCATTGCCAGTTTAGAATACTTTTCTACTCTTCGATCATGATTTTGCTGTGTAATTATTTTTAGTTCACAAGGTGTGTATGAATGTAGTGCAATGAAGTTGGGTTAATTAGCATTGATGATATGCAACTGTGGGTTGGTTTCAGGGGTGGCAGATTGACTGATGTAGATAAGGTGCAGCTGTGGCTGGTTAAGTTAAGTGGTTGAGAGCCAATGAAGAGGGAGCAGCCGAGGAAGAAGTGGAGAGAGGAAGAAGCAAGAGAGGAGAGAACACACACCCTGGATGAGGCTAGGAGAAGGCAGCATAGGGGTTGGTATGAAGTGTATGTTGGTACGAGGTGGTAAAAGACCTTATTGCAGCGTGATAGTTTGGATACTTCTGTGACACATGAAGACAATGAAGAAACTAAAACTAGTCCAGATGATTCAGAAGCATCCATGCAGCAAAGGCGATGCTGGAGGGAAGTGTATGCCTGTGGACTAGGATGAGCTTTCTTTAGGGCTGACCTGAACAGCTTCTCCATAAATATATTCCCAAATCTAAGCTCGGGTAGTTGCAGGTCGTCTTCTGTTGCAGTGCCTCTGTCATCATGCTCTGAGCTGCCTCCCAGGCTTACTTTCAAAAAGCCTGACAGTTGGGTTTGTCCCATCTGCCTTCTGTAAAATACCAACACATCCGTACTGCTACAACTCAAACTATGCAATTCACAGTCAACAGAGGTAGTCTTGCCACCTTTGTGAGTATATGGGCATCTTTAGGATAGCCCAGTCTTTAAAGTAGACACACTGACAAGCACGTGCTGTAACATCTTCCCTCCACCAACTGGACAGGGAGCATGGTTTGGTAACCCCAAATGCTCAGTAATCTGGACTGCCCTCATGGTAGAAGGATTCTCAGTAATGCCTATGATTAAGTAAGGTGTCTATAGTAGCTGATCTGAATATGTCCTACAGTCATTACATGAAATGCCCAAAGAGCATCACACAGTGCAGATAACTTATCTAAGGCATACTTATTATCCACATATATTTCTCAGTGTCTGCAGGCATCACCTGCAGAATCTCAAACCTTTATAGCAAGATAGTGCCATAATGCTAAGAATCATGCCACTGAAAAATAAATTAAAAGCATAAACACATTAATTCCTACAGTTTGGCATAAATATTTTTTTTTTTCAATTAGACAAGATGTTCTGAGTAGCATAAATCCCTTTTATAGTTCTGTTTGGTTTGGTACTTAATCAGTTACTTTCCTAAGCAGTGAATGCTCAACACTTAACTTTTTAACTTCCCTCTCAGATAAGTGCCATCAATTTGCAAGGTGATTTAGAATGCAAATCATGAATAGTGTTCAATACTGCTAGTGCTAGTCCTTTATGAATCAAGACCCTATAAAATTTTGTCAATATCTGTATTAAACACTTATTGACTGAATTTTTATAGAAGCCTTATTCACAAGGGGCTAGTGTTCCCAGTATGAACCTAGATGATTGGGAAAAGCACAGACATTGGTTTGTATTTTTTTAATGATTATCCTTACATATATAGTACTTGCAACCGGAATTAATAGATACACAAACACAGATCTGTGAAACTTCTGGTTGTCAAATCACATCATAAGAGGGCAAAGTATCAGATTTTCTGAATCATTATAATAAAACCATATTAACAATTATAAACAAAAGCCAAGGGAAAAAAAAAAAGAAAAAAGAATTTATAATACTTTTTAGAAGTTGGAATTGAAAGAGTAAGCAATAACACAAGAAACAGCAAACTAGTTACCTGTCTGCAATTTTACCATTTTATGAGTGTTTAACTTTTTCTTCCTTCAGAAGCTGTGATGTTAAAAATCCTAATCCTGTTGAAGTTAGGGGAGTTTTGCCTTTGAATTCATTGGTAGCTAAACCTCGCCTTGTGTGAAACCAAAAGGGATATGATTAAAACCTAACTGACCAACATGCTACGTTAAGTTTATCATCCAAAGGCAGTAATATTGTCAGTAATGAAAAACATAGCATATCCAGATAACCTAATAATCCCAAACTGCAAATTGAGGATATAAATCAGGACTATTTCAATGTTAAGTGTAATGTTTTGGGGTTTAGTTTTTTGCAAAAAAAAATAGATGCCTTCCTACTTCCCTGTCAATGGGCGGGAAAGCTTTGTAACTGGCTTTATGCCAATTTAGACAGCTCAGTGTTTAGAGAATCTATGAGAAGCAGGTTAATCCAGCTTTTTAGTTGTTTTATTATGTAATATCAACATAAAACAGCTGGATCAGGATTGAACAGCTATTTAAAAACTATGGAAAATTGTTTATTAAGGATTTTTCTTTATTACTCCAGCTTTACAGTAACTTTAAAGTCCCCCTGAAAATAACAAGGCATTTCAGGTTTAAGGTGTTGCTTTATACAAATACAGTCAGCCAGCCAGTATCAAATCCAAACCTCTAATAACTACTTAGTACAATGGTGTCAATTAAAACCAAAAAACAACCCAAAGCCTGCCATTAGCATTTTCATAAAAATGTTTTTTTAACTGCTAAATCCAGCTGTTTTACAGCTTCTCCAGATCTAGCCTTATCTATGGGCTGCTGTGACTCTTGCATAGAAAGATCATCAAAGATGTTGTTCTTATAGAACAACTGTATTTTCTAAAATAACACTACATGGAAGACATCTCAATAAAAATACATATTTTGATTTACGTATATTTTAAAAATTCTAGCAGCTGTTTTCTTTCATTCCTTAAAGAATTATGGAAACCTTGTAGAAAAAAAAATGATAAATTAGATGGTTTTGTTTTCATAAATTAACCATTTTTTGTTTTGATGAAAGTGTTTTTCAGCAAAATGTTGTCTTCAATGTTATTTAAATATTAAATTGCATTTTAAATGTATTAAATGTTAACATCTTAAAAAAACATGGAAAAGTTTTGATTTTGTAAAAGAAAATTGTTTTGTTTAGCTTGAAATTTTTTTGACCTTGTCAGTATACTAAAAATTTGTTTCCAAATGCAGCAGTGATCTTTTCCTTGATGTTATAGAGCTGCTACTGCATTAAAAACAAAACCAAACAAAACAAACACAAAAATCCCACCCCACCCAAAATTATCCATTGTTAAAAATAAAAACTGCATATAAACTTCTTTTTTGGCCCCAGGATCTATCAGACCTCTGCATGTTGTATGATGTTTAATATGTGTCATATAAAAGTAGTTCACAAGTCATCTCCATAGCTTGTCTTATGTGCAATCTAATTTGATGTACATATAGTAGCAGAGTATCCTGTAGCAAGAAGAAAACTTTTGACCTTTCCTGCTTTTGGAGAACACATAGAGTTGGGGATTCATCCAAACTGTTATGGGTATACATGACATGATGTATGGTGCTAGAAATATTCCTTACTGCGGCAATTGGGATGCTTTTGTCAGTCAGTGGCCGTAGACTGACTGACCTTAACTAACCCAGTTGTTTAAGGGCAATATGTGACCCAAAAATGAACTTCTCTGCTACGAGAGCAACTAGTCTGCATATGAAAAGGTTTGCTTTAGCTGTGTTCAATTTCTGTTCAGAGGCTCAGGTCGGCTCTTATTTTATCTGTACCAATTCAGCCGTTAATATGAATTATACTCTAGTTCTAGAAGTAGAAAAAAACTTCATCTATTTGGACTCTAATAATTTGGTTGTGCTTGGTATGTAAATTACCTACTGCTACCATAATTAGATGGTCAACAATTCTTATAGAGAACAGAAGCACTGAAATTGCATCTATTTGGTGAAAAATAAGTGTTGCTCAGCAGAGGCTATTTCACCTACTCACCCCCTGATTAAAAACTTGCTGGTTAAAGACTTAAATGGGTTTAAGATTGGCATGGTGTCACCATTGTGCAAACCCTTTGTTAAATATTAAATAATAGAAAAATGTCTTGGGGTCACAGAGTGTGTGATTTATGTGACAAAGCCCTTATGGGCTGTGTTTGTCAAAGGCAACTCATAATTCTAGATTGTTTCGCTAAATAGCAGAGAATATTTTTGTTGTGGTGGTGGGTGGGCAGAGATTTGTTTTCTCACTGTATTCAGTGTGGTAAAGCTTTCTTTCTGTCTTTAGACACCTTTCAAATGAAGAATCCAAGCCCTGGGGCTAAGCAAAAGAGATGGGGAGGGATGGGTGCCCTTCCCTTGCATTAAGCCACTGCTGATAACGGCTTTTTGATATATGCATGGTCTGGGACTCAATTAGATTGTCAAATAAAAGTAATAAAAATATGTCATTTTTCTAAACACTTTTTCATGTGTGTAAGTCAGAAGCTGTTTAAAATCTGAAGACTGTAGGCCATGGTGGACTTTTTGAAAGACTTGCATGTGTGTATAACTTCACATCATCTCAGAATTATTCTTCTGGGACTTTCTAAACAATTGTGTCCATATAAATCCCTATTGCTTTGTTAAAAAATATATATGTATATAAAAAGTAGGTAGTAATTTCCTTCCTCCACCCCCTCAAAAATATATATATAAGTTACAGCCAGAAATTATTGCTTGCATTCTGTACTCTAGGAAATACAAAGGCAAATTCAAAAAAGACCTTGTCTCCTTTCTTTCTCTAAAACACAATTTATTGCTTTAAATCATAAAAATAAAACAATCAAATGTTGCATAAGAGACCCTCAGCAGAAATAAAAGAAAAGAAAAGGCAAAACTGAACTTCCCATAAACCCAAATCCCATACAGCAGAGCTTTCTACAAGACCATAATTAAATAATCCCTGAAGGACTTGTGGAGGAGGGGATAAGAATACATAAACTTTCCAACATGATGAAAGAAAAGACCCTGTTATTATTATTTGATTTTATTTTTAAGAAGGAAAGAACTAAAAAATACATACTTAAGGTGGTCTATATGTGAAAGCTATTCCATGCTGAGCAAATATCTATACAAGTCTCAGCCTTGATACACAATTAAACAGAAATTAGAAGATGTCTTTGTAACTTGAAGTCTGCAAGTACATTGTGGCATTGTTCTAAAAAGTATACATCTTCATGGCATTGTTTTAAAAAGTATACATCTTCAACACCAGACAAGGCCTTCAACTGTGCACCAGGGCTGTTACTGCTGTTCCTGAGCATTTTTTTCAACAAATTTTTCCTCAAGTGTGAGATCTGAGATGAGATGGTGGAAATTCCCAGCAGAAGGTCTTTTTTTCATGAGGTTCTTAAATGGATGGGAACCCTTTTTGTTAAAACAGGTGAGGAGTCATATACCTGTGTGAGGACACCATGCAGACAGGCAATTAGGCAGAGAGAGTGATCAGGAAAGATAAGGATTCCTTGCAATCATTTTACTTTCTCAAATGAAAAAGCAAACTATCAGTGAAGCATTTTATCCTGAGCTTTTTAAATTATTTTTTGTCATTTTCCTTCAGGAAGGCTCACTTTTGATGAAATGGTTTTTCTCAGACAGAAAAATATCTCACTGGGAAAATATTTCAAACATCTCCAACTGTCGTATTTTGCAAAGTAAACATCTGATAGTCTTCTCTTTGCTAAGCCTCGAACTACAGGAATCACCCCTCCATACTTAGATAATACCGAAACTTCTGACCTTCTGTAAATACTATTCAGCATTAGAGCATCTGGCAAAGGAGAGGGCACTTTAGTAGAAATCTAATAAGGGTAATTTCCTTTTCTTGTCAATTTTTAACGTGCAGGTTTAAGAGTACCATTTTCTAGATTTTTTTTTGGCCAGGTTTTTTCCCCTCCTTTTTTTTTTTTTTTTTTTTGAGGAGGAGGAGGATGAGGATGATGATCCTCCCATTTTAGGATCCTCCCACTAAGGACTTCTCTTCTTTATTTGGGACTAATGGAGAATATGGAGCTGTGTCATGGCTTTGCTTACAAATCTTTCCAGTAAGCACCCCTGGTAAGGGAAGAATCAATTTTGAATTGTACAGATGTCTAATGTGTAAAAAGTTTGCTGGTGCTGTTCTTCACTATAAATTTGGAAAACTTTTCATATATAAAACTGAACGTGACTCCGCAGTTTATGCAGGCAGGGAAGATTCAGGTTTAGCTCTGTCTGTCGAGCATCACAATTTCATTAATGTCTTGCCTGGGTCTTCTAACGCAATAATAAAACACGTTTGTATATTTTGCACCTGGGTTTAAAATTATGTTCATAAAACTGCTTATGACTTCATTGACTGGTACTACCTACATTTATAAGTTTCAGTCAAAGGTAGAAAGTTGGAAAGGGGCAAAGACAATGAAAATACTTTTCCTTAGATTAAGAAGGGCTTCAAGCTGCAGCAAGGAAGCAGCTTTCTTATGGGAACAGACTGAATTGTGTCAGATTCTTCCTGAAATGCCTAAAGCTCCAATTTTAGTAGGGCTGACTGATGGCAATCAGTCATTTTGCCTTTCATGCCAAATCACCTGAGGCCATTCAAGGACCTGAAGACCTACAGAAGTGTAGGAGTGAAGGTCTGGTGAAATCCAAGAGGAGTCATCAAGCCACAAGTAAGAAACTGGATTCTGTAAGTTCTCCCTGTGGTATGGTTCCCCAGCCCACCTCCACCCAGCCCTGTTGTTATCACAAAGAGAATCCGTGGACAAAAGAAACAGGAATAGTATGATGGTTTTCAAACAATTCTATAAATCCTTTCCTTTATTTACCCTTTCCCATTCAACACTGCAATGCCACAGTAAAATGCACAGGGATCATGAATGAAAGTCAGGAAGTAAAACTGATCAGAGAGAACAGTGAATCTGGGCCATCTTCTAGGATCTGAGATGGCTGCATAGCAATGGAAAAGTAAATGGACCCTTTAAAACTATTCTGACCTTAATAATTGAAGGTAAAGTAGATCCAAATCAGGTTCTGTAGATAGCTGTGGTTTTTTCCTGATAGTATGAATACCCCAGATATACATACAGTGCTCCCAGTTTTACCCTCAGCTAAATCTGATTTAATTCCAGGATTTTGTAATTTAAAAGAAGTTGTTTCTGGAGGTATGTTGGTACAGCTGCCAGTGGAAAAATCACACAGCAAATTGAGAAGCATGCTGAAAATAAGTATGTGTTCCTTGGTATAACTGGGCTGTTTTTCTTAAGCACAATATTGTTATACTGCATGGAGTTTGAGCTGGAATGAAAATGAATACAATTCATCTCCAAATTAGATGCAGTACCATATGTGTTGTCAATTTATCAGTACACCAACAAATTGAAGTGTTGAATGGAAGTGGCTTGGTGACTGTATGTGGCTGTAAGAGTCAGCAAATATTGCGGTTAGCTGACTCAGCCAACTGCTTCTTGACACATCTCTATCTTTAGAATTATTGACATATCTCTAGTCATATGGAACTGATATTTAAATATTACCCTACAGTCAGGCACACATAATGGCTACAGAATTCATGCCTCTGGGTAGGCTGAGGTATTTGAGGAGACAGTGTTATGACACAAACTGTGTTTTATCTCCCTGTAAAGTCTGAAAGGAATCATAGTCAATCCTCCATTCTAATTGGCAGATCATTTTTAATGAATGGCCTAAAATCATAATAAAAGAACCCTATTTTGCATTACTTCATCATGGAGGTACCTATTTACTCCCACATTAGCATCTTCTACCTGCTTTTTAATTATGTTATTTTGGCAGGGGGGAAGCGGTGGAGGAGAATAAAATGTTGCTGTATTTGTTTAATAATTTCATTGCTTGACTTGGTGTAATGCTATAGCAAGTTATGTTACATGAGTTGATGAAAGCAAAAACCAGCAGTGCAATATAGTTTTTTTTAAAAAAATATTCCTAAGGTGAAAGAGGTATGAAGAAGCCTGTTACAAATCCAGATCAACCTGGCAACTTTCCTGTGCTGACATCTTTAACTATCCCCTCACTCTACTCCCCCTCCTCCTCCCAATGAATGCAGGAGAAACACAGGCATGTAAGGCCAGATTTCTAAAGCTGTTAGATACCTAACCTTTTAAAATCTGATCCATAACTCCCACTATTGTATTTCCTTTCCAAATTCATTTTACAGCAACCATGACTCCCGCAGAACCTGCTTACTTGTTTCATAAAGGACACTTAGAGACACCATGTAACTCCAGTGACTCACTATAGTGCCTTTTCAAGGCAGAAGAATCATGACACTCTGCTCATATATGTAATACAGTTCCATATTACTGATTTTTGACTTAATTTTCTTGGCTAGGGCTGAGTTATTGGATGGACACCATGGGATGCCAAATGTACAAATTGCCTTGTAGCTCAAGAGTCTATGAAGAATCCTGACTGAAGTGTCTAGGACTTTGTCAGCCCACAGGAACATCTGGGGACCTGCCAAATGAACCAAACAAGTATAAGGTGATATACGAGTATGTTGAAAATTGCACTGTGGGAAGAAGTGCTAGTACAGAGAGGGGTGAAACACACACGGCAGCCTCCCCAGGGAAACCAGAGCTGGAAATGATACAAGGTATGTATATTCACAAGCTATCAGTAAACTTTCTTCCCCCGTCCTTCAGGTTTTTCGCTGCTGTGAGCTAAGTATTCTAGTCTCCAGCAAAATTATTTTTTCCCTCCCTGATAAAAACATTACTTTGGAATTAAAGAAAAAGGTTTCACCTAGTAAAGCACAGTGTACATATAAAAAAGAGCAGATAATCCAGCTAAAAGTGTAGCTGTTTGAGAGCAGACACTGTGCTTCTATCGCAATTTCCCATGCAAACCTTCATCTTCGGTGGAGATGAGTTTTACCAGCTTTACAAATTTATATTGAAATAAACCCCAAGAAATGGAACTAAGTTAATTAAAAAGTGACAATTTTATTTGCAAAGATAGAGAACAAAGAGTCTTTTAGGTTCACAGTGTTGAATCACATCAGCAATCATTTCAAATGGATTTTTCTTTTTATTTTATACTCTTGAATGTAGTCTATAAAATTAGATTTGGGGGATTTTGTTTTGTCCTGTTAGCCTGGGACTGGTCATCTACTTGTGTAAACCAGAACAAAGTCAAATGTTAATATGTACTGGTTGAGGACAGACCCAAAACTGCAGTTCTCAGCGTCTTTGATGTGTTAATACTGAAGCACCAAATCATATGTCATTTTTCAGTACATGATTTTTCTGTAAACTATTGCAGGGGAAATATTTATGTTAAGGTATTTAATTTAATATCACACTTTTAGTCTAGGTTGATGGAAATAGTGTGTTCGCTCACTGAAGAATATATGTGACATCTATGCTAATGAAAGGCAGACGCTTAAATGCACTAATTACAGTGGGGAATATTGTGCAGGTAGCTGAGATACAAGCTCCTCTATGCAGATCGGCCAAAAGTAGCTCACACTTGATCTGCCACACTGTCAGGTTGTTGCTGTACTAGTGCTCTGTGAGGTGAGTGAAGACAAGATGCTGCAGTTAACAATGGACTAAACCTTTACATTGCAATGTCCAGACCCAGGTCACAGGAAAATTGTAAGGACCACAATCCAATGTAGCACAGCCAGTGACAGTTGTTAAGCTATGTTATTCATCATTTAAAAAATGTGCATTGATAACTCTGTGGATGTAAGAATTAACAATTCTGTCACTCCCTCAACTATCAGTTTATAAAGGATATCAGTAGCTCCTGCGTTTATTTTACTTTTTTTTTGGTAGTCAGTATGATATTAGGGCCATATTTTCAACCTTGTTTTGCTATCAGGAGAGTGCCAGATCTGGAATAAAATCATGATACTTGAAAAAAAGGAAAATCTCCTATCCATAGGTAAAACATATAAGAACAAGACATAATAATACTTCTAGTTTACCATCCTACTTTTCTGAAATTTGTCCATGTTAACCAGGAGCTACGTCTTCATATCTAATAGTCCTGATAGTATTTTTTTTTTCCTAGTCACTTTGGGAACTTATCTGAGCATCACCAACAACCAGAATGACTTGTGCTTCTGAGTTTATTCACCATATACAGACTTTTCTTTGTCTAAATTCCATACCTACTAATTTTATTTCCGGCTGTCTAGTTTCTGTATTGTCAGAAACAACAAATTGTTTTCTGTGCACTTTTACCTGTCACCCGTGATTTTACAGAGCTTTATAAGATCCTTCTGCCTCATCTCTTTTATGGGTTGAACAGTCCTAGTCTATCTTTCCAAATACAGAAGTCTTTGATTTCCCCTGTCATTTTTCCCTGTACACTCTTCCTTGTTCTTCTGAATGCTAAATATTCCAAGCTCTACTAAAACTTCCATGCATATATTTATATAATAAAATGTACTTCATAGGATCTTTTCCAAGACTTCACTAAGAATTTGTTGCTCAAATAATGCTGCATTAAGATAAACATTATCATATTCATCAACTGTTTAATTTCTTTTTCATTCTATATAATTTAACAGATCTAATTAGGTTGCAGAATCCTGATCTTGCACAGATCATGCTATAATTTTTAATGTAGCTGGACAACTGTTAGAAATTAGGATTGGATTAAAAAAAAAAAATGGCACCACCACCACCCCCCTCCAGAATTAGGCAAATGAGATCAATTTGAAAATCATGTCCAAGTGATGCAAGGTGAAGTATAGGAGATAACCTAAAGAATAAAACAGATATTCAAGTAAACAGATATTCAAGTAAAAGAAGAAATTTGAGAAGTGAGAATGCCAAAAGGTGAATTACTTGGGTCATGACATGACAGACAAAATGTGATGGTGTCATACAGAAATGAAAAAGCATGAGTGTGATTTTGGCTAGCCTCTGTGGGGGGCATTCTACCTGCAACGTATGGAGGCAAAAGTCCCTCTTTGTGTGTACTAATGCAAACCTTACTTAAAGCAGTTTGCTCGTCTTGGTGCACTTCATTACCAGGGGGATCCTGGATCACAGAGGGAGTTCAGTTAGAGAAATTTAACAGTAAAATAAATAAATAAATAAATAAATAAAAACTAAAAAAAAAAAGTTGGCTAAGACATGAGTAAATGGAGATGGAAAGGAAGTTATCATGACAACCATCTACTAACTGATGAAGGAAATACTAGCACCCAGAAGAAAAAGAATCATTTAAGATGGTACAGACTTCTTGGTAATAGGATCCATTCAGTTACAGCATAATTCATAAGGCAAATCACCTATGATAGTTAAAAAGTAGACTGGTACAAACACCAGCAAATGTATTCTCAGGAACAATGCTGCAGTGGCATGAAAATACGTATTCCAGCTTTACCTTCTGTATTATTATCCACAGTATGCCTCCTTCCAATAAAAAATAAATAGCCTCCATATCTCAGAACAAATGGATCCCAGATTTTTCACAAGGATTGAGGTAGTTCACGGTAAAGCTCTCATTTCCCTTCTACAGAAAAAAGAATTAGAGGGTACCCATGACGAACTGAGGTCCTCTTTATTTTCTGCCCGTTGTCATCTGAAGTAAATCATCTCCGTAGGGAAGCAAACTGGGAATCTAATATTCTGTCTAGAATCAGCTTTTCTACCTTGGCCTGAAAAACTTGCTCACTCCTCCAGCATCCACTGTGTCAGCTCTCAGGAGTCGACTAGAAAATTACCTCCTTGACATGAGGCAGCAATGTGCTACCAAAGTCTTCTCTACAATGCCACTGACATGACTTTCATTTCAAAATGGTTCCTGGAGATTACACCTCAAAGTACCTGGAGGTGGAAACATAGTT
The DNA here is from genome assembly GCF_015220075.1 of Falco rusticolus. Taxonomy (NCBI): domain Eukaryota; kingdom Metazoa; phylum Chordata; class Aves; order Falconiformes; family Falconidae; genus Falco; species Falco rusticolus. The sequence goes on along the minus strand of NC_051189.1, from coordinate 68,397,369 downwards.
AACATTTAAATGGTTATAAACATTCTGGTTTACATATAAACAACATTTAATGTATCTTCATTGGTTCCCTCTTGCCCACCAAAGTGTATCTTTTTCTCTGCTGTGATGTGTTATACATTTTTACCAGAGACAGGAGTTTGTTGTGTCAGTAGCCAATTTAATAACCTCCTGCCCTGAATCATCTCATAATCAGCTTTCTGGGCCCCACACAGGACAATATCCCATAGTGGATATCCTCACTTCTTTCCCCCATATGTCCACTCATAACCATGTTCTCCTTTTGTAGCAGAGTCTCAGAGAAAAATGACAGCCATAGAGGGAGACGGGTATCAACTGCTGTGGATAAATCAATCCATCACCAAAAAAAAAAAACCCAATTCTGCCATGAAACTTAATCACTAAAGGTCATGTCGGGGAGTGAGGAACAGATTAAATTAGCATAGTATTAGATATGGAAAATGATTTCTGTCAAAATCATCTTTACCACAATTATAATATGTTAATTACGTATTTCATTAAGGAAGTTGATTATGGTTCACAGATGAAATCATGCAGACGAAGACACCTGGAAGGAAGCACTAGAGCCTGAAGCCTCTTCTCTCCCTCTCTCTCTCTCTCACACACACACATGCACACACGCCACACACACACACACACACACACAAAATTAGGTACATGCACTCTTATGTAGAGAAGCTTTTCTCAATATACTTCAAAGATTATTAAAGTGCAGCTGTGTCTGGTTAGGACAGAAACTCAGAGAAATAAAGGAAAGCGTGGTAGGGTACATTCATTTTCCTTCTATCAGTACTTAGAATGAACTGTTCGTTTTAAGACTATAACATCCTCTGCCTCTGGTGACATATTGGTGGCATCTAGTACTGTGGGTAAAAGATTTCAGCACTGACTAATGAGATGGTGGCTGTGCGTTTTTTTATAGGGAAGAAACCATTTGGCAAATTTTAGCCGAGCTGTTTGAAAGAGATATCATCAACCATATGAATGTCATACAATATCTTGCCCTTAGAAGCGGTGGCAGTTCATTTACAGTGAGTTTGGGTACTTGGGTACTGTGAAAAAGTTACATCAATCAGCAATTACTTATATAATTTCTTAGCTGTCTTTTCCAAATAATTACTTGAATTCTTTGCTCTATTTAGTGAATAGAGCAAGATCTTTAGTGACTTGAAAACACAGACTCCTTGTTTTGGATAGAAATAATGCAGACTTCTCATACATCATAAACACTGAGAGATGGAGAAGAGAATTTTCACATGCCTATGAGTCTGTGTATGTGTACGTGTGTGTGGTATGTGCATAAGTGCAAGACAGAGAGGAGTTGTAGCCTACATAAGAAAGGGCTAATTTTATTCAATTCTGACTAAAAGAGCTGCAGAAGTGGAATAAATGGGGTACTCAGTACAAGGAAGGGAGGAGATTATATGTGTCCCTCCAAAAGAAGGTCCTAGAGATGCCCCTGGGAATGAAAACGTCTGAGCCTCAGTCAAATATAATTACCTCATTCTCATATTTCCTAGTGAGTGAGAATGCATCAATGCTTGTGTGCCCTTGTGCTGATAGATTTTGCCACACAGAATAATCATTGTTGGAATTAAGCATAATTGTCAAGAAAGACTTGGTCATCATGAGAGAGACTGTCTCATACAACTGTCCTTTTGCTTTCCAACAGTAATTAGTTTAGTAATTAATCTCTGTCATTTAACTATATTACATTTTGAAAAGAGAAAATGGAAGAAAGACCAGTTTCTGACTAATTTACATCACAGTTTAAAATCCTAGAATAGGGTGAATCAAATGTCAAATTTAGCCCTTTCACAGATTGCTAAAATGGTCTCTTTCTAACATCTAGCATGAGCATGAATTAAGTTAGGTTGCTAAAGTCATCTTCATAATATCTGCATTGCTTGAAAGTTTCCACTTCAGGTCTCTTAGTTGTAGGTGATGGAAGACTACACACAGAGCAGGAGCCCTGGTAAGAAAACAGTGAATCACTGCCTATGAAATGTCCTTTCTGCTGCTGGTCATCATGGTAGGTGCTGCTAACCAGCCACGCAGCACTTGTGAATGCCGACATTGTGCAGCAGCAGCCATGTTTTCAAAAGCAGCAGCTGACTGTGAACGTTGCCAGTGTTTCTGGCGAGCCATGGTGGTGAGTCAGAAGTGCTGAACATCCTTAGTTTCAGTTGCACTAATGCCCAAAACGTGTCTGAAGTTGCGGCTCAAAGTGGGTCTGTGTTAATATCATTAGCATTCCTGGTGTTTAAAGTATTTTAAAGCTGCTTCACTCCTTTGTTTTCCTTTATGAAGAAAGGTTATCAGGATGACAACAGTCCCTTAATTCCTATTCCCAGAGAGAAGGATTGGCTCAAGGGTTTCACTGTTACAAACAATGATTGCAACGTCAGGCCCCAGATGCATCCCAGGAAGTACCTTAAAAAGACAAAAATCTTGTTTATTTTGGAGTCTGATAAGGGTATTATCTTTTATGATTGATTATTTTCACTGCCACTGGTCTT